>NW_026535850.1:6877500-7554375 GCF_028551555.1 Melozone crissalis | reverse complement strand
GCAGATCCTGTCCCTCCCTCCTTGCTCAGGGCTCTTCCCGGGATGGGCACTGGCATGTGGGGATGTGCAATGCCAAGGGCAGGAGCATGGGGCGGCCCCTGCCAGGCTGCTGAGCAGGGACAAGGAGGCAATGAGGCCCCAGCCCTGCAAGGGTCACTTGTCCCCTCATGGCCCCAGGCCCAGCAGCCATGGCCAAAGTGCTGCCCAAGGCGGCTCTGGCAGGGCTGTCTTGCAGCTGCTGCCCATCCCTGTGCCCTGTGCAGCCCAGGCTGTCCCACGGTGTCCCTGCCCTGCGCCTCTGTCCCTGCAGGCTGTCGGCATCCCCCGGCTGCCCCACCTGGCTGGGCCCTTCCTTTGCTGACAGCTCTGCCTCCTGCCTGCCTCTGCCTGCCCACACAAAGCCTGGGGCTGATACCAAAAGGGTTCATTCCATTTTTACCCTGCCTGTGAACTTTCAGCACGGGAACCTGGCATGCAGGGGCTGCTTTCCCAGCAAGGATGGTTGGAAGAGAAGAAGAAGACATCTGGCTCAAGGGTGCAGGGATAGAGGAAACAAGGAGTGAATCTGGGAACTTGGGGTGGGTTTTATGGAAATGGGTAAATTGTAATTCACATTTAGTGACTGTGTATAAGCAACACACTGGTAGAATTACATGTCCATGTGAGGTTGGGAGTTATCCCTCCCCAGACCTCAGGCCTGAATAAATGACACCCTCTGAAATAGCAAATTAGTGTTATGAAGTCTTGTTCTGATATTTCGGAGATTTGCTGACCGTGGTTCCTCACAAACCCAAGGAGTCAGCTGTGACACTGTGGAACCCCATGGAACAAAGGGTCCATTGTGACACAGCAGAACCCCATGGAACCAAAATCCATTTTGGCACATTGGGGCCACATTGAACCAATGGTCCATTGTGATACTGCGGATCCAAGGAGACCATTGTGACCCTGAGGAATCTCTTGGAACCAAGGGGTCATTGTGACACAGTAAGGCCTGGTGGAACCATGGGTCCATGTCACATGGTGACACCGCAGAACCTCACGGAACCAAGGTAGCCATGTTCTACTGCAGAGCCTCGTGGAACAAAGGGTCCATGGTGACACTGCAGAACCAAGGAGACTGCTGCTGGCAGTGTGAGAGCTCATGGAACCAGAGATCCATTGTGACACAGCAAGGCCTGGTGGAACCAAGGGTCTCTTGTTAAACTGTGTGGCCTCATGGAACCATGAGCCATTGTGACACAGCAGGGCCTCATGGAACCATGGAGGCCATTTTTACACTTGGAGGCCTTGTGGAACCAAAGGGCCATTGTGGCACTTCAGAGCCTTGTGGAGCCAAGGGGACCACGGTGACACTGTGGGGCTGCATAAAGCCAATGGTCTGTTGTGGCATGGCAAGGCCTTACGGGATCATGGAGACCATTCTGACACAACAGGCCTCATGCAAGCAAGGAACCACTGTGGGTTCTTGGCAGGCCAAGGAGCTGTTGGCACACTGTGTGGCACCATGGAACCAAGGAGGCCATTGTGACACTCCACGGCCCCATGGAACTAAGGATCCATGGAATATTTCAGGACCCTATGGAACCAAAGTCCATTGGGACATTGTGGGGCCTCATGGAATTCTGGGGGCCATGATGACACTTGGAGGCCTTGTCGAATCAAGGGGCTCTGCAGGGCCTCATGGAATCAAGGAGACTATTCTGACATTTTGAGTGCCCATGAAACCAAGGGTCCATTGGGACACTGTGGCACTGAGGAGACTTCTGTGACACTGCAAGGCCTCATGGAAGCAAGGGACCCTTGTGACACTCTGGAGCCCCATGGAAACAAAAGGCCAGTGTGACGCATCTGGGCCTCATGGAACCAAGGATCCAATATGACACCTCACTGTGACACTGCAGGGCCCCATGGAAACAAGGGGACAGGGAACTGGTCTGGTTGGCTTGGCCTGACTGGTGCAACTGCCCTTGGCATGTCGGGGGTCTCTTCTCATGTACCCCTGAAACCCTGGGGCTCTGGGCTTTCCTTCAATTGGAAAAGAACAGCTCTTCTCATTCAAGCATCCATGACCAAAAGGGGAGTTCCCCTCCAAATTTCCCAATATCCAGGGATTGTTCCCAGACAAAAGCTGCCATTACCAACAAGTCTGGCTGACCTAGTCTTCCTGAGAGCTGGGTCTCACCTGCCCTCAAACACTGAGGCTCTGTGCTTTCCTTCCTATGGAAAAGAGCTGTCCCTCCTGCACAGGCACCCATGGCCAAAGCTGGTATTTGTCCTCCAAAATTCCTTCATTCAAGGGTTTTTTCTCCCAGACAAGATCTCCCAGTACAGACAGGTCTGGCTGGCCTTGGCTTCTGGTGGTTGCCTGAATTCTGCCCTGAAACACTGGGGCTCTGCCCTTTCCATCCTAAGGGAAAAGAACCATCCTTCTTCTCCAGGTGCCCATGGCTGAAATTGGGATTCCACCACCAAAAGTCCTATATCCAATTATTGCTCCTACACAAAAGCTTCCATTACAGACAGGTCTGGCTGGCCTTGGTCTCTGGTGCCTGCAGTTCATCAGCCCCTGAAGCACTGGGGTTCTGTGCTTTCCTTCCTATGGAAAAGAATCTTTTTATTCCTCCACGGCCAAAATTGCTACTCCTCCTAAAATATTCACACATGAAAGGTTTCTCCCAGACAAAATCTGCCCGCTCTGGCTGGCACTGTGGGCTCTGATGGCCACCTGTCATCTGCCCCTGAAACACTGGGGCTCTTGCCTTCCTTCCCATGGAAGTAGAACAGTCTCCTCGTCCAGGGGCCATGGCCAAATTTGAGATTTGGCCCCTAAATTTCATGTATCCAAAGATAGCTCCCAATCAAAAGCCTCCAAGAGAGACAAGTTTGGCTGGCTTGGCCTCCCAGGGGCTGCTTCTCATCTACCATCAAACCCTGGGGCTCTCTGCTCTCCTTCAGATGGAAAAGAAATGGCCTTTTCATCAAGGGACCAGTGGCCAAAACTTGTATTCCACCTCCCAAATTCTGTGTATCCAAGGATTTCTCTCAGGCACAAGCTGCAATTCCAGAAAGGTCTGGCTCGCCTTGGTCCTTGGTGGCCTCTGCTCATCTGCCCCTGAAACACTGGCCCTCTGTTTTCCTTCAAATGGAAGAGAATCGTTGTTCACATCAAAGTGCCCATGGGCAAAACTGAAATTTGGCCTAAAAAATTCCATCTATCCAAGGATTGCTCCAAGGCAAAAGTAGCCAGGACACACAGGTCTGACTGGTCTTGTCCTGAGGTGATTTTCTTAGACTATCAGCAGAATGTTTTCATTTGCCAATACCTTGGAGAGGGCTGAGAGATCTCCCAAGATGGGGTTTGGAGGCCTCAAGCACATGAGCACTGTACAGGGACAGTGGAGCTCTGTGCTCAGTGGGATGGAGAAGGAGGACAGCAGAGGAGAGCCCTGGGAGGGACTGAACGGTGGTTTCAGAGATGGTGGATCCTTTTGACATAGTAGAGAACAGACAGAGAAAGAAAGAATTAATGCAAAGGACAGATAGGGAGGGCCAGACAGGACCCAAAGAGAAAGGAATTTCCCTCCCAGGGCAGGGCTGTGGTGCAGCACATCCCCCAGCAGGAGCCTGTAGCAGCCCCAGGCTCTGTGTGGGAAGGCAGAGACAGGCAGGAGGCAGAGCTGTCAGCAAAGGAAGGGCCCAGCCAGGTGGGGCAGCCAGGGGATGCCGACAGCCTGCAGGGACAGAGGCGCAGGGCAGGGACACCGTGGGACAGCCTGGGCTGCACAGGGCACAGGGATGGGCAGCAGCTGCAAGACAGCCCTGCCAGAGCCGCCTTGGGCAGCACTTTGGCCATGGCTGCTGGCCCTGGGCCTGAGGCCGGGAGGGGACAAGTGACCCTTGCAGGGCTGAGGCCTCATTGCCTCCTTGTCCCTGCTCAGCAGCCTGGCAGGGGCCGCCCCATGCTCCTGCCCTTGGCATTGCACATCCCCACATGCCAGTGCCCATCCCGGGAAGAGCCCTGAGCAAGGAGGGAGGGACAGGATCTGCCTGGCCAGGGGCTGGGGCTCAGCCCTTGGCCCTTTGCATTCCTCAAATACATCCAGCTTTGCTCAGCACCAGAGACAGCTTTCCTTTGTTTGTCCCCAGCTGTCATCACTGCCTCCAATGTTCTGCTCTAACTGGAACCTGGGGACACTTTCTGAGTTGAGTTCCTCAGTAGAACGCATAAAAACTTCAAGAAACTTTGGAGTCTAAATTTAACTTTGAGTGCTTGAGAAGTTTTTTGAAGACACTCTCTCAGGGACTGAGTCTGATGTAAACAACACCAAAGCCCTGAGAGGGTCATTAAAGTCCTTGTGCTGTGTCTGTGCTGCTGAGCTGGGCTGGGCTCCTGGCCCAGAGGCAACTCCTTGCAAACCAAGAAGAGCTTCAAAAAGACATTTCCATTTCTCCTGAGGAGCAGCTCCTCTCCCAGCCCAGCAGGGCTGGGGCACTGCCTACAGCCACCCTGGGCACAGCACAGAGGCACAGAGAGCTTCAATCATTCAGGGCTGGGAAGATGCTGAGAAGTGCCTGGGGCACAATCACTGCCAGCCCTTGGCACAGGAGCCTCTGGCTGCAGGAGGATGCAGCTGCAGCTCCTGGAGTGATCTCCTAAAGCTGGAACATCCCAATGCCTCCAGACTCTGTGAGTAAAAGACTGAATATTTCTGGTGCAGGGGAGGTGAAATGCTCATGAAACTTTGACATGCTGAGGAATGCTTGTCAGTCATAAAATATTTCCAATACAAGGATTTCATTAAAAATTAGGACATTGCCAAAGACTTTGTATTCAGTTTCCTAATATCGGAGAATGGCAGGGAGCGGGGGATTAATATTAAAGATTGATTATGAATTATTAATTATGAAATTTTAAAAGTTCCCAAGACATTGGAACTGTTATTTTTGTGTTCTGTAGATTCACAGGAGATCCCTAATGTGCTTTCAGCCACTCTGCCAAAGCACAGCAGCAGCATCACCCTTGCTGGAGCCATCAGGCTCAGTCTGAGCTGTCCTTTCTCCCACCTGCAAACAGAACCTGCCCCAGCCAGTACCCTGCAAACAGGCAGGGTTCTGTAGGGCCAAGCAGAGGGCACAGAGATTTGGGGTCTGTGAGTGCTGGCACAGAGAGATCAGGCACTGGGAAACTCCTGCAGAAGGAAAATCTGCAGGAAGCAGAGAGAAGATCAGGGAAGGAGAGGAAACAAAACCCAGAAATGCTGTGGCAGGGAGAGTTTAGAGATGCCCACAGGATCCCCTCCAGTGCAGTCCCTCCCTCTGAACAAGCCCCCTCCCTCCTGTGCCCCAGCCCAGCCTCTGCCCTCAGGGCCGGGGCTCCAAGGCGTGCAGCCCCTCCTGTGCAGGCAGAGCTGCAGCAGAGCCGTGGGGCAGCTCTGCAGCCCCGGGCCCAGTTCTCTCTGCAGAGCACAGGGCTGGGAGCAGCTGCCCGGCCCTGGGGGCTCTGGAGGGGGCACTGCTGGCTCAGGGTGACGCTGTCCCCAGTGCCCGGCTCTGGGCAATGCTGTCAGGGCAGCCAGGGAAGGAGCTGCATCTCCCTTCATCCAATGCCAGCATAAGGACACTTGGGAGTTTCTCTGAGATTTCAGCCCGAGCTGGGAGCCTCAATCGAGGGTGCAAACCTATCCTAGAACAACTTTGAGTTATAGGATTGATGGGGAAAGGCAGAGGTGTTGTGACACTGAAAGTGCTGATGGGTTGGTGGAATGAGCAATGTGAGTCCTTGGCTACAAAACTGGAGCTGGGCTGTGGTGGATCCATCTGCTCTCAGCAGTACTTGGGGGTTGGTAAGAGAAACTTGGGAGTGTGAACATTCTCCATTTAAGAAATTGAAAGCCCAGAGAAACTCAAAACAGAATGAAGTGACAGATCATCTGCTCCCAGTCTGCACTCACCATCTGGCTGCAGGGAACTCACTTTGTTCTACCAGAGGGCAGCAGAAATGCTGAGTGTATCTGATATTGAAGAGCAGGATAGACAGGGGCAGAGCTCAAAAAGAAAACCTCACAACTCTTAAACACAAAACAGTGTCTGTGTATGTTACAGTGGAGGGTGTATGGGAAATGCCTTTGATTTTGGTTACAGATATCTCCTCTGACTCGTCACTGTCCCTTTCTCCATGAACAGGTGCCCATGTGCTGCCACAGCAAATGTCCAACAGCAGCTCCATCAGGCACTTCCTCCTGCTGGCATTGGCAGACACGCAGCAGCTGCAGCTCCTACACTTCTGCCTCTTGCTGGGCATCTCCCTGGCTGCCCTCCTGGGCAACGGCCTCATCATCAGCGCCGTAGCCTGCGGCCACCACCTGCACACGCCCATGTTCTTCTTCCTGCTCAACCTGGCCCTCAGTGACGTGGGCATGATCCGCACCACTGTCCCCAAAGCCATGCACAATTCCCTCTGGGATGGCAGGAACATCTCCTACTCAGGATGTGCTGCTCTGCTCTTTTTCTTTCTGTTCTTCATTTCAACAGAGTTTTATCTCCTGACCATCATGTGCTACGACCGCTACGTGTCCATCTGCAAGCCCCTCCACTACGGGACCCTCCTGGGCAGCAGAGCTTGTGCCCACATGGCCGCAGCTGCCTGGGCCAGTGCCTTTCTCAATGCTCTGCTGCACACAGCCAATACATTTTCCCTGCCCCTGTGCCATGGCAATGCCCTGGGCCAGTTCTTCTGTGAAATCCCACAGATCCTCAAGCTCTCTTGCTCCAAATCCCTCCTCAGGGAAGTTGGACTCATTGCTGTCAATGCCTGTTTAGCACTTGACTATTTTGTGTTCATTGTTTTCTCCTATGTGCAGATCTTCAGGGTCGTGCTGAGGATCCCCTCTGAGCAGGGACGGCACAAAGCCTTTTCCACCTGCCTCCCTCACCTGGCTGTCGTCTCCCTGTTCATCAGCACTTGCACATTTGCCTACCTGAAGCCCCCCTCCATGTCCTCCCCATCCCTGGATGTGGCCCTGTACTCTGTGGTGCCTCCAGCCCTGAACCCCCTCATCTACAGCCTGAGGAACCAGGAGTTCAAGGCTGCGGTGTGGAGACTGGTGACTGCATGCTTTCAAAAACATTAAACTGCTGGGCAATATCTGCAAATAACTTGCAATCAAAGTCATCTTTGCTACTTCT
Source organism: Melozone crissalis (assembly GCF_028551555.1). Lineage (NCBI taxonomy): Eukaryota > Metazoa > Chordata > Aves > Passeriformes > Passerellidae > Melozone > Melozone crissalis. Next base: position 7,547,187 of record NW_026535850.1, on the reverse strand, counting down.
TGTTGACTTCATTTTAGAGTTTCTTTACCTTTGTTTTACTTTTTTCTTATTGTCCAAAAAGAAATGTCATTGTTTGTTGAGTGGTCATTTTGTTCCTCTCCACCATCCCTGTGGCCACAGACTGTGGCAATGAGGGGCTGTGCTGTTGGTGCCTTTAAATGAAATGATGATCTCTCCCAACAAGGTTTTCTGCAGAGATGCCCTTTTGTTGCCTTCTCTGGAGCTGCAGCAGCAATGTCTGTGTGCAGAGCTGGGGGCAGATCAGGGCTGGCCCAGCAGCTGTGCCCAGCAGCAGCAGCAGCACTTGGTGTTGCCAGTGCTGCTGCCGTGGCCCTGCCCCGCTGCCCTGGTGGCCCTGGTGTTGCTGCAGGGCCTGAGTGCTCTCGGGGCCGGGCACAGCCATGGGGGTGGCAGTGCCGGGGCTGCAGCAGGGACAGGCCATGGGCACTGCTGGGGCAGCGCTGACGCCTCAGGCCAGGGCCTGGGGGCTCCAGGTTCCTTGCCCAGGCTCTCTCAAGAACACGCCCAGGCCAATGCCCAGCACAGAAAAGCCCCGTGAGCAGCCCCAGGCTGGCCGTGGGCAGGCTGGGGGCAAACAGCATGGCTGGGGCTCTGCAAGGGCCCTGGGACAGAGGGGAAGGAGTAGCAGAGCAGGGCCTGATCCATCCCCAGTGCGCCGCACAGCCCAGGGCAGTGTCCCAGAGCGTCCTCATGGAGCTGCCAACAACATCCCCCCTCTGCAGCCCTGGCCTCTCCCCCAGCTCACACAGGTGCCCCATCCTTGCAGGCACAGACCTGGCAGCACTGGCTCAGGAGCTCCTGTTTGCATTGCACAGAGCAGGCAGGAGCACCCCCATACTGTTGGTGTGGGGACATGAACCTGAGGGAGCACAAATGCCATCAGCCCCTGGGGCCAGCAAGGGCTGGGGGACACCAGGGAAACCACTCAGCTTTGTCCTGGCCTCTGCAGTCAGCCAGAAAGTTTGTTCCCATCAGCTGGGAGTTTCCTGTCCCACTGCAGACGCTGTTGCTCAGAGCCAGGGCTGCCTGGCAGCCACCCCCAAACTGCCCTGAGCATTTCCTTGGCTTCACCTTTGATTTCTTTACTCTTCACTGGTACAAATTTCTTCCCATTGCCCACCCCTGTTCCCTCCCCTGCAAACAGCCCATCCCTGTTTGCCCTTCCCTCTCTGGCCCCACTCCCCATTGCAGTTCCTGACTTGGCCCCATGGGAACGTCCCTTGGGCAGCAGGATCATCCTACAAGTGCTGCAGGAATTGTCTGCAGGTTCCTGCAGTGCCTGGTGCTGCTCCCTTGCCAGAGGCACCCCAGGCCAGGAGGGCACATCTGGGCTGCTGTGTCTGGCTCTGGGGCTCCCTGTTCTGGGCAGTGAGGAGGAGCTGCAGAGGCTCTGCAGGACTGACAGGATGGGCTTTGGGGCTGGCAGGAGAAGCTGAGGGGCCTGGGCTGCTGGAGCTTCTAAAGAGGAGGCCCAGGGCTCATCCTGCAACTGCTCCAAGGGTGGCTTCAGAGAGTCACAGAATCAGCAAGGGTGGAACAGGCCATGGAGATCATCAAGTCCAACCTGTGCCCTGACACCGCCTTGTCTCCCCTGAGCCTCCTCATCTCCAGGATAAACAACCCCAGCTCTCTCAGCCACTCCTCACAGGACTTGTGCTCCAGACCCCTCACCAGCCTTGTTGCCCTTCTCTGGACATGCTCCAGCCCCTCCATGTCCTTCCTGGGGGGCTCCAGAACTGGACACAGCACTCGAGGTGCTGCCCAAGCAGTGCTGAGCACAGGGGAAGAATCCCTGCCCTGCTCCTGCTGGCCACACCATTCCTGATCCAGGCCAGGAGCCATTGGCCTTCTTGCCCACCTGGGCACACTGCTGGCTCATGTCCAGCCTGCTGTCCATCAGTCCCTGCAGGTCCCTTTCTGCCTGGCTGCTGTCCAGCCACTCTGTCCCCAGCCTGTAGCACTGCAGGGGTTGTTGTGGCCAACATGCAGGGCCCGGCACTTGGACTTGTTCAACCTCACCTTGCTGGATTTGTTCTCAGGATCCACTCTGTCCAGGGCCCTTTGCAGAGCCCTCCTACCCTCCAGCAGATCCACACTCACACTCAGCTTGGTGTCATCTGCAAATTTGCTGATGCTGGACCCAATCCCCTTATGCTGATCATCAGTGCAGATATTGAAATCCACGCTGTTTGGCTCTGAACCCTCAGCCATCCTGTGGCTGCCCTGTGATGGCACTCAAGGTGATCTGTTCCATAACCTTGCTGGGCACCCAGGTCAGGCTGACAGGCCTGGAGGTCCCCAGATCCTCCTTCCAGCCCTTCTTGGGGATGGGCTCACACTGGCACCTCCAGTGCTCTGGGAGCTCCCTGCTGAGCCAGCACTGATGGTGAATGATGGAGAGCAGCCTGGGGAGCTCATCCACAGCTCCCTCATTGCCCTAGGATGGATCCTGTCTGATCCCATTCACCTGTGAGCATCTGAGTGGCTCAGCAGGTCACCCACTGCTTCCTCCTGGATTCCAGGGGCTGTTCTGCTCCCTGTGCCCATCTACCAGCTCAGGACAACACTTGTCCTGAGGATATCCTCTCCAAATATTTAAAATTGAAACAAAATAGGGGTAAAGTAGCTCAGCCTTTTCCTTATCTTTACTTACTATATTCTCCACTGCATCCAATAAAGAGTAGAGGTTCTCCTACTCCTCCTTTTTGCTATTTTTTTTTTATAAAAACATTTTTATTCTTTTTGCAGAACCCTCCAGGTTAAGTTTTAATAGAGTTTTCAACTCTCAGCTTTTCTTTCTGTATGACCCCTAAAAGACTTCCTGAGTTGCTGGTCCTTTTTCCACCCCTGAGTCTCCAGAAAAGCTCCATGGGCAGCCAGGCCAGTCATTTTCCTCACTAGCTCATCTTCTGCCGCACTGGGACAGGCTGCTTCTTCCCCCTTATGATTACTTTCTTGAAATGTGTCCGTCCTTCCAGGACCCCTTTGTTTTTAAGGGCTGTTTCCCTTAAAGCAATCAGTACCTGATTAGGTATTCCCCAAAACTGGAGCCTAAACAGGCCAAAGTCTGCCCTCCCTATTTCCAGTGAAGAAGCTTTGTTGCTGCCCCTCCCTCTTTCACAGAACATTGAACACTTCATTATTTCATGGTCACTGTGCCCCAGGCAGCCTCTGAGCCCCACATCTGCCTCCAGCCCTTCTCTGTTTGTGAACAGCAGCAGACAGAGCTTTCCTTGGCAGTGGGAGTGTTACCAAAAATTTAGTAAAACAGAAAATTCCTTAACCCCAATGTAGCATTAAGAAGCAGCATTCTTTATTCAGCTGGATGCACGGGGGAGAGCTCCTCCCAAAGCTGTGCATGCTGAGTACAGGAAAGTTTCTGTTTATATTCTGTATTTTGCATACATATTCATTGATTGTCCTGGACTAAAAATACATATGATAATCATTTCCCCAAACTCATTAATATATTTCCCCTCCCCTTACCCATGCATTCTCCTCTCCTGGTGGTCCCTGGTGCTTGTGGACCCCAATGTTCCCGTGGGCCTGGCTGAGCTGGCAGGACACTGAGGCTGCTGAACTTCCAGTTCCCCTTCTCACACAATGGGCACTGTGTGGTTTCCACAGGCCTGGGGTTGTGGAGAACAAGCTCCAGGTGTGAACTCACCTGGTGAAGACAATTTATCATCTGGTACCATGTGGTCACAGAGTGGGCTATGACATCACAGAGTGGGTTAGGTGAGGTCATTGAGCATCCATGGCATCATAGTCTGCCTTTGTGACATCAGAGATTCAGCTGTGACATCACAGGGCAGAGGTCGGACATCACAGTGCAGACTATGGCATCACAGACTCTGGTGTGACATCAGAGACCAGCTGTGTGACATTGGAGAATGGGCTGTGACATCCCAGAGGGACTGTGACATCCCAGAGGGGCTGTGTGACATCCCAGAGGGGCTGGGTCAGGTCACTGGGTTGGTCACTCTGCCCCAGCTCCCCCTCACAGTTTCTCCCAACAACTCCAATGCTGTCCATGCCCAGCAGGGTCCCTGTCCCTGGGATCCCCCTGGCCCACCTGGAGCCAAAGCCTCCACCAAAGGATGTTCCAAAGGATCCACCCCAGAGCCTGACATGGGGACAAGGGGCCAGGGCTGTGTGACCAGGACATCAAGGACAGGGATTATCCAGGTCACTGTGGCCTGGGTTGGGTTTCCCAGGGCAGGAAAGATGTCTGGCAGCTGGAGCAGGGTCTGGGAAGGGCCTCCAAGGTGGGGCTGGAGCCCCTGGGCTGTGAGCAGAGGCTGAGGGAGCTGGGCTGGTCCAGCCTGGAGCAGGGAAGGCTGAGGGGCTCCTCATCCCAGCCTGGCAGTGCCAGCCAGGAGGGGATGGAGAACACAGAGCCAGGCTCTTCACAGGGGGCTGGGGGGAGACAAAAGCCGATGGGTGGAAGGGGAAAGAGGGGAGATCAGCCATGGCATGAGCAGATGAAATGAGTCAGGCTGGTTTCAGCATTTCGTCAACACCAAGAGCAGCCTGACATCCCTTTTCCATCCACCACTGATAGATTTGCAAATCAGGAATTGTTTGAGCTGTTCTGTCCTCAGTCCAGGACAAGAATCCTGATACAAGAACTTAATTGTGTTTATATCTATCACAAAACCACGTTAGTCAAAAATTAATTTTAGTATGCAAATCACTTGTGAACAGTGGACTCATCAGACACGCTGGGACATTGCACATAGCTCAGGGAAGAGTTTGTAATTGTGTGATTGTTATTTTAATGGTGTAATTTTTATGAAGTTATATCCTGCTCAACTGTGGTCTGTTGGCTAGGTCCAGTGTGGGCTGGAGGGAGCTCAGATTTGCACAAGGCTGCTCTGAGTGCCAGCCTTGGATGGGGAAAATGTTGGGTTGGGGGTAGGGACAGAGTCTGATTGATTGCCAGCCATGAAAGGTCTTGATTTTCATACCCAGTCAAACTGCTTGAGGAGGTACTTGGATTCAGTGTCAAATGGAAATTGCATATATCAATTTATGAACAGGGGAAAAAAAATTAAACAGGACCTAAAAAATGTTTTCTCACTGTCTTTTTAAATAGAACACATTCAGTTGAATGCAATTCTGAAATCTCTCTTATTAACCACACAAGATTTGGAAACTGAAATCAAATTATCCCCAGAGATTTGGCTTGTTAAGGTGTTCTGAATGTTAATGAGTCCAGGGACACTGAATTCCTGCACTGAAGAGCTTAAGGCTGAACAAGCCTTTCAAGCAGCACTTGGATTCAGTGTCAATTGGAGATTGCACATATCAATGAATTAACAGGGAAAAAACCTAAACAGGACTTAAAAATCATGTTTTGTCACTGTCTTTTTAAATATATTGCATTCACTTTGGATATACTACTGAGATCTGTCTAATTAACCACAAATCATTTGAAAATTGAAATCAAATTATTCCCCGAGGCTTGGCTTGTTTAGCTGTTCTGAATGTTAATGAGCCCTGAGACGCTGAATTCCTGAAGAGCTGAAGGCTGAACAAGCCTCTGGAGCAGGAAAATTCAGCAGCAGCCTCCAAGGTGCTGAGGATGTCAGCAGCCCCCACTGAGGCCATCCCTGCCCAGAGACCGTGGGGGAATGGGCAGACAAGGAGAGCGTCCCTGGGGCTGGGGCAGCACAACTCAGAGGCACCAGTGGCTCCAGCTGGGCAATGGAGTGTGGAATGGGGCTGGGAAAGCCCTGCCTGGGCTGGGCCAAGCAGGACACACAAGCCCTGACTGCCATCCAGTAGAAAACTCTGTCAAGGAGATATTTAAAAGGAATTACAATTGTTTCTGTATTCTGAATTGGACTTCCTGGAGAAATACCAACAAGAGATCCTCAGGAGCTTAAAACAACAAAACAGTCTTTACTGGTAACTTTGGAAAATCAGAGAATTTTTGGCAAAAGATTTAATATGACATTCAATCAACACAGAACACTTCTTAAAGCACTGACTTGGCCCATTCAACTTCACAAACTCTAAGCTATTTGAATTTTACATTAGTCAAATTTGCAAAAGGACCAAAATAGAAGAAAAGGATAGAAAGAGAGAGAGGCAAACAGGATACAGAGGAGCATACACAGAGGTACCAACTCCTGGATTCCAGTAGTGTTTAGATGGAAATTCCAAGAGGAGGTAGGGTCAAGATGTGTGCTTGCCTTGTGGTCAGCCTTCAATTCCCCTTGGTCATCCTGGGCCCTTTCCCCAGGTGGGACTGTGGGTCATTTGATCCCTCAGGAGCTGAGCTTGGGCTGCAGAGGTAGCTGTGGAGCATTGCCTGTGCTGTGCCAGGGACTGGCAGACACTGCTGGGCTGGGATAGAGGCTCTGGGGGCATTGGGGTTCCAGGGCAGAGCAGGGCTAGGGTTCCAGGGCCGGGCAGGGCTGGGGTTCCAGGGCAGGGCAGGGCTGGACCTGCCCCTTCCTCCCCTATTGGAATAAGATCCCAATATTACCAGGTAGATTGTGCCTGGGCTTGTCTGACCCCTGCTCCTGGGCCAAAGGCGGCAACTGTGGTGTTTCACCTCAGAGACACTTTTGGCTGGCTGGATGGTGCAGCTGAGCGCCGAAACAAGTCCAGGCTTGTAGAAAGTCAGTTTGCCTCAGGTGGGAAGGCTTCAGGCTAAGGTGAGGAGGAAAAGGAGACAGATTCTGCCGGAGGGTTAATGTCAAGAGTTTATTCCATGGTCACAGACGTCTGAATCTCAGGTAACAGCTCCAACAGAATCCCGACCGCATGGCCTGAGTGACTTTTTAAGCTCTGGGGGGAGGGGGAGGGAAGGGACAGGTGAGCCACCAACCAGGTGGGAGGGGCAGGGTCTCAGGGAATGATGACACCCAGACAGACCAATGACCTCTGGGCACAGGGGCATCTTTTGAACCTGACCAACCACACAATGGCCTTGCTGGAATGTTAAGACTGATTGACAGCCCAGCAGGGGGCGAGGGGGAAGGGGAAGGGGAAGAGAGATATTGCCACACCTGGGAAGGGGCTGGGAAGTTTAAAACAGGAAATTGCAACACACTGCAACACTCCCCACACATGAAATGTCTTGAGCCAAGAAACTCCTCCACTCTGTCACAATAAGGAATACTGGAGGTGAAATCCCAATTCTGGCCATGGGCACCTAGATAAGAAGGACAGTTCTTTTCCTTAGGAATGAAAGCCCCAGTTCTCAGTAAATTTCTGGTTTGATTGTTTGGATTCTGTTTGGTTTTGTTGTTGCTTTGTTTCCTTGTTGTGCCTGAAGTGTCCAGTCAGGAGCAGAGTGACTCTTTCCAAGGAACCTTGTGCTGCTGTCCCTTAATATTCAGTCTGGTTTTTGCTGCTCCCTTGCTGGGGATTTTTTCAGTGCTCTCACGGCCTCGTTGGTAGCAGGGTGAAGGAGCCCTGGCCCAGGCTCTGGCCCTGGGGGACACGGGGACGCTGCCGGGGGGTCCTGTCCCCCTGTGCCACCCCCAGGGCCCCAGCCCCCGTCCCCGTGTCAGGCTCTGGGGTCGATCTCATGGAACATCCTCTGGGGGAGGCTGCGGGGCCGGGGGCGGGGAGACACGGGGGGACAGGGGACCCCGCTGTGCACGAGCAGGGTTGGACTGCTCTGGGGGGAGCTGTGAGGGGGGCCGGGGCAGAGTGACCTCCCCAGGGACCTTACACAGCTCCTGTGATGTCACACTGCCCCTGTGATGTCACACAGCCCCTGTGATGTCACACTGCCCCTGTGAAGTCACATAGCCATCTCTGTGATGTCACACTGCCCCTGTGATGTCACACAGATCCCTGTGATGTCACACAGCCCCTGTGATGTCACACTGCCCCTGTGATGTCACACAGCCCCTGTGATGTCACACAGATCCTTGTGATGTCACACAGCCCCTGTGATGTCACACAGGCACTGTGATGTCATACAGCCTGTGTGATGTCACACAGATCCCTGTGATGTCACACAGATCCTTGTGATGTCACACAGCCCCTGTAAAGTCACACAGCCCCTGTGATGTCCCAGAGCCAACTCTGAGATTCCACACTGTGATGTGATACAGCTCTGCTCTGTGATGTCACAGAAGTCTCTGTGATGTCAGAAAGTCACTCTATGATTTCACAATCTCTACTGTGATGTCACAGCCTGCTCTATGATGTTACACAGCCACCCAGTGTTGTCACAGCCCACTCCCTGATGTCATAGCCAGCTCTGTGATGCAACAACCCTCCTCAGTGATGTCACAAAACCCTCTCTGTGATGTCATACTGACACTCTGTAAGGTCACAGCACTTACTTTGACCTCACTGCCAGCTCTATGATGTCATGCAGCCATGCCATGGTCTCACAGCCTGTTCTGTGATGTCACACAGTCCCCTCTATGACGCTGTAGCTGCTCAGTGGCCTCACACAACAAACTCTGTGATGTTACAGCCCAATCTGTGACCTCACACAGCCCACTCTGTGCTGTCACACAGCCCCTTGCTGACATCCCAGCTGCTCTGTGCCTCTGTGACACAGCCCCAGAGGTGCTGCTGTGACATAGCCCCCTCAGGGCCATCCCACAGCCCCTGCCAGTGCTGAGCCCCTGTGAGCTCTGTCTGCACCCTGCTGGTGTCCCTGAGGGGCCCTGGCAGTGCCCCAGCCCTGCTGGGCTGTGCACAGGAGCTGCTCCTGGCCAGAGCTGTCTCTCTGCAGTGCTGCCCTTGCCAGGAGCTGCCTCTGGGCCAGGAGCCCGGCCCAGCTCAGCAGCACAGACACAGCACAGGGACTTTAATGAGCCTCTGGGGCTTTGCTGCTCTTTGTATCAGACTCAGTCCCTCAGAGTGTGTTTAAAAACTTCTCAAGAACTCAAAGTTTAATTGAAACACTGAATTTGCTAGAAGATTTATTGGGTCCCACTGAGGGACAGGACTGAGAAAATGTCCCCAGGTTCCAGGTAGAGCAGAACCCTGGAAGCACTCATGACAGGCAGGGACAAGCAAGGAAAACGTGTCTCTGTGCTGAGCAAAGCTGGATGTGTTTGAGGAATGCAAAGGGCCAAGGGCTGAGCCCCAGCCCCTGGCCAGGCAGATCCTGTCCCTCTCTCCTTGCTCAGGGCTCTTCCCGGGATGGGCACTGGCATGTGGGGATGTGCAATGCCAAGGGCAGGAGCATGGGGCGGCCCCTGCCAGGCTGCTGAGCAGGGACAAGGAGGCAATGAGGCCCCAGCCCTGCAAGGGTCACTTGTCCCCTCCTGGCCATGGCCAAAGTGCTGCCCAAGGCGGCTCTGGCAGGGCTGTCTTGCAGCTGCTGCCCATCCCTGTGCCCTGTGCAGCCCAGGCTGTCCCACGGTGTCCCTGCCCTGCGCCTCTGTCCCTGCAGGCTGTCGGCATCCCCTGGCTGCCCCACCTGGCTGGGCCCTTCCTTTGCTGACAGCTCTGCCTCCTGCCTGCCTCTGCCTGCCCACACAGAGCCTGGGGCTGCTCCAGGCTCCTGCTGGGGACGTGCTGCACCACAGCCCTGCCCTGGGAGGGAAATTCCTTTCTGCTGCTGCCCAGGCTTGGCCTGCCCACCTGCCCTTGGTGCCATTATTTCCTTCTCATGCCTCTACCCCCCAGGAAGAAAAGCTCCAGCCTCTCTGAAACCACCCTTCAGCCCCTGCCAGACTACTCCTGTTCTGTCCTACGTGTCCACCCCACTGAGCCCAGAGCCTGCAGCCTCTACCTGCTGGTTATGTAATGAGGCCTCCAAACCCCATCTTGGGACATGTCTGGGTCCTCTCCAAGGTTTGTGAAAATGGAAAAACAGCGGTCAAAGGTATTTTCTCCCAAATCTTGCAGTGGCAGAACAAGGGTCAATATGTCTGAAGTGAATGAGGTGGGATTTACATTTGTTAGAAGGAGGAAATATTTTACAGTGATGAGAGTGGAACAAAATTGAAACTGTTTCTCCAGAGAAGTGGATGTGCCATCCCAGGAATTATACAAGACCAGGAGCTTTGTGCAACCTGACAACGGGAAACACTTTCCCTCCCCAAGAATGGAATTCCTATTGTGTGGGTTCTCTAATGTGCTCACAAGGCTTCTGGCCAGAATGTCAGCTGAGGGCAGCCAGGCTGCTGCAGCAATTCAGAGGCATCTCCCCAATAATTTTAATAACCAGATGATAACAACCCACTGAAACTTGAACAGAACTTGTTCACATTTAAGTAGTTTAAGCAATCACTATCGGGAAAATGTATAGACCAGTACATTTAGAAAATGTTGCATTTATTCAGTGCAAAAAAAAAGCACAATCAGTAGAGCATATATTGTTCATCCACTCAGCTGGGCAAACCACTAAACTGCTGCACCAGAGGACGGGCACTATCCCATCCTGTATTTCCCTTTGTCATTCTCTCTCAGAGTGCAGATGAGACAAAACCAAGAAGTTCAACTTGAGTCAATCCTTACCTTCAAAGGAAATTCGTGAACCTTTTGCAGAAGCCAATGCTCTGCACGTTGATGAAATCTTCGCAGAGGCCAATGCTCTGCAGGTGTAGGAACTTTGCAGAGGCCAATGCTCTGCACCTTTAGGAATTCTCTGCGCAGGCCAATGCCCCGTGAACAATTCACCTGGCGAATCGTCCGGTGCAGCCGCCTGCAGGAGCCCAGGCTGCGCACACCCAGCCAGGGCCGCGTTCTCAGGCAGCTGAGGCCGCGCCGCTGTCACAGATGCCGCCGCCGCGTTCGCGGTTCCCAGGCACCCGCGGCCCCCGGCAGCCGCCGCCGTTTTCCGGATCCTGCCCCTCCCGGCCCCGCACGGCCCCCCAAGATGCTGCCGGGGCTCGGGGGCTTCGTCTGCCCGGGCTGGGGCTCGGCCTCCCCTGCGGGACAAGGTGAGGGGGGGTCCCCGGGGGTCGTGTTCCCCCCGGGGGCGTGTGTGAGTCCCCAGTGTCCCCCCCAAGCCAGGGTCACCCCATTTGCTCTGCCCAGAGCTCCTGAGCCAACTCCTGCTGCCCCCCGGCAGGGGCCTTGGGGAGCCCCCCGGGGACCCCCTTGAATGCCCATTCCTGGGCACTGGGACCCCCCCGCATCTCCTTCAACAGCTGCCGGACCCCCTGCACCCCCTTATCCTGCCCCGACACCCCCTGCACCCCCTTTCCCGGGTATCCTCCTCTGGCAGCCCCTGGATCCCCCGGACCCCATTCCCGGCCAGCCGGGGCACCTCACCCCCAGGCCTCCCTTCGCCCAGGGAACAGTGACGCCACCAAAGACGTGGGTCGCCATTGGCAGACAGCAAAGAGCGGCGCCAATGGTGGGGCCGGAGGCGGCTAAGGGGGCGGGGCCGCAGCAGAGCAGCGCGATGGCTCCAGCGCTGGGGTTGGGGGCGCTCCTGGGGCCCGGGGGGCGGCGAGAGCTGAGGGGGACCCCCAGCACCGGGACTCTGGGGTCGCCCGTTCCGGAGCACTGAGGGGCCCCTGAACCCCCATTTCTTTGGCGCCGCCATCCCCCCGCACCCCCATTCCCGGGCATGGGTTCCACCCTGCGCCCCCTTATCCGGCACCAACAATCCCCGCAGCCCCTTGCGGCAATCCCCCCTCTCCCAGCCCCCAGAGCCCCCTTTTCTTTGACCCAGAGACCCCCTGAACCCCTATTCCTCCCTTTGGGTTCCCCTCCCCACCTCACCATGCCGTGCTTCCCAGAGCCGGAATCCAGCGGGAATCTCACCCTGGTGCTCCCTGTGTCTGTCCGCGCTGCCATCGGCGTTGTTCTCCTCATCGGATTCGGCGTCTGGAGGCTCCAATCTGCTTCCCTCCAAAACCCTTCCTGGGGATCACCCTGTTCTTCCCCCCTCCCAAGACTTCTGGGGGTCCCCCATGTCCCACCCAGCCTCCCCCAACTCCTCCTGGGTCCCCCATAAGCCGCACATGGGGATTCCTGGGAGTTCCCCTGTGTTCCCCCATTCCCAGGACTTTGGGGGTCCCCCCCGACCTATCCGTGCCCCCCCAGATTTCTTCTACAGCCCCCCTGTGGTGGTGGGGGCTGGGGGCTGAGTGCTGGTGCCCCTTGCCTGCAGCAGATCCAGCGCTGAGGGGAGTTCGGGGGTCCCTTTGCATTTGGGGTCCCCTGGGGGTTGGGGTGACTCCCCGGGCCCCCAGGATCCCCCTGAACTCACTGATGCTGCCTGTGCTCAGTGAGGGGGCTCATTCCCAGCACGGGGTCCCAGCTCTGTCACCAGCATTGCCAAGGTACCCCCAAAACCCCCAAAACCTCCAGGGAACCCCAAACCCCGTGGAACAAACCAACCTCCCTGGGACCCCAAAACCATCCCTGGGCTCTCCAAAAGCTCCCCAAGACTGCAAAACCCCATACAGACCCCCCCAAACCCTCTCAGGAGATCAAAATTCACACAGGATGTCCCAACACCTTTCCAGGTCCCCCTGAGAAGGTTCATACCTGGCATGGGATCCCCATCTCTGTCACCGGCAGGTATCCCAAAACAGCCTTGGATTCCTCTTGGCATCGCCTAATCCCCCCGTTGGACCCCAGAAAGCCCCCCTTGGGAACCCCCAAAAATCCACCATGATGCCCCAAGATCCCCGGTATACACAAAACCCCACCAGGAACCCCTCACAACAGTTTATACCCAGCACAGAGTCACCATCACCCAGGTACCCCCAAACCCTCCCAGGACCCCCAAACCTCCCTGGGACCCCCAACATTCCCAGGATCTCCAACTCCTCCTCCCGGGCTCCACTGTCAGAATCAATGGGAGTGGTGTTGCCCTTTCTAGGAGAATTATAGTGGGACCCGACCATAGTGGGGGCCCTAAAGCGGCGATGGTAGAGAGAACCCCAAAAATCACCCTGGGAGGCAAAACATCCCCTACAGGGCCTTGGAGTGGGGGCCCCATAAAAATGCCAATGAAAGCTGTCATGATCCCCCCTTGAAAGGGGCTTGTGTGGCTGCGGCCCCACAAACACCCTAAAATGGGAAGGAAAAAACACCCTTGAAGTGGTGGGATTTCCCCAAAAAACCCTCAAAAGAGAAAACCTTCACTTCAAAGGGGCCTGGAGAGCCTTAAAGGGCCTCGAGGAGGGACAAGATCCCCTCCTCTGCTGGGGCCTCTCCCAGCCAGGCACTCTCCCGTTCGCTGCCCTCGGGGCAGCCCCTGAGTCTGTCCAAACACGGGAACTTCGCCGTGCTGAGCCCAGATCCAGAGTCCTGACTCCTGCACAGGGCACAGCAAATCCCTCGCTCGCTGCTGTGCATTGTCCCTGCTGAGGCTCAGACACTGGCAGGGCACATTCCCTGCCTGCAGGATTCGTGCCGACCCAAGCGCTGCACTGATGGCTCCAGCATTGCTTTCCAACAAAACCAGGGCAAGGCAAACTGGGTGTAGCTCATGGAATATTACAGTGGCTAAAACTCGCTAAGGCATCCATCTGAGAGGTGAGATGCATTTGGAGTTCATGGCATGGAGAAGCAGTGCAACATGGAACAGGGGAGAATAGAAATAAATAGAGGAAAACATACTGGATTGTTCCTTCCCATTTTCATTTCACTTCTGGAAAGCTGTTTCAATTGTCTAGGAATCTTCTCCACACTCCTGTCTGCCCTTTTCAAGAACCTTTCCTGGAGAACGAGGTGCAGCTTCTGTCACAAGATGTGCCCTCAACTGCAGCTTCTCTTAGCTTTCCACACTGTGAGTGCAGCACGACTTCTGCAGCAAAGCAAGACAAATGTATGGATTCCTTGACAACTTGTCCTTTCTTTTCCTTGTGAGCTGGGGAGTTGTGCCATTGCTGAGTTTTTCAATGTGCCTGTTCTAACCCTAGAGAACAGGAGGTTTTGTTGGGGACTTGCTGGGGAATGCAAGCCTGACCGAATGCAGAGAGAATCTCCAGGACACTCTGGGAGCTCCCGGGCCTGGGCTCGGGTTCCCGCTGGGACTCTGCAGAGCGCTGGGCTCCAAGTGGGATCAGCAGCAGTGCAAAATACCTCTGGGCATCTCCATTTTCTGCTGCTCGGAGGAAGCAATGAAGGCAGCCAAGTTCTGTATTTTCCCCTGATAGATTTTTTCATTTGATTGGCAACTCCAGAGGCAATTTCTATGATGGTCTCTGTAAGTTGATTGCATTTAAACAGCACCAGCAGCAGGGCTGTGTTTGAGTGCTGCAAATGTGATCTGTGAGGCTTTCATTCCCCTCGACTTAATACTCAAGGACTTGTGAGCATTTCAGTCTCTGCTAATCATGATGCCTGTGACAAAAACACTGAGTTCACCATCACAAAAGCACAGTGGGCAGCAGTGATTGAAAGAGGGAAGTGCAGTTGTACTGATAAAATTCAGGTGGCAAGCACAAGAGGGCCAAGAGCAGCCGTGATCTCCAATTGCCAAGGCAGAGGCAGCAGCAGCCTCCTGCTGTCAGCTCAGGGTGAGTAAAGGAGCGCTGAAAACAGCGCTGGAACCCGATCCTTTCATCCCCTGAGGGCTGGCTCAGGGCAGCACAGGCGGGCCCTGAGCAGTCAGGGCTGTGTGTAGGTGCTGGCTGCTCTGCTCCCGAATTGAGCTGGAAAAAGCCCTTGGGAGCCGAGGCAGGAGCAGGCGGGAAGGGGCCGGCGCTTCTGCTGACCCTGGCTGGGAGCCCCGGCTGGGCCGGGCCGGCGCCCCCTGCACTGCTGCTGCTGCTGTGAAGAGGCAGAATGTGTGGAAGTTCAGCGAGTGTCTGGTAAGAACAGCCTGCGAGCCCCAGCCTCAGCCCGGAGAAGCCCCCTGAGCGCGGTGCTCAGTGTGCAGGGCGGGCAGCTGTGCCCCTGACCGGCGCTGCACGCAGAGGCCGCGCGGGCTCTTCTCCAGGCTCCTGTGGGCCTGAGTCGGGTGCCCATGGAGCCCCAGCCCGGCGGGGCTGTGGGGCGGCTCCGCGGCTCCCCGGGCAGCAGCCGGCCCTCTGCCCCCTCCCCTCGGGAGCCCTTGGCCAGCGGCTGCTGGCCGCGCCTCAGGGCTGGGCGGGCAGGCGTGGCCGGCGATGGGCGCAGGCAGCGCCCGGCCCAGGGGCTGAGCCCGCGCCAACCCTTCCCTCCTGCCGCTCTCTGCAGCTGGCAGAGGACAGGAGCCGAGCGGCCGAGCACGTGCGCAGGGCACTGCACTACCTGCAGAGCCCACAGGAGTCCCTGCGAGAGGCGGCCGTCAGGTTCATGGGTGAGTCCCGAGCCCCGGCCCGCCGCAGCTCGGCCCCGGCCCCGCCTGCTGCCCCGGCAGCGCCAGCCCGGCCCGGCGCCGTGGAGCCCCGCCTGGCCTGGGCGTTGCTGCTGCCGCCCTCTGACAGCCGTGCCCTGGGGCGGCAGCGTGCGGCAAGGGCCCGGGCTGAGCCCTGCCCGGCCAGCAGCCCGTGTGGCCACAGCGCCAGCAGCACCGCTGGCAGGGAGCTGTGCCGCTGGGGCTGTGACAGGCTCTGTGTTCACAGGCATGGCCGGGCGGCGCCTGAGGGGGCAGCAGCAAGAGCTGCAGCTGATCTGCACTGGTGAGTGAGTGAGGGCAGCGGGCTGACAGCGGGGGCTGCCGGGGGAGCTGCAAACCCTGCCCCGGCTGCAGAGGGCTCTTCTCCTTGTGCGGACATGGGGCGGCGTGGGCAGAGCACACAGAGATTTCAGGGCCACCTTGGGGATTCGTGGCCAGCAGCTTCGGGCCGGTGCCCTTGGTCCCTGCTCCCTCCTGGCCATGGCTAGAGCCGGCTGGGATGGCCCTGGCAGGGGGCTCTTCTTGGCTCCCCGCAGATCCGGGATCTGACCATGGCTCTGTCCCTCTCTCTTGCAGCCCTTGAACCGCTGACAGAGGACATCAGCAGTGCCGTGTCGGACGTGGCACTAGAAACACTGTATGTCCTCCAGTCACTGCAGAGTGAGCGATATTCCCTCTTCCAGAGGCTGCAAGATCAGCTCCGCAGGGCATGGAGGACACGGCCTCGTCTGTTGGGGCTTGGCTGGCTGCTCTGCTGCAGCTCTGCAGAGACCTGATGCCAGAGGCTCTGTCTGCTGGGGCCACCTGAGCCAGCTGGAATTTTCCATTTCTTTAAGATTGTTCTTTTCTTCTTTTTGTTTTTTTTTCTTTAGTATATGAATATAGAGTGTGTTATAATACACAGACTCCCAGGAGCTTTCTTTTGCTACCCAGGGTCTGCAGGGCATAGGGGAAGAGGGGGAGAAGGGTACCCCGGCTCAGCAAGCTGCCCAGGCATGCAGTGGTCAAGGGAAAATGGCCAGAAGCCCCTTGTCCTGTGGTGGCTCTGCTGAAGCCTTTGTGCTGGTGACAGAGCAGGTGGGCAGGGGCCGGGGCTGCAGGGATCCCTGCCAGAGCGGTGCCTGGAGATGGCCACAAGCCCTGTGCCAGGAAGGAGCCACCCTCTGTATCCTCCTGCCCGTGTGCTTCTGGCTGGATTGCTGAGGGCTCCCAGGTGCCTCTGGATGGGGCTGCTCTGCAGCTGCTGTGGGGCTGCGGTGCTGCTGCCGGGCAGCTTGGCCGGGCTGGGGCAGCCCCTGAGGGGCTGGGGCGCTGGCAAGCCCTGAGCAATGGGCTGGCAGAGGCCACAAGCAGCCCCCCGGCAGCTGCCCGCCTTGTTCCTGCCAGAGTTGACTTGCAAGAGGGATCCTGGGCACTCTGGAACTAACAGCATCAGTGTTGTTGGAAACCCAAATGCAGGGAAATCTCAGATCTTTGGTCTTGTCAGCAAAGCTTAGAATTAAACACAGGATTTGATCGGAGACCTTGGAAAGGGCTTCCAAATTTAGGTGGTAGAAGCGAGAATGTGGATTCATAGTATAAAACAGAGACACCTTAAGCTAAGTGGAGGAAAGTTTAGCATTTTAGAGTTTAAGGTATAGAAAAAATAAAAGTAGTTGCAACCGTAAACAAGAAGCTTAGGATGCAGGGCTGTAGGTTTGTGTGTCAGAACATGATTGGCTGAGAAACCTTACACTGTAGCATGAGTCCATGGCATGAAATACTGAAGGATTGGGTCAGAAACATACATATCTTTGTTGGCAATGTTTTATTGGCTAATAAATCATTTAAATATTCTGTAACTTGAAGTCTTGTTACCTTCTGAGCCATGTGGTGTAGATGTGAGCACAACTCACCCTTCCTGTCTGTGTAGAAAATAAGAAACATAAACCGCATAATCTAAAACGCTCAGAGGTCTGCTGTCTAGCTCGTTCCAAACTCCTTCAACTCCCGAAATTGTGATTTAGCTACAAAGAGATGACAGGGGCTCTTTGACTCCAGAGCAGCTCCTTTAGAATCTTTCACATAACCCTGTGTAGTTATATGCCAGAAATGGATCATTTGGAGACCTCATCTATGAGCGGGTGGACGACCTCGGATTTTCCCAATTGCTGGGAATTTGAAGAAACTTTCCCAACTGACTTGCATGGAGGTTTGTCTGAAGGGTATTTGAGGAGATATGGCTCCCAGCAGAGGTCTGGGCTTTGGCCTAGCTGTGTCCCCTGCTGGTTGTGAAGTGTGCCATCAGCTGCAGGGCTTTCTGGGCTAAAAATATCATTGAGTCACTTGGACTTGCTCTTTTGGCCTATAAAAGCTGGACCCACTTTCGGGGATGGAAGAGCTGAGCAGACAGTGAGAACAAAGCCACGTGCTGCATGCCAGCATTTCTATCTTATGTTTCTAAATACCCCACCAGGATCACAGGATTTTTTCCTCACTTGTGAATTTTATATGGGAGGAAAAGAAAAGCCTAATAGAAGGCAGAATGAACTCCATGTTTTCTGCTTCAGCATCACCTGCTGGTTCCAATGGGAATTTACAAACTGGTGGTGGAAGAGCTGGGGAGGTGTTGGGCAGGAGGTGCCAACCAGCCCATTTTGCTTTGGGATTTGAAGATTTGGGATGCTTGGGTGTTTCTCTGGAATGGTTCACAACCTGAAAGCTTCAGTGAAGAGAACAAGGGCAGAGAGGGCAGTAAGAAAGCAGCTTGTTAAATCATTCAATTTTACTGTCGTGTTCTGAGCTTCACAATGAGGAGACAATAAAAGGCATCCTTGGGCCTTTTTTTTTTTGAGCAGCAATAGCTTGTGAAAAACCCTCATGAAGCATTGTTGCTCATTAACATCACAGGACAGAAAAGGCTGGACTGGGGGAAAGAGCTGGAATCTCTCTGGTTCTTCTTTCCCTAAACCGGATGGTTAAACCAGAAGCACTCAGGGTGAATCCACAGATGAGCCACACAAAAAATAAAAAATCCTGTATTTGAATTTAAGTAGATAGACATAAAGGTCTGGGGGCGGCTGCTCCAAGCTGAAGATTTACTGCACCCAGCACATTTCAAGCAGAATGTCACTATTTCAGTTTCTGCAGGAAAGGCTTTAAAGTGATCAAACAACACGAGAGCTCTCAGCATCCTCCCTCCTTCCTGTCCACAGCAAAATTCATATTTGCATTTTTTTTATAGACTATTGTTGTCAAATTGAAATGCAGGGATGGAAAATTGGATCCTGCTGAGTTCTGATGACTTTTTTTTTCCCTTGTATCTGAATTTCTGATGATCAAACATATTGAGAAAAAACTCACACTGACTTCAGCAATGAAAATTGGACCCTGCATTGGCATCCTGGGAAAGGGATGGGAAGAGCTGCCAGCTCAATAGCTTCCCAAAAACATTACCCCACTTTTCAGCCTGGAAAATGAAAAAAAAAAAAAAAAACCAATTCCTGTGTACAGGTAGGTTTCTGCCTGTCATTTTGGGATCCATCCACTTTCCCAAGCTTTTATTTATGAAGACAGAACATGCTGAGGCTTAACATGTACTATATGGGAGCCACATGTGGCTTTTTGACTGTTCAATACCATTAATAACCAGACATTACAAATTCAAAATTATCTGTATGGAGGCCTCCTCTTCTCTGTTTTCATTTTCTTTAAAAGTCTCTGGCATGTCTGCCCTGGGGACCACAAAACACAATAAAACATATTCAGTAGCTAATTCACGCTAACTGTCATCATTAGGCATTTAACAGCCAATGTCAAGACAATGTCCATGCAGCTGGAAGTGTCTCCACTTGCTGTCTTTCCTAATCAAGAATAAATTCATCTTTATTCTTACAAAAGAGCATGAGCTCTCTCCTTTCCCACTTTCCAGGCCATTTGTCACCAAAGATTAGTCCAGATTTTTGACACAGTTTCGCCAGGGCAGGCAGGGTTAGTGGGTTATTTTTCCCAAAGATCAGTGCTGCTGTGTCCCAGCCCTCTCTCAGTTCTTTGGAAATGCCAACATTTCCCTGGCTTGTATTGGTGGCTCTCAAGTGACCTGGTACACACAGCCCTCCAAGCTGTGCAAGCACAAAAAGGTGGGTCAGAGTCTGCAGCATTTATAGGAAAAATATGGGGATCACAGTTCCAGCTTTCAAATTATTCACCAGAAAGTAGGCCTGCTCCTGGCTTTCCATCCCACAAATAAGCATTCCTAGCCCACTCCTCAGAGCAATGGCTAAACCAGCACAGGGTATTATATACATAGGAATTATTTAATTAATGACTACAGTTAGGTGTAAAATTCCTCTACCAAGATAACCCATTGAAGTGACTGATTCCATCTTTCACCCTAAAGATCTCAAGGGGGAAGGGTCATGAATGAAATAAACAAAGGGCTAGGAGACTTCTTCTCCTTTTTAATGCCTTTATTAAAAGTGATCAGCTCAGGATTGGGTGGCTCGACGGGTCTGCAGTCTCCGTCGTCTTCCCGGGCGACTCAGAGGAGGAGGATATGCACAGCTCTGTCCACTAGGGGCAGAGCTGGGGATCACGTCCTCGTGGGAGCCTTTAGGGCCTGCTGATCCCATCAGATGGTACTTTTGCCGGCTCAGTCGGCCTGGTCTCACCGCCGGGGTCGTCTCTCTTGGTCAGGGCGAGAGGCTCCGAAGGTGTTCTGCATCTCTGCAGGCTCAGCATTCGGCTCCTCACGTCCAGACATCACTCCAGTCTCTCAATTCTTAGGTGGCTCGTTGTTTTGGGGTTTTCTCCGTACAGCGGGGGGATCCATGCTGCATTGTGGTCTTGGAGTCACTTTGCATAGCCCCCCTCACCTTCTCAGGTCTCTTCTACTGTTCGGGAAGGTTCCCACCCTTCTGGGAAAGGTACAACTTAGCCTCGGGCGAGGCTCTGCTGATACAAAAGGAGCGATTAGCCACAACGACTCATGATTACAGTAACAAAACGAAGAACTTCAGCAGCTACCCGTGGTCTGGCTGCTTTTTTGTAACTTTTTCTCACAAAAAAAATATTACCCGAATTTTGTTCATAACAGTCCCCCCTCTTTTTCTTTGATCGAGCTTAAATTCTAAGCTCGCATCAACTCACAATTTTTTTGTTTTGAATCTATTATAAATCTCTTGTGCACTTTGGTAATCATGGTTACTTAACTTTGTTACTTTCCTTGGTTTCTTCAGGTTGGTCTGCCCGGCAAGTACTATTCTACTAAGACAGATAACTAAGCATAGTAAAAAAAGCAATCTTCCAAGTACACACACAGTGAGAAAAACTACCTTTTCCCATACATCTTTTTTGAAAATCTCCAGGTTCTCCCACCCACTGGAATCAAGTGTAGGAGTTTGTTCTTCATTATTTACACATGCTAATCTTTTTATTTCGTTTGAAATGTTCCTAATAATTGAATTCTTTATTTTTAATACTGCCTGGAGCTGGATTAATTTGTTTAACATAGATATTGGGGTCCGAATTTGACTTTTACAATTTTGGATTTTCTCAATTTGTATTTCACTTTCTCGGTTCTGTTTATTTTCTCCCAAATCATTATATATAGGAACTCCCAAACTTGATCCAGTTCCTTTGGGTAATAAGAAAATTGGTTTTATCACTCTAGCAATGCAGTTGCCAGACGAGATCAAACCTAGGGGTTTTTGGCTCCCCTGAAATGTGTTCCAAAAGGGGTTTATCTCCTTTCCAGTACACTCATATAAATACTTGTAACAAACAATTTTTCTTACCATTTTCACCATTTCTTTGCTTTTTACTAGTTCTGCTGAGCTTGTTTCAGCAGCATCACATTCAAAACACAACCAGGCTTCCCCTATAGGGCACTCTCCTAGGAGTGGCTGCCTAAAAGTGGCAGTATTGTATGCTCTCCAATACACTCTCTTTTTTTTCTGATAAAGGACTAATTGGGAGAGGTTAACACGATCAGGGTCAGAACTGATGTGGACTCTCGACAAGGAGCTCACTTCCTCCTCATAGAGGGGTCAGTAGCACTCACTGCATGGCTCTCCTGGGCTCTCCAGAGCACCACCAGCAATCAGAGCCATCAGTACTACCCTTCCCAAGAGTCCGGTATGGGTCATCTTGCACAGCCTGCCCACCCGGCCTTGCCTCTTGGGGAATTTTACTGAGGAGAAGCTTCCAAGCTCTTTAGAGTCCCTTCTACCCGCTTCTCTGGTTAAACCTCTCTTGGTCTGTTCCCTACCAATTTTGGTTTCCCCTCCCAGAGGAGTGTTCTGTAGAGGATTAACCTGGAGTCTTTAGAAATAAATTGGGGAACTTAACCAGAATTACTTATTTACAGTCTTAAACTTTTTACCAACATAGTTTACACAGAACAGTTTTGAAACATTTTAAGCAATATTAGAACTCCTGATACCAATTTTTTCCACACAGTTCAGTCTATTTGACTCTTCCTTCTGAGAGTCAACTTTAAATCTTTTGGTCCTTTTACCACAGTATACTCAGGTGATTTAGCTTGTGAAGCAGATGAATCCTTGTCCAGTGCCCGGAGGTGAGAATGGTGTGGACTCTGGCCCAATGCCAGATGGAAAAACTGGGAGTCTGGCCCAATGCCAGAAGGAGAAAGGGGTGGAGTCCGGTCCAATGCCAGAATGCCAGAGGGAAAAAAACCTGATGTTGAATCCTGGTCCAATGCCAGGGGGTGAGAGCGATGTGAGTCCAACCTTTTTCTTTTGGTCTGCACAGTCGAATTAGTAATGAAGAGTACCTGAAACGGGCTTTCAAACACAGGCATTAATGGTCTGCTATTTAATGATTTTATCAAAACTCAGTTTCTCTGTCTAATGTTATTGCTTAACTTCTCTTTTTCCATAGTTTGCATGTTTCTCTCATCAACTTCTACATACTCTGTATTTTGCAAGGAGTTGTATTTCTCAGCTAACTTAACTCCCAAAGTATTTTTATTCTCTTATATCTCTGTGTATTTAATTCACTGGTTTTCTGTTCTATTTTTAAGATCTTATTTATCTCTTGCTTCTGTTTCTTACTTTCACTTAGAGCCTAAATATTTCTTTCAACCCCTTACACTTAAATTTTTGGGGTTTTTTTCTTACACCATTCTTCTACACAATACACTTCTCTCTAAGGAAATGTGGTAAAACCTATAATGCACAATCTACATCACCTCTATTCTAATTTGTCTATATTCACTCCCACACATTCCTTCACACCCTCAAGACACAAACTGGATCATTATTGATAGAAAATCACGGGTCCCTGTAGCCCCCCCCCCTCACCCTGGGGTTGGCCCACAGGTCTCAGTATCCCTGGGCCTCTTGGAAGGGCCCTGACTCTGGTTGCCTCTGGTGCACATTCACCTGTGAGGCTGTCTGTGTGTCACTCACGCTCTTACAGCTATGGCTCCCTCACACACCTGGGGAGCACTAGTCTGGTTTGCAGGTCACACACACTCTTTGGCCACAGCCCCCACCCACCCAGGGGACACAAGCCTGGTTTGCAGGTCACACATACACCCACTTGCACTGCCCCCTTCCCACCTGCCCGGGAAGTTGAGGCTGACTTCGTGACTCACTCTCACACACACAACAAGACAACAATAAGGTACCTTTTACTTTCACATTACTTATTACAAGTTTAGTTTTACAGGCCAGTTTTGGTGCTACTGGATATCCTTTCTACCTAGCTGTTTTTTGTCTAACTTCAGATGTTTTTCACTATTCTATACTATACTTCTTAGTACTTTGTTGAGACAGGACTTATCTGCTCCTGTATCTACTCAGAAATTCAAATTCTTCATTTAGGGGGCCCACCTCAAAGTTTACCAAGGGGCTCTTCTAGATGTTGCATTGGGTCCCCTATAGTGTAAAGCCCCTGACCTTCTAATCGTCACCTCTAAGGATCTTCCCTAAATTATCTTGTTCCCTGGCTATTGCCGCATCGAGACTAAGCTTTCTACAAAACCTCCTGACGTGTCCTGGCTCTCCACAGTAATAGCAATGTCGCTCTCTCAAAGGGCCTTGAGGTGTCTCCATCCCTCTTGCACCTGACAGTACCGGCCTATCCTTGCCTCCTCCTGGTGGTGGACCCGCCCACTCTGCACTTTCTCTAGCTACAGCAACCATTACCTTAGCCTTGGCCTTTGCTTTTTCTTCCTCCCTCCTTAAATACACCTTCAATGCCTCTTTTAACAATTCATTAATGTCCTTCTATTGCCAATCTTCCATCTTTTCCAGTTTTCTCCTTATATCAGGCCAAGATTTGGTAACAAATTGGACTTTTAGCAGCATTTGACCTTCTGGGGTGTCTGTGTCTATTTTAGAGTACAACTGGAAGTTCCACCTTAGGCGATTTAGCCATGCAGCAGGAGCTTCATCCTTCTCTTGTGCACCCTCAAATGCCAATTGGGTATTAGTTCCTTTGGGAACTGACTCTTTGATCCCCCGTATTATCAAAGACTTATATTCCCTCATGGCCTTCCTCCCCTCCTCCTGGTTAGGGTTCCAGCTGGGCTCTGTTAGTGGCAATTTCTGTTCACCTGTTGGCACCTGGGGTCCTGGACTGTTATCTTTCTCCCATATTCTTATGCCAGCCGCCCTTATCATCTGGACCTCTTCTGGGGAAAATAATATACTCAGGATGGAATTCATCTCCCCCCAAGTGTAGATATTTGGACCTAGAAATTGTTCCACTTGGTTGGCTATGCCCACTGGGTCCTCCACTAAATGCCCCAACTCTTTCTTGAATCCTCTCACCTCAGAAGCAGTTAGGGGAGCATTCACAAAGCCAACACCTCCCGCTATTCCTCCCATAGGAACCTCTCTGAGGGGAAAGAGTCTCTCCGCCTTGGAGGTCTTGGATCTGGTGCTACAGTATGGCCCATCTTCAGATGCCAAACTACTTTGAGGAATATCTGGGTTACCCTGAACTTTCGGCCCATCAGCAGGTGTATTTGCTGATAGCTGTTTATCAGGCAAGGAGGCATTTGTGTCCCAACTAGGAGGAGGTAAAGGGACAGCAATAGGAGGGGGAGAAGAGCCTGAGTGGATATTAAGTGGAGCTGGAGAAGGGGTGGAGAATGCAGCAGGTGGAATAGGCGCTTGTGGTGATGCAGAAGGATCTGGAGGAGCTACTGGGTTTATCATAGCAGAAGCTGAAGAGGTAGAAGGAGGAGTTTGAGCAGGTGGTAGTGAGATGGCAGCCGGGGGAGGAACCGGACCTGCCATTTGAGATGCTTGTAGAAGAGGATTATAAAGGGGAGGGGCAGAAGGAGGCAAATAATCCAGGGGGTCCCATCTTTTACTAGTTCTATCATCCCCTCCTTCATTCCCCTCTTTCTTCCTCTGTACCTTACAAATTCACACCCCTTCATCCCCAACAGCGCTCTGTAACCAGCACGATACATACAGTAATTGCTCAGGATCAGTATCGCCTCGAGCTGTCAGATAATTATTTAATTGTTGGCACATCCACTTATCCTTTGTCCCACACCAAGGCCATCCTCCTTGCACCTCTAATTCTGGCCAGACTTCCATACAATAATGGATCATTTTCACTTTAGCTAATTTCTCCGTGGCCTCTATAGAATCCCATTTTTCTAACAGTTCTCCTAAGGGACTACCAGGAGGTATGTCTCTCAGTCTCTTGCCGGTCTTTTTACTACTACAACATCCCATTTTTCAGGTCTCAATAACAAAGTCTCAAAGGGGCCTCAACTGACCGGTAATTTCAAAAAAACCTTGTTTGAGGAGCTTCAGCCTCCTCCACTGAACTTCAAATTTCTGCCTGATGCTCAGGACTTTATACTGAAACAACTGCCCAATCTCTTGATTGCCCAACTTTCGTCAGGTCTTATATCTATCGGGACTTGAACACCCGATGCCTCGGCCAAGAATCCGGGTTGTGCCTGACTCCCTCAGTCAGGAAAAACAACTGCCTGATTTTTAGTTTGCCTAACCCGCCAATTTTTAGGCTTCACCGTATCAGGACTTAAAAGCAAACCACAGCCTCCTTTGCTGGGGTTTGTGCCTGACTCCCTTTGTCAGGACTTACTTTGCCTGCAGGGCTTGCGAAAACACCCGAATCCTTCTCGGGACTGACAAATCTTACGCGAATCCTTCTCGAGACTTACAAAAGTGCCTGACCTCCCTTTGTCAGGACGTTGGGGTGCGTTCCACTCATACACAGTAATTCACTCCGCACGCCCGGAGTGGGGGGGCCCTTTATTCCCCCTTGGGAGACGACTTCACTCACACTAAGTCCACTCGCTTCCCCCTGTTCCTGGCCGGGTTTCTCGCGAAAAACCGGAAACGCAGTACTGAGGGGTCCCACTCGCTTCGAAGGTCCGGCTGCCGGCCCTCGTCTCACTCACACACACATGCGCACGTCTCCCACTCCCGCCACCGGGTTTCTCACCAGTCCGGTGCTCCGGTGCTCCTCTGCGTCGCTGTCCTGAGCCGATCCCTGGTCCTAGTAGCCAGCTGTCCTCTGAAGATCCAAGATGGCCAGTCCTGAGTCCTCTTGCGGCGTGGCTATTCCGGACGAGAGCCCCCAGCTGAAATAAACAAAAGGGCCAGGAGACTTCTTCTCCTTTTTAATGCCTTTATTAAAAGTGATCAGCTCAGGATTGGGTGGCTCGACGGGTCTGCAGTCTCCGTCGTCTTCCCGGGCGACTCAGAGGAGGAGGATATGCACAGCTCTGTCCACTAGGGGCAGAGCTGGGGATCACGTCCTCGTGGGAGCCTTTAGGGCCTGCTGATCCCTTGGGAAGGTTCCCACCCTTCTGGGAAAGGTACAACTTAGCCTCGGGCGAGGCTCTGCTGATACAAAAGGAGCGATTAGCCACAACGACTCGTGATTACAATAACAAAACACGAAGAACTTCAGCAGCTACCCGTGGTCTGGCTGCTTTTTTGTAACTTTTTCTCACAAAAAAAATATTACCCGAATTTTGTTCATAACAATGAATACATTCATATTTGCTCCTTCCATTCTGAGCCAAGAAATACAGAAACATCTCCACATGGGAAGGCAGCACTTCTGCAGAAAGCAAACACAACTTCTTCCTGGTTCAGCTCTAGAGACTTGGAAATACACTGATCACAGAACCAAAAGGCAGAGAGCAGTTTGCACCTCCCTTTTGGCCTGCACAAATGACAACAGATATTTTTTTGTGGGTGTTTTTTGTCTTTCACTTTTTAGTTTCCAGGAGAGGAAGGAGTCCTCTTGCTCAGCAATGTGCTGGAGTCATTTGGGGAGTGTGAAGAAGAGCAGGGTTCTCAGATCATGACGGTATTTTACTCTTGATCCAAAACACCTTAAGGAACGACATGAAACCCCTGTCTTGGGTCCATCCCTGTTATGGCTGGAGGGATCTTCCTATGGCTTTCCTTGACTTTTGGCAATTTATTCTGAGTTCAGGGTAAGTAAAACCTCATGGTTAACATGGAGGAGAAATCCTAATAGAACTGAAGGTGTGAATGCTGATGGTGTTTCCTGCTTCCCTCCTCCCTCTGGGAAACTGAGGGCAAACAAACTCCTGACCTTAGGATGTCCAGAAGAGGGATTTGACCCTTCTCCAGCACCATCCCAGTGAGCTTGTTGAACACATAAAAGCAATGATGTTGCTCCTCAGAAGTCAGTGATTTTATCAGTCCTCTCACTTAAGAAATGATCAAGTTTCTCATATTACCAGGATAAAATCTACTCTGTAATATGCAGGTCATGAACTCATCTTTCTCCACCTTCCTTGTCTCCAGGCACAGTACAACCAGAATTAATGGCAATAATAATAAACTCCTTTGGAGTTTAACGATTATTCATTAGCAGGAGTACATCAGTTCTGCAGTCTCCTCTCTCCTCAGATGCCTGACACTGGGCTGCTCTGCTTATATTTGAGAGAAACAATCAATGAGCACCGTGCAGGCCAGGCTTTCTGGGCTGTTAATCTCTCCATTACTCAGTTAGGCACAGTCCCCTTGGCTTCAGCTCAATCTGTGTGCCAAAAGAAAAGCCAACACCATCAGATATATCCTTAAAGGTGAGCACGTCACCAGACTGCATCTCCTGGGAGCAGCAGTGTCCTGGGACAGCAGGAATTGCTGGTGACAAGAGGACACCTGGGGCATGTCCCTCACCACCTTCCTCTTCCAGCACACAGATGAAGCTTAGAAGCCAAGTCCATATCCTAAAACCTTCCTGGGACCCTGGGAGATCAGAGTGGGGATGAACAGGGCTGAAAAGTCACCACAGCTCTGCAGGGTCCTTCCTCCACCAGCCAGAAACTTGGGCAAGAACCTTAGGGAGGGCTGAGACCTCAGGAGGCAGCAGGAAGAGCTCCAGCAATTTCAGCAGCACTAATATTTCACTGGGAGGGACTTGAACAGCCTGTGGCCCTCAAGTGCTTCTGTCGAAGGAAGGAGACCCAGACACCAATTGGTTCATCCAAGTCCCATTTATTGATCGAATACGGTGGTTAAATACAGTTCTTAATAAACTTCATACATATTGCAAAAGTTGAGCACAGGATTGGTTAGTTACATATCAGCAATTACGCCTACTTCTGCATTCTTATGGTTATACTTTTGATACTTTCTACAGATATTCAGGACTAATCTCACCTCCCTTTCCTCATGTTGCTGCAAGGTCATCCGGCATTCTTGCCTGTCAGCAGTCACTGAATCAGAGACTGCTGACCTCCCTTTCAAGCTTAACCAGCAGCATTATGTCAGGATGACCTTTCTCACTTAACCAGCTATTAACCAACCTCTCCACATGCTTCATCCAGGCCTGAAGCTCATCCTCTGAGCAGAACATCTCACCTGATCCCAAAGCTCTCCTGGCATTTCCATTGGGCTGCACACCAAGGAAGGGAGAGCGTCCTGCTGGTGAAGGGCTCCAAGCTCTCTCTCTTCTCTCTTTTTGGCCTCTGAATATAATTCATCCAAGCTTTTATGAGGCAATTCACATCCAGATTTTATTAGAAGTGGAAGGCCCTTTTATTTCCTCAGTGTATTCAGCACAAAGAGAACTGGTGCTCTGGTTAATTTTATTTCTTTGCTTTCTGTGTTTTAATAATGATCTCCCCAGTTCCATTCATCTCTGAAAAGGTGAGGGAGATTGGACAGATATGGAGAGTTGGAATAATGCAATCACGTACTGCAAAGAGACAAATACTGGTTAAAGTGAAGTGTAATGAATATATGACTGAGGCAGAGACATAAAAGACTGCTTTAAATACAAAATCTGATGTATTTGCTCACCTCTCAGGCATGGGAATGCACTCTCAAAAAAAAAAAACCCCAAAAAAACCCAAAAAACAAAAACCAAAAACTAGATATGATTTGATATGAAACCAGATATGATATGATATGAAAACAAAACAAGACAAAGACTTACCAGAACAAAAAAAAAATCTTCCTGTGACACAGAGTATTTGTGTGTGGGTGACAGTAGGAAATGACACACAGCTCCAAGCTCACAAAGGCCAAGGCTTGTCCTTGTGATATTTCTTTCATCCCCCAGCTGAGATCTCCCTGTTCCTGCAGCTGCCTGATGGGAGGATATCAAACCAAAGGCACTTCCACCACCCACTGCACCAGTCCTCCTCTGCAGAGAATTTTTTCACGTGCATCCAACCAGATTGAAACACCAGGCAGGCTCAGGGATGGCTGTCTGGGGCTCATGGAAAGGCAGCCAGGCTTTGTAAGCCTAGATTAAAACCCAGGGAGGGATTCAGCTCCATTTTAACATCATTCCTTTATCTGATACTCACAGTCTGCATGTCATTAAGTGAATGTGTTTTGGTTTCTGGGGGATGCACACAGTGCAGGCATTGAGAGACTCAGCAGTGAGTGCTTCCTACAGACCACGTAATGGGAAAATTAAAATCTGCCTGTGCTGAACATGGAACCCCTCTGGCAGGGTCAAGGAAATTAATTTTAAATAAAATGAGTTAAAGACCAAAGAATCTCCCTCTTGTTTGGGCTGGGGATTTTTTCCCCACAATAAATCATGCTGCCAGCAGCACCTCTACAACTGGATTTTTTGTTTTTTAAACACTGGCACGGGTTGTCCAGAGAACTTGTTGATGAACCATCCCTGGAAACAGCCACAGTCAGGTTGGATGGGGCTTTGAACAACCTGATGTCCCTGCTCCTTGCAGGGGGGTGAAACTAGAAGACCTTTAGTGGTCTCTTCCAACTCAAACAATTCTATGATTTCTCTGAAATTTCAGAAGCCTCATGTTGGCCCAGCTGAAAATGTAAAGGTTGATACAGATCAGGCTGGAAAGGTTCCCACCTTTCCCTGAAAACCTGTGTATTGCTGCCAGTGAGCAACATGCAGCTTTCAGCTGGTTCCTAAGGAAACAGCAGAGGTGTACCCAGGTGTGGGAGGTGTGGCAGGGCCCCACTGCAGTTTTGGGGTGCTGGGGACCAAGGGCCCTCAGAGAGCCCCACAGCTCATTGAGGTGCCTGCACATCCCAATTGAATCCAACTTGAGGTCAGCCCTGCTGCTCCAGCTCCTCCTGGAGGGAGAGAGCTCTGGATGCTCCATTCAAGTTCTGTTTTTGCAAGTGTCAACAGGCACCATTTCTCCTGCTTTTCAACCAAATGCAAGAGACCTCCTCTGAGTTTTGACCCTCATTTTCGCTGTCCACACCCTCCTGCACCCACCTCACCCAGAAGCTGAGCAGGAGCACCATTTTTAACAAGATGCTGCAGGTTCAGCAGAGTAATTAATCCCAACAGCAAGTGCTGTCCACTTTTTCCAGGTAATTCATTTAAAATGGGAAGTTAATTCCATTCAATGGAGCTGCCCTTCATTGCTTAGAAAGAGACACAGCTTTGAACATCCTTGAGTGAAGCAGTTCTGGCACAAACCTTCCTCCTCCTCTATCTGCCCTGGCCCCTGCATCCCTGGGGAATGCCACATGCCAGTGCTGTGTGATCCTCTCCCTCTGGAGGCTGATGAGCCAGAGCTGGAGAGTTCAGGGAGGTGAGAGCACCGGCGTCCTGGCGCTGACGTTTGATCCAGCGGCTGCCCGTGCTCCCAATTAGCCTGCAAACGCTGCCTCCGGCTCACAAACACTTTCAAAAATGAAATTTGACAAAAAGCCACCTGCATTGCCATTCTTCAAGCCTCTCTGCCATATCAAAGCCTTTGAGAGTATCTGAGGACAACTTTTACAGCCGAGAAGGGCCCATTTGAGCGCTGGCTCATTAGTGCTGTGGCTGTGCTGCCCACGGAGATGCTGAGCATCCATCAGCCCACTAACCAGGAGCACTCCTGAACACCAGCAAGTGTCTTAGGCTGGGAAGTCACCTCTGAGGGAGCCACCGAAGGGTTTTTCAAGCAGGGTTTTTCAAGCAGAAAGGTCACCCAGCTCATCTGCTTCTAGGGGAGCTGATCAGAGCCACGTGTTTCAGGAGCCGTGGCACCCCGCAGCAGGTCCATGCCTGGCTCTTTTTTCTCCCTTTGCTCACAGTAATGATCTGAAGCTCCTCGCAGGGGGCTCAGCAGGGGAGGACAGCAGCAGCATTTATTTTAATAAATAACATTCATGAATTGGCTTTCCAGGCTGCAGCTTGGTGAGGGATGTGATGAACATCAGGGAGGAAAGATTGAGAGAGGCCCTGGCACAGGGTGCCAAGAGAAGCTGTGGCTGCCCCATCCCTGGAAGTGTCCAAGGCCTGGTTGGGCAGGGCTTGGAGCAGCCTGGAATAGTGGAAGGTGTCCCTGCCCATGACAGGGGCTGGAACAAGGTGAGTTTGAGGTTCTGCAGGATAAGGCTGATTGTGCCTCCTTGATCTTCTCTTTGATAAGTTAACATTAAAAACATCACCTGGGGCATTTCCCTGAGCAGTGACTGCAGCCTAAGGTGCCAGGTTTCTGGCAGGGCTGGTGTATTTCAAGGTGTGCTTCTGCACTGAGGACGTTTTGGGGCAGTTCTGCTCAGTTCCAGTGGGTTTTCCAGGACTGGCTGCACTCTGGGCTCTAAGTGACCACAGCAGATCTGCTCCAGGTGCTGCTCAGACCAAGGTCCCTACAAAGGAGGAATCATCATCAATGTGTTTGCACCATAGTTAGGAAAAGTATTTGCACTGGGAAACCAGAAGGAATATCTTTAGTTGTTACTTCTGCAATTTAACATGACTGTTAGAAACATCTGATGAAAATAGTACCAGAAACATTGGCAAGCCTATCTCCCTTCAAAACCAAAATACATCACAGCATCAACCCCACTTTAATGGATGAGCTCAAAAAAAAGGCTGAAGGGGGAGGAAAATTCTGAGAATAACACCTTTTTTTTTTCTTTCGAAACAGCTCCTCGTTTCTCCAATACATTCATTTTGCACTATTATTTCTCATGTAACTGTGAAGAAATTAAATACTTGAAAACACAACAAAACATATAAATTAAACCAAATGTTTTGATTAATGCAAACCCACTGGCATTTCTTTTCCTGAATAATTTAAAAATTAAGCTGAGAAAACCAATTCCCTGTCTGAGAAGCCTCTGTAAAAGGGAATGTTTGGTATTTTGCAGCACTTCTGTTAAGTGCTGGACTGGTGTCAGCATCTCATTCTTTTAACACTTAGAACAATTTTAACCCACCCACACTCCAGCTCTGAATTATTTAGGAAAAGATTTCTCTTTCTAGACCTTCTCTGTAGTCCCTCAGCAAAGGGACTGATTGTACTTGGCATTTTTTATCTAGGATAAAAATACTGTATTTAAATAATAGTGACAGTGTCCACAAGATAAATACCTTCAAAGCAAAGTTGGGCCATATTTTGTCCTCCATCCCTCACTCTTGTGTCATAAAAATGTTAGGGATTTCTCCTGTATGGAAATAATCTGATCTTGAAAGGAAAATTAATGGAATTTCCATGGGTGACCCCTCCTCTTGTTCAGCAGGCTTTTGTTAGGGAAGACAACTCCTCTATATAGCTACATTAAAATAAACAGAAAAAAAACCAAGTTATCTTTTTCTGAATGTTTTAAGACATTATTTTAATGAGTCTGCCTTTTTGTTAGTGCTGGAAATAAAACATTCACTGTGAGGAAAGAGTAAATATTGTCCCAGAGGCAGAATGAGGCAACCAGAGGCAGACAGAGAGAAGCTGCATTGGGTGACACAGCCTGTCGGCAGCTGGATTCCCTATCCTAAAGACAACATATCTGCAGTGTGGAACAGGGCGATCTTCCTGAGCCATTCTTGGACCCACATGGAGCCCTGAAGCCTTTGAGGACATCATCAGAGTCACAGAGGTGATTCCATGCACCCACAGTGAGGTTTGCACACAGGCTGGATGGGAAGGAACTTGTAGAGTGCAAAACCTGAGCCAAGTTGGGCCCAGTTCCTGCTTGGTTAATGGAGGCAGAGGTTTGGCAGTGTTTGAGCTGTGTTTAGCACATGGTTTACTTGGGCTGGCTCCCTGGGGGAAATCTACTGAGCAGCAGCTGCTCAGCTCACCTCTCCTGGGAAAGCTGCTCAGGGACACACACGGGAATGGCAGGAGGGGACACCAAATCTCCCACACCTCAGAGACACTCTGTCTTAAACTTCTGCCTCAGGGCTTTCTGCACGTTCTGGATCTTCTCTGTGATCACAGTGTCACTGAGGTGATCCCCAAACTTCTGCTTCAGCAGCACCCTGATGATTTTGATGCAGCGTTCGTCCATCATGGGCTTCGCCTCGCGGAAGGTGTTGCCCCTGCGCCCCGTGATGGAGTGGCTCTGGATGTAGTCAGAGGTGAAGAGCTTGTAGAGCAGAGTCTTGCAGGCTGTGCTGATTTTCTGGTCAAACCTGATGGTCTCTTTCAGCTGCTCCTTGGTGTAGCCGTTGAAGAGCTCCACCACCTCACACGGCTGTCGGTGGGGCTCCTCCTGGAAGGACCGGGATTCCAGCCTCGTCACCTTCTTCTTCAGAGAGAGGACGTCCTGCTGGAGGTCCAGCACCATCCTTTCCAGCTGCTCCATCTTCTCCACCCTGAAAAATTAAAGTTGCTTGTGTAAAGGCAAGAAGACATCATGTCCTCACTGTGGATGTCACTCCTCCACCCAAGCAGTGATTAGATGCCTGCAGGGCAGGACAACTCCTCTGGCAGAGTATCAACCCTTCCAACGACTCCTGGGTGAGGAATAAGGCAGGAGAGAAAAATAACATGGTCTGGACTTTTCAGTGCTCAGGAACGTTCAGTTTAACCCTCAACTCCCCCTGGGCCTGCATACATGGAGACTTTGATGGTCAATTTTCTTCTCAGTTGTAAGGAAGGACATAAAGCCTGTCTTGCAAGTCCCAGGACACACATATTTGTGGTATTAAACAACAGACTTGTGGGAAATGACAATACAAGAACCATAACTTGAATTTTTTGGTACCCATTTCTTTGCAAGAAAACTGTCCCTAGCATCACTTTATCACTGGATACTGGCCATCAAAGTATGAGCAATAAAACAAGAAACACACAACCATGTTTTGATTGTTATAGGCAAGAGCTTTGTAGTTTCTGCACTGTTTTAGAGCTTTCTTGCATCTCTAAATCCAAGCCCTACAACCAGAAACACCTGGCTCAATTGTAAAGAGACTCAGCAACTTTGGAGCTTAAAATTGTCCCACTTTGTCACCCATCTGTGATCTCACTGCTCACTTTTGTAGTGAGGAGGAGAACACAGTGCCTTCTTTTGCTAATTACCTTTCCACCTCAGCAGGACTGAAATTTTTGTGAGCCCTCTCAAAGCCATCCATCTCTTGCAAAGCATCAATCTTTTGCTCCTCATGGCTGGAAGAAACAAGGAAGTTAAACAGCACTGCCACAAACAGCTCATCTTCAAATTCATTCCCGAAGAGAATTATCTGGAATGCAAAGCAAAGTCAATTCTGGTTTCATTTGCAACAAGAATAAAATAGACTGAGAGGGAATACGAGGGGTTCTTCATGTGAACAAACTCCTGTGCATCCTCCTGGCACACAGATATGGGGGACCTCCCACTGACCCACCATGGAATCAGGACTTCAGGGCAGGCTCATTTTTTTGCTGTATGTGCCCACACAAACTCCTGTTATCTTCTGTGCTTTGGGTTTAACATCCACGAGCATCCACTCAAAGCAAACACTGGCAGAGAATAGAGACAGAGTGGACAGAAATCAATATGTGTGGTGTGAAACATTCAGGCTCCTCACTATGCTTTCAGGTGTTACCTGTTCACACAGATCTGCTGCTGGCACGGGGACAAGATGCCATCTGACTTCCTCTTCATTGGTAGGGCAACATAATCTGCTGCAGGGGTGGGAGACAAGCTGAAGAATCAGTTGTTGAAATCCCCTGCTAGATTGCATGGCAACACATTATTCCATTTGCACAACAGTGATCCAGACAGGCTCTCCAGGACTGATCAATGGAGATTTGCCATTAGCAAAAGGTGGCATCTCAAGGGCTTCTGTTCCCAGTGCAAATGATATGGTGGGGGCAAGGCAAGCAGAGCCAACTTGTCTCTGGATGCTGCTGTTAGTCAGCAGGTAAATAAGACACTAGCACATTTTCATAAGTGCATTTAATGGGTATAGAAGTGGGTGGAAAAATGGGGAAATAGGCAAATCTAGAAGGTTTGACTAATGGAGACACAGGGCTTTTGGGAATTTCAGTTATTCAGGCAGGCATTCATTCAGATTGTCTTTTGGTTTGGGGGGAGAGGAGAACTGTCACCCCAGGAGACAGAGCAGAGGCCATACACTGCATCTCCCTTTAGACACCCCTCCTGGAACAGATCTCCCAGGTGGAAAGGAGCAGGAAATGCCATCTCTAACCTCTGTAGCCCTGAGACAAAGCCCATACATCCCTAGAGCAAAGCAGATGTTTTCTGGCTGCCCTGCAAGTCCCCATCCCACCCTGTCACCCTCAGGACCAGGCAGCAGGGCCAGAACCCAAGGTTACCTCTGGCAGCTGGACCAGCCCTGTCCTCTTCACTCTGGGAAGTGCGTGGCCCTGGCATGGCCATGGTGATGAAGGAGGATGGAGGTGTGAAGGCACTGGCTGGCTGGGGGGGAGCTGCCAGCGAGCAGGGGCTCCCTGCCATGCTTCCCAGGACACGCCTGTCCTTGAGGATGGAGGAGCTGCTGGCATCGTGGGGCAGGCTGGCCTCTGCCACCCTCAGCAGAGGCTTTGCAGGACAGGTCCTGTCACTGGGGTGTTTCCTGGATGCATTCCCTGGGGTCCATTTTGGAAAGGTTTTCCTGGATTTCTTTGGTGGGGATGGCATCATGCTGTGGACAGCTGGCTCTTCTTCTGAAAGGAAGGGAGAGGCTCAGGATGTGCAGTGGGGCAGCAATGTGTGTACCTTCCACTCCCACTCAGTGCTCTGTACACTGATTGCAGTGATGTGAAATTTATAATGCCACTACAACATGCTCACCATCCTCCTATCCAAACAGCCCCATGGAAGTAGGAAGGTGCAGTGTCAAATGCCCTGACTCACTTAACTTCTCCAGGAGCTGTCGATCTTCCAGCAGCTTCTTCTCCAAAATACCTTTATGCTCTGTAGCAAGAGAAGATCTTTCAGCACTGAACTCCTTCTTGCTTCTGAGCAGCCCCAAATTGCAAACCCAGGCCAGGGGGGTGTCACTTACCACTGATGCCTTCCACCACACCCCAGTAGAGCCCACTGAAGCCAGGGCAGCGGGCCAGGACCTGCTCCCCCACGCTGTAGAGGTGGAAGGGCTTGCAGGGCTCCTTGATGTTCTCCATGCTGATGACCCGGTTGCCGTCGGGCCAGCTGATTAGCACGTACAGCTTGCCTGACATCAGGGCTGCCCACCTGGAGCAGAGGGACAGCATGGCAATGTCACCACAGGGGTTTGGGCTCTCCTGTGGGTGGGAGTGTTCACAAGCTGTGCTTTACCCAGGGCAGCACAACCTGCAGATATAAAATGCTTGGCACTGCATTTTCTCTGCCAGTTATTTCTCTGTTCCCATTCTCACCCCTCTGAGCTTGCCTCATCCTAAAGCCCTTTGCTGGGAGGCTCCCTTGGGTCTGGCTGAGCTCAGCACCACATGCCTCCAGTGCATCCAAGTGTTCTCTGCAGTGACAGCCATGCCAGGTCTCACCTGGGCTCAGGCAGCCCTCACAGCTGACACTTGGAGCAGATGCTGAACAAGACACTGAGCAGACACAGGCTGGTTCCTCTCCTCAAAGGACTTCAGTGCATCTACTGCAGTTTGCTCCAGTGCAGGGCTGTGTCTGTGTGCTATCAAGGCAGTGCAGAGAAGAAACTCTAAAAGACCCAGGGGTATTCTAGGAAATGATCATTCCTTTGCCTGCACAATTATTTCCCCCAGTGAACATCAAAATGCTTTGATAAGGAGAACAGAAAATTCCCTTCATTTCACCCATGGGGAAACTGAGGCACAGACCAGTGTTGGATATGTCTAAGGCAGTCAGCAACAAAGCTGAAAGGAGCTGGATCCTGAGTCCTGGCCCACTGCTCTGCCCACTGAGCTTTCTCTTTCTGCCCCTGGAGCTGCAGACTTCAATCACTGGAGAAACTGGAGAGCCAGGCTGGTGGGGATTTCCAAAACCTCCCGTGCCAGAGGAGCAGCTGAGGGCTGCTGAGCTCAGGAGCAGTTTCCTTCCAGCTCCTAAGGGCCCTGGCAGCATCACCCCAGTCCTGCCTGCTCTGCTTGGCAGCAGGATTTGGCAGAAGGGTTCTGGAGACAGGGCTGAGCCCATGTGCTGGCACCAGCTGGGGAATGGCTACAGAGTCCAAAGAAGATGGGAGGGAGCTGGGGCAGGCAGAGAGTTGGAGCTGAAAAGGCAGCTAGGACCCAATTTATTCCAGTTTTTTGTTTTATCTCCACACCCCCATTCAAGTCTTGCCTGGATTTGACTCCTCTCACTTGGAAGGTCCAAGTTCACTCTGGAGAACTTTCTCCATCCCTATCTCAGCCACCATCAGCTGCAGCAAAGCTCCCTGCAGGAATCATAACTCTCCCCAAACCTGCCAGTCTGCCCTGCTGGCACAGTCTCACACCTGCTTCTCTCCAACCCGTTTCTCCTGACTGATACACACCCTGGCATTGATTTTGCATCAGGAAGCACCATACAAAAAATCTCTGAGTGCCTGTCTCCCCACATCCCCTTCCCTGCAGCAGGCAGCTGCCCCCAGCCCTCTCCCAAACACAGGGAATGCTACAGAGCAGAAACTGGGAT
Organism: Melozone crissalis; assembly: GCF_028551555.1. Taxonomy (NCBI): domain Eukaryota; kingdom Metazoa; phylum Chordata; class Aves; order Passeriformes; family Passerellidae; genus Melozone; species Melozone crissalis. The sequence continues at coordinate 7,509,708 of NW_026535850.1, read as the reverse complement.
AAATGCATAGCTAAGCCCTCTGCCTCCCAGAAACAGAGCTCCACATTCCAGACAGCAAACAACCCCAGCCCAAACAGCTCTCTGGAGGGGCTTTCCTTTAACATTTAAAGAAAACACACTCATCTTCCTTCCCCAAACCAGTTGTTCATTTACCCTTATGAATGCAGCAAAATTACACAAAATCACAAACAGAGAGAGAGAAAAAAAAGAGAGAGATCACAATCCTGACAGCAACAGAGCTGCTCCTTGCCTGGTTAGCACTGCTCCAGGTGTTGAGTCGTGCAAGATGTCTCCTGTCTCTCCAGGTCTCTGCTGCCTGCTCCAGGAGAGGAGGTGACCGGACACTTCCTTGCCTTGGGCTTGTCCCTTCACCACAGGTCCTTGTCAGGTCTCCTTTGTCTGGCTTGGAAAGCTCCCACCTGCTGTCCCCACCGCAAAGAAGAAAAAAAAAAAAAGAGCTTTTGCTTTCTTTTTTCCTGGTTGTTTTGTTTCAGCATTATTATTCCTGTTCTTTTCCCATATACATATATTATGTTTTTCCTTAGCTTGTTTCAGGTCTGTTTCTTACAGGGAGAGAGAGCAGAAGAGAAGAGAAAAAGCCTTGGGTTTTTTGGAGCATGAATAAACCTTGCATTTCCATGCGTTATTCATGAATAATTCATGAAAATGCATGATTAATTCAGGTTCATGAATTATTCAGGAATAATTCTCAAACATTCCTGCTTAATCCATGCTCACACAGCGAGTGAGTCAGGCTCCAGGGCTTGGAGAATTCCTTTCTCCCTGAGACAGGAGAAGAGAGGCTTAGAGAAGCTGTATTGTGCACTTGCTGTTTACTGCCTCTGAGAAGAGAACATATTTTGGGCCCTTTTTGAAACAAGGACTTGAAGAAAATTGAAATGCCTGCAGCCTCCTGCCCACGGAGGAATAACACAGCACCAAAAGAATAAAAAAAGAGAGAGAAAGAAATTGGACTTGCTCACAGAGGAAAGCCAGGCAGCAAGTTTTATCCCCTTTCAAAGCATCTTTCTACCCCCACCTCCATAGTTAGGATACATGTCACTGCTTCAGTTTCCACCTGCTGTGCAAAAAGAAGGATCCTCCACATGATTTTCTGCTTGAGGAGTCCAAGGGAATTCCCATTCCCCTGCTCATCTGTCCCTGTGTGTGTGTGTGTGTGCACAGTGTCTTCTCCCAGGTACAGGACAAGAGGAAACGGCCCCAAATTGCACCAGTGGAGGCTTAGAGTGGATATTAAGAAAATTTCCTCACCAAAAGGATTGTCCAGCACTTGCACAGGCTGCCCAGGGCACTGGAGTCACCATCTCTAGGGATATTTAAAAGAAGCAAGGATGTGGCAGCTGAGGACATAGTTTAGTGGTGAGCTTGGCAGTGCTGGGGGAATGGTTGGACTCCATGAACTTTGAGAGCTTTTTCAAGCTGAACAATTCTTGCAAAGCTCCTTGACTCAGTGTCCCAGCCAGGGTGAGCACTGGGCTCAGCACATCAGGCCTGGTGCTCACACCAGCGCAGACATCAAGCTGGCCATGCACAGCTCTGTGTTTCTCCCAAAAATATCACTGCTGCAGCACCTGGGGTTCCCCAGTGCTGGGCTTTTTATCCCTACTGCATGGAGGATCACATAGCATGGCAAAGGATGGATCCCATGGATCCAACGTGCCATGATCCAGGCTGGGCACCAGCAGGGGAAGGTGCAGTGCACTGTCTGCACAACCCAACCAACCATCCTACCCCAGCCACTGGGTGAGATGGAAAAACAGATGGGGAGTGACTCCAAACAGCACTGTGTGGTTTATCTTAGCCAAAAACAGCACTGGAGGTTGTTGGGAGAAAGGGAGAATTCATTGTTCAGTGACACATTGGAAAAGGACCTTGATCAGATTCACAGAGTAAGAAAAATTCTGCACCCCTGATTTGCAATATTTGCAGCTAAAAAATACACCTGTCAGCCCAGGTAAAAGCAGATGTTCAACAGAGAGCTGGTTGGGATTAGGTAACAAGCAGATATGAATAGAAATGCACCAGTATGTGAATTCTGTGTAATTCTGAATGATGTTGCTCAAGACTGAGAGCTGCATAGTAATAAGAAATGGAAAAGCAACGATGAGAAAAATAATAGAGGTACACAACAATGGAGAAGAGACTGGATTCTGGTTTGAGGCAGGACTTGGTTCCAATAAAATGTGCCTAGGAAGAGGGATGGCTTAAACTGGCATTGTTTGCTTTCCTTTGAAGAACAACAATATCCAAAACACAACAGATGAATATTCCTGGGGTAGAGGTTGGTAATTCAACTGAAAACCACAGGAGAGGAAGGATTGCAGGAACCACAAGAGGAAGACAAATTGTACTCTCATCAAACAACAGAAAAGTCAAGTGCCTGTGTACAAATATACAACGTTTGTATTGAATTATTCCAGGAAAATGCGAGTCTGAAGTGAATCCCAGGTGTTTGACTTCATGAAAATTAGCAAGCCCTGATTAGATTTCCCTCTCAGTCGGTGAATATGAAATCCCTGGGCAGATACCTCACTTCTGGGTGTAGGCAGAGTTACTGTATTCAGGAACCTCTCCTCTGCATCTCCCATTTTTCTGAAAACAAGTCCCACCCAGTGGCCCCAGTGCCAGCACATGTCACCCTCTGAGCTGCACTGCTGAGATTTAAATTTCAGCCAGGACTGAAGAACAACAAAGGCTCCTTTGTGATCCTACCCAGAGATACAGCTGGGAACAACTTCAGCAGCTGTTTGAGCACTGCCCGGGTCTTTATCAGAACAATCTTAATTGATGTTGGAAGGGACTGAAAGTGCAAACACAGGTGGTTTTAATCCCCTTCTTCACTTAACCTCAGCAATGTAGCTCTTCTTTTGGCTGGGTTCAGCAGCCCAGTTATAGAATTCTAGAACAGTTTGTGTTAGTAAGGAACTGAATGACCATCTCATTCCATCCCCCCTGCCTTCCATTATCCCAGGTTCATCCAAGCACTGTGCAACTGGCCTGGAACACCTCCAGGGATGGGGCAGCCACAGCTTTTCTTGGCAGCCTGTACCAGGGCCTTACTGCCCTCACAGAAAATAATTTCCTCCCGATATCCATCTAAACCTGTCCTCTGTCAGGCTGAACCCACTCCGCCTTGTTCTGTCACTTTAGACCCTTGTCCAAAGTCCCTCTCCAGGTCTCCTCAAGCACCTTCAGGCATTGGAAGGAGCTCAAAGATCTCCCTGGAGCTTTCTCTTCTCCAAACCGAACAGTCCCAGCCGCTCCAGCCCTTTGAGCATTTTCACAGCCTCCTTTGGACTGACTCCAGCAGCTCCACATCCTCTACCAATTCCAGCAAGCAGCCAGAGTACAACAATTGAGAGACAAGAGCTACATGGTTCATTAATTTTTATCAACACAATGCCAGGACACAGGAACCCTCAAGCCCTGTGGTTCCCTGAGTCCAGCTCTGCATCCCCCCCACGCTGCCAGGAGAAGGGGAGGGCATCACCAGGAGGGATCAGCACTGCCAGGGCAAAGGGTGGGCAGAGACCTGCCCTGTCTGGGGTGGCTGATGGAGTCATTGGGATGGATCTGGGGGAGGGTTTTGCATTCCACGAGAACAAACGCTGGAGTGTAAGGCACTGTCTGTTCCCGAGAGCGACCACCCGGTGGCATTTTGCATTTGTAATGAAGCAAGCACAAGTCCCACCTCTGCCTGTGTAATGAAGCAAGCACAAGTCCCACCTCTGCCTGCGTTCCAGGGAACAGTGAAATACGATCCGGGCTAATGAGGCTGGAGTAACTGAGTTTTCATTAAAGATTGGCTCTTCTCTAACAGGCCAGAAAGAAGCTCAGTTCCACAGACATGGGGAGGAAAGCCACCATGAGGGTCAGCAGCCAGCTGGACCCTGCAAGTCCTACCTACCACAGCTTGTTAAATGCTTTCTGGGTCAGAGATCTTCCCTGTTATTCCTCACGTGAAAGAGACCAAAAAACAATGGGAAAATCAGAGCCTAAATGCACCAGGCACAGCTTTGCAATGGGCTCTGAACAGAGTCCACTGGCTGTAAGGGTTTCCCATTTACCTAATGCAAATTCTTATTCCTTCTCTATAATTGCCCTGAATTAATTAAAATATTTTTAGAGCACAAGGTATTTTATTTCTCTTCAGAAAAGGGTTTCCCCTTTGTAATCCCATCCCAAATCCCTTTTCTTTTAACCTTAGCAGCTTCCCACCATTTTGCAAATCCTTTTTTTTTCCCAAGCTCTCTGTATTTACTAAACCTTTGTGCTCTACAATATCTGATTTCTTATCTGCTTGGCTGGCTGATTTCTTGGGGTTCCTTTGTGAGCTTGGCAGTGAGATAGCAGCAGCACAGTTAGAGGAAAAAAAAAAAAGAGGTGAAAAGATCACCCCAAAAAATATAAAATAAAAAGGAAGAAACTTTAATTAAGGGAGGGCAGCAATATATGATGGTTTCATGATGGTTTTCAAATATCCCCAAACCTTTTTCTGATTCTGTCAAGTATTTAGTATTAGCCTCTTTTTAGTATTCAAGGGAACATGAAGGGGACTAGCAGGAATTACCCAAACTAAGAGGTACCAGAAATCAAATAATGGATAATTTCCCTGAGACTGAAAAGGAAGAAAGTATTTTACATTGCAATGTGGAAAATTCATCTCATCACATCCCATGGGCTCAGCACCCTTTTCCACACCATTCCTGGTTGGAAAGCTGCTGCAGGGACCTTGGGAGCAGCAAAATCCAAGTGCTGGGCTGGCAGGGTGCCAGCAGCTGCTCCTCCTCTGAGTCACTGCCCTGTTACCTTGGTGAGCACAGCCATGAGTACCTGAGAGCAGCTCCAGCACCCAGAGAATGTCTTGTTTCCTGTTACTCCAGCAGCACAGCCCTGATTACACATTCTCCCCCCACTGCTAATTAATTAAATAAAATCAGGAGCACGTTAGCAGTTGCAGGAGGGACTCGCCAGTTGGCACACGCTGACTCCAGCCCCCTCCACAGCATCCCTGTAGAACAGAGCTCTTTTTTCTCAGCATTTCAGGGCTGGTGGTCCCCCTCTCTCAATTTTTTCCCTGTTTCTGGAAGAAGGCACCAAAAAGAAGTTATTTGCATTAGGAGGGAAGGTGGTTTAGGCTGATTTTGGACAAAAAGCCACGTGGGACCTCATCCCCTCTGCCTGATGCCTTGGGCTGCCACACTCTGGGTGGGAGTTTGTACAGCAGCACCTGATCCTCTGCCAAAAAGCATTAAACCCTCTAATTTCACCTCACAGCACTAATTACTTCTCACAGGGCCTTTGATGCTGCTGAGAACTCATTAAATTCCCTCTAACCTGTCACAGTTCTGGCTGAGGGCACAGGGGCCTTGCAGGCCCAGGGGCCTGGTGCAAAGCCACCCCGGTGCCACCGGGCAGGCAGCGTGTGGCAGGATGGTCCCACCCAGGACACCACACACAGGGCTGCAAAGAGAAGGGAAAGCTCTGTTAAACATGCTGTAAAATCAGGCAGAGACATTGCCCTTGACCAGCTGTCTCTCCAGGCCCTGCTTCCAGGGCTCTTGTGTGAACAGATCTGTCAAAGCCTATGGGAGCAATTCCCAGCCCTGCCTACTCCAAGTGGCATCATTTTGGTACCTGACTGCTTCAAAGGTGAAAGCATATTCTCTCTAAATTGACAAATTGACTCCTCTCAGGAGACAGTCTCATTTAAATCTTCTACCTCTTTAGCTTTGTACACTCAGCCCATTACATTGAAAGATTTTACCTTAATTTCTTCTCCAGGAAAGAAGTAATTGATCTTTTATTTGTGGCCCTTTAAATTGGCATGTTGACTACAAAAATCCACTGCTCATCACATCAAAGGTTGATCCAATAGTGCCAATTACTCCAGTAATGGAGATCTTTAGAGGGATGGGTGGAAAGGAACAGGATCAAAATGGATGGGTCTTCTCAGAGGAAGAAGCAGAATCTGGGAAGACAGCACAGCTTTAAATTAGGATATCTGCTGTGCATGGCAAGACAAAACACTGCCCATTCCTCATTCTGGCTCTGGATGTGATTCAACCCACTCGTCCCCAGCTCTGGAGGTGTGGTGCAGAGTCTGATCCTCATTCCCCTGGCAAATGACAGAACTGAGCTGATCTCAGCCTGGAATCCCTGAGGGTTGACAGCAAGGACTCCTACCAGATGTAACTCACGTGTTTGCAACAAGCACAGCATCCACTGGCAGGGAATGATTTGCTCTTCATCCTTCCCACTCTCCAGGTATTTCTCTGGGAAAATCCACTCTCTAGTGGGGACAAAGCAGTAGAGATGGAAGGTTCTGAGTGCCCCAAAAAGCCACCAGCCTGTTCACCCCACAGCTCTGCCACTCACAGCCACCAGCTCTGCACAGAGCAGGCAGCAAACTGGTCACTGCCAGCACTGCCTGTGGTCTGAACTGGGAACTGTGGATCAAGCTTCAAGTGTTTTCTAGTGGGAAGTATTTTACCCAGTTCCCTACAGATTCTGGTACTGGGTCAGTCCCACAGCAGGCGTGGGGAGTGTTTAGATCAACAGGGTCTCCCCTGGCTGAGCTGGATCTTGGGGTCTCCTTCCAAACTACAGCACAGTAAAAAATATGTACTAAGGTCACAATGAAAAATCCTCTGCTAAGCCTTCTTTAGTGTCTCTCAACTCCTAATTCTGATTGTAAAATGCTATTTAGGGAGATCAGACTGATCATAATCGGGACATTTTTGTGGATTTTTGTAAAAATGCTTTTTGAAGCTTTAAGATGGAGGGATTGTCACCGAAGTCATTATTCCTCTTACAAGTTTTTCAGCATCCTGTTGTTTTGACTTTCCACTCTTATCTCCTGCCAACTTTTACCTACCCAGAGCCAGTTGTTTTGCTGACAGCTGCCATGGCCCATGTGCCATTTTTTGAGCATCACCTGCATGAGGCCTCAGGTGCTCACTAAGGAAAACTCACTCCTTCATATTCTTTGCAGAACCAGGAAAGATCTTGCTTGAAAGATCTCTTGCCCAATAGAAAAAAGAGGTTTCTATTCAAACCTACTCTGTGTGGCATCACTGATGTATTTTTGACTCAGAGAAATCTGTTTATTTTCTGTTCTTAAATCAGGAGTGAGCAGCTCCATGAGCAGCACCACAGCAGAGGAAACACAGGCTGTTACTCAAACACCATCTCTGAAAGGATTGTGCTCTGCTTTTCAGATGAGATTAAGAGCTCAATTACAGAAGAGAAAAAGGCTTTCATTAAATCACACATAGAACATAATAAGGACAAATTACAAAGCTCTTCAGAAGTAAATCTGTGTCAGACTGCTGGGTAAGGAGGCCCTTTAGGGGAGGCCTTCAGAGGTTTCTCCTGCTCTTCTGAAGAAATGAGTCCTGCACACCTCATCTCACCACGTTTTTGAGGAAAGCTCACAACCAGAATCCTATGGGGCATCCAGTGTGCAAATCCCACAGACAGAAATACCCACTGGCCTCTGGATTTGCAGATGTGAACCTGGAGCTGAGTGACTGGATGCTTTTCCCTCCCCAGAAACCCAAGGCACTGCATGGCAGAGCTCAAAGTGGCCAGCAAAGGGTTACAGGGCTGCCCAGAATCCTGCACCAGGTTCAGTCACAGAGTTGTCACCACTTGATTTTGTTCCCTTGTTATTTTGCTCTCCTGGAATATATTATGGTTAATTAAAGGCAGTTAGCTAATTGGATGGTAAGCAGGTGCTGGTTAAAAAAAAACCCAAACCACTGTTCCCCTTTGAAATGCCAGACAGGAGATTAATTGAAATTCCCTTTGAAAAGATATCCCCAAACCTCCTAATCTGTTGATGAAAACAGTCAAGGAAAAGTCAAGGAGAAAAGAACAAACAATGTTTTTCAGGAGGTTTCACAACTCAGGCAACTGCAAGCATCAAGCATTAGGACTGAGGATTGTCATTGCTGCACCAGGAAACCTTTCAAAGTCTCAAAAACTTTCACTGAACAGCAGTGCCAGAATGCCCCAAAGCTGAACAACAATCCCATGAAGGCATATTTCCATCAAGGCTGGGATGAGATGAGTGGGAGAGGATGACTGAGGCTCTTCAAAAGCCAGACCTCAGAGATGGGATTTAATCCTGATATCCCTCTGGGTATCCAGAAAAGGATCAAGACATGTGAGGGAGCTCAGAAAGCCAGAGTGCTCAAAACAGCAGCATGTACACAGAGGGAAGAAGGGGAAATACAGCTGGATACTTCCTAATGCTCTTTGAACTGACCTGGTGTCTGGTGCAGTGAGTCACAGAAAACTTGCTCTAAACATGGGTGGCAGAACTGAAAATGCTCACTGGTAAGCAACAGAAAAAATTAAGAGCATATAGGAGTGAGTGTAGTCACAAGGACCTGGAGAAGAAAGAGCCCCAAAAGGCCAGACATGGTGTAATATCATCCATAATAAGGGTAAAATACATGTTGCTATTCATCATGTATCCAAAGAATTATGGAATGGTTTGAGTTGGAAGGGACCTTTAAAGGTCATCTGGAATGACAGAGTACTGAAAGCAAGAAAAAACCAGTATCTTAAGTGCCAGGGAAAACTGTGTTGAAAGCAACCTAAGGTTAGAGCCAAAACAGCAACACCTTACCTTTGAAATCAAGATTTATCAATTACTGATGCTGTCTGCCACTGAGGGGCACACTAAACCAGAATCCTCCACTCCAGCTTTGCCATGCTGTGCTATCAAAGCTCTCCATGCTGCCCAGCTCCTGTAGAAACTGGACTTTGTGATGTGACCCCAGCATGGCAGCAGCCCAGGTGAAGCATCACCACTCCTACAAAATAAAGCAGTTTTTACCTGAACATCAAACAACACTAAATTTCTCTGGGGAACACCGGGTGCAGGAAAATCAGGGACAGAAAAGGGATGTGTCTGTGGAGCAGAGGGCTGGTAAAAATTCTCATTAGGTTGTTAACAGCTGGTTTCATTAGTCTGCCTACAGACAATCAGTATTACTTAGCAGCTACTGCAGGGTGAAAAGCCATTTCAGTTTATTAATGTTCTCAGAGCTGCAAACCTGGCAGTGAAATTATTTTTAAAGTGGCTTGTAAAGTTTGTCTCTTCTCAAAGAACGTGTCAGGCTGATAGACCAGGCTGTGAAATTTTTGCCCCAATAAAAGGGCATTTGAATGCAGTTTAATGGCACCTTGAAATGTTCTGCTCTGAGAAACTGTCCCCAAAGTCCAGGTGGACCTTTCTCCATGGGAACTCTTAGAAATTTGTAGAAGCTATAACTTTAGCATTAATTTTACAGGAGCATTTATAGCCCCAGGGTCAAGAGCAAAGCCATAAAATGCTGCTCAAGCCCTGAGCTTTCTCAAACCAGAGGTAAACTTGTATCCAAAGGTCTGTCTAGAGCCCAGGACTACTACATTTGCTCTAGTAGAATTCTGTTTTAAAGCTTAGCCTGCAACCAAGGTAGATTTTTATCTCAGCTTAGTTAAATATCCCCCCTAAACCACCATAAATTATAATTTCCCCACTATAATTCATGTTTTGTCCACTCCTAATTACTCTTTCTTCTTGCCCTAAGCACAATCCTTACTCATACAATACGTTTGATGACTCTCATTAAATTTATTATTCTACAGACATATGTTAAAGTTTACCTGAATGAGAGCTTTATCCAGCTCCTGCCAGAGCTAATGGAGAAGATATTTCAGTTTATTCAAAGCAGCTGTTATCTCAGAAAGAGGATGATGCTTAAATTATAATAAAAGTTCTGCCAGAAACAGTATTCCTTTGTTTCCCCCAACCATTCACTAAAAGCCCTCAGTCACTTAGGAACTTTTAAAATCATTTCTAGTATTCACTACATGGCCAATTACTAAAGGAGCTCTGACCCTGCAGGGCAGTTAATGACCATCTCTGACATATTTCTTACATGTATTTTTTTTCCCCAACATTTTCTTCAACAGCAGCTAACCAGGTGCCTTGCCCTTTTTATCTCCTGTTTAATCCATTTACTCTCATCCTCCATGGCGCAGCACACGATGTTTCCACAGAACCAGCCTGCACCAGCCACTATTTCACAACTCACCCATAAAATCCCAATCTTTGACACTTCCACCTCTTCATCTTCCCATCCAGGGAGGGCAGTCAAGGTCAGCCAGATGCAAATGAGGTGTTTGAAGCTGAGGTGTGATGAGGCACTGATTGCTTGATGAGCACAGGAGGAGGAAAGGTCTTGGCTGTGCCTTGGTTCTTAAATCATCCTCAGTTGTGCAGGAAAATTAAGGACAGAGCAGTGATGCTCCTCTGACCAGCTTCCTCATGGCATTGTTCCTGTCACAAAGTCAAAGACAGGCAGGTCACACAAATTCTCTTTCTCTGACTCCTGCTGGGATGACACCATTGCAAAATAGAAAAAAATTATAATTATCAGGGGTTTTCATAGTGTGAACTCAGGATTTCCCACACTCTGGCAAAGGGGGAATGTTCATTAGGCAAAGGATATGAGAAGGAGCTTCAAATTGTCAAAATCCCAGTAAAAATATTTTTTCCTATGGAACCCTTCACCAAAGCTGGTCACACTTCAGGCCCTTTGTGCACCCATTTCCTGAGGTGCATCTCCCAGTGGGGTGTTCCCACTGCTCCAGGGACCCCACACAAACCTTACAGCCCCCCACAAACACACCCCCAGGAGCTGCACCCTTCCCTCCAAACCTGGGTACCTGCATCAGCCACCTCTGTGCTGAGCTGAGCCTGGTTCTCCCCAAAAGAAGGTGCTCAGTTTATCCTTGAAAAGATTGACAACAGCATTCTTGTGTTCTTCAAAAGAGCCATTATTTCACAGCTGTAATCTCCACACTGAGACTTTATTCCCTTAAAGTGTCCAAGTACACAGGCAGCATCAAGGAAGGCACTGAAGTGAGTCAAGTTTAAGCCCAAAGAGCTCTCAGCTCCCTGTGAAAGCTGAGAGAAGCAGTAAAGAAAGAATGAATGCTCCTGTAATGGCATATAACAGCCACACGGCAAGGGAGAAGTTGGTTTTAGAGAATGAAGAAAAAGCACTAAGTAATAAAAGGTGAGAAAAATCCATCACTCGAACAGGTAAATGAAGGTAAACCACTTGAAGAGACAGACTTAAGATGGAAGAAAAACCCCACAATTAATAGTGTTCATGACACCCAGAGGCAAAACAAGCCCAGGGGATCAGGAAAGAGGTAAGCCTGTGCTCCGAGGAACAGCAGAAATGAAGTGAGAGCTCTGGAGGGAACAAAAGAAAGAGGCACTCTGAAGAAAGGAAGAAATGCCTCCCCACAAGGTGTTTGTTTTGGTTTTTTTAAATCAAGAGTCTCTTATATGATGTGGTAGAAAATACAGAAAAATAAAGGTCAGGAGAAGCATGGTTGATTGGGAACATTCCTGCATAGCAGACAAGATATGTCCTTGTGCAAATTATTCCATGCAGCACTCACATATTTAATTGCTGCTTTTCCTCTTCCTGGGGAAGCAAAGTTGCTTTATTTACTCCGAGCAATATTTTCTCCCTCCTCCCTGGCTAAGAACAAGCTCCCACCTTGGCAAGGGCTCGCTGGTTTACTTAATGCTCATCACAGCCATGCTAAGGAGAGTGGAGCAGGTTAATTTATCACTTGTTCCAATGATTAACTTGCCCAGCTGCCGGGTCCAAGAGCCCCAGAGTGCCTCAGGTTATACAGGATCACAGAAGGAAAAGCTCCATTGCACTAAGCTGCTGCCACACTGGCCCTCTCTGCCTGTCAAACACACTCAGCTGCTCTTGCACTGCCCTCTGAAAATCCCCCATAAAATACAAGTGAAAATCCCTCATCACCTGTGAGAAAGCACAGCTGGGTTCTGCTCAGGGCATTTCAAACTATGTAGGGTATTTGTGAGCTCCCCTTGCAAGGGCAGCATCTCAGGAAAACCAAAAATTTCTTTTCATGAACTCACCATGTTCAGGACACTGCCCCTAGACCAGGTTGTTCCAAGCCCCATCCAACCTGGCCTTGAGCACTGCCAAGGGTGACACAAGCACAGCTTCTCTGGAACCTGTTCTGCTCCTCCCAGATGTAAAATCATACCCAACTCAGCAGCCTCAGACACAGATTTCTATTAAATACCTACATTTTCTAGGAAAGAAATATGGCAAACCTTGTTTGCATCCAACTTTGCAAAATCAACACAAGCTCTTCAGAAAGGGCTGCCGCCCACTTTTCTTATTTTTCCCATTTGGTGGAACATTTTCATTCTGTTGTTGTTTGGAGCAATATTTTAATATATATGGCTGAGCTGCTTAAAATAGTACAGCAAGATACTTGTGTGAGGGGTGGAAAACTGAGCTCTCTCACATCCAGTGTTTCTGTTGTTGGAAGTTTTAAATCCCACCTCTCTGGTGGGATGAAATAGGTGCTACTAATCCAATTTCTAAAGTATCATGCATCAAGCTGACACTATTTTAAGACTTTAAAAACCCCAGCCAATTTAAACAAACCTCTGCTCCTTTCCATTTTCTCTGTTCCACAGTTTATGAAAGAAGACAGGAGAGAAAGATTGTTTTGGGAACTATGTTTTCAGCACTCTAAAAATAATATAAAAACTGCTCTGCCACACTCTCAGCTGTTACAGCCCCAAAAAGCACAGGCTGTCTTTGCTCTCAGAGTCACAATTGTGGTGGGATTTCTACCACACCAGAGGACAATCAATTTTTTGTTTTCTCCTGGAAATAACCACAGCACTTCTGGGTAGCAAGGCAAACATGAGCCTCTTTTAATGGCCCTTGAAACTGGACATGTGAAATAAGGGACACAAAGCCAAAGATCAGCTGAATCTGTGATGTATTAATGGGTCTCCACATTCTTCCCAGGAAGATGAACGGCAATCACTGTTCTGCCAGGGAGACTGCATCTGCTGGGAATGGGGTGGGAAAATGTGCTTTCTGCTCCTCTCAGAGCCAAAATTCCTACACATTTCTTGTAAGTCCCTCTTAGAAAGGGACCATGTTCAGCTGAGTGACAGTGAAGCAAAATGGCAATCCAGGAATAAATGTTCCTGTGCATAACATCCTCCATTCACATGGATGCTTCCTCACTGGCACACAGGAGCAAGGAAGGAACCCAGATGCATCATTGTACATAAAGTCAGATGTGTTGAGGGATGAACAGATCTCACAGGGATATGGAAACCTCCCCTAAAAACCCAGTCCAGGGAGAGCCTGAGCTGTTTTGTGGTTCCAGGCATGAAGATGCTCAGGACCTTCCACAGATGCTCAGGATGGAGCCTGGATGTCACTCTGGAAATGCCAGTGGCTCAGCTGAGAGCTGTGGGGATGATTTACACTGCACTGAGAGGGGCCACAGTCCTGCAAGGGTCTTTCATCAGGAGCAAACAGCAGCCTGGAGGGTGGGGAATGCTGATCTGAGCCACTGCTCATCCTTCACCTTAATGTGGAGCTGCCCCCAAAGTTGCCATCTATCACTTTTTTTTTTCTCCTGTTGGGTATATTTTGGAGCAGCTGTTTTATGTGGCTTTTTATGGTGATTCTGTGGGAAGCAGCCATTTGCCTGCTGTGATATCCTCACAACTAACACTAACTCCTTATTCCCTTTGGTTTTATTTGGGGTTTTTTATCTGTTTGATTGGTTTGCGTGGGTTTGTTTATTTGGGTTTTTTTCTGTTTTGGTTTGAACTTTTTATTTGCTTTTTTATAAATGACCGGTAAAGTTGGCATAGCCAAACTCAAGAAAATGTAAACCAGGCTTGACTTTCCAGAAATTACTTTTGGCTAGGTTTAGCTGCACACCCAGGCTCAGGATCACCAGTATATTTGCAGGTTTTGCTCTGCATCATCAGCCTGCCCAGACTCTGCTTGGTGTTTCACAAATGGAGAAGACAGTGGACATTGTGCCAAGCTTCATTTCAAAGAGAAAAACCATCAGCATGACAAAAAAGAAGAAAAAAATAAAATTGACCAGTTAGAACAGAACAAGTGTCCCACCATCTTCCCCTCCACTGTTATTAATTTTGTATATTTAGAGGCAAATCTGGGTCTAAAGCTTCCATCTCTCAGTTCCTGATGCTATTTGCTACCCTTCAGCTTTGACATCCCCTTGATCTGACTGACTGCTGTCCAAGTGGGACTGGGGATGCTCAGCCTGAAAAGAGGAGACACTGGGAGGCTCCACTGTGGCTGTGCAGGACTGGGAGGGTCCCACAGGAAAGAAGGGGACAGAGTGTTCACCAGGGCCTGTGGTGACAGGGCAAGGGGGATGGCTTTCAACTGCAGGAGGCTGATTGAAGGTGGATCTAAGGAAGCTGCTGTTTTACACTGAGGGTGCTGAGGCACTGCCCAGGTTGGGCACAGAGGCTGTGCATGCCCCATCCTTGGGAACAGGGCTCCCCCAAGGTCTGGGGGGAGATTGCTCAGCTTGGAACAAGATGATCTTCAGGGTCCGTTTCAAGCCCAACTACTCAGGGATCCCCAGTGACCACTTCTGTTGACCCTGGAATCTTGGAATCTGTGTGATGTCACATCCCACGTTCCAACTGGAACTGCCACCCCCCAGCAAAGAGCACAACTCAACCACTGGCCCTTGTGTCAGCCCACCGTTCAGTCTGCGCCTGCTCACCCTCGTGATTGTTCTTGCCGCCCTTCTTGCCACCTGCCCTCTGCTACTCCCATCAGTGCTGAGAGCTCCCTGGTGCCTGCATTTTGTCACCCCTCACTTCAAGATGCTCACATTTATCCTTTGTCTAATTTGTCAGCTGAGGGAGGTATGGTGCCATTCCATGGAGGTGGACACCTCCAGCTGCCCGAGTGGGCTGCAGCTCTGTGGGGATGGTGTGGGACAGGGACCCCACTCTGAGGTTTTTCCACCTCTGCAGGCTGCCATGGACAGAGTGGAGGAGATGGAGGTGGATGTCCCGAGTCCTACAGTAGAGGATGTGGAAATGGAGGAAGAGACTGGAGAAGAGATGGAGGTGGATACGGATATGGATGAAGAGATGGAGGTGGATGTGGATGAAGAGATGGAGGTGGATGTTTATGAGGAAGAGGAGGACATGGAAGTGGAGGTGGAAGAACACATTGAGGACATGGATGTTGATGTAAAAGATGAGGAAGAGGACATGATTTTGGGGTGAAGAACAATGCCAGCAGCAGGACAGGCACGTGATCCCCACAGGCAGAGTGGGTCCCCTGCTGCCAGACTGGAGCTAGGCTGGTCCCTGCTCAGGGACGTGGTACCTCGCAAACTGGAGTCTGGTGGCCACACACTGCCTGCCCTGTCCTCTCTTTGGGCCACTCAAGCTCCATTCCAGACCCAGCCAAGCTCAGCTCTGGTAGCAGAGTCCTGCTTTGCCCACATGTGCCAACCTGGGGACACATGGAAGAGCCGTCTGTGCCTGACTGCAGTAACCATGACACCTGCTTTTCTTCTACCCCGATGAACATTCCAGACAGCGATGGCACCCTTTTGTACATAGTTCTACAGTTCTACATTGTTCTACAGTTTTTTGTATTTAGAATAGGATTTAGGACTTAAGACTTTAAGAATTTTTTGTCTTCTACAAATAGATTTAATATAGTTTAGTTAGATAGGTTCTTATGTATATATGTTCTATGGATTGTTGTTGTTGTTGCAAATGTTCTTACATTCTAAAATTGTTCTGTATTGTTGTTGATAAACAATTCTGTAATAAACAATTTTTTTTTCACACCCCCGTTCTCTTACCATTTGCATTGGGCACAGGCAGCATTTGCAAAGTTGTGGTTTCCACTTGCTCCAGGTTCTCAGGGCTGGAGGTCCCCGGGGGAGCTGGCACAGCCACCCCAGGAGTGGGGGCACCTGTGCACAGAGGGGTCCCACTGACAGAGGTCACCCGCTCCCTGCAGTTTCTCTGGACACACCTGGTAGCTGCAGGGGCAAATCCCAGCGTGCCCTGTCCCATGGGATCCCATGTTGGAGCAGGGCTGAGCCTGCCTGCTCCTGCAGAGCCTCAGCCATGGCTCTGCCCTTGGGAGCCCCAGGGCTAAGGAGGGTGCACTGGGCTGTGGGGAACCCCTGTTCCTGAGCACCCTGAGGGGCTGAACCAGCCTGGAGGGAGCCCCAGCCCTACATGGACCAAGATTTCCCTTGGAAACCCTGTCTGTGCTCAGACTCTGGTACAAGCACAACAGGAATTGATCCTCCTAGTTAAAGGTGTTAATTGGCACACATTTTTCCCTTGGACTTTCTAGTACAGTAAATGTCAGCACTTGTAATCCCTGTTCTGCACTCCCTGGTCAGGCACCAAAACATCTGAACCTGACAGAACATTATTAATTAGCACCAACTTGCAGAGAGCTATGGGGGAGAACCTACCCTCAACACCCAGAGAAACACTTGACATTGATAGTCTGGGGCAGAGCTGAAACTAAAGCATTTTAATGTCAAGAGAGACGATTTTTTTATTGAACAATAATGAAAGCTTTTGCTCTCCTCACCTGCCACAGATGTGTATTGCTTCTGGGTTGTGACTGATTTTTATTAATCTGTTCAGAACTGTGATGCTGTTCCTGGCTAAGGTGCAGAGATGATATTTCAGAGCCAGATGAGCTCAGCACAGCTGGTGCAACACACAGTTTCCACACCCAGACACTCAGGCCATGCAAACTGATACTTTTTCATCTCTGTGCAAAGATGAGTGTTAGGACATCACTGACGTACCACACACTTCTCAGAGCTGTCCCTTTCATCCAGCTCTCCCCAGTCACTTCACAGACTTCGCTCCAAGCAGTTTATCTCTGATAGAGTTCAGTGGCACATGGGATTTAATCCTGGTTTTTCTTCATCTTCTCCTAAGCTGTCTCCAGACAGAGTGTGTGGGCACTGTCTGACAGCAGCAGCATTAACATGTCACCTCCCTGACACTGAGGTTCATGTCACAACTTTTCACCAAAAACAGCAAATAAATGATTCCCACTGTGTCCCACACAGCTCCATGGGGAGTTTGTGTGGCTGCAGTTCCAGCACCAGCCCTCGTGCACAGGAATTTCAGGAGGAGATACAGAAGGAATCAGCCATTCACAGAGAAAAACCTCAGTTTGCACGGCCCAGATCCCCACAACACTGCAGACTCTGGTGACCCAGACTTTGCATTTACACTTTGGCCTCTGTGCCTTCCTTTTCTTCTCACTAAACTCCTCCCAGTTTCCCTCTTGCTCAGGTTGCCAAGATAATTAAAAGCAGCATTTGGAGCAGAGATAGATGATGGGAACTGTCCCAAGGCTTGATAAAATTTATCTTTTCAGAGAATTCCAGCCAAGGAGAGAGGAAAAGCCTGCGTGAAAGAGGTGTGAAATCAAAGCAGTAATCAAATTTAGGTATAATGAGAGAAGCTGAAGAGTTTTTCAATGTTCAGAACAAGATTAGCAGCTCCAGGCACAGGAGGGATGGGACAATTTCCCTGCTGTAACAACTCTGTGATGCAAATTGCATCTCAAACCCTTCTCCCCAGCTCTGGGACCCATTCAGCCACAAATGTGGTGCTGAATTTTTAAAGCAAAGTGGAAGCTGGTCAGAGAGGTGGTTTGCAAATAAAAACCACAGAGGGAAGCACCAGCTGGAGCAGAGAGGGGCAGAGCCTGGCCCTGAGGTGCAGCACAGCCTGAAACTCTAACAAATTAAAGAACTTTCCACTTGTTTTTTTTTTCCCTCAGGAGCTACAGAAGCTGCTTTATGGAATCCCTGCCTCCTTCACACCGCATCAGCCTGCAGGAGAGCCCAAGGATGAAGATTACAGCATCTTCAGCTGCTGCTTCCATCTCCTGACTCAAGTCTCACCAAAATCTATCACCACTGAGCCTTCCCAAAGCCTCAGATTCACTCAGTCTGTGCAGGATTTCAGTTCTGAGGAGTACAAAGGGAGATAAAGGCACTTGCAGACACCAGAGAAGCAATTTCTGCCTGAGGTGCATTTCACTGCCCAGGTTAGTGCCTCTAAAACCATCAAAATCAGCCCCTTTGACAGGACCAAGCCAACAGCAGGACATGAGGGCCTGCACATGGTTGGAAATGCCTTTTTTTAATATTCCTCTCCCCGTCTCTCATTTCATGGTGCCATTGCAGGAGTTAATCCCATCATTCAGCAGCAAGTCTTGGCAATCAGCTTCAGATAGATTTTTAGTGCTGAGCAAATAAGAGGCAATTTTACTTTGTCTCCAATGAATGAAGTTTCACCTAAATCAAACTCTGTGTTCTGAGGCTGGCCAGGCACTAACCACTGCCAGGTCCCCAACCTGGATGTCAAACTGCTCTAATATTGAAAAGTTAAATTTATTTGGCTTTGTATACAAGATTATTCTCTCTCAAAAGAATTGGAATCCATATAATTGCATTTCCAAGCACTAAACTCAGACCAGCCACAAAGAGCACAAGAGACAAGAAAAGAAATAGAGATTTCTAAGGAGATGGAAATTGAATGCTGAGTTTTTTCCATTATAGAAAGTTTCATAAATTATCACCTGCCAGCTCCTTACCTTCACTTGTGTGGCCACCACTGAATACACTCACAGATAAGAAAATGTTTGTCCTACTGAAAAGTGGGTCTAGAAGTAGAAAAAGGCTCAGATATCTGAATTAAAAGACAACATAATGAAAAGAGCTGCCTTATAATAGCAAGATATGATGGACAGCAGGAATGGCTGAAGCCAGCAGAGATAAGTCCATGAACTATTCATGCTACAAAGATTTCTGACAAAACCCCCAATAACCCAAATACAACGTTTTGTCTGGCAGAGCTGATAGGAACCCTGTGCATTTAATTCAGTCATTGGCAGCAAATAGAGATCAGCTTGAAGCTCCTTTGGTCCACTACTACTTATTTTTTTTCACCCACAAAATATAATTACATCTACTCTTTGGGAAGAAATTACTGCTTTGAGTGGTTCAATGCAAAGAGTTTCTTCCCATACCCACTCATAATCAGTCACCAAGAGAAATATTTTCTAAAAAGATCTCTTCAAAATTTTGGAGTGACTTTCAACATAAATAACTGGGTTATTTTGCTCAGAATGATAAGGGAATTGAATTGGGCTCCCTCATCTTAAAAAGAAGTGTTTCTTCCTGGTTCTTCACAAAGAGGAACAAAACACTTTGTGGCAGCAGACTGAAGGGAGGAAGAGGTTTCTTTCCCCCTGAGCTGCACAATAGGAGACAATTTTGTTGCCAAGAGGTAACAAAACCCAGCCGATTTCCACTTCTTTTAGTGTAAGAGAAAAGCTCTGAGGATCTCAGCTGTGGGAGACACAGAGTGGCAGGAGCAGGGGATCTGCTGGGGGTTTTGGGGTGGGGGACAGATTAAAGAAATGTTCAAGTGAAACCTGTGAGAGGTCAAGACTCCATTCCTCAGAGGAGAAATTTGATTTGACCCAAATGCCATTCAAATCCAACAAACATTGAGGCATTTCCCCAAGCTCTGCTGGGCCATCAGGTACAACCCAGATCACTCTGTGGGACCAGGGCAGCCAATCCCTGGTACCGGACAGAGAATTCCCCTGGGAATCCACCTGCATTGCCCATGGGACTCACATGATCTGTTTGTAAAGACCTCAGTATCCAAAAAACTCCACATTAAAAGCCTTTAATTTGGGGTTTCACTTCTCCACCTATCTGTTGTCACTAGGCAGCTGCTCCACTTCAACATCCCTCTGATGGGTACAAATTTTCTCCTAGTTTCCAGCCTAAACAGGAAGTTATTTCCATTCATTCTTCTGCAAGTACTGGGAGCTTGTACCTGCTTTGCTCTTCCTCTTCTGGTGTGCATTTATGTACATAAAATGCCAAAGCCAGGAGCATTTCTTTTTTTAAATCATGTCATTTGTCCTTATTATTTCCTTCCCATATAATTGCATGGATTTGGTGCTGGCTCAACACTCAGAATGTTGACAGCACAAAGTCCAGTTCTCGCACTGATCTCTCCAAGTTTTGGGCCAAGCCTGCAAAGAAGGAAATACAGCAAAGAAATTCCAAACAGGGGCCCTAATAAAGGTAATAAAATGCCACCTGTCTGTGTTTGCTGCAGGGAAGAATAGTGCTGCTTATTAAATCACTACAAACAATTAAAGAAGCAGAGGGGAGGAAGACAGCGCTATCGTTTCCAGCTCCCCAGTCCTCTGCCCCTGGCAGGAATTTCATAAAGCACAAATCTCCCAGCAGAAATCCCTCAGCAATTGATTTCCTACTCGTGGAACACAGCAGGCACACACTCTGGTTTTCCTGACCAGAAAAGGAGAATTTGCCTCGATGTTTTTCCCCTCGATGTTTTGTGATGTCAAATCCCCCTCCCTGCACCGAAGTGACATGTTTCTGCATGGTGGCAACCCTCTTGAGAGGCACAGAGAGCTTTGTGTCAGTGCAAGGGACCCCCACAAGGGCAGATCCCTAATTCAGGCTCCATCTTTGTTCACAAGCAGTTCCTAGCAGAAAATTCATTGCATTTCCCCAGAACAGGTAATTTCAAGTGCATTTTTCTCATGAGCTCTTCTGCCTTCCACAAAAGCAGCGTGCCAGGGATTGCTTTGGAGACCAGCATCAGGAAACGTAGCAACACCTAACAGCCAAGATCATCCAAGCCCACTTACCAGCTCACCCCCACATCTCCTGGACTCACTTGAATGCCCAGGAGAGTCTGAAGAGCCAACTGTTTTCTAAGAAATGGTTGTGCAATCAAAAGGTAAATGACAGGGACAACCAGCCCCACACAGGTGCCCCAGACAGAAGAAAGAGCAGGAGGGATCCATCCCTTACTGACAGAGGTGCAGTTCCAGTGATGCTCACTCCCTGTTTGGGTTGCTTTTGTGGCTTTTACATTAACAATGCATCTCCACACCACAATTGTTCTCCCTCCCTGCAGCCACATGGAAAAAAATTCACTGGTCTCTCACCTTTTTCTTGCCTCTCTCTGCCTGAAATAATTTTTCCCTCATACAACCAGCAGAACAGGGTTCGTTTTCATGCTGGAAAGAAGTCCACAAACTCTTTGACTGATTTCATTATGGAAAACATCACTACATCACCCATTCTCAGGTGCCCCAGGGCAGCAAGGGAGGGAAATTTGATAACAGAGGGGGGAACACCAGCCATGGGTAACAGCATCATATTCTGCCTCTCTCAAGGATGCTTTTCTTCCCAGTCCAGAAAATTCCCTGCCCTTTTTAGGGCTGTAGAATGCTGCTGTCTGCCCCATGAAATGAGGAGCAAATCAAGCAGGAATGCTGCACAACACCTCTGTTCCTATGATATTATTCTGCTGAACCCATAAATTTGCAGAAGAATGGGCACTGCCAACTCCTGATTGCAGAGGAGGGAGTTCGTCACATCCTCCCTGTAAATTAGGATTTATCAGAGATGGAGAATTGATTGCCAAGTAACCTGCAGAGACACAAAACTGCTCTGCAGTTTTCTAGGACTCACTGAACAGTACAAAAAGGTTATTGATGCAGCTGGGGAGTGTTTCTGTACAGGATGTGCACCTCCTGACATCCCAGGAAGGGAAAAATTTACCTAACATTTGCAAGAAAGCAATTCTTCTTATTAGAAAAAAAAATAGGAAAAAATAAATAGAAAATCAACTTCATGGCAAGGAGCCTCAGCAAGGGTTTGCAGAATTTGTTGAAAACACGTCATTTACAAGGAAATAATTTTCATCTGCCTTCAAGTGGAGTTGTGAAGCAGGTGGAGATGGAGATGTCTCAGACACTGAGTGTGCTCCTTACTGACAAAATGACACTGATATTACCAAGTATTAGAAGTGAAAAACTTCAGTGATAACTCAGCCCTCCAACACAAAACACCCTCTCCCACACAGTCAGCACTTGTCTGAAATCATTCCCCTTGGCAGGAGGCCCTGCATGGCCTGGGGAGCGCTGCACTTCAGAAATTATTCCCTGTGGAAAACACAGAAGTATCTTTATTTCTTTGCTTTTTCTGCTTCTCCTCCATAAGCATCCAAAACTTCTTTTTGGTGTGGTCACCTATAATTTGCATTAATATGATTTCTGATGGGGGCTTTATTTACCCAGCACACAGACTCAAAGGTCTCACAGCTTAAATCCCCAGGGAATTAAATTTGGGCCTGAAATCAGATTTTAAAGAAAGGAGAGCCAGGTGTTCCTGACTGTCACTGCTGTTTTGGCTGTTTCTGGGACCCACACTGAATCCAGTCCCTAACATCCCCACTATGGCCATGACCATGGGGTCCTGATAAGCAGAGAGCACCAGCCATAAACCCCATCTTGCAGTAATCCCTTCCCTTTTCCTTTTATCTTTTGCATTTTAATTATTTTTATGCATTTTATAGCACACCATTTCCTACTCAATTCACCTGAGTTATCCAAATTACATTTTTCTCCATCACACTGACATAACCAACATGGCTCACACTCTTAGCACTGAATTTTCATGACCACATACATGGCCACAAGAATTATGATGTTCTATTTAAGTAGGTCAGGCTGGCATTAATTGTAAAACAGAGCTGTAATAAATTATTGCAGCCCAAAGCCAGAATCAGGTTTCACTAAGCTCAAACCTGCTTTTGCTTCTTTTCCTTCTGCTTTTCCCTCTTTTCCTTACAATAGTTGATGGTATTGTAAACTTTGTACTCCGCAATGTCTGTTGCCCAAAAGAGTGTGGAGAAAGGAGTTGGCTCTGTGTAATTGCACTGGAAAACGTTGTTCCAGGAAACAGATTTCATCTGTTTTGTTGGTTTGGGGTTTTTTACATTGAGCATTGTACAAAATATTAGACCATTTCTCCAAAACATGATCTTAAGGTGAAGATGAGTCATTTCACTGTCATAGCACACACAAAAGGGAAGGGAAACCAGAGTGAACAAAGCAGCAAATTCATTCAGCAGCAATTTGCACTCCATAACCCTCTGGTGATGAGGCTTTTAGGCCAGAGGAGCTCTGCTACTTAAGCAGACAAGGCAACACATTAAGCTGTTGCTTAGAGATATTGGAATATATTGCACAGAGCCTGCTCCCCGGTGAGATCCCTGAAGGGCTCCTGGCTGTTTTTCCAAGGATGCATTATAGCCCTGTTGCAGTGCTGATGTTTGTAAAGAGTCACAGCTTTTCCAAGCAGGTCAAGCAATGACAGAAGGGTGACTTTTCACAAGTGAAAGTTCAGATGGCATTAAAAAAGTCAAAATAACAACTCCTCTCACTTGGACGTGGCAGATACCAAGGGCTCTTAGCAGCTGTGTTACAACCAGCTTAATGGCAACTAAATAATGTATATTCCTGCCAGGAATGCTGATGGATCACAGCACTGCAGGACACCCTCATCTGCCAGCAGCACTGGAAGGACAGGGGTCCAGGGAAGAGCTGATTCCTACCTGCTGACTCATGCTAACTTTGGGTAAAAAATATCTTTTTATTTTGGTTTTGTTTTCTCATCCTTTCAAACTAGGATTCCTCCTTATGTTTTAATCTTCAGCTGTGCTGAGGAATGCCCTTGCACACCCTCTGTGCACATCTGATAAAGGCAACCAGCAGGAAACAGAGCCCTGTTAATAAATCCATGGCCAAGAGAACTCCAAAAGGAAGCAATCAGCTGTACCCCAGAGTACTGCAGCACCAGATCCCATCACATCCAAGGCTTTTTCCTCACAGGTCCCACAGACAAATTACACAAAAGTTGTCACTCACATGGGCTAATGGAAGAACTCTGAGATAGGGAAGCACAAAAGCTCCAAGTCCAGAGGACTAACTGACCCATAGATTGATGCAGCAGATTAGCTTCTCCTGCTTCCAGAGTTCAGGAGGATGAGGCAGCAGCACCTCTGGCACAGTCAGAGCCATGGGACAGTTTTTGCCCTCTCCTCATGGCAGCACTGACACAAGGGAAGCCCCAGCCACTGCCCTGAGCCCCTCACACCCCACAAAGGTGATGAGCAGCACTGGAAAAGGGACAGTCCACTTCCAGAAATCTCCCTCTTCCAAAGGGCTCTGCTTTCAGCACACTGAGCTGGCTCAGGGCAGCAAACCAACCAAAGTACGCCCTCACTTCCAGCCCTGGAGAAAAGTAGGAATAAATGCTGGAGAGTAAAAGCATCCTGGAATGGAAGCAGATTTTAATTTCTCTCTGGAGCAAGGCTGCTCGAACCCGGACCAGGGGGGAGTGGGAGAGGAAACGAGGGTGTTGAAAGCAGCATTCCCTCTGCACTCAGATTCTCACAGTTAGGTATTAACTGCAGCAAGACTGGCACCGTGTCCTTGCTCCCACTGTCACCAGTACTCTACCAGAGCTCCCTTAATTAACACACCTGCCAGCACAGCTCCTGCTGGCAGCCAGGCAGCCTCTTGCAATGCCACTTCCCCTCCACGACTGGTGGGGCTGGGGAAGGTGTGGTAAAAGAGCCAGGGTCTCCAAGAAGTGCTGGGAATGAGGGTAACCCATTGCAGGAGCCTCCCAACCTCTTTCCTGGCTGGCAGGGAGCAAATAGCTCCAGCCAGCCACCCACCAGCTCCCAGGGCTGCAGCTTTTATTCCCCATCACAGCTGGTCTGAGGAAATTGCTGCACGGTTTGTGTGGATTGCTCCCCTGCAGAGCCAGACGGGGCAGTTATTGATATGTGCTTTCCCTGACAAAAACAGGCTGTTTATGGACTCCCATTTTCCTTAAATCGCTTCCTGAACCCCTTTGCCTTCACTGCAGCTTTCAGGCGGGCAGGATGTGTCACCAGCCCCTGGATCTGTGACAATTATCACCATTCAAAAGCACTTTCTTTGCCACAATTCACCAGTTTACCGATGGCGACATTTGCCCTGCAGCTCTTGCCTGGTTCCCTGAGCTGTCCTACAAGGTGAGCACCATCACCTGCCTAAGCCAGCCTGGCTCAATAAGGCTGGGAAGGTTTTGGGGGGAAGCAGAAGGACATCCCAGCTTTGTGGGTGAGTGTTATCCTACAAATAGCCTGACCAGGCACACTTACCTTACCAGAAGCAATTTCAGCCCATTTGATGTAATCAGTTCTGGACATTTTTCAGGACAGCAGGTCCTGTTGTGGTAGGACAAGGGGGAATGGCTTTAAACAGATGGAGGGTGGATTTAAATTAGATATAAGAAAGAAATTTCTTTACAATGAGGATGGTGAGGCACTACCACAGGTTACCCAGAGAGGTGGTAAATGCCCCATCCCTGGGAGCATTCAAGGTCAGGTGGGATGGTTGAGTTCTGAGCAATCTGATCTGGTTGATGATGTCCTTGCTCATTGCAGGGGGGTTGCACTAGATGACCTTTAAAGGTGCCTTCCAACCCAAACTACTCCCTGATTCTATTATTAACCTGCAATGCTTTTAAAAGCCTGAACACTTCATACAAATAAATCACCTTAATAACCAGTGACTGCAAGACAGCCAGCCGAGAACATTTTGTTTTGGTAAACAGATTATTGATTGTATATCTGTGTCCTTGAGATGAACTTGACTCCTTGACAGCAGCAGGAGCCCAACAAAACAGGTTGTCCATAATTCCAAAATGATGGATGGCCTTTGTCTGGAGCCAGCAGCGCATCAGCTTTAGGAAGGCAATAAAGCAGCACTGATTTAGCATTGGCAGGGATTTCCCCTCCCTAAAATGCTGCCTTTTCTTTGTTTGCACAGCTGACCCAAGCAGCACAGTGTGAACATGGGCTTCAAGAGGCAAAGTCCATCTCCATGGCACAGATTTGCCAGGAATAAACTCTTTGTCCCTGCTGCACTGTGCTGATGATGGAGCTGTTGGCACAAAAATAGGTCCAGGCAGCTCGTACCCTTTGTAGCAGCATTTCCAAACCAGTGATTTCCAGGGCTTTATGCCACTGTAATATTTATAATCAAGGAATGCCCAGCCAGAGAAGACAAGAAGAGTAAAACATTCTCTCCAAGCACTCCTCATCACACCAATATAAATAGATCTGTTTCCCCTGTGCACAGCCCCTGGCCCTGGTCGAGCCCAGAGATGCACAGAAGAAATATTTTCTCTGTTGATAGAACAGTTCCTACTGCAAAGCAATCCCCTACATGAATTTAGATCTGTTGGCAATTGTCCTCCCCAAAGCAAACAAGTTTTATTGGAGAACCAGGCAAGTAGTTCTGAAAGGAAGTGCCAGTAATTTGTTTGGGGCATATAAGCAAAAGCCCCTGTACCCACACCAGGCAATGAGCTTTAATTAGTCTCCATCTCATCTCTGACAGGTTATTTTAATCAAGCACATCCTAACCAAGGCACGGAGAGCATGTTCACTATGGATAATGAGGAGTAAGGCACAAGGAAAGGGTAAAAGCACAAGGAACCATCATCAGCACCACAGCTCCTGAAACACACAGCACCCAGGCACACAACCCCTGGCCATGGCAGCTAATTCCAAGATAATATAGACTGGGAAAAAAAGAACAGCTTTTAAACTATCCCAGAGACCAGAGATATACTTTATGCTGAAAAACAGAAAGCCTCAAAGGATTGTGGATGAAAAATACTTTAAAACCCTTTTGTCCCAGGGAATAGTTACAGATCAGCAAATGTAACATCACATTCTCCTGAATTTTTCTGCCTTCTGTATGCTATTCTCTGAAAAAAGACAACAGCAATTCCTGGAAACTGCATTCCCCCTGCAGACCTACCAAAGCCTTGCTTCATTTACAACTCCTTATAAACCACACCAGCTTTCCCAAAACAGGCAAGAAGAAAGCTCCAGGGGTGTTTCATCTGAAGAACTATCATCCATATCATTCCTATGCAATATAATTGGACAATATAATTCCTGTTTCATTTTCCTTAAGCCCAATGTCTGCTTAGATTTTGGTCAAGGAAATATCTTGAAGAGTTGTACATTAAAAAAAAAAAAAAATCCCATCTGCTGAAGTCGGTTATAGCCATGTCTTTAAGAAGTGCAATGAAATGTTTTACTCCCACCCAGCTACTGGTGCACAATAATCTTGCCAGAAGAATATAAAACATCCAAAAAGAGGAGCAAAGTCAGACACACTTCTTGGCTACTGGCTCAGATCTATGAGCTGGCCCTCCTGGTTTAATGCACTCAGCCAGGCATGGCAGTGATGGATTCCTGTTTTCCCTTGCTTTGTCTCGAAACAAAGGTCAGGCAATACTTAAAAGACTAAAAGAGAATCAAAAGACTCTGGATTTCCTTTTTCTTTTTTTTTTTCTTTAGGAACATGCTGGTAAAGTGATCTTACATTGTTGCTCTATAACCTGGGGTGCATTTCCAAGAAGCTTCACGGGACTCCTGCACCTCCGGATGCACATCTGAAGGATTGCACTGGATTTCCAAAGCCGGATCAGAGACCCAGCTGGAGGAACTCAGCCAAACTCCCCCAGAGCAGCCGAAAACAGCACAGATCTGGCAAGGTACATCTGTTTATTTGTTTATTTTGCGTGTTGTAATGTAGCTCACCCTCCTCCTGCTCCCTTTGTTAAAACCAGCCACTGTTCCCTATTGAAGCAGTTTAACCCCCTGCTTCCCATCCTTTCATCCCTCACTCAGCCAGTCCTGAGTGCTGCCTGTGTCCCTCCACATCTCCCTCATTCCTGAAGGAAACATCCACCGTATTTACTCTTTCAATAACCCTGCAGAGAGAAAACCCTTTTTTCCCCCCTTCCCCGATCCGAGCAAGTGCTAATTGGTCAGACACACAACACGCACACACAGAAGCATCGTGTTGATCTGATTGCAAATCCCCATACGTCAGCAGCCCAGAGACCCTCCTCCAGCTCGGATCAGAGGGAAGAGGCTCACCAGTGAGAGCAGCAGGTGCTGGAGGAGGCAGAGGAGCCGCTTCCCAGGTAAGGGACACTTCACTCCCCATCCCCAGCGCCGGCAGTCCAGCTCACTTTACTGCTGTGCGACAACAAAAGGCAGAAGTGAGGCACTTCTCTCTGCAGAGCCTGGGACCGGTTGCCAAACCTTTGATCTTCATGGTGGAGGGGGATAGGGGTCGGTTTTTTGTTCATTCCCTGTGGAGGAATTCTTGGAAGTATGGGTCAGGCAATAGTGATGGATGTGGTGACTGCTACAGGTGAGATGATTCCTGCTGTGTCTCTTTCAGGGTACTTTTCTCTCTCTTCCCCGATTAATCCTGAACTTCTGAGATGTACAGGTTTGTCTATCTGTGCCAAATTTGGGGGGCTGCCAGTTGTTCGTACTGGGGATGGTTTTCAGAGTGAGTAAGTTCATAACTCACCCTTGCTTAAAGGTGTACTTTGATTGCAGGGAAATCCCCTTTAAATGTTAATTTCAGAAATACTCCCTGAACTATTTTTCCCCCTCCTTCTTTTGCTAGGGGACCCTGGGAGTGGGGAGTAGCAGTGTCAGAAACTTCTTCATTGTTTGTGAAATCGCTGTCCATGAAGAGCCTGAACTCCACACAAAGGCAGGCGCTAATTACCACTGGAACACTTCTGCTCCAGCACGGAAAGCAAGAGCTGTGCCAGAGAAACTGCAGCCATCCCTCCAGTCCTCCAAGGGCTGTGAACAGCCAGCCAGGCAAGAAATTCCCCCTTCTGCCTCCTTGTTCCTGCCAGCCCCAAAAGAACTGTCACTTTAGACAGCTGAATGAGAGCCGCTCAACTCCCCCAGCAAAGAAAAGCCAAAGCTCACCGGAATGCTCTCAGAAAGAAGAGTTCCTTGACTTCTTTAGAAAGACATTATTCTCTTGTTCTCTTGGTTCATGGAGCCTTATGTCTTCCAAACATTTTCTTCTCCCATCGCCACTTCAAAATCTAACTTCTCCAACGGGGGGGAGAGGTAAGTTAGGTGGTCCAAGAAGCCTCACAACTCACCTTTGAAAATAAGCTGCATCTAAATGAGGTAACAGCTGCTTCTCACAGGAGGGGGAAAATATCCCAACCAAGCAAAAAACCTCTCACTTCTGGGCTAGTGAGGCTTTCAGAGGTATCTGGAGGTGGTCTGTGGTCAATAGGCATGGGAAACATCTTTTGGGATGATCTGAACAGCTCCTGCAGCAACGCAGGCAACAGCTGCTAGCTGGAAAACAGCATGAGGTTCAACTTCACCCTCCAAGAGCAGGCAGCTGATTTCTACATTGTCCTGCCCGTGATCTACTCTGTGATCTGTGTGGTGGGGCTCACAGGCAACACTGCTGTCATCTATGTGATCCTCAAGGCCCCCAAGATGAAGACTGTGACCAACATGTTCATCCTGAACCTCGCTATCGCTGATGACTTGTTCACCCTTGTCTTGCCCATCAATATTGCAGAGCACCTCCTCCGCTACTGGCCCTTTGGAAAAATCCTCTGCAAGGTCATCTTGTCCATAGATCACTACAATATCTTCTCCAGCATTTATTTCCTGACAGTGATGAGCATAGACAGGTACCTGGTGGTGCTGGCTACGGTCAGGTCCAAGAGGATGCCCCACCGCACGTACCGAGCAGCCAGGATTGTCAGCCTGTGCATCTGGATCCTGGTCAGCATCATAGTCCTCCCTTTCATCATCTTTGCCAATGTCTACACTGACGACCTGGAGATCAAGAGTTGTGGTCTCAATTTCCCCAAGCCTGAGAGGTTTTGGTTCAAAGCCAGCAGGATCTACACCCTCATCCTTGGCTTTGCCATTCCAGTATCCACCATCTGCATCCTCTGCACCATGATGCTCTACAAGCTGAGGAACATGCACCTGAACTCCAATCCAGAGCCCTGGACAAAGCCAAGAAGAAAGTCACCATCATGGTCTTCATAGTCCTGGCTGTGTTCCTCTTCTGTTGGACCCCTTTCCACCTGGCTACCATCGTGGCTTTGACCACTGACTTACCCCAGACCTCCATGGTCATTGGGATACCCTACTTCATCACCAGCCTAAGCTATGCCAATTCATGCTTGAATCCTTTCTTGTACGCTTTCCTGGATGACAGTTTTCGGAAAAGTTTCCGGAAGCTGCTGGAATGCAGAACTTCTTGAACAGGGGGCTGGGGCTGGCAGGTCCCTGCCCTTCCAGGGTTTTTCAGGAGAAACTTTGCAGACTGGAGGAGTGGCCAATGAATGCACAACGTCCTTTCTTTGGTTTATATGTAATGTGTGGTCTGTTTGTAACCCTCATCAGCAACAGGGTTTGTCCTGCCCACTTGCAACTCTTGTATTTCCCCTCTTTGCTCCCACCAACTTGCATTTCTAGACCCTGATTTTAATTTCACCCCCTGAATTACTAAGGACAGAACATTTCCTTTTCAGGGGTGTGCTTCTGCCACAGAGTGGTCCTTTATTGCCATCTGCTGTACAGCACGGACAGGCTGGAGACCAATTTCCAGAGGAGTGCAAAGCTCAGTTCTTTATCACTGAGTTATTAGGGAGGATTGTTTAATGGAGCAGAGCTAATGAGCACTTTCAATGAAACATCTGTAAAAGAGAGGATGAGTATTTAGAAGAGAAAAGAAACTATTTTCAATGTTCGTGTATGTTCCTGTGTGTTTTGGCTTTCTTTTGATTTTGAAGGATTGTCCATCTTCCACCCCACCACAAATTTCCTCTTTTCTGACTTGTTAAATTTAGACCAAAAGGAAGATTTGAGTCTCAAAAATGGTGCCAAACAGCACACCATACAAATACTATAACAACTGCGAGAACTTGTGTTAGAAATAATTTTGAACTAGTTGTTCCTGTAAAGTGTCAAATACATATTTATTTAAGAGTGAGTAATGAAATAAACCTCATGGGGGAATAAAGAGACTGGTCCTTCTTTCACAAGAGAAAATTTATGCTACTTGTGCCATATCTTTGCTATATATATTGCATTTTGCCTATTATAAAATAAACACAGCAGGTTTGTAACAAAATTAAGGTGGTTTGTAAGCCATAAGTATGACTGTAGTGAGCACTGCAGATATAAAGTTTCTTCTTTCACAGATAAATAGTCAAAATACTTGAACAAAAGTATTGGAACAAAAGAACTTGACTGGAAGAGTCTGGAGATCAGAAACTCCATATAGAAAGCTTGGAAAACTCATTCTCACACCCTTTAGCCCTGCTAGTAGTGAAGTTTGTATCTTACTGCTGTTAGGAAGGCTGCCATAGCTAAAATATTTCTTTTAAGCTTTCCTCCGACCCCAGGCACCAAGCTTGGCTCTTACCTGTCCAAATTCCCCCAGGAAAAGGCAGTACAGGGAACATAAAAGGAAAGGAGGCTGCAGTTCTCAGCTTAAATGGGCTCCCAGAGCCATGGGTGGGTGTGGGTGGAGACCCCAGGTGAGACTGCTTGGGGAAATTCAGTGCCCTGAGCACCCCAACACCCAAACTGACAACCCTCGATACCTCGGGATTCCAATTTAATTGATGGAAAACTAAAAACAGATGTGTGTACACAAGATCACTCTGTTGCCTTCTCCATATTAAAGGTGCTAGCTGTGGTAGAACAATGAAGGAGAACACATTCTTCCAGGCAAACCTTCTCCAGGAATTTTGCTTTGGCGTGGTTGCCACCTGCTGGCAATGGGTTTCCCGGGTGGAAAAACCTCTCTGTGTGAGAAAACTGACTCAAATTATGTCACCTCTCACACAAGCTGCCCAATCAGCTGAAACATCGCTGTTCACTGGCACTGGGGCTCTAGGAAAGGCAATATATTTTATTAAGTAGAAAAACTACTGTATTTTTTTGCATGGAAAGGAGCTTTTCAGTGTGAGTTAACCACTTCAGACATGACAATGATATAGCTGGAGTTTTTTCCATTAAATGGAAAAAATGATATGATAGTCACAGTCACAGCATGGCTCAAGCAGGGTTAAATTTCCCAGCACTGTGTCCACTCGGGTTTGAATGTCTCTGAGGATGGAGATGCTACAGTGGACAACCTGTTCCTGTACTTCACCACCTGAACAGTGAATTTCCTTCCTGTGATTTAATGGAACTTTCCATGTTTCAGTTCGTGTCTCCTGTCACTGGATATCACTGAGGAGAGTCTGGTTCCCTCCTCTCTGAACCCTCCACGGGCATTTCCATTCGTTTCTTGCATCCCCTGCCCCTTCCCTTTCTGAGCACGGGCAGCCTCATCTCAGCATCTCCCTATGGCAGCATCCTGCTGCATCCGCGATTTTCTCCATGCCAAACACCCGACAGGAGCCTTGGCCGCTCGTGCGGGTGCCAGGCTCCCGGGGGAGAAGGATTTGGGCTGTCCAGGTGCCCTCCCGAGCCCAGGGGAGGCTGCAGCTCCCGCGGAGCCCCGGTGCGGTTCAGCCCGGCGGCACTAAGCGGCACTCGCTGCTTTCAGCTCAGCATCGCTGCATCCCCCCCATCACAGCATCTTCAGCCTCACATACAGCCTGGCACTCTGCTCCTGCGGGGAAACAGCACATTCGGGCTTCCTGCGCCTGGGCAGACCCTCGGAGCACAGCATCAGAAGCCAGGCTGCTTCGGCTCCTTCTGGGAGAGCAGAAAACACCTCCAGGGAGATGCTTGCCCACTCCCAGCACAAGATTTGCCCAGGGAAACCCCACACGCCAGCTCGTTCCTTTGAATTTCCTCCCACTGCTGGGGCTGGCTTGTCACACCAGCCCACATCGGCTGCATCCTGAACACTGGAAGCAGGAAAACAAACCCCATTAGCGATTCACTGCATAAATCCCTTCCTAAAGCAAGCACCCTGTCTGGGGTCTGCAGGGAGGCTGAATTAGGAACCCAGGCTTTCCTCCTCCTCCTAACCCCTTCCCAGCCATGCACAGAGTCAGCTCAGCCTCAAAGCTGGGTGGATTTCCTTCTGGAACAGTGTGTGCTGCATCAATGGGTGCAAAGGTGCAGGGCAGCCACCGGGAATTAGGGCTTATATTCCCATTTTTAGGAATTAGGGCTCATATTCCCACTTGTAGGAATTAGGGCTCATATTCCCACCACAGGCTTTCCATGCAGGCATCTCAGCTAGGGTGGGGGATCAGAAGCTGTTGTTGCTTTTTAAATCTTCATGCCGCAGCAATATTGTCTGTTTGGATCAATTGTCCTCATCCGAGCCGTGCTGCAGCTTGTTCTCCCGGGAAGCTCCAGTCCCCTGGGTCTTACACAGTCTCACACTGCCTCCCCAAGGCTGGTCACGATTTTTGGGTGAGAAAAGAAACAATACCCCACTGAGAGTTGAAGGCGTGGCTCTCAGAAGCATCTTGATGTGAGGAAAATATGGAAATAAAAATTAAACATGGATAAGCAAAACCTTGGACTGTGAAAGATGAGAAGCAGAAGGACATCCAGAAGACAGTGTTCAAATCAAGCCAAGGAAGAGAATTTGTCCCTTCCCTGTACAACCTGACACCTGTAGCACTCACCTTGTTTCCTTGGGACTGCTGGGAGCCCCTGGATGCTGATGAGCCGCTGTTGGTCCCACCATAAACCCAATGAAATGACAACCCACTGGCTGTACTGCCAATTCTGGGAGAAACCAGCCCAGTTTGGTGCCTTCAGAGGGTCTCAGCACATCAAGGTTTGACATCCCCACCTGCTGCTGGGACTTTCCAGGCTGGATTCCTCTCCCAGTGAGTCAGGAGCTCACCTGAGGATCCCCTGTGGGCTGTGGGACATGGCCCTGGCAGCTCCCTGTCCATGCCCAGGGCAGAGCGTGTGGATCTTGTCCCATCCACACCACCACTGCAGCTGAGGCTGTGCCTGGAGGCAGTTTTGGGATGATAAATTTGATCTATGGCAGCTCTGAGGTCTCCAGAGGAGCTCCAGGTTTGTCATTGTGGAGTGACAGGATGAGAGGAAATGGCCTCAAGTTGTGCCAGGGGAGGTTTGATTAGATATTAGAAATATGTTTAGATTTTTTTTTTTTAGATTTTTTTAGATATTTAGAGGTTTGATTAGATTATCAGAAATATTTTTTTCACCAAAATGGTGGTCAAGCCCTGGAAAAGGCTTCCCAGGGCAGTGGTGGGGTCACCATCCCTGGAAGTGTTCAAAAAACCTCTGTGTGTGACATTTCATTTAGTGTAGTGGTGAATGTGGTGGTGTGGCTAGTGTGTGATAGTTGGACTCGTTGAGCTTCTCTAAACTTAATTATTCTATGATATCAGGAATCCTCCAAAAAATTCTTTCTAAAGAAACACCTGTTGAAAAGCCCCATTTCCCTCCCTCCCCCTTCTTTTGACTGGAAGCGAGGAAGAGGAGTTAATTTAAAGGCAAAGGCCAAAAATAGTGACTGTAAATATTGCCATGAGTCCTTGTTGGCATTTGTGTTTGGTAAGTGAAGATGCAGAGAGAAGGATCAAAGCTGCCTGAATGGCTTTTAATTACAAGCCTTGTTTGTTCTATTTTCTCTCAGAAAAATACTGCGATTTTCTAACAAAGCTCTTCAAGTGGAATTAGACACTAGCCCCAAGCTTCAAGGGCTGTTCAGTGGCTATTTTCTCTTTAAAAAAGAAAGTAAATTTGATGTGTGGATAAAAACCAGGCGCTCTATTGACTGCCTACAGCCGTCAAATTTGGTGCTTCCTGAGTAAACAGAGGATGGGAAGCTTTCCCCAAGAGGAAGTCAACAGCCTGGGGTGCACCAAAGGCTGGTGTCACTGCTAAAGGCCCCCACCACAATGTTCCCTGGCTGCCTGGGGTGGGTGCTTCCCATGTGGGAAGGGGGAGTTCCCTTTGAGGGTAAAAGAAGCTATAATTTGGCAGCAAGACCTTTGTCCTCATTTTCAGTTTTCCTGAGATGATTTCTTGCTGTGTCTTTCACCAGGACTTCTGCATATCTCCATCACCTCCCCTTGCTCCAATGCTTCTGCACAGCTCATGCCAGAAGTGTGAGAAAACTTGGGAATTTCTAAGGTCCAAACCACCCCCTGGACAAGACTCAATAAACCAGCTGGAAAAGGAAATCAGAGAAATAAGGATTCTGTTTCATAACCTTAACCCTCAAATGAGATCAGAGACTGGTAATTAACAAAGTCAGATTTCAACACAATGAAAAATCTCCCCTGAGACCCAGCCTGCTGCTGCTCAGCATTGATGGAAATCCTACAGATGTAATTAAATTTCCTTTATCCATGTGATGGGTTCAGCAGGATCCTTCATGCCATGGCCACACCCAGCTGAGCTCCTTCATCCACGCTGACCAGGAGCTGGGGTGTGAGGCTGATGGACACCATTTCATGATGGATGGGGCAGGTCAGAACCAATAGCTCACAGAATCATGGAATCAGAGACTCACAAAATCATGGAATCACAGAACCACAGACTCACAGAATCATGGAATCATAGACTCACAGACTCACAGAATCACAGATTCACAGACTCACAGAGTCACAGACTCATGGAATCACAGAATCATAGAATCACTGAATCACAGAAGTACAGAATCACAATTCACAGACTCAGAGAATCACAGAATGGTTTGGGTTGGAAAGGACCTTAAAGATCATCCAGTTTCAACCCCCTGCCATGGGCAGGGACACCTTCCACTAACCAGGGTACTCAGAGCCCCATCCAGCCTGGTCTCCAGCTCATCCTCCACAATTCCTGGGGGATATCCCCAGGCAGAAGGGCTCAGTGGCATCGCTGACACTCACCAGATGATGAAGCAGTTTTCCAGCCTAGCACATGCAAATTAAACCTCGGTGCAGATGCCAAAGCAAAGCACAGGGAGAGCCCTGGGTGGCTTTCCATTGCCACCTCCCAGTCACCTCTGGGATGCAGGGACAAGGACAAACACCAGCAGCAGGGGCTGGGCTCATTCTCTGCCCCTTTGTGCTGGGTCCCTGGTGGCAGGTGATTATCTCCAGAAATTTTAATGCCATGAAGGTTGGATAGATGACATTTAAGGTCCCTTCCAGCACAATCCATCCTGTGATCCTACGATTTCCCCTGTGGCTAAACAAAGCAAGAGCAGTGCAAGGCTGAGATCAGAGAAACTCCAAAATATGTGAGCAAATGACCTGTGCATGTGGAGAAGTTGCTATTAATGACTAACATTGAGCAAACATTAAATAGCCGAATCGCAATATGGGGTTTGTTTCACACAGAGGAAATCAACCTGAAAAGCCATTAATCTTAATTTCATGTTGACTACAGAGCTTCTGTTTTTATTCCTCATCACTGAATGAAATCAGCATGACATGAGCTATTCTTGGAGCATTCACTGCACATGCCCAGCTGGAAACACACAGAGAAACTGATGTTTATTGAATGGACAGAGACAGCTCAGGCTCTGCCTGGGCCCCTCTCTGTGGCCAGGAAAATGGTGATCTAATGCAGCCAAAAGCAGCCTACAGGATGATGCTGATTCTTTCAATGGAAAGAAAAATGGAAAAATCAAGTTTCCTGCTTGGTTTCTTGAAGGATCATTCTTCATTTCACTACACTGAAAATGTGCTGTTTGGCAGTGCTGGTGCTGCTGCAGGCTCCAGCCCTTCCTGCCTGGCTTCAGGCCCAGAGGGGAGGGAAGCAGCCATGCTCTCCCTGACCACTGCTGGCAGCAGGAGCCTCCATCAGCACTGGAGCTACATCCTCCCTCAGAAATAACACAGACTGCAGGACAAACCCCTTTTGCTGCAAGAGTGGGCTGGTTGAACAGGATATGATTTCCTCTCAAAGGCCCTTGCAGCAGTTCAGCCACAGGAAGAGCAAATTTCCAAGAATCCTGCTTATGCCAAGGGCTTGGAATTGGATGACCTTGATGTTTCTTCCAACCTAAACCATTCAAGGACTGTGAGATTCTGTGAATCCAAGCATGGGAGGTGTTGTACTGTGAGGTGAGGGTGATTCCAGCTGGGGAAGGATATTATTGTGCACTTTCTAACCCAAGGGCAGTTCAGGGGTTGCTGAAGCACACAACTTGAGATGGGAGAAGGGGCTGTCTGTGTCCCCCAGCACTGTGGAGAGCTGGCATCACTCCTTCCCTGCAGCCAGACAGGATCTCTGCACTGAGGGAGAGAGAGCAAAGTCAGTTTGCATGGTTCAGCAGCATCATCCTTGCCAAGATACAAAACCATGTTGCTCTATTTATGGATTATTTCACTCTGTCATGCAATCTATCCAGGCTTCAGAGTGCTGAAAGCAGGAACAAAGGGAGTTTGTGAGCCATGGGCCTCTTTGATTTAACAGCACCCAATCTAATAGCAATCCCTTTTCTTGGAGAAAATCTTAAAACTCCCCCTTTCAAAAGGAGCTGTGACCTTGGTACTTCTGCTGCCACATTTTGAGCAAGGGTGTCACAAATCCCCAGTCTAAACAGGCAACAGGGCAAGTACATGCAGCCACTGTGGGCCACTCAAAATAGGCAGGCAGGAGCTCAGACATGACAACAAGGGATCTAAAAAAACCCTGTGCCAAACATCCATCAGCATCACACCGCACATGCTCTACTTTCTTTAGTCCATCTCTGTTCCTCAGCAGTGCCAGGTCTTTTGGCTTCAGGGGTGCTCTTCCCACCTTCCATTTCCTAGAACCACAGAATCATAGATTGGTTTGGCTGGGACAGAATCCTAAAGGATGTTTCATTCCAACCCCCTGCCATGGGCAGGAACACCTTCCACTAGACCAGGTTTTTTCAATCTGGCCTTGAGCATTTCCAGGGATGGAGCAGCCACAGCTTCTCTGAGCAGCATGTGCCAGGGCCTCACCACCCTCACAGGGAAGAATTTCTTCCCAATATCCAATCTAACCTGACCTCTGGCGGGTTGAAGCCATTGCCCTTTGTGCCTGTCACTCCAGATCCTTGTCCAAAGCCCCTCTCCAGCCCTTTGGAGCCCCTTTAGGCACTGGAAGGGGCTCTGAGGTCTCCCAGAGCCTTCTCCAGGCTGAACAACCCCTGCTCTGTCAGCCTGTCTCTGTAGCTGAGATGCTCCTTTTGTGATTTTTTAGCCCTTTTTGTGATTTTTGTGGCCTCCTCTGGACTTGCTCCAACAGGTTCCCTTTGTCCCCTTCTCTCTCTCCTTCAGCCTCCTCACAAGAAGTCCTCACCACGGAGATGGGACAACTTTCCCTCCTACATCTGCTGCTGGAGGATTCTGCCCTCCATCCCTCCTGTCTCAGCTCTGTGGTTCTCCTCAGCAAAGGAGAAGGCTGGTGGGCAAGATCTGGTCCTTCAGGGGTTGGGGGGTGAAAATCAGGGGTGGGAATAACCAACAGATTCTGCAAAGTCACAGCAGTGAGCTCTGCTGCCCCAGAGATGCACAGGCCATGACTCAGGGCTGCAACCTGGGATGTGTCCGAAGGAGATTCTCCAGCTCAGGGACGGAGAAATTTGCTTTTGCATAAATAGCCACAAAACTAGCTGAGGGGAAGCACAGCAAAATGAGTGGGAAAGCAAGCTGGAGCGCACACAGGAGCAGGAGTCCAGCCGTGGCCGCTTCCGCAGAACAGCGCAGGTACCTGCAGCCACCCCCACCTGGGCTGGGCCTGCTGTCCCTGCTCAGCCCAGCACCGTGTGTGCAGCACTTCATGCAACATCCTCGGCTTCTTGCCCTTCTCCTACAGTTTGTTTGCAACTTCCTCAAGAGAATTGAGGAGGAAGAGACCATCGCCACGGGCATAGGCCTCAGACCATACTCGCCCATCTTCCTCAGCAAGACCAGTGCTGGCCTTCTGCGTATGCTTGTAGAGGAAGATTTTTACACTCCAAAGCAAGTAAGCAGCCTGGGCTAGGCTTAGATCCTCCCAGTAATTGCTTGGCCTCCCAATCCACGCATGCTGCTTGCTGTGAGCCTTTCAGGCCACATGGCAGTGGGGTGGGAAGGGAAGCACTCCTCTGGGGAAGCTGGGAACATTGCTCCCTCTGGCAGCTTTCCAAGTCTCCCCGTGCCTTCTCCAGGTGCCTGCCATGGTGAGCTACATCCACCAGTGGCTCATGGCCAATGATTCTGCTGAGCACAGGCTGCACAAGACCCTGCTGGATCTCACCGAAGCACAGCCAAATTATGCAGTCATGACGCTCCTGCGTGTGGCCCCGTCCTGTGACAGGTATGGGGCCCACCTGCCCACAGGGCTCAGGCCTCCCCAGCCCATCACCCTGCAGAGCCTGCCCCAGGTGTTGGAGCAACAGAGAGTTCCAGGGCCCTCTGGATGCTCCCTTTCCCAGCCCTGCCAGGCCAGCCCCTGAGCCTGCTGCCGTGCTCCCTTGCCGCCTCTCAGGGCTCTGTCCCCACAGGGCTGGGCTGTCTGGCTGCTGCTGGCAGGGGGGCACTGGGCAGAGGCAGAAATGGAAGCCGGCTAAGCTGCCCCCGGTGCTTTCTCTGAGACCCTCCTGAGACACAGCTCTAACCCCACAGAGCTGCCATGGCCATGTGGAAGACCATCATGGGCTCAGCCAGGACTGCAGAGCTGGCGCAGCTGATCCTCCTGGATGTGCTGGGCAGCTGGCCAGAGTACAGCACCTGCACCTCCAATGGGGACGAAACGGCTGTCTTTGCCCTGGCTGTGAGTTTCTGCAACCGGCCTTTGCAGGCCCCAAGGCTGCCTCTCCAGCAGCTCTCCATCCTCCTTCCCCCACTGCATCTCCCTGCCTCAGGCACTGGCCTGAAACCTGGCCCAGGGGCAGCTTCAGGCCCACCAGGCCCCGTGCTCCCCCTGCCATGGTCTCTCCTGGCCTCTCCCTGCCACGCTCGGGCCCTGCCACACACACACCTCGGCACTGAGCGCTGTCTCGGGGGGCTTTGTCCTTTGCAGGCAACTGTGGTGACGTGGAAGATCCTCCAGGTGCCCTGTCTCCCACGGATCTTGAAGGTGTATTTCCCCCGCCTATTTGTGCATCTGCTATTCCAAGTGTTCTTCAGCACTCTGGATATGCCAGAGGAGGTCGACACCTTCTGGAAGGGATGCCAGGAAGAGCACGGCCTTGCCACCAGCCCCAACAGGTGCTCCATCCTACTCCTCCTGTCCCTGCCACGTGGCCTGCCAAGGAGCCAGTGCTGCCAGTGTGACCTGGGCTTTGCTGTGCACACAGGTTTGCTGTGCGCACCCTGAAGTCCCTGCTCTGCCTTCTCCGCTGCGAGGATGTGGTGATGGCAATGGAGCGCAGGTGTGCCTGGGACATGCTGCTCTCTCTTGACACTCACCACTTTGCCGTGGCTCTGCTTGCCAGGTGAGACTCCCTTCTCCCCACTGCCTCTGACATTGCTGCTCTGTGCCCAGGTGCCCCATAAAGTGTCTGTGGTGGCCATGGGTCAGAGGGCCTTGGCACTGAGGGATGGCCAAGCAGGCTGGAAAAGGCTGGCAGAGCAGGGTGCCCATCAGCAACCAACTCCCAAACGGCCCATGTCCCCTTGCTGGAAGGGTGCTGGGGAAAGATGAGAACTGGGTGAGTCACGCCTGGGAGACGTTTGCCCCACTGCATCAGGCTCTTGTTTCCTTTTTCCCCTCTTCAGAGAAATTCGCCGCTTAGCCATCCACTTTTGTTCCGCGGTGGCATTCTACCTGCTCGCCCTGCTCGGCAAAGAGATGCCATACTGGGATTTCCCTGCCCTGGCATTCCTTGTGGAGGTGAGCCTCAAGGCCAGCGCTGCCTGGCTGAGCGGCCTCCCAGCCCTCTGGCCTCTAGCAGCCACAGTTGCCAGGACAGTGCCCGTGCCCTGTGCTGCTGCCTGGGCCCGGCCCTGTGCACTTCTGGGCTCCTACCGGCCGGCTCCCCTGTCACTGCCCTGTGCCTTTCAGGTCCTCGAGTGCCTGGACTTGAGGGAATGCAGTGACTGTGTTCTGGATATCCTGACCCAGAACCTGCAGAGCGAGCACATGGCCAGGCGTTACTTGGCACTCCGAGGCCTCGTAGTGCTGGGCAAGAATCCCTTGATGGTGAGAAGGGGGCAGTGGCTGAAGCCGTGCAGGCAGCGTGGGGCTGGGCAACGCAGTCGCTCGGCCTTGCCTGGGCTTCGGCCGCTGGGGCAGCTGTTCCCATCTCTCCTGCTTCCCGCTTCAGCTGCCCCAGCTTCGGGACAAGCCTTTGGCCTCTGGGCCCTGCGGCAGCAGGGCGGCCTTTCACAAAGTCGTCTTCTGCACAGGCTGAAAAAATGCAGAGCCTGACTGAAAGTCTTGTGGCGCTCCTGGAGGAAAATGACAGCGACATGATCAGGATGAGCATTCTTCTACTCAGATATTTGCTCCTGGATAATGGTGCTCCAATAGCCACCCCCATCGCCCTGCAGCTGGCTGAGGAGCTCCTGCCACTCTTTGACAGCATAAGTCTCTGTGCCCACAGCCACAGCCACTGGCTGCTGCCCGGACCCTTGTTGCCCTGTGCAGATGCACGCCTGTGCCCTGGGGGGCCTGAAGCAGCTGATGCTCAGGTCTTTTGCCCTTTCCTTTCATCCAGGATGACATCCAGGTGCAGCTGAGCTCCATGGCTCTCTTTCAAGAGATGCTGGACTTATTAACAGAAGAGGGAAGAAAGGCCCTCAAGTCCCACGTGCGCCAGAGCCTGCTCCCTCTCTACTTCCACTGCCATGATGAGAATCAGATGGTTGCTGAGGTGAGCACTTGTGGCCAGCTGCTGTCCCCCTGGCAGGGGCTTGGGCTGCCTCCTGCCCGGGCACCTTGTGGGCTGCAGCCTCCTCCAGCCTGTGCCACTGGATGCTCCTGTGCCCTGGACTGTGGGGCCATCTGTGCATCTCTGTCCCTCTCCAGGCCTCCCGGGAAACGCTGCATTCCTCAGCCAGATTCCTGAAGAGGAGGGATATAGAACAAATGCTACACGTGGATCAGAGCCTTGGGGAGTGCCTGGTAAGAACAGCAGAGACCCCCCAGCCTCAGCATGGCCAAGGTCCCTGAGGGCGGTGCTCAGTGTGCAGGGCTAACAGCTGTGCCCGCTGCTGCAGCCAGAGGCCACGCGGGCTCTTCTCCAGGCTCCCGTGGGCCTGAGTCGGGTGCCCATGGAGCCCCGGCCCGGCGGGGCTGCGGGGCGGCACCACGGCTCCCCGGGCAGCAGCCGGCCCTCTGCCCCTCCCCTCGGGAGCCCTTGGCCAGCGGCTGCTGGCTGCGCCTCAGGGCTGGGCGGGCAGGCGTGGCCGGCGATGGGCGCCGGCAGCGCCCAGCCCAGGAGCTGAGCCCGCGCCAACCCTTCCCTCCTGCCACTCTCTGCAGCTGGCAGAGGACAGGAGCCGAGCGGCTGAGCACGTGCGCAGGGCACTGCACTACCTGCAGTGCCCACAGGAGTCCCTGCGAGAGGCGGCCGTCAGGTTCATGGGTGAGTCCTGAGCCCGGGCTCCTCCCCGGCCCGCCGCAGCTCGGCCCCGGCCCCGCCTGCTGCCCCGGCAGCGCCAGCCCGGCCCGGCGCCGTGGAGCCCCGCCTGGCCTGGGCGTTGCTGCTGCCGCCCTCTGGCAGCCGTGCCCTGGGGCGGCAGCATGCGGCAAGGGCCCGGGCCGAGCCCTGCCGGGCCAGCAGCCCGTGTGGCCACAGCGCCGGCAGCACCGCTGGCAGGGAGCTGTGCCGCTGGGGCTGTGACAGGCTCTGTGTTCACAGGCGTGGCCGGGCGGCACCTGAGGGGGCAGCAGCAAGAGCTGCAGCTGATCTGTACTGGTGAGTGAATGAGGGCAGCGGGCTGACAGCGGGGGCTGCCGGAGTAGCTGAAAGCCCTGCCCCGGTAGCAGAGGGCTCTGCTCCTTGTGCAGACATGGGGCGGCGTGGGCAGAGCATACAGAGATTTCAGGGCCACCTTGGGGATTTGTGGCCAGCAGCTTCGGGCCGGTGCCCTTCGTCCCTGCTCCCTCCTGGCCATGGCTAGAGCCGGCTGGGATGGCCCTGGCAGGGGGCACTCCTTGGCCCCCTGCAGATCCGAGATGTGACCATGGCTCTGTCCCTCTCTCTTGCAGCCCTTGAACCACTGACTGCGGACATCAGCAGTG
Organism: Melozone crissalis; assembly: GCF_028551555.1. NCBI lineage: Eukaryota > Metazoa > Chordata > Aves > Passeriformes > Passerellidae > Melozone > Melozone crissalis. Next base: position 7,466,873 of record NW_026535850.1, on the reverse strand, counting down.
CCGTGTCGGACATGGCAGTAGAAACACTGTATGTCCTCCAGGCACTGCAGAGTGAGCGATATTCCCTCTTCCAGAGGCTGCAAGATTAGCTCTGCAGGGCATGGAGGATACGGCCTCGTCTGTTGGGGCTTGGCTGGCTGCTCTGCTGCCGCTCTGCAGAGACCTGATGCCAGAGGCTCTGTCTGCTGGGGCCACCTGAGCCAGCTGGAATTTTCCATTTCTTCAAGATTGTTCTTTTCTTCTTTTTGTTTTTTTTTCTTTAGTATATGAATATAGAGTGTGTTATAATACACAGACTCCCAGGAGCTTTCTTTTGCTACCCAGGGTCTGCAGGGCATAGGGGAAGAGGGGGAGAAGGGTATTCTGGCTCAGCAAGCTGCCCAGGCATGCAGTGGGCAAGGGAAAATGGCCAGAAGCCCCTTGTCCTGTGGTGGCTCTGCTGAAGCCTTTGTGCTGGTGACAGAGTGGGTGGGCAGGGGCCGGGGCTGCAGGGATCCCTGCCAAAGCGGTGCCTGGAGATGGCCACAAGCCCTGTGCCAGGAAGGAACCACCCTCTGTATCCTCCTGCCCGTGTGCTGCTGGCTGGATTGCTGAGGGCTCCCAGGTGCCTCTGGATGGGGCTGCTCTGCAGCTGCTGTGGGGCTGCGGTGCTGCTGCCGGACAGCTTGGCCGGGCTGGGGCAGCCCCTGAGGGGCTGGGGCGCTGGCAAGCCCTGAGCAATGGGCTGGCAGAGGCCACAAGCAGCCCCCTGGCAGCTGCCCACCTTGTTCCTGCCAGAGTTGACTTGCAAGAGGGATCCTGGGCACTCTGGAACTAACAGCATCAGTGTTGATGGAAACCCAAATGCAGGGAAATCTCAGACCTTTGGTCTTGTCAGCAAAGCTTAGAATTAAACACAGGATTTGATCGGAGACCTTGGAAAGGGCTTCCAAACTTAGGTGCTAGAAGCGAGAATGTGGATTTCTAGTTTATTATAGCAGAGAGACGGGGAGGAAGGTTGAAGTGGAGGAAAGTTTAGAGTTTTAGGGCTGAAGATCTAGAAAAAATAAAAGTAGTTACAATGGTAAACAAGAAGCTTAGGATGCAGTGCTGTAGGTTTGTGTGTCATAACATGATTGGCTAAGGAAGCTTACACTGTAGCATGAGCCCCTAAGACGAAGTATTGAAGGATTGGCTGCAAAACATAAATATCCTTGTTGGCAGTGTCTTCTTGGCCAAGAAATCCTTCAAAGCTCTTGTAACTACAAGTCTTGCGGCCTTGTGAGCCATGCGGTGGAGATGTGAGCCAAACTCACCCTTCCTGTCTATGTAGCAGAGAAGAAAAAGCAATGGCATCATCTAAAACACTCAGAGGTCTGCTCTCTAGCTTGTTCCAAACTCCCTCAAATCCCCCAAAGTGGCATTTAGCTACAAAGAGATGACAAGGGCTCTTAGTGCTGGCTCTTTGACTCCAGAGCAGCTGTTTTAGAATCTTTCCCATAACCCTGTGTAGTCATGTGCCAGAAATGGATCATTTGAAGAAGCTTTCCCAACTGACTTGCATGGAGGTTTGTCTGAAGGGTATTTGAGGAGAAAGGCTCCCAGCAGAGGTCTGGGCTTTGGCCGAGCTGTGTCCCCTGCTGATTGTGAAGTGTGCCATCAGCTGCAGGGCATCCTGGGCTGAAAAATATCATCGAGTCACTTGGACTTGCTCTTTTAGGCCTCTAAGAGCCGGACCAAATTTCGGGGCACATTTGGAGACCTCATCAATGAGCGCGTGGACGACCTCGGATTTTCCCAATTGCTGGGAATGGTTCCCCAGGTCCTTGGTGTAAAATCAGGCTCCTCAGCAAGTGCAGATCTGCAAGATGAGAAACAATTTAGGCAATTGGTGATGCATCTTTCTAAATCGCTCTCCTTTCTCTCCTTTTTTCAAATACAAAGCTGTATTTTGTGTCAGGTACATACAGGCAACATGTGTATTTGTGATTTTGATATGTGTGGAAACCAACCATGGGACACTTATAAAGACGAATTCTAATATAACTGAGGAAAGCAAAGCATGGAAGAAGGCCTTTGAACCTATCCTTTGTTCCTAATTAGCTTTTATAAGTCTTAAATTGATTTAGAAGCATTTGAATTAAAGCTTTGAGGATGTTGCTTTTTGACAGGAACTTTCTGCTTGTAGCTAAGCCTTCAAGAGTTTTGCAATAATAACCTTTTGAAGTATAATTTCAGAATATTGCTTGTAGTAAGGATCTCTGAAACTATAGCTTTAGAATATATAAAAAGGAAATATGCCTATCTCAGGCCTTGACAAAACAGTGAAAAGCAGCTTGAGGAATGAATATGAATATCAACGCAAGGACTAACGATTTTGACCAAGGGAAGCTGGATATCGCTGTTGTGAGATTTATAGTCCATGCAATCAAAAGGTAAAGCCATGTCTGGAATCTGGACCCCACCAGCTGGGAGACTTCTTTCTTCGTTCAGAAGTTGGACCCCCCACCACCTGGGATATTCCTTTTCTGGGATACATCCTGAGAAAAAATAATCACAATACTGTATAGAATTGTGATGTAAAAATTGGGAAAAGAAACTACTGATGAGTAAAAAATTTGGACTAGAAACTGCTGAGAAAGCTTAGGAATGCCCCTATAAATACTGGTAAGCCTCAACTATCCGTGTGCAGTTGAGGGAAAACTTCCCGCACTGTACTCAGCGCTGTATTGCTCATACTTTACCAGAATAATTAATAAATTGATTACTGCTTGAATAATGACCTAGTCAAGCTTCTCATTTCTAACATTATAGTACTGTTTACTGTATAGTACTCTGCCCAGGGGCAGAGCCCGCACCGAGCCTTCCCTGCCGGCGCTCCCCGCAGCTGCTGCAAGACGAGAGCCGAGCGGCCGAGCACCTGCGCTGGGCCCTGCCACACCTGCAGAGCCCACAGAGGCCCCTACGAGAGGCGGCCGTCAGGCTCATGGGTGAGCCGGCAGCCCCGCGCCCCTCCCTGCCCCCGGCCCGGCTGCTGCCCCGGCTAAAGCGGGAGCCGCGCCCCGGCCGCTGCAGCCCCGCCCACCCTGGGCATTGCTGCCGCCGCCCTCCCGCAGCCGTTCCCTGGGGCGGCAGCGGGCGGCAGGGCCCGGCAGCAGCCCTGCCCGCCAGGAGAGCGTGCGGCCACAGGGCTGGCAGAGCCCGTGTCGGGCAGCTGTGCCGCCTGGTGCCGCCACATGCTCTGTCTTGCCAGGGGTGGCCGGAGTGCTCGTGATGGGGCAGCAGGAGGAGCTCCAGGTCCTCACTGAGGGTGAGTCAGGGCAGCCACGTGGCAGCGAGCACTGCCAGGGGTGTGGGGGCAGCTGCAAATCCCGGCTCCGCAGCTACAATCCGTTCCCGGGCTGCGAAGGGCTCTGCTGCCTGTGCGGACCAGGGGTGGTGGGGCCACAGCCCAGAGAACTTTCGGGGACACGGGGGGTCTGTGGCCAGCACCCTCTGGCTGAAGCCCTTGTCTCCCGCTCCCTCCTGGCCATGGCAAGAGCTGGCTGGGATGGCCCTGGCAGGAGGCTTTCCTTGGATTCCCTCAATCCGGCCTCTGACCGTGGCTCTGTTCCTCTCTCTTCCAGCTCCTCAGGGAAGATGAGAGCCCATCCTGCATGAACACATGGGTTCAGCTGAAATTCGAAGGAAGATCTGCATAACCTCATTTGTCTCCTGCATCAGATGTACCTATACCGGCCTCCTTCGATGATTTCCAGTGCCCATCAAAGATGGGAGAATCTACAGAGCAGAAGGGACCAGCTGCAGTTCCAGCACGGCTCTGGCTACTCAGAGCTGAGCCTGTGTGAAGCCCCAGCAGCTCCTGCCATCTCTCTCCCTGTTGGCACCTCCCTCCCTGCAGACCTCAGGCCCTGCCCATCCCCTTTTCTGCCTCCCAGCTCACCCCTTACCTTCGCTTTCCCTTAATAAACAGTTTGGGTTTTTCACTTGAACCGCATATCCGTGGAGCTGAAGTGACACAAAACCTGAGCCCGGAGACACGCAGGGCCCTGCTGCCCTTCTCCTGCCTGCTGTGTTCCGGGCACGGACAGAGAGGAACAAGGGCAGCTCAGGCTGCAAAGTTCCCTGTCCCGCTGCTCCAGTTGCACAGCGGCGTGGACTTAAAGGGCATGCTGAGCACGCTGAAGGGGACAAGGACTCTGAGTTGTAGAAGAGCCAGCTTGAGTGTGCTCTGAACCCAGCCATGAGGAATTCCAGTGCAGGCATCCACGGAGGGCAAAGGAGCTTGCAATGGCAGAAGTTTCCACAAAGAGCTTCCTGAAAGCACAGCAATGCTCCATCCCTACACAGGGACAGGAAGAGGGCAGTGAGACCAGAGGCAGGGGCCCAATCCCATCCCTCTGGGGCATGGCTGCAAAACAGCCGCAGCTGTGTCTTCCCGTGCCTGTGTTTGGGCTGTGCTGAGCCCAGAGCCAGCCAGCTTGTGCTCTGCTGTGCCAAGAGCGTTCTGGGCAGGCAGGCAGGCAGAAGTGCCGCTTGCACTGTGGGGAAGGGGGTCACGAGAGCTTCCTGCGGGAACAGGGCTCTGCTCCTTGCCTGGGAACAGCCTGGTTTTGCTGTCGTGAGCGCAGGCAGGAGCTCGGGCACTTGAAGGGGCAGCGGGCAGCTCTTGTTTATAGGGGGTCTGGGGCTGCGTGCCACAATGGACACGAGGAAACAGGCTCGGGAGAAGGAAGATGAGCTCGAGCTGGAGTGCCTGTGCTACAAGGTGCAGAAGTAATTGAGCCTTGCCAGGGTTTCTTAAGTGTGTGTTGGTGTTCCCTGGGAAATGGACACATTTGGGGAAATGCCTTTGGAAGAGAGGGGCTTGCTTCTCAAGCAAAGTGCTTCCCCAGGAGCCTCTAGTGAGCTAGGTGCAGCTGTCTCCCTTTGGCTCCTTGCGCTCCTTTCCATCCTTGAGGCCCCTTGCACTTGGCAGAGGGGCATGGCAAGGGAGAAGGCTGTGAAGAGCAGCTTTGGCAATCTGCCTGGGCCTGCAGAGACCAAGGCAAGCACCAGCGGCAGGGTGTGTCCGCCGCCTTTGAGCACAGGACAGAGGGGGATAATCTCTGTCCAGCCAAGAGCCCCAAATGCCTCTCAGAGACCTGTGAATTCAAAGGCCTTTATGCACATTCATGCCATCTTCCCTATCTGCTGTGTTTTAACTCTTGGCAAGATGCATTTGCCTCTTGCTTGCTGGAAGCTGCTCTGCTTCAGGGCCAGCAGCGAGCTGGGCTGTGCGGGCCCCGTGGAGAGTCCTTCCCCGAGCACTTGGCAGCTCTTGGTGTGTCCAGGGCTGTGTTAGACATTTGGGGCAATGGATTCCTTCCAAGCGGGGGCACCTTGGCTGGGGAGTGGTTGGCCCCGGGGCACGTGGCAGCATGTCCCTTTGTGACACGGTGCAGCAGGTTCCCTGTGGAACCGAAAGGGACACCGTGTCTTGGCAGCCCTTTGTGACACGCGCTGACATAGGGGCTGGCAGCCACACAGCCACGCCACAGTGCTCAGTGCACGCAACGGGACAGGAGGTGACAGAGCGGTGCTGTGAGGCGACCCTGCACAGTCAGCTCGTTGGCTGCTGACCTGGAGCTTTTCCAAGGCATTCCTCCTGTGGCTGGCCTCACGTCCAGACCTCGGCATTTGGTGACTCGGAGCTTTTCCGAGGCATCTCCCATCCCTGCAGCTGGTGCCCTCGTGGCCAGGCCGTGGGACTTGCTGACCTCCATTGTTTGCCAGGAGTGTCCTATCATTGTGGCAGGAGCCCTTGAGTGCAGGACTTGCTGTGCTCTCGCCTTTCTGAGGCTCCTCTGTTGCAGGTGCCTTCAAGGCAAGACTGCAGCCCTTGCTGACGCAGGCCTTTGCCAAGGCATTTGAAAGGTTAGACAGCAGGATGGCGGGCGGACTGCTCAGTCTGTTCAAGGGGCTTCGGGGCAAGAAAAGCAAAGGCCCTGCAGCTGCCCCAGTGCAGAAGCCTGCAGAGCCAGAGAAGTTGCAGATGCTGCAGGACGGTGAGTGGTGGAGCTGGGCTGCTGGGCCGGTGCCTGCAGCTGGCCTGGCCCTGCCCCACCCCATCCCATCCCATCCCATCCCATCCCATCCCATCCCATCCCATCCTATCCCATCCTATCCCATCCCATCCCATCCCATCCCATCCTATCCCATCCCATCCCATCCCATCCCTGTGGACATGCCCATGGACGGGATGGGAGAGAGACCGGGGCTGCGCCCCTGAATTGCCGTGCTCCATCCCCTGGGCTCCCGTGGGGCTGTCCCTGCCTGGGGAGCGCAGGGCTGGGCTGTGTTCTCCAGCCTCTCCCGCAGCCCCTCACCTCTGGCTGCGCTTGCTCTTTAACAGATGCAGCCAGGGACCCAACTCAAGAGCAGGAGCCCACCCGTGGCCGCTTCCACAGAACAGCGCAGGTACCTGCGGCCATCCCCACCTGGGCCGGGCCTACTGGCGCTGCTTGGCTGATCCCTGCGCTTGGAGCAGGCCATGGAACGTCCCTCCCCTCCCTCCCTCCTTCTGCTGCAGACACTGCGGAGGTTTCTGCACCTGGGCCGCACAAAGACCCGTGGCACCGGCACCAAGGGCACGGCCCAGCCCGACTCCAGGCCTGGCCAGCTGCGGGCAGAGGCTGCTGCCATCTCAGCGTCCTCGGAGCTCGCAGCAGCCTCTGAGCAGGACACGGCCCAGGGCAGGGCGGAGGCTGGCATGGCCCTGACTGAGGGCATGGCCATCACCCACACCCAGGCTCAGGGCATGCCAGACACTCAGGCCAAGCCCACACTGACCGTGGCTCCTGCACCCACTCTGGAGGTTTTCCAGAAGCGTGCAGCTTCTCCACAGCAGGTAAGTGACGAAAGTGAAGGGAGAACGAGCACACATCCGATTGATGAGCATCGATCTCAGATTTATTGATCCAGCTTACACACTTTTATAGTAGTGTTAATTAAGTTCATACATATTGCAAAACCCGAGCTCATCACTGCTTACAGATTACACACCAACCCCTCCTTTGTTGTCAATACCTGTGGTTTCTTGTTGAGGCTAATACTTGTTTTTCTGATCCTGCTGTTGACTTGTTATTGAGCACCCTTCAAGGACTCCATGTTTTCCACCATGTTTTTCTCATAACTTAGCCAAGGACAAGGTATTTATTGTTTTTAAGGAAAAGCCTGAGAACTTGCTGGTTACAGCTGCCTTTTACTTTTTAACCAGCTGTATGTGATCATGGCCTTTTTCTATAAGCCATGTCTGAAAAAAGCTCTCCACAGCTAAGCAAACTGGGGCCAGGGCTGAAGGCCTCCCAGGATCATGTGGCTCCTCAAGCTACATCCGCTGGACCCCCTCAGCCTTTGAGGCCATTACAGTGGGGTGGGAAGGCAAGCACTTCTTCGGGGAAGCTGGGCAAGTTGCTCCCTTGGACAGCACTCCAAGTCTTCCCCACGCCGCGTCCTCCAGGTGCAAGCCATGGTCAGGGATATTCTCCGGAGACTGGCGTCCTGTGTCACCGTGGATGCCAGGCTGCAAATGGAGATTCTGAACCTGACAGAGGAACACCCTGTTCAAGTGGTGATGAGCCTCCTATGCTGTGCCCCAACGTGTGACAGGTACGGAGCACAAGTGCCTCGAGAGCTCAGTGCTCACCGGCCCGTAGGGCCCCTCACCCTGTACAGCCTGTCCAGTGGGCTCTGCCAGACAGGCAGAGAGCTGCGGGAGCCTCGGGCCCCTCTGTTTCCTGAGCCTCTGCCATGCTCCCTCTCTGCCCTTCAGGGCACCGGGGCTCTGTCACCCAGCCCCACGCAGCCGCACGGGGCACGGTGCTGACGCACAGCTCTGCTCACACAGAGCCGCCGCGCTGATGTGGAGAGCCATCGGCACGTCCGGAGTGGCCGCCCAGGAGGTGCTTCCAGCGCTGCTCTCTGCCATGGAGGAGCAGCCGCCCTATGGCAGCTTCTCCTGCGGAGACAAGGCTGTCTTTGCCCTGGCTGTGAGTTTCTGCAGCTGGTCTTTGCTCGCCCTCCTGGTTGCCTCTCCAGCACCTCTCCCTGCTCTCCCTAGCCTGCAGCTCCCTGCCTGGGCTCAAAGCTGGCCTAGGGGCAGGCTCAGGGGCAGCAGGCCGCGTGCTCCCCCTGCGTCTCCCCTCGGGCCCTGCCTCATAGACACCCTGGCACTGAGCGCTGCCTCAGGCTGCTTTGTCTCTTGCAGGCAACTCTGGTGCTGTGGAGGATTGCTCCCATGTGTGAGTGGCACTGTGCCATTCTGCTTCATTCTCCCCAACTGTTTGTGGCTCTGCTCTTGCAAATTTTCACCACCACAGAGCAGATGCCAGGGGACATTGAAACTGGGAGATTCTGGAGAGCGTGCCGGGAAGAACACGGCCTTCCCTGCCATCCCCACGCCATCCCCACAGGTGCCAGTCGCCCTGTCCTTCCCACGCCCTCGTGGCCAGGGCCAGCGCTCCCAGAGTGACCTGGCCTTTGCTCGGCATGCAGGTTTGCAGTGCAGACCATGAAGGCTCTGCTCTCCCGCCTGGGCTTTGACAAGAAGCTGGTGGCTCTGGAGAACAAGCGGGTCTGGGAGAAGCTGCTCTGTGCCGACACCCAGCACTATGCAGCAGATCTGCTGGCCAGGTGAGATCTCCTACGCCCCGCCGCCACCGTCAGCATTTGTGCTCCCTGCCCAGAGTGCCCCACACAGTCCCTGGGGCTGTAAGCGAGAGCCCTTGTCAGCGAGGGAGGGCCGAGCAGACTGGGAAAGGCTGGGAGAGGAGGATGCCCAGCAGCAGCCGCCTCCCAAGGGCCCCATGTCCCCTTGCAGAGTGCTGGAGAAAGATCAGACCTCTGTGAGACCACGCCTGGGAGAGGTCTGCCCGCCCGGCTCAGGGCCTTGTTTCCTTTTTCCCATGCCAGGGAGATGCGCCGTGGCTTGAGCCCCTTGTGTCCCCACATGGCCTCACACCTGCTCAGCCTGCTCCTCGGGAAGCAGCCCCGCTGGCATCTGCCTGCCCTGGCGTTCTTTGTGGAGGTGAGCCTGATGGCCAGCGCTGCCTGGCTGAGCTGCCTCCCAGCTCTTGGGCCTCCCGTAGCTGCAGCCGCCTGGGAGGCTGCCCACACCCACTGCTGCTGCCTGGGCCTGGCCCTATGAGGCTCTGGGCTCCTGCCGGCCGGCTCCCCCATCACTGCCCCGTGCCTTTCAGGTCCTGGAGTGTCTGGACTTGAGCAAACACGGTCCCAGTGCCCTGCTGGTGGTATCCAGGCACCTGCTGAGCCAGTGCAGGGACAGGCTGCGCCAGGCGCTCAGAGGCCTTGTGGTGCTCAGCAAGGAGCCCTCGCTGGTGAGAAGGGGCAGTGGCTGAAGCCATGCTGGCAGTGTGGGGCTGGGCAACGCAGACCTCTGGGCTTGGCTGGCCTTTGGCAGCAGAGGCAGCTGCTCCCAGCTCTCCTGCCTCCTGCTTCAGCTGCCCCAGTGCCCCAAGCAGCTGTTGGTGCTGCGGCCATTCACGGCTTCACAGCACAGCCTGGTCTTGCACACAGGCCGGAGGAATATGCTGCCTCTATCCACACCTGGTGGAGCAGCTGGCTGACCCAGATGCAGAGGTGGTCTGGATGAGCCTCTGTGTGCTCACACATACGCTCCAGGACAAAGACCTCCTGCTACCCAGCGTCACCGCCCTGAAGCTGGCTGAGTCCCTCCTGCCACACTTTGAGAACGTAAGGCTATGTGCCCCCAGCCAAGGGCACTGGATGCTACCTGGAAACTTTGTGCTCTGTGCAGTTCTGGGCCTTTGCCTCAATGGGCCTGGAGTAGTTGGTGCTGAGGTCTTTTGCTTTCCTTCCAGGACAACAGCCACGTGCAGCTGCTCTCCATTCAGCTCTTTTGCAAGGTGATGGAGCTGGTAGTGGAAGAGGGGGAAGAGCTTCTCACGACATTTGTGAACCAGAGCCTGCTCCCTCTATTCTTGCGCTGGCACGATGAGAACCTGTATGTGGCCAAGGTGAGGTTTTGTGTGATGGTGCCGCATCCCTGGCAGGGGGCTTGGCCACCTCCTGCCCTGGCACCTGGCGGGCTCCAGCCTCCCCATGGTCATGGCACAGGGACACAGGTCCTGTGCCCTGGGCTCTGGTGCCACCTGCAGCTCTCTGCCACTCTCCAGGCCTCTTTCCAAGCCCTGCTTTGTGCGGCACGCTTCCTGAAGAGGAGGGACCTTGAGGAGCTGCTGACGAAGGCGTGGCGGATTAAGTTTGCTGAGAGCCTGGTAAGGACAGCCGGGGAGATCGAGCCCTGCCCCTGGTGCACGATGTGGAGGACCGGCAGCTGTGCCACTGCCCAGCGCCGCAGCCAGGCCCGCCAGCCTGTGCCCCCCATGCTGCTCCCTGTCCCTGGCTGTGTGGGCCGGCTCGGCCGGTGCTGGGGCCAGGGAGAGCCCGGCCAAGGGGCAGAGCCCATGCCAAGCCTTCCCTGCTGGTGCTCCCCGCAGCTGCTGCAGGACGAGAGCCGAGCGGCTGAGAGCCCACAGAGGACCCTGCGAGAGGCAGCTGTCAGGTTCATGGGTGAGCCCTGAGCCCGGCGCCCCTCCCTGCCCCCAGCCCGGCTGCTGCCCTGGCTACAGTGAGAGCCGGGCCTCTGCAGCTTGCTGGGATGGCCCTGGCAGGAGGCTTTCCTTGGATTTCCTCAATCTGGCCTCTGACCTTGGCTCTGTTCCTCTCTCTTCCAGCTCTTCAAGCCCTGAAGGAAGATGAGAGTTCATCGTGCCTGAGCAAACTGCTTCAGATGATCTTTGAAGGAAGATCTGCAGGACTTTGTCTGATGGATCAGATGTACCAGTGTCCATCAGCGATTTCAAGTGCCCATTGAAGATGGGAGCACCTGCAGAACAGGATGGAGCAGCTGGAGCTCCAGGCACAGCATGGCTGCTCAGAGCTGAGCCTGTGTGAAGCCCCAGCAGCTCCTGCCATCGCTCTCCCTGTTGGCACCTCCCTCCCTGCAGACCTCAGGCCCTGCCCATCCCCTTTTCTGCCTCCCAGCTCACCCCTTACCTTCGCTTTCCCTTAATAAACAGTTTGGGTTTTTCACTTGAACCGCATATCCGTGGAGCTGAAGTGACACAAAACCTGAGCCCGGAGACACGCAGGGCCCTGCTGCCCTTCTCCTGCCTGCTGTGTTCCGGGCACGGACAGAGAGGAACAAGGGCAGCTCAGGCTGCAAAGTTCCCTGTCCCGCTGCTCCAGTTGCACAGCGGCGTGGACTTAAAGGGCATGCTGAGCACGCTGAAGGGGACAAGGACTCTGAGTTGTAGAAGAGCCAGCTTGAGTGTGCTCTGAACCCAGCCATGAGGAATTCCAGTGCAGGCATCCACGGAGGGCAAAGGAGCTTGCAATGGCAGAAGTTTCCACAAAGAGCTTCCTGAAAGCACAGCAATGCTCCATCCCTACACAGGGACAGGAAGAGGGCAGTGAGACCAGAGGCAGGGGCCCAATCCCATCCCTCTGGGGCATGGCTGCAAAACAGCCGCAGCTGTGTCTTCCCGTGCCTGTGTTTGGGCTGTGCTGAGCCCAGAGCCAGCCAGCTTGTGCTCTGCTGTGCCAAGAGCGTTCTGGGCAGGCAGGCAGGCAGAAGTGCCGCTTGCACTGTGGGGAAGGGGGTCACGAGAGCTTCCTGCGGGAACAGGGCTCTGCTCCTTGCCTGGGAACAGCCTGGTTTTGCTGTCGTGAGCGCAGGCAGGAGCTCGGGCACTTGAAGGGGCAGCGGGCAGCTCTTGTTTATAGGGGGTCTGGGGCTGCGTGCCACAATGGACACGAGGAAACAGGCTCGGGAGAAGGAAGATGAGCTCGAGCTGGAGTGCCTGTGCTACAAGGTGCAGAAGTAATTGAGCCTTGCCAGGGTTTCTTAAGTGTGTGTTGGTGTTCCCTGGGAAATGGACACATTTGGGGAAATGCCTTTGGAAGAGAGGGGCTTGCTTCTCAAGCAAAGTGCTTCCCCAGGAGCCTCTAGTGAGCTAGGTGCAGCTGTCTCCCTTTGGCTCCTTGCGCTCCTTTCCATCCTTGAGGCCCCTTGCACTTGGCAGAGGGGCATGGCAAGGGAGAAGGCTGTGAAGAGCAGCTTTGGCAATCTGCCTGGGCCTGCAGAGACCAAGGCAAGCACCAGCGGCAGGGTGTGTCCGCCGCCTTTGAGCACAGGACAGAGGGGGATAATCTCTGTCCAGCCAAGAGCCCCAAATGCCTCTCAGAGACCTGTGAATTCAAAGGCCTTTATGCACATTCATGCCATCTTCCCTATCTGCTGTGTTTTAACTCTTGGCAAGATGCATTTGCCTCTTGCTTGCTGGAAGCTGCTCTGCTTCAGGGCCAGCAGCGAGCTGGGCTGTGCGGGCCCCGTGGAGAGACCTTCCCCGAGCACTTGGCAGCTCTTGGTGTGTCCAGGGCTGTGTTAGACATTTGGGGCAATGGATTCCTTCCAAGCGGGGGCACCTTGGCTGGGGAGTGGTTGGCCCCGGGGCACGTGGCAGCATGTCCCTTTGTGACACGGTGCAGCAGGTTCCCTGTGGAACCGAAAGGGACACCGTGTCTTGGCAGCCCTTTGTGACACGCGCTGACATAGGGGCTGGCAGCCACACAGCCACGCCACAGTGCTCAGTGCACGCAACGGGACAGGAGGTGACAGAGCGGTGCTGTGAGGCGACCCTGCACAGTCAGCTCGTTGGCTGCTGACCTGGAGCTTTTCCAAGGCATTCCTCCTGTGGCTGGCCTCACGTCCAGACCTCGGCATTTGGTGACTCGGAGCTTTTCCGAGGCATCTCCCATCCCTGCAGCTGGTGCCCTCGTGGCCAGGCCGTGGGACTTGCTGACCTCCATTGTTTGCCAGGAGTGTCCTATCATTGTGGCAGGAGCCCTTGAGTGCAGGACTTGCTGTGCTCTCGCCTTTCTGAGGCTCCTCTGTTGCAGGTGCCTTCAAGGCAAGACTGCAGCCCTTGCTGACGCAGGCCTTTGCCAAGGCATTTGAAAGGTTAGACAGCAGGATGGCGGGCGGACTGCTCAGTCTGTTCAAGGGGCTTCGGGGCAAGAAAAGCAAAGGCCCTGCAGCTGCCCCAGTGCAGAAGCCTGCAGAGCCAGAGAAGTTGCAGATGCTGCAGGACGGTGAGTGGTGGAGCTGGGCTGCTGGGCCGGTGCCTGCAGCTGGCCTGGCCCTGCCCCACCCCATCCCATCCCATCCCATCCCATCCCATCCCATCCCATCCTATCCCATCCTATCCCATCCCATCCCATCCCATCCCATCCTATCCCATCCCATCCCATCCCATCCCTGTGGACATGCCCATGGACGGGATGGGAGAGAGACCGGGGCTGCGCCCCTGAATTGCCGTGCTCCATCCCCTGGGCTCCCGTGGGGCTGTCCCTGCCTGGGGAGCGCAGGGCTGGGCTGTGTTCTCCAGCCTCTCCCGCAGCCCCTCACCTCTGGCTGCGCTTGCTCTTTAACAGATGCAGCCAGGGACCCAACTCAAGAGCAGGAGCCCACCCGTGGCCGCTTCCACAGAACAGCGCAGGTACCTGCGGCCATCCCCACCTGGGCCGGGCCTACTGGCGCTGCTTGGCTGATCCCTGCGCTTGGAGCAGGCCATGGAACGTCCCTCCCCTCCCTCCCTCCTTCTGCTGCAGACACTGCGGAGGTTTCTGCACCTGGGCCGCACAAAGACCCGTGGCACCGGCACCAAGGGCACGGCCCAGCCCGACTCCAGGCCTGGCCAGCTGCGGGCAGAGGCTGCTGCCATCTCAGCGTCCTCGGAGCTCGCAGCAGCCTCTGAGCAGGACACGGCCCAGGGCAGGGCGGAGGCTGGCATGGCCCTGACTGAGGGCATGGCCATCACCCACACCCAGGCTCAGGGCATGCCAGACACTCAGGCCAAGCCCACACTGACCGTGGCTCCTGCACCCACTCTGGAGGTTTTCCAGAAGCGTGCAGCTTCTCCACAGCAGGTAAGTGACGAAAGTGAAGGGAGAACGAGCACACATCCGATTGATGAGCATCGATCTCAGATTTATTGATCCAGCTTACACACTTTTATAGTAGTGTTAATTAAGTTCATACATATTGCAAAACCCGAGCTCATCACTGCTTACAGATTACACACCAACCCCTCCTTTGTTGTCAATACCTGTGGTTTCTTGTTGAGGCTAATACTTGTTTTTCTGATCCTGCTGTTGACTTGTTATTGAGCACCCTTCAAGGACTCCATGTTTTCCACCATGTTTTTCTCATAACTTAGCCAAGGACAAGGTATTTATTGTTTTTAAGGAAAAGCCTGAGAACTTGCTGGTTACAGCTGCCTTTTACTTTTTAACCAGCTGTATGTGATCATGGCCTTTTTCTATAAGCCATGTCTGAAAAAAGCTCTCCACAGCTAAGCAAACTGGGGCCAGGGCTGAAGGCCTCCCAGGATCATGTGGCTCCTCAAGCTACATCCGCTGGACCCCCTCAGCCTTTGAGGCCATTACAGTGGGGTGGGAAGGCAAGCACTTCTTCGGGGAAGCTGGGCAAGTTGCTCCCTTGGACAGCACTCCAAGTCTTCCCCACGCCGCGTCCTCCAGGTGCAAGCCATGGTCAGGGATATTCTCCGGAGACTGGCGTCCTGTGTCACCGTGGATGCCAGGCTGCAAATGGAGATTCTGAACCTGACAGAGGAACACCCTGTTCAAGTGGTGATGAGCCTCCTATGCTGTGCCCCAACGTGTGACAGGTACGGAGCACAAGTGCCTCGAGAGCTCAGTGCTCACCGGCCCGTAGGGCCCCTCACCCTGTACAGCCTGTCCAGTGGGCTCTGCCAGACAGGCAGAGAGCTGCGGGAGCCTCGGGCCCCTCTGTTTCCTGAGCCTCTGCCATGCTCCCTCTCTGCCCTTCAGGGCACCGGGGCTCTGTCACCCAGCCCCACGCAGCCGCACGGGGCACGGTGCTGACGCACAGCTCTGCTCACACAGAGCCGCCGCGCTGATGTGGAGAGCCATCGGCACGTCCGGAGTGGCCGCCCAGGAGGTGCTTCCAGCGCTGCTCTCTGCCATGGAGGAGCAGCCGCCCTATGGCAGCTTCTCCTGCGGAGACAAGGCTGTCTTTGCCCTGGCTGTGAGTTTCTGCAGCTGGTCTTTGCTCGCCCTCCTGGTTGCCTCTCCAGCACCTCTCCCTGCTCTCCCTAGCCTGCAGCTCCCTGCCTGGGCTCAAAGCTGGCCTAGGGGCAGGCTCAGGGGCAGCAGGCCGCGTGCTCCCCCTGCGTCTCCCCTCGGGCCCTGCCTCATAGACACCCTGGCACTGAGCGCTGCCTCAGGCTGCTTTGTCTCTTGCAGGCAACTCTGGTGCTGTGGAGGATTGCTCCCATGTGTGAGTGGCACTGTGCCATTCTGCTTCATTCTCCCCAACTGTTTGTGGCTCTGCTCTTGCAAATTTTCACCACCACAGAGCAGATGCCAGGGGACATTGAAACTGGGAGATTCTGGAGAGCGTGCCGGGAAGAACACGGCCTTCCCTGCCATCCCCACGCCATCCCCACAGGTGCCAGTCGCCCTGTCCTTCCCACGCCCTCGTGGCCAGGGCCAGCGCTCCCAGAGTGACCTGGCCTTTGCTCGGCATGCAGGTTTGCAGTGCAGACCATGAAGGCTCTGCTCTCCCGCCTGGGCTTTGACAAGAAGCTGGTGGCTCTGGAGAACAAGCGGGTCTGGGAGAAGCTGCTCTGTGCCGACACCCAGCACTATGCAGCAGATCTGCTGGCCAGGTGAGATCTCCTACGCCCCGCCGCCACCGTCAGCATTTGTGCTCCCTGCCCAGAGTGCCCCACACAGTCCCTGGGGCTGTAAGCGAGAGCCCTTGTCAGCGAGGGAGGGCCGAGCAGACTGGGAAAGGCTGGGAGAGGAGGATGCCCAGCAGCAGCCGCCTCCCAAGGGCCCCATGTCCCCTTGCAGAGTGCTGGAGAAAGATCAGACCTCTGTGAGACCACGCCTGGGAGAGGTCTGCCCGCCCGGCTCAGGGCCTTGTTTCCTTTTTCCCATGCCAGGGAGATGCGCCGTGGCTTGAGCCCCTTGTGTCCCCACATGGCCTCACACCTGCTCAGCCTGCTCCTCGGGAAGCAGCCCCGCTGGCATCTGCCTGCCCTGGCGTTCTTTGTGGAGGTGAGCCTGATGGCCAGCGCTGCCTGGCTGAGCTGCCTCCCAGCTCTTGGGCCTCCCGTAGCTGCAGCCGCCTGGGAGGCTGCCCACACCCACTGCTGCTGCCTGGGCCTGGCCCTATGAGGCTCTGGGCTCCTGCCGGCCGGCTCCCCCATCACTGCCCTGTGCCTTTCAGGTCCTGGAGTGTCTGGACTTGAGCAAACACGGTCCCAGTGCCCTGCTGGTGGTATCCAGGCACCTGCTGAGCCAGTGCAGGGACAGGCTGCGCCGGGCGCTCAGAGGCCTTGTGGTGCTCAGCAAGGAGCCCTCGCTGGTGAGAAGGGGCAGTGGCTGAAGCCATGCTGGCAGTGTGGGGCTGGGCAACGCAGACCTCTGGGCTTGGCTGGCCTTTGGCAGCAGAGGCAGCTGCTCCCAGCTCTCCTGCCTCCTGCTTCAGCTGCCCCAGTGCCCCAAGCAGCTGTTGGTGCTGCGGCCATTCACGGCTTCACAGCACAGCCTGGTCTTGCACACAGGCCGGAGGAATATGCTGCCTCTATCCACACCTGGTGGAGCAGCTGGCTGACCCAGATGCAGAGGTGGTCTGGATGAGCCTCTGTGTGCTCACACATACGCTCCAGGACAAAGACCTCCTGCTACCCAGCGTCACCGCCCTGAAGCTGGCTGAGTCCCTCCTGCCACACTTTGAGAACGTAAGGCTATGTGGCCCCAGCCAAGGGCACTGGATGCTACCTGGAAACTTTGTGCTCTGTGCAGTTCTGGGCCTTTGCCTCAATGGGCCTGGAGTAGTTGGTGCTGAGGTCTTTTGCTTTCCTTCCAGGACAACAGCCACGTGCAGCTGCTCTCCATTCAGCTCTTTTGCAAGGTGATGGAGCTGGTAGTGGAAGAGGGGGAAGAGCTTCTCACGACATTTGTGAACCAGAGCCTGCTCCCTCTATTCTTGCGCTGGCACGATGAGAACCTGTATGTGGCCAAGGTGAGGTTTTGTGTGATGGTGCCGCATCCCTGGCAGGGGGCTTGGCCACCTCCTGCCCTGGCACCTGGCGGGCTCCAGCCTCCCCATGGTCATGGCACAGGGACACAGGTCCTGTGCCCTGGGCTCTGGTGCCACCTGCAGCTCTCTGCCACTCTCCAGGCCTCTTTCCAAGCCCTGCTTTGTGCGGCACGCTTCCTGAAGAGGAGGGACCTTGAGGAGCTGCTGACGAAGGCGTGGCGGATTAAGTTTGCTGAGAGCCTGGTAAGGACAGCCGGGGAGATCGAGCCCTGCCCCTGGTGCACGATGTGGAGGACCGGCAGCTGTGCCACTGCCCAGCGCCGCAGCCAGGCCCGCCAGCCTGTGCCCCCCATGCTGCTCCCTGTCCCTGGCTGTGTGGGCCGGCTCGGCCGGTGCTGGGGCCAGGGAGAGCCCGGCCAAGGGGCAGAGCCCATGCCAAGCCTTCCCTGCTGGTGCTCCCCGCAGCTGCTGCAGGACGAGAGCCGAGCGGCTGAGAGCCCACAGAGGACCCTGCGAGAGGCAGCTGTCAGGTTCATGGGTGAGCCCTGAGCCCGGCGCCCCTCCCTGCCCCCAGCCCGGCTGCTGCCCTGGCTACAGTGAGAGCCGGGCCTCTGCAGCTTGCTGGGATGGCCCTGGCAGGAGGCTTTCCTTGGATTTCCTCAATCTGGCCTCTGACCTTGGCTCTGTTCCTCTCTCTTCCAGCTCTTCAAGCCCTGAAGGAAGATGAGAGTTCATCGTGCCTGAGCAAACTGCTTCAGATGATCTTTGAAGGAAGATCTGCAGGACTTTGTCTGATGGATCAGATGTACCAGTGTCCATCAGCGATTTCAAGTGCCCATTGAAGATGGGAGCACCTGCAGAACAGGATGGAGCAGCTGGAGCTCCAGGCACAGCATGGCTGCTCAGAGCTGAGCCTGTGTGAAGCCCCAGCAGCTCCTGCCATCGCTCTCCCTGTTGGCACCTCCCTCCCTGCAGACCTCAGGCCCTGCCCATCCCCTTTTCTGCCTCCCAGCTCACCCCTTACCTTCGCTTTCCCTTAATAAACAGTTTGGGTTTTTCACTTGAACCGCATATCCGTGGAGCTGAAGTGACACAAAACCTGAGCCCGGAGACACGCAGGGCCCTGCTGCCCTTCTCCTGCCTGCTGTGTTCCGGGCACGGACAGAGAGGAACAAGGGCAGCTCAGGCTGCAAAGTTCCCTGTCCCGCTGCTCCAGTTGCACAGCGGCGTGGACTTAAAGGGCATGCTGAGCACGCTGAAGGGGACAAGGACTCTGAGTTGTAGAAGAGCCAGCTTGAGTGTGCTCTGAACCCAGCCATGAGGAATTCCAGTGCAGGCATCCACGGAGGGCAAAGGAGCTTGCAATGGCAGAAGTTTCCACAAAGAGCTTCCTGAAAGCACAGCAATGCTCCATCCCTACACAGGGACAGGAAGAGGGCAGTGAGACCAGAGGCAGGGGCCCAATCCCATCCCTCTGGGGCATGGCTGCAAAACAGCCGCAGCTGTGTCTTCCCGTGCCTGTGTTTGGGCTGTGCTGAGCCCAGAGCCAGCCAGCTTGTGCTCTGCTGTGCCAAGAGCGTTCTGGGCAGGCAGGCAGGCAGAAGTGCCGCTTGCACTGTGGGGAAGGGGGTCACGAGAGCTTCCTGCGGGAACAGGGCTCTGCTCCTTGCCTGGGAACAGCCTGGTTTTGCTGTCGTGAGCGCAGGCAGGAGCTCGGGCACTTGAAGGGGCAGCGGGCAGCTCTTGTTTATAGGGGGTCTGGGGCTGCGTGCCACAATGGACACGAGGAAACAGGCTCGGGAGAAGGAAGATGAGCTCGAGCTGGAGTGCCTGTGCTACAAGGTGCAGAAGTAATTGAGCCTTGCCAGGGTTTCTTAAGTGTGTGTTGGTGTTCCCTGGGAAATGGACACATTTGGGGAAATGCCTTTGGAAGAGAGGGGCTTGCTTCTCAAGCAAAGTGCTTCCCCAGGAGCCTCTAGTGAGCTAGGTGCAGCTGTCTCCCTTTGGCTCCTTGCGCTCCTTTCCATCCTTGAGGCCCCTTGCACTTGGCAGAGGGGCATGGCAAGGGAGAAGGCTGTGAAGAGCAGCTTTGGCAATCTGCCTGGGCCTGCAGAGACCAAGGCAAGCACCAGCGGCAGGGTGTGTCCGCCGCCTTTGAGCACAGGACAGAGGGGGATAATCTCTGTCCAGCCAAGAGCCCCAAATGCCTCTCAGAGACCTGTGAATTCAAAGGCCTTTATGCACATTCATGCCATCTTCCCTATCTGCTGTGTTTTAACTCTTGGCAAGATGCATTTGCCTCTTGCTTGCTGGAAGCTGCTCTGCTTCAGGGCCAGCAGCGAGCTGGGCTGTGCGGGCCCCGTGGAGAGACCTTCCCCGAGCACTTGGCAGCTCTTGGTGTGTCCAGGGCTGTGTTAGACATTTGGGGCAATGGATTCCTTCCAAGCGGGGGCACCTTGGCTGGGGAGTGGTTGGCCCCGGGGCACGTGGCAGCATGTCCCTTTGTGACACGGTGCAGCAGGTTCCCTGTGGAACCGAAAGGGACACCGTGTCTTGGCAGCCCTTTGTGACACGCGCTGACATAGGGGCTGGCAGCCACACAGCCACGCCACAGTGCTCAGTGCACGCAACGGGACAGGAGGTGACAGAGCGGTGCTGTGAGGCGACCCTGCACAGTCAGCTCGTTGGCTGCTGACCTGGAGCTTTTCCAAGGCATTCCTCCTGTGGCTGGCCTCACGGCCAGACCTCGGCATTTGGTGACTCGGAGCTTTTCCGAGGCATCTCCCATCCCTGCAGCTGGTGCCCTCGTGGCCAGGCCGTGGGACTTGCTGACCTCCATTGTTTGCCAGGAGTGTCCTATCATTGTGGCAGGAGCCCTTGAGTGCAGGACTTGCTGTGCTCTCGCCTTTCTGAGGCTCCTCTGTTGCAGGTGCCTTCAAGGCAAGACTGCAGCCCTTGCTGACGCAGGCCTTTGCCAAGGCATTTGAAAGGTTAGACAGCAGGATGGCGGGCGGACTGCTCAGTCTGTTCAAGGGGCTTCGGGGCAAGAAAAGCAAAGGCCCTGCAGCTGCCCCAGTGCAGAAGCCTGCAGAGCCAGAGAAGTTGCAGATGCTGCAGGACGGTGAGTGGTGGAGCTGGGCTGCTGGGCCGGTGCCTGCAGCTGGCCTGGCCCTGCCCCACCCCATCCCATCCCATCCCATCCCATCCCATCCCATCCCATCCTATCCCATCCTATCCCATCCCATCCCATCCCATCCCATCCTATCCCATCCCATCCCATCCCATCCCTGTGGACATGCCCATGGACGGGATGGGAGAGAGACCGGGGCTGCGCCCCTGAATTGCCGTGCTCCATCCCCTGGGCTCCCGTGGGGCTGTCCCTGCCTGGGGAGCGCAGGGCTGGGCTGTGTTCTCCAGCCTCTCCCGCAGCCCCTCACCTCTGGCTGCGCTTGCTCTTTAACAGATGCAGCCAGGGACCCAACTCAAGAGCAGGAGCCCACCCGTGGCCGCTTCCACAGAACAGCGCAGGTACCTGCGGCCATCCCCACCTGGGCCGGGCCTACTGGCGCTGCTTGGCTGATCCCTGCGCTTGGAGCAGGCCATGGAACGTCCCTCCCCTCCCTCCCTCCTTCTGCTGCAGACACTGCGGAGGTTTCTGCACCTGGGCCGCACAAAGACCCGTGGCACCGGCACCAAGGGCACGGCCCAGCCCGACTCCAGGCCTGGCCAGCTGCGGGCAGAGGCTGCTGCCATCTCAGCGTCCTCGGAGCTCGCAGCAGCCTCTGAGCAGGACACGGCCCAGGGCAGGGCGGAGGCTGGCATGGCCCTGACTGAGGGCATGGCCATCACCCACACCCAGGCTCAGGGCATGCCAGACACTCAGGCCAAGCCCACACTGACCGTGGCTCCTGCACCCACTCTGGAGGTTTTCCAGAAGCGTGCAGCTTCTCCACAGCAGGTAAGTGACGAAAGTGAAGGGAGAACGAGCACACATCCGATTGATGAGCATCGATCTCAGATTTATTGATCCAGCTTACACACTTTTATAGTAGTGTTAATTAAGTTCATACATATTGCAAAACCCGAGCTCATCACTGCTTACAGATTACACACCAACCCCTCCTTTGTTGTCAATACCTGTGGTTTCTTGTTGAGGCTAATACTTGTTTTTCTGATCCTGCTGTTGACTTGTTATTGAGCACCCTTCAAGGACTCCATGTTTTCCACCATGTTTTTCTCATAACTTAGCCAAGGACAAGGTATTTATTGTTTTTAAGGAAAAGCCTGAGAACTTGCTGGTTACAGCTGCCTTTTACTTTTTAACCAGCTGTATGTGATCATGGCCTTTTTCTATAAGCCATGTCTGAAAAAAGCTCTCCACAGCTAAGCAAACTGGGGCCAGGGCTGAAGGCCTCCCAGGATCATGTGGCTCCTCAAGCTACATCCGCTGGACCCCCTCAGCCTTTGAGGCCATTACAGTGGGGTGGGAAGGCAAGCACTTCTTCGGGGAAGCTGGGCAAGTTGCTCCCTTGGACAGCACTCCAAGTCTTCCCCACGCCGCGTCCTCCAGGTGCAAGCCATGGTCAGGGATATTCTCCGGAGACTGGCGTCCTGTGTCACCGTGGATGCCAGGCTGCAAATGGAGATTCTGAACCTGACAGAGGAACACCCTGTTCAAGTGGTGATGAGCCTCCTATGCTGTGCCCCAACGTGTGACAGGTACGGAGCACAAGTGCCTCGAGAGCTCAGTGCTCACCGGCCCGTAGGGCCCCTCACCCTGTACAGCCTGTCCAGTGGGCTCTGCCAGACAGGCAGAGAGCTGCGGGAGCCTCGGGCCCCTCTGTTTCCTGAGCCTCTGCCATGCTCCCTCTCTGCCCTTCAGGGCACCGGGGCTCTGTCACCCAGCCCCACGCAGCCGCACGGGGCACGGTGCTGACGCACAGCTCTGCTCACACAGAGCCGCCGCGCTGATGTGGAGAGCCATCGGCACGTCCGGAGTGGCCGCCCAGGAGGTGCTTCCAGCGCTGCTCTCTGCCATGGAGGAGCAGCCGCCCTATGGCAGCTTCTCCTGCGGAGACAAGGCTGTCTTTGCCCTGGCTGTGAGTTTCTGGAGCTGGTCTTTGCTCGCCCTCCTGGTTGCCTCTCCAGCACCTCTCCCTGCTCTCCCTAGCCTGCAGCTCCCTGCCTGGGCTCAAAGCTGGCCTAGGGGCAGGCTCAGGGGCAGCAGGCCGCGTGCTCCCCCTGCGTCTCCCCTCGGGCCCTGCCTCATAGACACCCTGGCACTGAGCGCTGCCTCAGGCTGCTTTGTCTCTTGCAGGCAACTCTGGTGCTGTGGAGGATTGCTCCCATGTGTGAGTGGCACTGTGCCATTCTGCTTCATTCTCCCCAACTGTTTGTGGCTCTGCTCTTGCAAATTTTCACCACCACAGAGCAGATGCCAGGGGACATTGAAACTGGGAGATTCTGGAGAGCGTGCCGGGAAGAACACGGCCTTCCCTGCCATCCCCACGCCATCCCCACAGGTGCCAGTCGCCCTGTCCTTCCCACGCCCTCGTGGCCAGGGCCAGCGCTCCCAGAGTGACCTGGCCTTTGCTCGGCATGCAGGTTTGCAGTGCAGACCATGAAGGCTCTGCTCTCCCGCCTGGGCTTTGACAAGAAGCTGGTGGCTCTGGAGAACAAGCGGGTCTGGGAGAAGCTGCTCTGTGCCGACACCCAGCACTATGCAGCAGATCTGCTGGCCAGGTGAGATCTCCTACGCCCCGCCGCCACCGTCAGCATTTGTGCTCCCTGCCCAGAGTGCCCCACACAGTCCCTGGGGCTGTAAGCGAGAGCCCTTGTCAGCGAGGGAGGGCCGAGCAGACTGGGAAAGGCTGGGAGAGGAGGATGCCCAGCAGCAGCCGCCTCCCAAGGGCCCCATGTCCCCTTGCAGAGTGCTGGAGAAAGATCAGACCTCTGTGAGACCACGCCTGGGAGAGGTCTGCCCGCCCGGCTCAGGGCCTTGTTTCCTTTTTCCCATGCCAGGGAGATGCGCCGTGGCTTGAGCCCCTTGTGTCTCCACATGGCCTCACACCTGCTCAGCCTGCTCCTCGGGAAGCAGCCCCGCTGGCATCTGCCTGCCCTGGCGTTCTTTGTGGAGGTGAGCCTGATGGCCAGCGCTGCCTGGCTGAGCTGCCTCCCAGCTCTTGGGCCTCCCGTAGCTGCAGCCGCCTGGGAGGCTGCCCACACCCACTGCTGCTGCCTGGGCCTGGCCCTATGAGGCTCTGGGCTCCTGCCGGCCGGCTCCCCCATCACTGCCCTGTGCCTTTCAGGTCCTGGAGTGTCTGGACTTGAGCAAACACGGTCCCAGTGCCCTGCTGGTGGTATCCAGGCACCTGCTGAGCCAGTGCAGGGACAGGCTGCGCCGGGCGCTCAGAGGCCTTGTGGTGCTCAGCAAGGAGCCCTCGCTGGTGAGAAGGGGCAGTGGCTGAAGCCATGCTGGCAGTGTGGGGCTGGGCAACGCAGACCTCTGGGCTTGGCTGGCCTTTGGCAGCAGAGGCAGCTGCTCCCAGCTCTCCTGCCTCCTGCTTCAGCTGCCCCAGTGCCCCAAGCAGCTGTTGGTGCTGCGGCCATTCACGGCTTCACAGCACAGCCTGGTCTTGCACACAGGCCGGAGGAATATGCTGCCTCTATCCACACCTGGTGGAGCAGCTGGCTGACCCAGATGCAGAGGTGGTCTGGATGAGCCTCTGTGTGCTCACACATACGCTCCAGGACAAAGACCTCCTGCTACCCAGCGTCACCGCCCTGAAGCTGGCTGAGTCCCTCCTGCCACACTTTGAGAACGTAAGGCTATGTGGCCCCAGCCAAGGGCACTGGATGCTACCTGGAAACTTTGTGCTCTGTGCAGTTCTGGGCCTTTGCCTCAATGGGCCTGGAGTAGTTGGTGCTGAGGTCTTTTGCTTTCCTTCCAGGACAACAGCCACGTGCAGCTGCTCTCCATTCAGCTCTTTTGCAAGGTGATGGAGCTGGTAGTGGAAGAGGGGGAAGAGCTTCTCACGACATTTGTGAACCAGAGCCTGCTCCCTCTATTCTTGCGCTGGCACGATGAGAACCTGTATGTGGCCAAGGTGAGGTTTTGTGTGATGGTGCCGCATCCCTGGCAGGGGGCTTGGCCACCTCCTGCCCTGGCACCTGGCGGGCTCCAGCCTCCCCATGGTCATGGCACAGGGACACAGGTCCTGTGCCCTGGGCTCTGGTGCCACCTGCAGCTCTCTGCCACTCTCCAGGCCTCTTTCCAAGCCCTGCTTTGTGCGGCACGCTTCCTGAAGAGGAGGGACCTTGAGGAGCTGCTGACGAAGGCGTGGCGGATTAAGTTTGCTGAGAGCCTGGTAAGGACAGCCGGGGAGATCGAGCCCTGCCCCTGGTGCACGATGTGGAGGACCGGCAGCTGTGCCACTGCCCAGCGCCGCAGCCAGGCCCGCCAGCCTGTGCCCCCCATGCTGCTCCCTGTCCCTGGCTGTGTGGGCCGGCTCGGCCGGTGCTGGGGCCAGGGAGAGCCCGGCCAAGGGGCAGAGCCCATGCCAAGCCTTCCCTGCTGGTGCTCCCCGCAGCTGCTGCAGGACGAGAGCCGAGCGGCTGAGAGCCCACAGAGGACCCTGCGAGAGGCAGCTGTCAGGTTCATGGGTGAGCCCTGAGCCCGGCGCCCCTCCCTGCCCCCAGCCCGGCTGCTGCCCTGGCTACAGTGAGAGCCGGGCCTCTGCAGCTTGCTGGGATGGCCCTGGCAGGAGGCTTTCCTTGGATTTCCTCAATCTGGCCTCTGACCTTGGCTCTGTTCCTCTCTCTTCCAGCTCTTCAAGCCCTGAAGGAAGATGAGAGTTCATCGTGCCTGAGCAAACTGCTTCAGATGATCTTTGAAGGAAGATCTGCAGGACTTTGTCTGATGGATCAGATGTACCAGTGTCCATCAGCGATTTCAAGTGCCCATTGAAGATGGGAGCACCTGCAGAACAGGATGGAGCAGCTGGAGCTCCAGGCACAGCATGGCTGCTCAGAGCTGAGCCTGTGTGAAGCCCCAGCAGCTCCTGCCATCGCTCTCCCTGTTGGCACCTCCCTCCCTGCAGACCTCAGGCCCTGCCCATCCCCTTTTCTGCCTCCCAGCTCACCCCTTACCTTCGCTTTCCCTTAATAAACAGTTTGGGTTTTTCACTTGAACCGCATATCCGTGGAGCTGAAGTGACACAAAACCTGAGCCCGGAGACACGCAGGGCCCTGCTGCCCTTCTCCTGCCTGCTGTGTTCCGGGCACGGACAGAGAGGAACAAGGGCAGCTCAGGCTGCAAAGTTCCCTGTCCCGCTGCTCCAGTTGCACAGCGGCGTGGACTTAAAGGGCATGCTGAGCACGCTGAAGGGGACAAGGACTCTGAGTTGTAGAAGAGCCAGCTTGAGTGTGCTCTGAACCCAGCCATGAGGAATTCCAGTGCAGGCATCCACGGAGGGCAAAGGAGCTTGCAATGGCAGAAGTTTCCACAAAGAGCTTCCTGAAAGCACAGCAATGCTCCATCCCTACACAGGGACAGGAAGAGGGCAGTGAGACCAGAGGCAGGGGCCCAATCCCATCCCTCTGGGGCATGGCTGCAAAACAGCCGCAGCTGTGTCTTCCCGTGCCTGTGTTTGGGCTGTGCTGAGCCCAGAGCCAGCCAGCTTGTGCTCTGCTGTGCCAAGAGCGTTCTGGGCAGGCAGGCAGGCAGAAGTGCCGCTTGCACTGTGGGGAAGGGGGTCACGAGAGCTTCCTGCGGGAACAGGGCTCTGCTCCTTGCCTGGGAACAGCCTGGTTTTGCTGTCGTGAGCGCAGGCAGGAGCTCGGGCACTTGAAGGGGCAGCGGGCAGCTCTTGTTTATAGGGGGTCTGGGGCTGCGTGCCACAATGGACACGAGGAAACAGGCTCGGGAGAAGGAAGATGAGCTCGAGCTGGAGTGCCTGTGCTACAAGGTGCAGAAGTAATTGAGCCTTGCCAGGGTTTCTTAAGTGTGTGTTGGTGTTCCCTGGGAAATGGACACATTTGGGGAAATGCCTTTGGAAGAGAGGGGCTTGCTTCTCAAGCAAAGTGCTTCCCCAGGAGCCTCTAGTGAGCTAGGTGCAGCTGTCTCCCTTTGGCTCCTTGCGCTCCTTTCCATCCTTGAGGCCCCTTGCACTTGGCAGAGGGGCATGGCAAGGGAGAAGGCTGTGAAGAGCAGCTTTGGCAATCTGCCTGGGCCTGCAGAGACCAAGGCAAGCACCAGCGGCAGGGTGTGTCCGCCGCCTTTGAGCACAGGACAGAGGGGGATAATCTCTGTCCAGCCAAGAGCCCCAAATGCCTCTCAGAGACCTGTGAATTCAAAGGCCTTTATGCACATTCATGCCATCTTCCCTATCTGCTGTGTTTTAACTCTTGGCAAGATGCATTTGCCTCTTGCTTGCTGGAAGCTGCTCTGCTTCAGGGCCAGCAGCGAGCTGGGCTGTGCGGGCCCCGTGGAGAGACCTTCCCCGAGCACTTGGCAGCTCTTGGTGTGTCCAGGGCTGTGTTAGACATTTGGGGCAATGGATTCCTTCCAAGCGGGGGCACCTTGGCTGGGGAGTGGTTGGCCCCGGGGCACGTGGCAGCATGTCCCTTTGTGACACGGTGCAGCAGGTTCCCTGTGGAACCGAAAGGGACACCGTGTCTTGGCAGCCCTTTGTGACACGCGCTGACATAGGGGCTGGCAGCCACACAGCCACGCCACAGTGCTCAGTGCACGCAACGGGACAGGAGGTGACAGAGCGGTGCTGTGAGGCGACCCTGCACAGTCAGCTCGTTGGCTGCTGACCTGGAGCTTTTCCAAGGCATTCCTCCTGTGGCTGGCCTCACGTCCAGACCTCGGCATTTGGTGACTCGGAGCTTTTCCGAGGCATCTCCCATCCCTGCAGCTGGTGCCCTCGTGGCCAGGCCGTGGGACTTGCTGACCTCCATTGTTTGCCAGGAGTGTCCTATCATTGTGGCAGGAGCCCTTGAGTGCAGGACTTGCTGTGCTCTCGCCTTTCTGAGGCTCCTCTGTTGCAGGTGCCTTCAAGGCAAGACTGCAGCCCTTGCTGACGCAGGCCTTTGCCAAGGCATTTGAAAGGTTAGACAGCAGGATGGCGGGCGGACTGCTCAGTCTGTTCAAGGGGCTTCGGGGCAAGAAAAGCAAAGGCCCTGCAGCTGCCCCAGTGCAGAAGCCTGCAGAGCCAGAGAAGTTGCAGATGCTGCAGGACGGTGAGTGGTGGAGCTGGGCTGCTGGGCCGGTGCCTGCAGCTGGCCTGGCCCTGCCCCACCCCATCCCATCCCATCCCATCCCATCCCATCCCATCCCATCCTATCCCATCCTATCCCATCCCATCCCATCCCATCCCATCCTATCCCATCCCATCCCATCCCATCCCTGTGGACATGCCCATGGACGGGATGGGAGAGAGACCGGGGCTGCGCCCCTGAATTGCCGTGCTCCATCCCCTGGGCTCCCGTGGGGCTGTCCCTGCCTGGGGAGCGCAGGGCTGGGCTGTGTTCTCCAGCCTCTCCCGCAGCCCCTCACCTCTGGCTGCGCTTGCTCTTTAACAGATGCAGCCAGGGACCCAACTCAAGAGCAGGAGCCCACCCGTGGCCGCTTCCACAGAACAGCGCAGGTACCTGCGGCCATCCCCACCTGGGCCGGGCCTACTGGCGCTGCTTGGCTGATCCCTGCGCTTGGAGCAGGCCATGGAACGTCCCTCCCCTCCCTCCCTCCTTCTGCTGCAGACACTGCGGAGGTTTCTGCACCTGGGCCGCACAAAGACCCGTGGCACCGGCACCAAGGGCACGGCCCAGCCCGACTCCAGGCCTGGCCAGCTGCGGGCAGAGGCTGCTGCCATCTCAGCGTCCTCGGAGCTCGCAGCAGCCTCTGAGCAGGACACGGCCCAGGGCAGGGCGGAGGCTGGCATGGCCCTGACTGAGGGCATGGCCATCACCCACACCCAGGCTCAGGGCATGCCAGACACTCAGGCCAAGCCCACACTGACCGTGGCTCCTGCACCCACTCTGGAGGTTTTCCAGAAGCGTGCAGCTTCTCCACAGCAGGTAAGTGACGAAAGTGAAGGGAGAACGAGCACACATCCGATTGATGAGCATCGATCTCAGATTTATTGATCCAGCTTACACACTTTTATAGTAGTGTTAATTAAGTTCATACATATTGCAAAACCCGAGCTCATCACTGCTTACAGATTACACACCAACCCCTCCTTTGTTGTCAATACCTGTGGTTTCTTGTTGAGGCTAATACTTGTTTTTCTGATCCTGCTGTTGACTTGTTATTGAGCACCCTTCAAGGACTCCATGTTTTCCACCATGTTTTTCTCATAACTTAGCCAAGGACAAGGTATTTATTGTTTTTAAGGAAAAGCCTGAGAACTTGCTGGTTACAGCTGCCTTTTACTTTTTAACCAGCTGTATGTGATCATGGCCTTTTTCTATAAGCCATGTCTGAAAAAAGCTCTCCACAGCTAAGCAAACTGGGGCCAGGGCTGAAGGCCTCCCAGGATCATGTGGCTCCTCAAGCTACATCCGCTGGACCCCCTCAGCCTTTGAGGCCATTACAGTGGGGTGGGAAGGCAAGCACTTCTTCGGGGAAGCTGGGCAAGTTGCTCCCTTGGACAGCACTCCAAGTCTTCCCCACGCCGCGTCCTCCAGGTGCAAGCCATGGTCAGGGATATTCTCCGGAGACTGGCGTCCTGTGTCACCGTGGATGCCAGGCTGCAAATGGAGATTCTGAACCTGACAGAGGAACACCCTGTTCAAGTGGTGATGAGCCTCCTATGCTGTGCCCCAACGTGTGACAGGTACGGAGCACAAGTGCCTCGAGAGCTCAGTGCTCACCGGCCCGTAGGGCCCCTCACCCTGTACAGCCTGTCCAGTGGGCTCTGCCAGACAGGCAGAGAGCTGCGGGAGCCTCGGGCCCCTCTGTTTCCTGAGCCTCTGCCATGCTCCCTCTCTGCCCTTCAGGGCACCGGGGCTCTGTCACCCAGCCCCACGCAGCCGCACGGGGCACGGTGCTGACGCACAGCTCTGCTCACACAGAGCCGCCGCGCTGATGTGGAGAGCCATCGGCACGTCCGGAGTGGCCGCCCAGGAGGTGCTTCCAGCGCTGCTCTCTGCCATGGAGGAGCAGCCGCCCTATGGCAGCTTCTCCTGCGGAGACAAGGCTGTCTTTGCCCTGGCTGTGAGTTTCTGGAGCTGGTCTTTGCTCGCCCTCCTGGTTGCCTCTCCAGCACCTCTCCCTGCTCTCCCTAGCCTGCAGCTCCCTGCCTGGGCTCAAAGCTGGCCTAGGGGCAGGCTCAGGGGCAGCAGGCCGCGTGCTCCCCCTGCGTCTCCCCTCGGGCCCTGCCTCATAGACACCCTGGCACTGAGCGCTGCCTCAGGCTGCTTTGTCTCTTGCAGGCAACTCTGGTGCTGTGGAGGATTGCTCCCATGTGTGAGTGGCACTGTGCCATTCTGCTTCATTCTCCCCAACTGTTTGTGGCTCTGCTCTTGCAAATTTTCACCACCACAGAGCAGATGCCAGGGGACATTGAAACTGGGAGATTCTGGAGAGCGTGCCGGGAAGAACACGGCCTTCCCTGCCATCCCCACGCCATCCCCACAGGTGCCAGTCGCCCTGTCCTTCCCACGCCCTCGTGGCCAGGGCCAGCGCTCCCAGAGTGACCTGGCCTTTGCTCGGCATGCAGGTTTGCAGTGCAGACCATGAAGGCTCTGCTCTCCCGCCTGGGCTTTGACAAGAAGCTGGTGGCTCTGGAGAACAAGCGGGTCTGGGAGAAGCTGCTCTGTGCCGACACCCAGCACTATGCAGCAGATCTGCTGGCCAGGTGAGATCTCCTACGCCCCGCCGCCACCGTCAGCATTTGTGCTCCCTGCCCAGAGTGCCCCACACAGTCCCTGGGGCTGTAAGCGAGAGCCCTTGTCAGCGAGGGAGGGCCGAGCAGACTGGGAAAGGCTGGGAGAGGAGGATGCCCAGCAGCAGCCGCCTCCCAAGGGCCCCATGTCCCCTTGCAGAGTGCTGGAGAAAGATCAGACCTCTGTGAGACCACGCCTGGGAGAGGTCTGCCCGCCCGGCTCAGGGCCTTGTTTCCTTTTTCCCATGCCAGGGAGATGCGCCGTGGCTTGAGCCCCTTGTGTCCCCACATGGCCTCACACCTGCTCAGCCTGCTCCTCGGGAAGCAGCCCCGCTGGCATCTGCCTGCCCTGGCGTTCTTTGTGGAGGTGAGCCTGATGGCCAGCGCTGCCTGGCTGAGCTGCCTCCCAGCTCTTGGGCCTCCCGTAGCTGCAGCCGCCTGGGAGGCTGCCCACACCCACTGCTGCTGCCTGGGCCTGGCCCTATGAGGCTCTGGGCTCCTGCCGGCCGGCTCCCCCATCACTGCCCTGTGCCTTTCAGGTCCTGGAGTGTCTGGACTTGAGCAAACACGGTCCCAGTGCCCTGCTGGTGGTATCCAGGCACCTGCTGAGCCAGTGCAGGGACAGGCTGCGCCGGGCGCTCAGAGGCCTTGTGGTGCTCAGCAAGGAGCCCTCGCTGGTGAGAAGGGGCAGTGGCTGAAGCCATGCTGGCAGTGTGGGGCTGGGCAACGCAGACCTCTGGGCTTGGCTGGCCTTTGGCAGCAGAGGCAGCTGCTCCCAGCTCTCCTGCCTCCTGCTTCAGCTGCCCCAGTGCCCCAAGCAGCTGTTGGTGCTGCGGCCATTCACGGCTTCACAGCACAGCCTGGTCTTGCACACAGGCCGGAGGAATATGCTGCCTCTATCCACACCTGGTGGAGCAGCTGGCTGACCCAGATGCAGAGGTGGTCTGGATGAGCCTCTGTGTGCTCACACATACGCTCCAGGACAAAGACCTCCTGCTACCCAGCGTCACCGCCCTGAAGCTGGCTGAGTCCCTCCTGCCACACTTTGAGAACGTAAGGCTATGTGCCCCCAGCCAAGGGCACTGGATGCTACCTGGAAACTTTGTGCTCTGTGCAGTTCTGGGCCTTTGCCTCAATGGGCCTGGAGTAGTTGGTGCTGAGGTCTTTTGCTTTCCTTCCAGGACAACAGCCACGTGCAGCTGCTCTCCATTCAGCTCTTTTGCAAGGTGATGGAGCTGGTAGTGGAAGAGGGGGAAGAGCTTCTCACGACATTTGTGAACCAGAGCCTGCTCCCTCGATTCTTGCGCTGGCACGATGAGAACCTGTATGTGGCCAAGGTGAGGTTTTGTGTGATGGTGCCGCATCCCTGGCAGGGGGCTTGGCCACCTCCTGCCCTGGCACCTGGCGGGCTCCAGCCTCCCCATGGTCATGGCACAGGGACACAGGTCCTGTGCCCTGGGCTCTGGTGCCACCTGCAGCTCTCTGCCACTCTCCAGGCCTCTTTCCAAGCCCTGCTTTGTGCGGCACGCTTCCTGAAGAGGAGGGACCTTGAGGAGCTGCTGACGAAGGCGTGGCGGATTAAGTTTGCTGAGAGCCTGGTAAGGACAGCCGGGGAGATCGAGCCCTGCCCCTGGTGCACGATGTGGAGGACCGGCAGCTGTGCCACTGCCCAGCGCCGCAGCCAGGCCCGCCAGCCTGTGCCCCCCATGCTGCTCCCTGTCCCGGGCTGTGTGGGCCGGCTCGGCCGGTGCTGGGGCCAGGGAGAGCCCGGCCAAGGGGCAGAGCCCATGCCAAGCCTTCCCTGCTGGTGCTCCCCGCAGCTGCTGCAGGACGAGAGCCGAGCGGCTGAGAGCCCACAGAGGACCCTGCGAGAGGCAGCTGTCAGGTTCATGGGTGAGCCCTGAGCCCGGCGCCCCTCCCTGCCCCCAGCCCGGCTGCTGCCCTGGCTACAGTGAGAGCCGGGCCTCTGCAGCTTGCTGGGATGGCCCTGGCAGGAGGCTTTCCTTGGATTTCCTCAATCTGGCCTCTGACCTTGGCTCTGTTCCTCTCTCTTCCAGCTCTTCAAGCCCTGAAGGAAGATGAGAGTTCATCGTGCCTGAGCAAACTGCTTCAGATGATCTTTGAAGGAAGATCTGCAGGACTTTGTCTGATGGATCAGATGTACCAGTGTCCATCAGCGATTTCAAGTGCCCATTGAAGATGGGAGCACCTGCAGAACAGGATGGAGCAGCTGGAGCTCCAGGCACAGCATGGCTGCTCAGAGCTGAGCCTGTGTGAAGCCCCAGCAGCTCCTGCCATCGCTCTCCCTGTTGGCACCTCCCTCCCTGCAGACCTCAGGCCCTGCCCATCCCCTTTTCTGCCTCCCAGCTCACCCCTTACCTTCGCTTTCCCTTAATAAACAGTTTGGGTTTTTCACTTGAACCGCATATCCGTGGAGCTGAAGTGACACAAAACCTGAGCCCGGAGACACGCAGGGCCCTGCTGCCCTTCTCCTGCCTGCTGTGTTCCGGGCACGGACAGAGAGGAACAAGGGCAGCTCAGGCTGCAAAGTTCCCTGTCCCGCTGCTCCAGTTGCACAGCGGCGTGGACTTAAAGGGCATGCTGAGCACGCTGAAGGGGACAAGGACTCTGAGTTGTAGAAGAGCCAGCTTGAGTGTGCTCTGAACCCAGCCATGAGGAATTCCAGTGCAGGCATCCACGGAGGGCAAAGGAGCTTGCAATGGCAGAAGTTTCCACAAAGAGCTTCCTGAAAGCACAGCAATGCTCCATCCCTACACAGGGACAGGAAGAGGGCAGTGAGACCAGAGGCAGGGGCCCAATCCCATCCCTCTGGGGCATGGCTGCAAAACAGCCGCAGCTGTGTCTTCCCGTGCCTGTGTTTGGGCTGTGCTGAGCCCAGAGCCAGCCAGCTTGTGCTCTGCTGTGCCAAGAGCGTTCTGGGCAGGCAGGCAGGCAGAAGTGCCGCTTGCACTGTGGGGAAGGGGGTCACGAGAGCTTCCTGCGGGAACAGGGCTCTGCTCCTTGCCTGGGAACAGCCTGGTTTTGCTGTCGTGAGCGCAGGCAGGAGCTCGGGCACTTGAAGGGGCAGCGGGCAGCTCTTGTTTATAGGGGGTCTGGGGCTGCGTGCCACAATGGACACGAGGAAACAGGCTCGGGAGAAGGAAGATGAGCTCGAGCTGGAGTGCCTGTGCTACAAGGTGCAGAAGTAATTGAGCCTTGCCAGGGTTTCTTAAGTGTGTGTTGGTGTTCCCTGGGAAATGGACACATTTGGGGAAATGCCTTTGGAAGAGAGGGGCTTGCTTCTCAAGCAAAGTGCTTCCCCAGGAGCCTCTAGTGAGCTAGGTGCAGCTGTCTCCCTTTGGCTCCTTGCGCTCCTTTCCATCCTTGAGGCCCCTTGCACTTGGCAGAGGGGCATGGCAAGGGAGAAGGCTGTGAAGAGCAGCTTTGGCAATCTGCCTGGGCCTGCAGAGACCAAGGCAAGCACCAGCGGCAGGGTGTGTCCGCCGCCTTTGAGCACAGGACAGAGGGGGATAATCTCTGTCCAGCCAAGAGCCCCAAATGCCTCTCAGAGACCTGTGAATTCAAAGGCCTTTATGCACATTCATGCCATCTTCCCTATCTGCTGTGTTTTAACTCTTGGCAAGATGCATTTGCCTCTTGCTTGCTGGAAGCTGCTCTGCTTCAGGGCCAGCAGCGAGCTGGGCTGTGCGGGCCCCGTGGAGAGACCTTCCCCGAGCACTTGGCAGCTCTTGGTGTGTCCAGGGCTGTGTTAGACATTTGGGGCAATGGATTCCTTCCAAGCGGGGGCACCTTGGCTGGGGAGTGGTTGGCCCCGGGGCACGTGGCAGCATGTCCCTTTGTGACACGGTGCAGCAGGTTCCCTGTGGAACCGAAAGGGACACCGTGTCTTGGCAGCCCTTTGTGACACGCGCTGACATAGGGGCTGGCAGCCACACAGCCACGCCACAGTGCTCAGTGCACGCAACGGGACAGGAGGTGACAGAGCGGTGCTGTGAGGCGACCCTGCACAGTCAGCTCGTTGGCTGCTGACCTGGAGCTTTTCCAAGGCATTCCTCCTGTGGCTGGCCTCACGTCCAGACCTCGGCATTTGGTGACTCGGAGCTTTTCCGAGGCATCTCCCATCCCTGCAGCTGGTGCCCTCGTGGCCAGGCCGTGGGACTTGCTGACCTCCATTGTTTGCCAGGAGTGTCCTATCATTGTGGCAGGAGCCCTTGAGTGCAGGACTTGCTGTGCTCTCGCCTTTCTGAGGCTCCTCTGTTGCAGGTGCCTTCAAGGCAAGACTGCAGCCCTTGCTGACGCAGGCCTTTGCCAAGGCATTTGAAAGGTTAGACAGCAGGATGGCGGGCGGACTGCTCAGTCTGTTCAAGGGGCTTCGGGGCAAGAAAAGCAAAGGCCCTGCAGCTGCCCCAGTGCAGAAGCCTGCAGAGCCAGAGAAGTTGCAGATGCTGCAGGACGGTGAGTGGTGGAGCTGGGCTGCTGGGCCGGTGCCTGCAGCTGGCCTGGCCCTGCCCCACCCCATCCCATCCCATCCCATCCCATCCCATCCCATCCCATCCTATCCCATCCTATCCCATCCCATCCCATCCCATCCCATCCTATCCCATCCCATCCCATCCCATCCCATCCCATCCTATCCCATCCCATCCCATCCCATCCCTGTGGACATGCCCATGGACGGGATGGGAGAGAGACCGGGGCTGCGCCCCTGAATTGCCGTGCTCCATCCCCTGGGCTCCCGTGGGGCTGTCCCTGCCTGGGGAGCGCAGGGCTGGGCTGTGTTCTCCAGCCTCTCCCGCAGCCCCTCACCTCTGGCTGCGCTTGCTCTTTAACAGATGCAGCCAGGGACCCAACTCAAGAGCAGGAGCCCACCCGTGGCCGCTTCCACAGAACAGCGCAGGTACCTGCGGCCATCCCCACCTGGGCCGGGCCTACTGGCGCTGCTTGGCTGATCCCTGCGCTTGGAGCAGGCCATGGAACGTCCCTCCCCTCCCTCCCTCCTTCTGCTGCAGACACTGCGGAGGTTTCTGCACCTGGGCCGCACAAAGACCCGTGGCACCGGCACCAAGGGCACGGCCCAGCCCGACTCCAGGCCTGGCCAGCTGCGGGCAGAGGCTGCTGCCATCTCAGCGTCCTCGGAGCTCGCAGCAGCCTCTGAGCAGGACACGGCCCAGGGCAGGGCGGAGGCTGGCATGGCCCTGACTGAGGGCATGGCCATCACCCACACCCAGGCTCAGGGCATGCCAGACACTCAGGCCAAGCCCACACTGACCGTGGCTCCTGCACCCACTCTGGAGGTTTTCCAGAAGCGTGCAGCTTCTCCACAGCAGGTAAGTGACGAAAGTGAAGGGAGAACGAGCACACATCCGATTGATGAGCATCGATCTCAGATTTATTGATCCAGCTTACACACTTTTATAGTAGTGTTAATTAAGTTCATACATATTGCAAAACCCGAGCTCATCACTGCTTACAGATTACACACCAACCCCTCCTTTGTTGTCAATACCTGTGGTTTCTTGTTGAGGCTAATACTTGTTTTTCTGATCCTGCTGTTGACTTGTTATTGAGCACCCTTCAAGGACTCCATGTTTTCCACCATGTTTTTCTCATAACTTAGCCAAGGACAAGGTATTTATTGTTTTTAAGGAAAAGCCTGAGAACTTGCTGGTTACAGCTGCCTTTTACTTTTTAACCAGCTGTATGTGATCATGGCCTTTTTCTATAAGCCATGTCTGAAAAAAGCTCTCCACAGCTAAGCAAACTGGGGCCAGGGCTGAAGGCCTCCCAGGATCATGTGGCTCCTCAAGCTACATCCGCTGGACCCCCTCAGCCTTTGAGGCCATAACAGTGGGGTGGGAAGGCAAGCACTTCTTCGGGGAAGCTGGGCAAGTTGCTCCCTTGGACAGCACTCCAAGTCTTCCCCACGCCGCGTCCTCCAGGTGCAAGCCATGGTCAGGGATATTCTCCGGAGACTGGCGTCCTGTGTCACCGTGGATGCCAGGCTGCAAATGGAGATTCTGAACCTGACAGAGGAACACCCTGTTCAAGTGGTGATGAGCCTCCTATGCTGTGCCCCAACGTGTGACAGGTACGGAGCACAAGTGCCTCGAGAGCTCAGTGCTCACCGGCCCGTAGGGCCCCTCACCCTGTACAGCCTGTCCAGTGGGCTCTGCCAGACAGGCAGAGAGCTGCGGGAGCCTCGGGCCCCTCTGTTTCCTGAGCCTCTGCCATGCTCCCTCTCTGCCCTTCAGGGCACCGGGGCTCTGTCACCCAGCCCCACGCAGCCGCACGGGGTACGGTGCTGACGCACAGCTCTGCTCACACAGAGCCGCCGCGCTGATGTGGAGAGCCATCGGCACGTCCGGAGTGGCCGCCCAGGAGGTGCTTCCAGCGCTGCTCTCTGCCATGGAGGAGCAGCCGCCCTATGGCAGCTTCTCCTGCGGAGACAAGGCTGTCTTTGCCCTGGCTGTGAGTTTCTGCAGCTGGTCTTTGCTCGCCCTCCTGGTTGCCTCTCCAGCACCTCTCCCTGCTCTCCCTAGCCTGCAGCTCCCTGCCTGGGCTCAAAGCTGGCCTAGGGGCAGGCTCAGGGGCAGCAGGCCGCGTGCTCCCCCTGCGTCTCCCCTCGGGCCCTGCCTCATAGACACCCTGGCACTGAGCGCTGCCTCAGGCTGCTTTGTCTCTTGCAGGCAACTCTGGTGCTGTGGAGGATTGCTCCCATGTGTGAGTGGCACTGTGCCATTCTGCTTCATTCTCCCCAACTGTTTGTGCCTCTGCTCTTGCAAATTTTCACCACCACAGAGCAGATGCCAGGGGACATGGAAACTGGGAGATTCTGGAGAGCGTGCCAGGAAGAACACGGCCTTCCCTGCCATCCCCACAGGTGCCAGTCGCCCTGTCCTTCCCACGCCCTCGTGGCCAGGGCCAGCGCTCCCAGAGTGACCTGGCCTTTGCTCGGCATGCAGGTTTGCAGTGCAGACCATGAAGGCTCTGCTCTCCCGCCTGGGCTTTGACAAGAAGCTGGTGGCTCTGGAGAACAAGCGGGTCTGGGAGAAGCTGCTCTGTGCCGACACCCAGCACTATGCAGCAGATCTGCTGGCCAGGTGAGATCTCCTACGCCCCGCCGCCACCGTCAGCATTTGTGCTCCCTGCCCAGAGTGCCCCACACAGTCCCTGGGGCTGTAAGCGAGAGCCCTTGTCAGCGAGGGAGGGCCGAGCAGACTGGGAAAGGCTGGGAGAGGAGGATGCCCAGCAGCAGCCGCCTCCCAAGGGCCCCATGTCCCCTTGCAGAGTGCTGGAGAAAGATCAGACCTCTGTGAGACCACGCCTGGGAGAGGTCTGCCCGCCCGGCTCAGGGCCTTGTTTCCTTTTTCCCATGCCAGGGAGATGCGCCGTGGCTTGAGCCCCTTGTGTCCCCACATGGCCTCACACCTGCTCAGCCTGCTCCTCGGGAAGCAGCCCCGCTGGCATCTGCCTGCCCTGGCGTTCTTTGTGGAGGTGAGCCTGATGGCCAGCGCTGCCTGGCTGAGCTGCCTCCCAGCTCTTGGGCCTCCCGTAGCTGCAGCCGCCTGGGAGGCTGCCCACACCCACTGCTGCTGCCTGGGCCTGGCCCTATGAGGCTCTGGGCTCCTGCCGGCCGGCTCCCCCATCACTGCCCTGTGCCTTTCAGGTCCTGGAGTGTCTGGACTTGAGCAAACACGGTCCCAGTGCCCTGCTGGTGGTATCCAGGCACCTGCTGAGCCAGTGCAGGGACAGGCTGCGCCGGGCGCTCAGAGGCCTTGTGGTGCTCAGCAAGGAGCCCTCGCTGGTGAGAAGGGGCAGTGGCTGAAGCCATGCTGGCAGTGTGGGGCTGGGCAACGCAGACCTCTGGGCTTGGCTGGCCTTTGGCAGCAGAGGCAGCTGCTCCCAGCTCTCCTGCCTCCTGCTTCAGCTGCCCCAGTGCCCCAAGCAGCTGTTGGTGCTGCGGCCGTTCACGGCTTCACAGCACAGCCTGGTCTTGCACACAGGCCGGAGGAATATGCTGCCTCTATCCACACCTGGTGGAGCAGCTGGCTGACCCAGATGCAGAGGTGGTCTGGATGAGCCTCTGTGTGCTCACACATACGCTCCAGGACAAAGACCTCCTGCTACCCAGCGTCACCGCCCTGAAGCTGGCTGAGTCCCTCCTGCCACACTTTGAGAACGTAAGGCTATGTGCCCCCAGCCAAGGGCACTGGATGCTACCTGGAAACTTTGTGCTCTGTGCAGTTCTGGGCCTTTGCCTCAATGGGCCTGGAGTAGTTGGTGCTGAGGTCTTTTGCTTTCCTTCCAGGACAACAGCCACGTGCAGCTGCTCTCCATTCAGCTCTTTTGCAAGGTGATGGAGCTGGTAGTGGAAGAGGGGGAAGAGCTTCTCACGACATTTGTGAACCAGAGCCTGCTCCCTCTATTCTTGCGCTGGCACGATGAGAACCTGTATGTGGCCAAGGTGAGGTTTTGTGTGATGGTGCCGCATCCCTGGCAGGGGGCTTGGCCACCTCCTGCCCTGGCACCTGGTGAGCTCCAGCCTCCCCATGGTCATGGCACAGGGACACAGGTCCTGTGCCCTGGGCTCTGGTGCCACCTGCAGCTCTCTGCCACTCTCCAGGCCTCTTTCCAAGCCCTGCTTTGTGCGGCACGCTTCCTGAAGAGGAGGGACCTTGAGGAGCTGCTGACGAAGGCGTGGCGGATTAAGTTTGCTGAGAGCCTGGTAAGGACAGCCGGGGAGATCGAGCCCTGCCCCTGGTGCACGATGTGGAGGACCGGCAGCTGTGCCACTGCCCAGCGCCGCAGCCAGGCCCGCCAGCCTGTGCCCCCCATGCTGCTCCCTGTCCCGGGCTGTGTGGGCCGGCTCGGCCGGTGCTGGGGCCAGGGAGAGCCCGGCCAAGGGGCAGAGCCCATGCCAAGCCTTCCCTGCTGGTGCTCCCCGCAGCTGCTGCAGGACGAGAGCCGAGCGGCTGAGAGCCCACAGAGGACCCTGCGAGAGGCAGCTGTCAGGTTCATGGGTGAGCCCTGAGCCCGGCGCCCCTCCCTGCCCCCAGCCCGGCTGCTGCCCTGGCTACAGTGAGAGCCGGGCCTCTGCAGCTGGCTGGGATGGCCCTGGCAGGAGGCTTTCCTTGGATTTCCTCAATCTGGCCTCTGACCTTGGCTCTGTTCCTCTCTCTTCCAGCTCTTCAAGCCCTGAAGGAAGATGAGAGTTCATCGTGCCTGAGCAAACTGCTTCAGATGATCTTTGAAGGAAGATCTGCAGGACTTTGTCTGATGGATCAGATGTACCAGTGTCCATCAGCGATTTCAAGTGCCCATTGAAGATGGGAGCACCTGCAGAACAGGATGGAGCAGCTGGAGCTCCAGGCACAGCATGGCTGCTCAGAGCTGAGCCTGTGTGAAGCCCCAGCAGCTCCTGCCACCTCTCT
This sequence comes from Melozone crissalis, assembly GCF_028551555.1. Taxonomy (NCBI): domain Eukaryota; kingdom Metazoa; phylum Chordata; class Aves; order Passeriformes; family Passerellidae; genus Melozone; species Melozone crissalis. The sequence goes on along the minus strand of NW_026535850.1, from coordinate 7,427,370 downwards.
CCCTGTTGGCACCTCCCTCCCTGCAGACCTCAGGCCCTGCCCATCCCCTTTTCTGCCTCCCAGCTCACCCCTTACCTTCGCTTTCCCTTAATAAACAGTTTGGGTTTTTCACTTGAACCGCATATCCGTGGAGCTGAAGTGACACAAAACCTGAGCCCGGAGACACGCAGGGCCCTGCTGCCCTTCTCCTGCCTGCTGTGTTCCGGGCACGGACAGAGAGGAACAAGGGCAGCTCAGGCTGCAAAGTTCCCTGTCCCGCTGCTCCAGTTGCACAGCGGCGTGGACTTAAAGGGCATGCTGAGCACGCTGAAGGGGACAAGGACTCTGAGTTGTAGAAGAGCCAGCTTGAGTGTGCTCTGAACCCAGCCATGAGGAATTCCAGTGCAGGCATCCACGGAGGGCAAAGGAGCTTGCAATGGCAGAAGTTTCCACAAAGAGCTTCCTGAAAGCACAGCAATGCTCCATCCCTACACAGGGACAGGAAGAGGGCAGTGAGACCAGAGGCAGGGGCCCAATCCCATCCCTCTGGGGCATGGCTGCAAAACAGCCGCAGCTGTGTCTTCCCGTGCCTGTGTTTGGGCTGTGCTGAGCCCAGAGCCAGCCAGCTTGTGCTCTGCTGTGCCAAGAGCGTTCTGGGCAGGCAGGCAGGCAGAAGTGCCGCTTGCACTGTGGGGAAGGGGGTCACGAGAGCTTCCTGCGGGAACAGGGCTCTGCTCCTTGCCTGGGAACAGCCTGGTTTTGCTGTCGTGAGCGCAGGCAGGAGCTCGGGCACTTGAAGGGGCAGCGGGCAGCTCTTGTTTATAGGGGGTCTGGGGCTGCGTGCCACAATGGACACGAGGAAACAGGCTCGGGAGAAGGAAGATGAGCTCGAGCTGGAGTGCCTGTGCTACAAGGTGCAGAAGTAATTGAGCCTTGCCAGGGTTTCTTAAGTGTGTGTTGGTGTTCCCTGGGAAATGGACACATTTGGGGAAATGCCTTTGGAAGAGAGGGGCTTGCTTCTCAAGCAAAGTGCTTCCCCAGGAGCCTCTAGTGAGCTAGGTGCAGCTGTCTCCCTTTGGCTCCTTGCGCTCCTTTCCATCCTTGAGGCCCCTTGCACTTGGCAGAGGGGCATGGCAAGGGAGAAGGCTGTGAAGAGCAGCTTTGGCAATCTGCCTGGGCCTGCAGAGACCAAGGCAAGCACCAGCGGCAGGGTGTGTCCGCCGCCTTTGAGCACAGGACAGAGGGGGATAATCTCTGTCCAGCCAAGAGCCCCAAATGCCTCTCAGAGACCTGTGAATTCAAAGGCCTTTATGCACATTCATGCCATCTTCCCTATCTGCTGTGTTTTAACTCTTGGCAAGATGCATTTGCCTCTTGCTTGCTGGAAGCTGCTCTGCTTCAGGGCCAGCAGCGAGCTGGGCTGTGCGGGCCCCGTGGAGAGTCCTTCCCCGAGCACTTGGCAGCTCTTGGTGTGTCCAGGGCTGTGTTAGACATTTGGGGCAATGGATTCCTTCCAAGCGGGGGCACCTTGGCTGGGGAGTGGTTGGCCCCGGGGCACGTGGCAGCATGTCCCTTTGTGACACGGTGCAGCAGGTTCCCTGTGGAACCGAAAGGGACACCGTGTCTTGGCAGCCCTTTGTGACACGCGCTGACATAGGGGCTGGCAGCCACACAGCCACGCCACAGTGCTCAGTGCACGCAACGGGACAGGAGGTGACAGAGCGGTGCTGTGAGGCGACCCTGCACAGTCAGCTCGTTGGCTGCTGACCTGGAGCTTTTCCAAGGCATTCCTCCTGTGGCTGGCCTCACGGCCAGACCTCGGCATTTGGTGACTCGGAGCTTTTCCGAGGCATCTCCCATCCCTGCAGCTGGTGCCCTCGTGGCCAGGCCGTGGGACTTGCTGACCTCCATTGTTTGCCAGGAGTGTCCTGTCATTGTGGCAGGAGCCCTCGAGTGCAGGACTTGCTGTGCTCTCGCCTTTCTGAGGCTCCTCTGTTGCAGGTGCCTTCAAGGCAAGACTGCAGCCCTTGCTGACGCAGGCCTTTGCCAAGGCATTTGAAAGGTTAGACAGCAGGATGGCGGGCGGCCTGCTCAGTCTGTTCAAGGGGCTTCGGGGCAAGAAAAGCAAAGGCCCTGCAGCTGCCCCAGTGCAGAAGCCTGCAGAGCCAGAGAAGTTGCAGATGCTGCAGGACGGTGAGTGGTGGAGCTGGGCTGCTGGGCCGGTGCCTGCAGCTGGCCTGGCCCTGCCCCACCCCATCCCATCCCATCCCATCCCATCCCATCCTATCCCATCCCATCCCATCCCATCCCATCCCATCCCATCCCTGTGGACATGCCCATGGACGGGATGGGAGAGAGACCGGGGCTGCGCCCCTGAATTGCCGTGCTCCATCCCCTGGGCTCCCGTGGGGCTGTCCCTGCCTGGGGAGCGCAGGGCTGGGCTGTGTTCTCCAGCCTCTCCCGCAGCCCCTCACCTCTGGCTGCGCTTGCTCTTTAACAGATGCAGCCAGGGACCCAACTCAAGAGCAGGAGCCCACCCGTGGCCGCTTCCACAGAACAGCGCAGGTACCTGCGGCCATCCCCACCTGGGCCGGGCCTACTGGCGCTGCTTGGCTGATCCCTGCGCTTGGAGCAGGCCATGGAACGTCCCTCCCCTCCCTCCCTCCTTCTGCTGCAGACACTGCGGAGGTTTCTGCACCTGGGCCGCACAAAGACCCGTGGCACCGGCACCAAGGGCACGGCCCAGCCCGACTCCAGGCCTGGCCAGCTGCGGGCAGAGGCTGCTGCCATCTCAGCGTCCTCGGAGCTCGCAGCAGCCTCTGAGCAGGACACGGCCCAGGGCAGGGCGGAGGCTGGCATGGCCCTGACTGAGGGCATGGCCATCACCCACACCCAGGCTCAGGGCATGCCAGACACTCAGGCCAAGCCCACACTGACCGTGGCTCCTGCACCCACTCTGGAGGTTTTCCAGAAGCGTGCAGCTTCTCCACAGCAGGTAAGTGACGAAAGTGAAGGGAGAACGAGCACACATCCGATTGATGAGCATCGATCTCAGATTTATTGATCCAGCTTACACACTTTTATAGTAGTGTTAATTAAGTTCATACATATTGCAAAACCCGAGCTCATCACTGCTTACAGATTACACACCAACCCCTCCTTTGTTGTCAATACCTGTGGTTTCTTGTTGAGGCTAATACTTGTTTTTCTGATCCTGCTGTTGACTTGTTATTGAGCACCCTTCAAGGACTCCATGTTTTCCACCATGTTTTTCTCATAACTTAGCCAAGGACAAGGTATTTATTGTTTTTAAGGAAAAGCCTGAGAACTTGCTGGTTACAGCTGCCTTTTACTTTTTAACCAGCTGTATGTGATCATGGCCTTTTTCTATAAGCCATGTCTGAAAAAAGCTCTCCACAGCTAAGCAAACTGGGGCCAGGGCTGAAGGCCTCCCAGGATCATGTGGCTCCTCAAGCTACATCCGCTGGACCCCCTCAGCCTTTGAGGCCATAACAGTGGGGTGGGAAGGCAAGCACTTCTTCGGGGAAGCTGGGCAAGTTGCTCCCTTGGACAGCACTCCAAGTCTTCCCCACGCCGCGTCCTCCAGGTGCAAGCCATGGTCAGGGATATTCTCCGGAGACTGGCGTCCTGTGTCACCGTGGATGCCAGGCTGCAAATGGAGATTCTGAACCTGACAGAGGAACACCCTGTTCAAGTGGTGATGAGCCTCCTATGCTGTGCCCCAACGTGTGACAGGTACGGAGCACAAGTGCCTCGAGAGCTCAGTGCTCACCGGCCCGTAGGGCCCCTCACCCTGTACAGCCTGTCCAGTGGGCTCTGCCAGACAGGCAGAGAGCTGCGGGAGCCTTGGGCCCCTCTGTTTCCTGAGCCTCTGCCATGCTCCCTCTCTGCCCTTCAGGGCACCGGGGCTCTGTCACCCAGCCCCACGCAGCCGCACGGGGTACGGTGCTGACGCACAGCTCTGCTCACACAGAGCCGCCGCGCTGATGTGGAGAGCCATCGGCACGTCCGGAGTGGCCGCCCAGGAGGTGCTTCCAGCGCTGCTCTCTGCCATGGAGGAGCAGCCGCCCTATGGCAGCTTCTCCTGCGGAGACAAGGCTGTCTTTGCCCTGGCTGTGAGTTTCTGCAGCTGGTCTTTGCTCGCCCTCCTGGTTGCCTCTCCAGCACCTCTCCCTGCTCTCCCTAGCCTGCAGCTCCCTGCCTGGGCTCAAAGCTGGCCTAGGGGCAGGCTCAGGGGCAGCAGGCCGCGTGCTCCCCCTGCGTCTCCCCTCGGGCCCTGCCTCATAGACACCCTGGCACTGAGCGCTGCCTCAGGCTGCTTTGTCTCTTGCAGGCAACTCTGGTGCTGTGGAGGATTGCTCCCATGTGTGAGTGGCACTGTGCCATTCTGCTTCATTCTCCCCAATTGTTTGTGGCTCTGCTCTTGCAAATTTTCACCACCACAGAGCAGATGCCAGGGGACATTGAAACTGGGAGATTCTGGAGAGCGTGCCGGGAAGAACACGGCCTTCCCTGCCATCCCCACAGGTGCCAGTCGCCCTGTCCTTCCCACGCCCTCGTGGCCAGGGCCAGCGCTCCCAGAGTGACCTGGCCTTTGCTCGGCATGCAGGTTTGCAGTGCAGACCATGAAGGCTCTGCTCTCCCGCCTGGGCTTTGACAAGAAGCTGGTGGCTCTGGAGAACAAGCGGGTCTGGGAGAAGCTGCTCTGTGCCGACACCCAGCACTATGCAGCAGATCTGCTGGCCAGGTGAGATCTCCTACGCCCCGCCGCCACCGTCAGCATTTGTGCTCCCTGCCCAGAGTGCCCCACACAGTCCCTGGGGCTGTAAGCGAGAGCCCTTGTCAGCGAGGGAGGGCCGAGCAGACTGGGAAAGGCTGGGAGAGGAGGATGCCCAGCAGCAGCCGCCTCCCAAGGGCCCCATGTCCCCTTGCAGAGTGCTGGAGAAAGATCAGACCTCTGTGAGACCACGCCTGGGAGAGGTCTGCCCGCCCGGCTCAGGGCCTTGTTTCCTTTTTCCCATGCCAGGGAGATGCGCCGTGGCTTGAGCCCCTTGTGTCCCCACATGGCCTCACACCTGCTCAGCCTGCTCCTCGGGAAGCAGCCCCGCTGGCATCTGCCTGCCCTGGCGTTCTTTGTGGAGGTGAGCCTGATGGCCAGCGCTGCCTGGCTGAGCTGCCTCCCAGCTCTTGGGCCTCCCGTAGCTGCAGCCGCCTGGGAGGCTGCCCACACCCACTGCTGCTGCCTGGGCCTGGCCCTATGAGGCTCTGGGCTCCTGCCGGCCGGCTCCCCCATCACTGCCCTGTGCCTTTCAGGTCCTGGAGTGTCTGGACTTGAGCAAACACGGTCCCAGTGCCCTGCTGGTGGTATCCAGGCACCTGCTGAGCCAGTGCAGGGACAGGCTGCGCCGGGCGCTCAGAGGCCTTGTGGTGCTCAGCAAGGAGCCCTCGCTGGTGAGAAGGGGCAGTGGCTGAAGCCATGCTGGCAGTGTGGGGCTGGGCAACGCAGACCTCTGGGCTTGGCTGGCCTTTGGCAGCAGAGGCAGCTGCTCCCAGCTCTCCTGCCTCCTGCTTCAGCTGCTCCAATGCCCCAAGCAGCTGTTGGTGCTGCGGCCATTCACGGCTTCACAGCACAGCCTGGTCTTGCACACAGGCCGGAGGAATATGCTGCCTCTATCCACACCTGGTGGAGCAGCTGGCTGACCCAGATGCAGAGGTGGTCTGGATGAGCCTCTGTGTGCTCACACATACGCTCCAGGACAAAGACCTCCTGCTACCCAGCGTCACCGCCCTGAAGCTGGCTGAGTCCCTCCTGCCACACTTTGAGAACGTAAGGCTATGTGCCCCCAGCCAAGGGCACTGGATGCTACCTGGAAACTTTGTGCTCTGTGCAGTTCTGGGCCTTTGCCTCAATGGGCCTGGAGTAGTTGGTGCTGAGGTCTTTTGCTTTCCTTCCAGGACAACAGCCACGTGCAGCTGCTCTCCATTCAGCTCTTTTGCAAGGTGATGGAGCTGGTAGTGGAAGAGGGGGAAGAGCTTCTCACGACATTTGTGAACCAGAGCCTGCTCCCTCGATTCTTGCGCTGGCACGATGAGAACCTGTATGTGGCCAAGGTGAGGTTTTGTGTGATGGTGCCGCATCCCTGGCAGGGGGCTTGGCCACCTCCTGCCCTGGCACCTGGTGGGCTCCAGCCTCCCCATGGTCATGGCACAGGGACACAGGTCCTGTGCCCTGGGCTCTGGTGCCACCTGCAGCTCTCTGCCACTCTCCAGGCCTCTTTCCAAGCCCTGCTTTGTGCGGCACGCTTCCTGAAGAGGAGGGACCTTGAGGAGGTGCTGACGAAGGCGTGGCGGATTAAGTTTGCTGAGAGCCTGGTAAGGACAGCCGGGGAGATCGAGCCCTGCCCCTGGTGCACGATGTGGAGGACCGGCAGCTGTGCCACTGCCCAGCGCCGCAGCCAGGCCCGCCAGCCTGTGCCCCCCATGCTGCTCCCTGTCCCGGGCTGTGTGGGCCGGCTCGGCCGGTGCTGGGGCCAGGGAGAGCCCGGCCAAGGGGCAGAGCCCATGCCAAGCCTTCCCTGCTGGTGCTCCCCGCAGCTGCTGCAGGACGAGAGCCGAGCGGCTGAGAGCCCACAGAGGACCCTGCGAGAGGCAGCTGTCAGGTTCATGGGTGAGCCCTGAGCCCGGCGCCCCTCCCTGCCCCCAGCCCGGCTGCTGCCCTGGCTACAGTGAGAGCCGGGCCTCTGCAGCTGGCTGGGATGGCCCTGGCAGGAGGCTTTCCTTGGATTTCCTCAATCTGGCCTCTGACCTTGGCTCTGTTCCTCTCTCTTCCAGCTCTTCAAGCCCTGAAGGAAGATGAGAGTTCATCGTGCCTGAGCAAACTGCTTCAGATGATCTTTGAAGGAAGATCTGCAGGACTTTGTCTGATGGATCAGATGTACCAGTGTCCATCAGCGATTTCAAGTGCCCATTGAAGATGGGAGCACCTGCAGAACAGGATGGAGCAGCTGGAGCTCCAGGCACAGCATGGCTGCTCAGAGCTGAGCCTGTGTGAAGCCCCAGCAGCTCCTGCCATCGCTCTCCCTGTTGGCACCTCCCTCCCTGCAGACCTCAGGCCCTGCCCATCCCCTTTTCTGCCTCCCAGCTCACCCCTTACCTTCGCTTTCCCTTAATAAACAGTTTGGGTTTTTCACTTGAACCGCATATCCGTGGAGCTGAAGTGACACAAAACCTGAGCCCGGAGACACGCAGGGCCCTGCTGCCCTTCTCCTGCCTGCTGTGTTCCGGGCACGGACAGAGAGGAACAAGGGCAGCTCAGGCTGCAAAGTTCCCTGTCCCGCTGCTCCAGTTGCACAGCGGCGTGGACTTAAAGGGCATGCTGAGCACGCTGAAGGGGACAAGGACTCTGAGTTGTAGAAGAGCCAGCTTGAGTGTGCTCTGAACCCAGCCATGAGGAATTCCAGTGCAGGCATCCACGGAGGGCAAAGGAGCTTGCAATGGCAGAAGTTTCCACAAAGAGCTTCCTGAAAGCACAGCAATGCTCCATCCCTACACAGGGACAGGAAGAGGGCAGTGAGACCAGAGGCAGGGGCCCAATCCCATCCCTCTGGGGCATGGCTGCAAAACAGCCGCAGCTGTGTCTTCCCGTGCCTGTGTTTGGGCTGTGCTGAGCCCAGAGCCAGCCAGCTTGTGCTCTGCTGTGCCAAGAGCGTTCTGGGCAGGCAGGCAGGCAGAAGTGCCGCTTGCACTGTGGGGAAGGGGGTCACGAGAGCTTCCTGCGGGAACAGGGCTCTGCTCCTTGCCTGGGAACAGCCTGGTTTTGCTGTCGTGAGCGCAGGCAGGAGCTCGGGCACTTGAAGGGGCAGCGGGCAGCTCTTGTTTATAGGGGGTCTGGGGCTGCGTGCCACAATGGACACGAGGAAACAGGCTCGGGAGAAGGAAGATGAGCTCGAGCTGGAGTGCCTGTGCTACAAGGTGCAGAAGTAATTGAGCCTTGCCAGGGTTTCTTAAGTGTGTGTTGGTGTTCCCTGGGAAATGGACACATTTGGGGAAATGCCTTTGGAAGAGAGGGGCTTGCTTCTCAAGCAAAGTGCTTCCCCAGGAGCCTCTAGTGAGCTAGGTGCAGCTGTCTCCCTTTGGCTCCTTGCGCTCCTTTCCATCCTTGAGGCCCCTTGCACTTGGCAGAGGGGCATGGCAAGGGAGAAGGCTGTGAAGAGCAGCTTTGGCAATCTGCCTGGGCCTGCAGAGACCAAGGCAAGCACCAGCGGCAGGGTGTGTCTGCCGCCTTTGAGCACAGGACAGAGGGGGATAATCTCTGTCCAGCCAAGAGCCCCAAATGCCTCTCAGAGACCTGTGAATTCAAAGGCCTTTATGCACATTCATGCCATCTTCCCTATCTGCTGTGTTTTAACTCTTGGCAAGATGCATTTGCCTCTTGCTTGCTGGAAGCTGCTCTGCTTCAGGGCCAGCAGCGAGCTGGGCTGTGCGGGCCCCGTGGAGAGTCCTTCCCCGAGCACTTGGCAGCTCTTGGTGTGTCCAGGGCTGTGTTAGACATTTGGGGCAATGGATTCCTTCCAAGCGGGGGCACCTTGGCTGGGGAGTGGTTGGCCCCGGGGCACGTGGCAGCATGTCCCTTTGTGACACGGTGCAGCAGGTTCCCTGTGGAACCGAAAGGGACACCGTGTCTTGGCAGCCCTTTGTGACACGCGCTGACATAGGGGCTGGCAGCCACACAGCCACGCCACAGTGCTCAGTGCACGCAACGGGACAGGAGGTGACAGAGCGGTGCTGTGAGGCGACCCTGCACAGTCAGCTCGTTGGCTGCTGACCTGGAGCTTTTCCAAGGCATTCCTCCTGTGGCTGGCCTCACGGCCAGACCTCGGCATTTGGTGACTCGGAGCTTTTCCGAGGCATCTCCCATCCCTGCAGCTGGTGCCCTCGTGGCCAGGCCGTGGGACTTGCTGACCTCCATTGTTTGCCAGGAGTGTCCTGTCATTGTGGCAGGAGCCCTCGAGTGCAGGACTTGCTGTGCTCTCGCCTTTCTGAGGCTCCTCTGTTGCAGGTGCCTTCAAGGCAAGACTGCAGCCCTTGCTGACGCAGGCCTTTGCCAAGGCATTTGAAAGGTTAGACAGCAGGATGGCGGGCGGACTGCTCAGTCTGTTCAAGGGGCTTCGGGGCAAGAAAAGCAAAGGCCCTGCAGCTGCCCCAGTGCAGAAGCCTGCAGAGCCAGAGAAGTTGCAGATGCTGCAGGACGGTGAGTGGTGGAGCTGGGCTGCTGGGCCGGTGCCTGCAGCTGGCCTGGCCCTGCCCCACCCCATCCCATCCCATCCCATCCCATCCCATCCCTGTGGACATGCCCATGGACGGGATGGGAGAGAGACCGGGGCTGCGCCCCTGAATTGCCGTGCTCCATCCCCTGGGCTCCCGTGGGGCTGTCCCTGCCTGGGGAGCGCAGGGCTGGGCTGTGTTCTCCAGCCTCTCCCGCAGCCCCTCACCTCTGGCTGCGCTTGCTCTTTAACAGATGCAGCCAGGGACCCAACTCAAGAGCAGGAGCCCACCCGTGGCCGCTTCCACAGAACAGCGCAGGTACCTGCGGCCATCCCCACCTGGGCCGGGCCTACTGGCGCTGCTTGGCTGATCCCTGCGCTTGGAGCAGGCCATGGAACGTCCCTCCCCTCCCTCCCTCCTTCTGCTGCAGACACTGCGGAGGTTTCTGCACCTGGGCCGCACAAAGACCCGTGGCACCGGCACCAAGGGCACGGCCCAGCCCGACTCCAGGCCTGGCCAGCTGCGGGCAGAGGCTGCTGCCATCTCAGCGTCCTCGGAGCTCGCAGCAGCCTCTGAGCAGGACACGGCCCAGGGCAGGGCGGAGGCTGGCATGGCCCTGACTGAGGGCATGGCCATCACCCACACCCAGGCTCAGGGCATGCCAGACACTCAGGCCAAGCCCACACTGACCGTGGCTCCTGCACCCACTCTGGAGGTTTTCCAGAAGCGTGCAGCTTCTCCACAGCAGGTAAGTGACGAAAGTGAAGGGAGAACGAGCACACATCCGATTGATGAGCATCGATCTCAGATTTATTGATCCAGCTTACACACTTTTATAGTAGTGTTAATTAAGTTCATACATATTGCAAAACCCGAGCTCATCACTGCTTACAGATTACACACCAACCCCTCCTTTGTTGTCAATACCTGTGGTTTCTTGTTGAGGCTAATACTTGTTTTTCTGATCCTGCTGTTGACTTGTTATTGAGCACCCTTCAAGGACTCCATGTTTTCCACCATGTTTTTCTCATAACTTAGCCAAGGACAAGGTATTTATTGTTTTTAAGGAAAAGCCTGAGAACTTGCTGGTTACAGCTGCCTTTTACTTTTTAACCAGCTGTATGTGATCATGGCCTTTTTCTATAAGCCATGTCTGAAAAAAGCTCTCCACAGCTAAGCAAACTGGGGCCAGGGCTGAAGGCCTCCCAGGATCATGTGGCTCCTCAAGCTACATCCGCTGGACCCCCTCAGCCTTTGAGGCCATAACAGTGGGGTGGGAAGGCAAGCACTTCTTCGGGGAAGCTGGGCAAGTTGCTCCCTTGGACAGCACTCCAAGTCTTCCCCACGCCGCGTCCTCCAGGTGCAAGCCATGGTCAGGGATATTCTCCGGAGACTGGCGTCCTGTGTCACCGTGGATGCCAGGCTGCAAATGGAGATTCTGAACCTGACAGAGGAACACCCTGTTCAAGTGGTGATGAGCCTCCTATGCTGTGCCCCAACGTGTGACAGGTACGGAGCACAAGTGCCTCGAGAGCTCAGTGCTCACCGGCCCGTAGGGCCCCTCACCCTGTACAGCCTGTCCAGTGGGCTCTGCCAGACAGGCAGAGAGCTGCGGGAGCCTTGGGCCCCTCTGTTTCCTGAGCCTCTGCCATGCTCCCTCTCTGCCCTTCAGGGCACCGGGGCTCTGTCACCCAGCCCCACGCAGCCGCACGGGGTACGGTGCTGACGCACAGCTCTGCTCACACAGAGCCGCCGCGCTGATGTGGAGAGCCATCGGCACGTCCGGAGTGGCCGCCCAGGAGGTGCTTCCAGCGCTGCTCTCTGCCATGGAGGAGCAGCCGCCCTATGGCAGCTTCTCCTGCGGAGACAAGGCTGTCTTTGCCCTGGCTGTGAGTTTCTGCAGCTGGTCTTTGCTCGCCCTCCTGGTTGCCTCTCCAGCACCTCTCCCTGCTCTCCCTAGCCTGCAGCTCCCTGCCTGGGCTCAAAGCTGGCCTAGGGGCAGGCTCAGGGGCAGCAGGCCGCGTGCTCCCCCTGCGTCTCCCCTCGGGCCCTGCCTCATAGACACCCTGGCACTGAGCGCTGCCTCAGGCTGCTTTGTCTCTTGCAGGCAACTCTGGTACTGTGGAGGATTGCTCCCATGTGTGAGTGGCACTGTGCCATTCTGCTTCATTCTCCCCAATTGTTTGTGGCTCTGCTCTTGCAAATTTTCACCACCACAGAGCAGATGCCAGGGGACATTGAAACTGGGAGATTCTGGAGAGCGTGCCGGGAAGAACACGGCCTTCCCTGCCATCCCCACAGGTGCCAGTCGCCCTGTCCTTCCCACGCCCTCGTGGCCAGGGCCAGCGCTCCCAGAGTGACCTGGCCTTTGCTCGGCATGCAGGTTTGCAGTGCAGACCATGAAGGCTCTGCTCTCCCGCCTGGGCTTTGACAAGAAGCTGGTGGCTCTGGAGAACAAGCGGGTCTGGGAGAAGCTGCTCTGTGCCGACACCCAGCACTATGCAGCAGATCTGCTGGCCAGGTGAGATCTCCTACGCCCCGCCGCCACCGTCAGCATTTGTGCTCCCTGCCCAGAGTGCCCCACACAGTCCCTGGGGCTGTAAGCGAGAGCCCTTGTCAGCGAGGGAGGGCCGAGCAGACTGGGAAAGGCTGGGAGAGGAGGATGCCCAGCAGCAGCCGCCTCCCAAGGGCCCCATGTCCCCTTGCAGAGTGCTGGAGAAAGATCAGACCTCTGTGAGACCACGCCTGGGAGAGGTCTGCCCGCCCGGCTCAGGGCCTTGTTTCCTTTTTCCCATGCCAGGGAGATGCGCCGTGGCTTGAGCCCCTTGTGTCCCCACATGGCCTCACACCTGCTCAGCCTGCTCCTCGGGAAGCAGCCCCGCTGGCATCTGCCTGCCCTGGCGTTCTTTGTGGAGGTGAGCCTGATGGCCAGCGCTGCCTGGCTGAGCTGCCTCCCAGCTCTTGGGCCTCCCGTAGCTGCAGCCGCCTGGGAGGCTGCCCACACCCACTGCTGCTGCCTGGGCCTGGCCCTATGAGGCTCTGGGCTCCTGCCGGCCGGCTCCCCCATCACTGCCCTGTGCCTTTCAGGTCCTGGAGTGTCTGGACTTGAGCAAACACGGTCCCAGTGCCCTGCTGGTGGTATCCAGGCACCTGCTGAGCCAGTGCAGGGACAGGCTGCGCCGGGCGCTCAGAGGCCTTGTGGTGCTCAGCAAGGAGCCCTCGCTGGTGAGAAGGGGCAGTGGCTGAAGCCATGCTGGCAGTGTGGGGCTGGGCAACGCAGACCTCTGGGCTTGGCTGGCCTTTGGCAGCAGAGGCAGCTGCTCCCAGCTCTCCTGCCTCCTGCTTCAGCTGCTCCAATGCCCCAAGCAGCTGTTGGTGCTGCGGCCATTCACGGCTTCACAGCACAGCCTGGTCTTGCACACAGGCCGGAGGAATATGCTGCCTCTATCCACACCTGGTGGAGCAGCTGGCTGACCCAGATGCAGAGGTGGTCTGGATGAGCCTCTGTGTGCTCACACATACGCTCCAGGACAAAGACCTCCTGCTACCCAGCGTCACCGCCCTGAAGCTGGCTGAGTCCCTCCTGCCACACTTTGAGAACGTAAGGCTATGTGCCCCCAGCCAAGGGCACTGGATGCTACCTGGAAACTTTGTGCTCTGTGCAGTTCTGGGCCTTTGCCTCAATGGGCCTGGAGTAGTTGGTGCTGAGGTCTTTTGCTTTCCTTCCAGGACAACAGCCACGTGCAGCTGCTCTCCATTCAGCTCTTTTGCAAGGTGATGGAGCTGGTAGTGGAAGAGGGGGAAGAGCTTCTCACGACATTTGTGAACCAGAGCCTGCTCCCTCGATTCTTGCGCTGGCACGATGAGAACCTGTATGTGGCCAAGGTGAGGTTTTGTGTGATGGTGCCGCATCCCTGGCAGGGGGCTTGGCCACCTCCTGCCCTGGCACCTGGTGGGCTCCAGCCTCCCCATGGTCATGGCACAGGGACACAGGTCCTGTGCCCTGGGCTCTGGTGCCACCTGCAGCTCTCTGCCACTCTCCAGGCCTCTTTCCAAGCCCTGCTTTGTGCGGCACGCTTCCTGAAGAGGAGGGACCTTGAGGAGCTGCTGACGAAGGCGTGGCGGATTAAGTTTGCTGAGAGCCTGGTAAGGACAGCCGGGGAGATCGAGCCCTGCCCCTGGTGCACGATGTGGAGGACCGGCAGCTGTGCCACTGCCCAGCGCCGCAGCCAGGCCCGCCAGCCTGTGCCCCCCATGCTGCTCCCTGTCCCGGGCTGTGTGGGCCGGCTCGGCCGGTGCTGGGGCCAGGGAGAGCCCGGCCAAGGGGCAGAGCCCATGCCAAGCCTTCCCTGCTGGTGCTCCCCGCAGCTGCTGCAGGACGAGAGCCGAGCGGCTGAGAGCCCACAGAGGACCCTGCGAGAGGCAGCTGTCAGGTTCATGGGTGAGCCCTGAGCCCGGCGCCCCTCCCTGCCCCCAGCCCGGCTGCTGCCCTGGCTACAGTGAGAGCCGGGCCTCTGCAGCTGGCTGGGATGGCCCTGGCAGGAGGCTTTCCTTGGATTTCCTCAATCTGGCCTCTGACCTTGGCTCTGTTCCTCTCTCTTCCAGCTCTTCAAGCCCTGAAGGAAGATGAGAGTTCATCGTGCCTGAGCAAACTGCTTCAGATGATCTTTGAAGGAAGATCTGCAGGACTTTGTCTGATGGATCAGATGTACCAGTGTCCATCAGCGATTTCAAGTGCCCATTGAAGATGGGAGCACCTGCAGAACAGGATGGAGCAGCTGGAGCTCCAGGCACAGCATGGCTGCTCAGAGCTGAGCCTGTGTGAAGCCCCAGCAGCTCCTGCCACCTCTCTCCCTGTTGGCACCTCCCTCCCTGCAGACCTCAGGCCCTGCCCATCCCCTTTTCTGCCTCCCAGCTCACCCCTTACCTTCGCTTTCCCTTAATAAACAGTTTGGGTTTTTCACTTGAACCGCATATCCGTGGAGCTGAAGTGACACAAAACCTGAGCCCGGAGACACGCAGGGCCCTGCTGCCCTTCTCCTGCCTGCTGTGTTCCGGGCACGGACAGAGAGGAACAAGGGCAGCTCAGGCTGCAAAGTTCCCTGTCCCGCTGCTCCAGTTGCACAGCGGCGTGGACTTAAAGGGCATGCTGAGCACGCTGAAGGGGACAAGGACTCTGAGTTGTAGAAGAGCCAGCTTGAGTGTGCTCTGAACCCAGCCATGAGGAATTCCAGTGCAGGCATCCACGGAGGGCAAAGGAGCTTGCAATGGCAGAAGTTTCCACAAAGAGCTTCCTGAAAGCACAGCAATGCTCCATCCCTACACAGGGACAGGAAGAGGGCAGTGAGACCAGAGGCAGGGGCCCAATCCCATCCCTCTGGGGCATGGCTGCAAAACAGCCGCAGCTGTGTCTTCCCGTGCCTGTGTTTGGGCTGTGCTGAGCCCAGAGCCAGCCAGCTTGTGCTCTGCTGTGCCAAGAGCGTTCTGGGCAGGCAGGCAGGCAGAAGTGCCGCTTGCACTGTGGGGAAGGGGGTCACGAGAGCTTCCTGCGGGAACAGGGCTCTGCTCCTTGCCTGGGAACAGCCTGGTTTTGCTGTCGTGAGCGCAGGCAGGAGCTCGGGCACTTGAAGGGGCAGCGGGCAGCTCTTGTTTATAGGGGGTCTGGGGCTGCGTGCCACAATGGACACGAGGAAACAGGCTCGGGAGAAGGAAGATGAGCTCGAGCTGGAGTGCCTGTGCTACAAGGTGCAGAAGTAATTGAGCCTTGCCAGGGTTTCTTAAGTGTGTGTTGGTGTTCCCTGGGAAATGGACACATTTGGGGAAATGCCTTTGGAAGAGAGGGGCTTGCTTCTCAAGCAAAGTGCTTCCCCAGGAGCCTCTAGTGAGCTAGGTGCAGCTGTCTCCCTTTGGCTCCTTGCGCTCCTTTCCATCCTTGAGGCCCCTTGCACTTGGCAGAGGGGCATGGCAAGGGAGAAGGCTGTGAAGAGCAGCTTTGGCAATCTGCCTGGGCCTGCAGAGACCAAGGCAAGCACCAGCGGCAGGGTGTGTCTGCCGCCTTTGAGCACAGGACAGAGGGGGATAATCTCTGTCCAGCCAAGAGCCCCAAATGCCTCTCAGAGACCTGTGAATTCAAAGGCCTTTATGCACATTCATGCCATCTTCCCTATCTGCTGTGTTTTAACTCTTGGCAAGATGCATTTGCCTCTTGCTTGCTGGAAGCTGCTCTGCTTCAGGGCCAGCAGCGAGCTGGGCTGTGCGGGCCCCGTGGAGAGTCCTTCCCCGAGCACTTGGCAGCTCTTGGTGTGTCCAGGGCTGTGTTAGACATTTGGGGCAATGGATTCCTTCCAAGCGGGGGCACCTTGGCTGGGGAGTGGTTGGCCCCGGGGCACGTGGCAGCATGTCCCTTTGTGACACGGTGCAGCAGGTTCCCTGTGGAACCGAAAGGGACACCGTGTCTTGGCAGCCCTTTGTGACACGCGCTGACATAGGGGCTGGCAGCCACACAGCCACGCCACAGTGCTCAGTGCACGCAACGGGACAGGAGGTGACAGAGCGGTGCTGTGAGGCGACCCTGCACAGTCAGCTCGTTGGCTGCTGACCTGGAGCTTTTCCAAGGCATTCCTCCTGTGGCTGGCCTCACGGCCAGACCTCGGCATTTGGTGACTCGGAGCTTTTCCGAGGCATCTCCCATCCCTGCAGCTGGTGCCCTCGTGGCCAGGCCGTGGGACTTGCTGACCTCCATTGTTTGCCAGGAGTGTCCTGTCATTGTGGCAGGAGCCCTCGAGTGCAGGACTTGCTGTGCTCTCGCCTTTCTGAGGCTCCTCTGTTGCAGGTGCCTTCAAGGCAAGACTGCAGCCCTTGCTGACGCAGGCCTTTGCCAAGGCATTTGAAAGGTTAGACAGCAGGATGGCGGGCGGACTGCTCAGTCTGTTCAAGGGGCTTCGGGGCAAGAAAAGCAAAGGCCCTGCAGCTGCCCCAGTGCAGAAGCCTGCAGAGCCAGAGAAGTTGCAGATGCTGCAGGACGGTGAGTGGTGGAGCTGGGCTGCTGGGCCGGTGCCTGCAGCTGGCCTGGCCCTGCCCCACCCCATCCCATCCCATCCCATCCCATCCCATCCCATCCCATCCCATCCCATCCCTGTGGACATGCCCATGGACGGGATGGGAGAGAGACCGGGGCTGCGCCCCTGAATTGCCGTGCTCCATCCCCTGGGCTCCCGTGGGGCTGTCCCTGCCTGGGGAGCGCAGGGCTGGGCTGTGTTCTCCAGCCTCTCCCGCAGCCCCTCACCTCTGGCTGCGCTTGCTCTTTAACAGATGCAGCCAGGGACCCAACTCAAGAGCAGGAGCCCACCCGTGGCCGCTTCCACAGAACAGCGCAGGTACCTGCGGCCATCCCCACCTGGGCCGGGCCTACTGGCGCTGCTTGGCTGATCCCTGCGCTTGGAGCAGGCCATGGAACGTCCCTCCCCTCCCTCCCTCCTTCTGCTGCAGACACTGCGGAGGTTTCTGCACCTGGGCCGCACAAAGACCCGTGGCACCGGCACCAAGGGCACGGCCCAGCCCGACTCCAGGCCTGGCCAGCTGCGGGCAGAGGCTGCTGCCATCTCAGCGTCCTCGGAGCTCGCAGCAGCCTCTGAGCAGGACACGGCCCAGGGCAGGGCGGAGGCTGGCATGGCCCTGACTGAGGGCATGGCCATCACCCACACCCAGGCTCAGGGCATGCCAGACACTCAGGCCAAGCCCACACTGACCGTGGCTCCTGCACCCACTCTGGAGGTTTTCCAGAAGCGTGCAGCTTCTCCACAGCAGGTAAGTGACGAAAGTGAAGGGAGAACGAGCACACATCCGATTGATGAGCATCGATCTCAGATTTATTGATCCAGCTTACACACTTTTATAGTAGTGTTAATTAAGTTCATACATATTGCAAAACCCGAGCTCATCACTGCTTACAGATTACACACCAACCCCTCCTTTGTTGTCAATACCTGTGGTTTCTTGTTGAGGCTAATACTTGTTTTTCTGATCCTGCTGTTGACTTGTTATTGAGCACCCTTCAAGGACTCCATGTTTTCCACCATGTTTTTCTCATAACTTAGCCAAGGACAAGGTATTTATTGTTTTTAAGGAAAAGCCTGAGAACTTGCTGGTTACAGCTGCCTTTTACTTTTTAACCAGCTGTATGTGATCATGGCCTTTTTCTATAAGCCATGTCTGAAAAAAGCTCTCCACAGCTAAGCAAACTGGGGCCAGGGCTGAAGGCCTCCCAGGATCATGTGGCTCCTCAAGCTACATCCGCTGGACCCCCTCAGCCTTTGAGGCCATAACAGTGGGGTGGGAAGGCAAGCACTTCTTCGGGGAAGCTGGGCAAGTTGCTCCCTTGGACAGCACTCCAAGTCTTCCCCACGCCGCGTCCTCCAGGTGCAAGCCATGGTCAGGGATATTCTCCGGAGACTGGCGTCCTGTGTCACCGTGGATGCCAGGCTGCAAATGGAGATTCTGAACCTGACAGAGGAACACCCTGTTCAAGTGGTGATGAGCCTCCTATGCTGTGCCCCAACGTGTGACAGGTACGGAGCACAAGTGCCTCGAGAGCTCAGTGCTCACCGGCCCGTAGGGCCCCTCACCCTGTACAGCCTGTCCAGTGGGCTCTGCCAGACAGGCAGAGAGCTGCGGGAGCCTTGGGCCCCTCTGTTTCCTGAGCCTCTGCCATGCTCCCTCTCTGCCCTTCAGGGCACCGGGGCTCTGTCACCCAGCCCCACGCAGCCGCACGGGGTACGGTGCTGACGCACAGCTCTGCTCACACAGAGCCGCCGCGCTGATGTGGAGAGCCATCGGCACGTCCGGAGTGGCCGCCCAGGAGGTGCTTCCAGCGCTGCTCTCTGCCATGGAGGAGCAGCCGCCCTATGGCAGCTTCTCCTGCGGAGACAAGGCTGTCTTTGCCCTGGCTGTGAGTTTCTGCAGCTGGTCTTTGCTCGCCCTCCTGGTTGCCTCTCCAGCACCTCTCCCTGCTCTCCCTAGCCTGCAGCTCCCTGCCTGGGCTCAAAGCTGGCCTAGGGGCAGGCTCAGGGGCAGCAGGCCGCGTGCTCCCCCTGCGTCTCCCCTCGGGCCCTGCCTCATAGACACCCTGGCACTGAGCGCTGCCTCAGGCTGCTTTGTCTCTTGCAGGCAACTCTGGTACTGTGGAGGATTGCTCCCATGTGTGAGTGGCACTGTGCCATTCTGCTTCATTCTCCCCAATTGTTTGTGGCTCTGCTCTTGCAAATTTTCACCACCACAGAGCAGATGCCAGGGGACATTGAAACTGGGAGATTCTGGAGAGCGTGCCGGGAAGAACACGGCCTTCCCTGCCATCCCCACAGGTGCCAGTCGCCCTGTCCTTCCCACGCCCTCGTGGCCAGGGCCAGCGCTCCCAGAGTGACCTGGCCTTTGCTCGGCATGCAGGTTTGCAGTGCAGACCATGAAGGCTCTGCTCTCCCGCCTGGGCTTTGACAAGAAGCTGGTGGCTCTGGAGAACAAGCGGGTCTGGGAGAAGCTGCTCTGTGCCGACACCCAGCACTATGCAGCAGATCTGCTGGCCAGGTGAGATCTCCTACGCCCCGCCGCCACCGTCAGCATTTGTGCTCCCTGCCCAGAGTGCCCCACACAGTCCCTGGGGCTGTAAGCGAGAGCCCTTGTCAGCGAGGGAGGGCCGAGCAGACTGGGAAAGGCTGGGAGAGGAGGATGCCCAGCAGCAGCCGCCTCCCAAGGGCCCCATGTCCCCTTGCAGAGTGCTGGAGAAAGATCAGACCTCTGTGAGACCACGCCTGGGAGAGGTCTGCCCGCCCGGCTCAGGGCCTTGTTTCCTTTTTCCCATGCCAGGGAGATGCGCCGTGGCTTGAGCCCCTTGTGTCCCCACATGGCCTCACACCTGCTCAGCCTGCTCCTCGGGAAGCAGCCCCGCTGGCATCTGCCTGCCCTGGCGTTCTTTGTGGAGGTGAGCCTGATGGCCAGCGCTGCCTGGCTGAGCTGCCTCCCAGCTCTTGGGCCTCCCGTAGCTGCAGCCGCCTGGGAGGCTGCCCACACCCACTGCTGCTGCCTGGGCCTGGCCCTATGAGGCTCTGGGCTCCTGCCGGCCGGCTCCCCCATCACTGCCCTGTGCCTTTCAGGTCCTGGAGTGTCTGGACTTGAGCAAACACGGTCCCAGTGCCCTGCTGGTGGTATCCAGGCACCTGCTGAGCCAGTGCAGGGACAGGCTGCGCCGGGCGCTCAGAGGCCTTGTGGTGCTCAGCAAGGAGCCCTCGCTGGTGAGAAGGGGCAGTGGCTGAAGCCATGCTGGCAGTGTGGGGCTGGGCAACGCAGACCTCTGGGCTTGGCTGGCCTTTGGCAGCAGAGGCAGCTGCTCCCAGCTCTCCTGCCTCCTGCTTCAGCTGCTCCAATGCCCCAAGCAGCTGTTGGTGCTGCGGCCATTCACGGCTTCACAGCACAGCCTGGTCTTGCACACAGGCCGGAGGAATATGCTGCCTCTATCCACACCTGGTGGAGCAGCTGGCTGACCCAGATGCAGAGGTGGTCTGGATGAGCCTCTGTGTGCTCACACATACGCTCCAGGACAAAGACCTCCTGCTACCCAGCGTCACCGCCCTGAAGCTGGCTGAGTCCCTCCTGCCACACTTTGAGAACGTAAGGCTATGTGCCCCCAGCCAAGGGCACTGGATGCTACCTGGAAACTTTGTGCTCTGTGCAGTTCTGGGCCTTTGCCTCAATGGGCCTGGAGTAGTTGGTGCTGAGGTCTTTTGCTTTCCTTCCAGGACAACAGCCACGTGCAGCTGCTCTCCATTCAGCTCTTTTGCAAGGTGATGGAGCTGGTAGTGGAAGAGGGGGAAGAGCTTCTCACGACATTTGTGAACCAGAGCCTGCTCCCTCGATTCTTGCGCTGGCACGATGAGAACCTGTATGTGGCCAAGGTGAGGTTTTGTGTGATGGTGCCGCATCCCTGGCAGGGGGCTTGGCCACCTCCTGCCCTGGCACCTGGTGGGCTCCAGCCTCCCCATGGTCATGGCACAGGGACACAGGTCCTGTGCCCTGGGCTCTGGTGCCACCTGCAGCTCTCTGCCACTCTCCAGGCCTCTTTCCAAGCCCTGCTTTGTGCGGCACGCTTCCTGAAGAGGAGGGACCTTGAGGAGCTGCTGACGAAGGCGTGGCGGATTAAGTTTGCTGAGAGCCTGGTAAGGACAGCCGGGGAGATCGAGCCCTGCCCCTGGTGCACGATGTGGAGGACCGGCAGCTGTGCCACTGCCCAGCGCCGCA
Organism: Melozone crissalis; assembly: GCF_028551555.1. NCBI lineage: Eukaryota > Metazoa > Chordata > Aves > Passeriformes > Passerellidae > Melozone > Melozone crissalis. The sequence continues at coordinate 7,406,820 of NW_026535850.1, read as the reverse complement.
GCCAGGCCCGCCAGCCTGTGCCCCCCATGCTGCTCCCTGTCCCGGGCTGTGTGGGCCGGCTCGGCCGGTGCTGGGGCCAGGGAGAGCCCGGCCAAGGGGCAGAGCCCATGCCAAGCCTTCCCTGCTGGTGCTCCCCGCAGCTGCTGCAGGACGAGAGCCGAGCGGCTGAGAGCCCACAGAGGACCCTGCGAGAGGCAGCTGTCAGGTTCATGGGTGAGCCCTGAGCCCGGCGCCCCTCCCTGCCCCCAGCCCGGCTGCTGCCCTGGCTACAGTGAGAGCCGGGCCTCTGCAGCTGGCTGGGATGGCCCTGGCAGGAGGCTTTCCTTGGATTTCCTCAATCTGGCCTCTGACCTTGGCTCTGTTCCTCTCTCTTCCAGCTCTTCAAGCCCTGAAGGAAGATGAGAGTTCATCGTGCCTGAGCAAACTGCTTCAGATGATCTTTGAAGGAAGATCTGCAGGACTTTGTCTGATGGATCAGATGTACCAGTGTCCATCAGCGATTTCAAGTGCCCATTGAAGATGGGAGCACCTGCAGAACAGGATGGAGCAGCTGGAGCTCCAGGCACAGCATGGCTGCTCAGAGCTGAGCCTGTGTGAAGCCCCAGCAGCTCCTGCCACCTCTCTCCCTGTTGGCACCTCCCTCCCTGCAGACCTCAGGCCCTGCCCATCCCCTTTTCTGCCTCCCAGCTCACCCCTTACCTTCGCTTTCCCTTAATAAACAGTTTGGGTTTTTCACTTGAACCGCATATCCGTGGAGCTGAAGTGACACAAAACCTGAGCCCGGAGACACGCAGGGCCCTGCTGCCCTTCTCCTGCCTGCTGTGTTCCGGGCACGGACAGAGAGGAACAAGGGCAGCTCAGGCTGCAAAGTTCCCTGTCCCGCTGCTCCAGTTGCACAGCGGCGTGGACTTAAAGGGCATGCTGAGCACGCTGAAGGGGACAAGGACTCTGAGTTGTAGAAGAGCCAGCTTGAGTGTGCTCTGAACCCAGCCATGAGGAATTCCAGTGCAGGCATCCACGGAGGGCAAAGGAGCTTGCAATGGCAGAAGTTTCCACAAAGAGCTTCCTGAAAGCACAGCAATGCTCCATCCCTACACAGGGACAGGAAGAGGGCAGTGAGACCAGAGGCAGGGGCCCAATCCCATCCCTCTGGGGCATGGCTGCAAAACAGCCGCAGCTGTGTCTTCCCGTGCCTGTGTTTGGGCTGTGCTGAGCCCAGAGCCAGCCAGCTTGTGCTCTGCTGTGCCAAGAGCGTTCTGGGCAGGCAGGCAGGCAGAAGTGCCGCTTGCACTGTGGGGAAGGGGGTCACGAGAGCTTCCTGCGGGAACAGGGCTCTGCTCCTTGCCTGGGAACAGCCTGGTTTTGCTGTCGTGAGCGCAGGCAGGAGCTCGGGCACTTGAAGGGGCAGCGGGCAGCTCTTGTTTATAGGGGGTCTGGGGCTGCGTGCCACAATGGACACGAGGAAACAGGCTCGGGAGAAGGAAGATGAGCTCGAGCTGGAGTGCCTGTGCTACAAGGTGCAGAAGTAATTGAGCCTTGCCAGGGTTTCTTAAGTGTGTGTTGGTGTTCCCTGGGAAATGGACACATTTGGGGAAATGCCTTTGGAAGAGAGGGGCTTGCTTCTCAAGCAAAGTGCTTCCCCAGGAGCCTCTAGTGAGCTAGGTGCAGCTGTCTCCCTTTGGCTCCTTGCGCTCCTTTCCATCCTTGAGGCCCCTTGCACTTGGCAGAGGGGCATGGCAAGGGAGAAGGCTGTGAAGAGCAGCTTTGGCAATCTGCCTGGGCCTGCAGAGACCAAGGCAAGCACCAGCGGCAGGGTGTGTCTGCCGCCTTTGAGCACAGGACAGAGGGGGATAATCTCTGTCCAGCCAAGAGCCCCAAATGCCTCTCAGAGACCTGTGAATTCAAAGGCCTTTATGCACATTCATGCCATCTTCCCTATCTGCTGTGTTTTAACTCTTGGCAAGATGCATTTGCCTCTTGCTTGCTGGAAGCTGCTCTGCTTCAGGGCCAGCAGCGAGCTGGGCTGTGCGGGCCCCGTGGAGAGTCCTTCCCCGAGCACTTGGCAGCTCTTGGTGTGTCCAGGGCTGTGTTAGACATTTGGGGCAATGGATTCCTTCCAAGCGGGGGCACCTTGGCTGGGGAGTGGTTGGCCCCGGGGCACGTGGCAGCATGTCCCTTTGTGACACGGTGCAGCAGGTTCCCTGTGGAACCGAAAGGGACACCGTGTCTTGGCAGCCCTTTGTGACACGCGCTGACATAGGGGCTGGCAGCCACACAGCCACGCCACAGTGCTCAGTGCACGCAACGGGACAGGAGGTGACAGAGCGGTGCTGTGAGGCGACCCTGCACAGTCAGCTCGTTGGCTGCTGACCTGGAGCTTTTCCAAGGCATTCCTCCTGTGGCTGGCCTCACGGCCAGACCTCGGCATTTGGTGACTCGGAGCTTTTCCGAGGCATCTCCCATCCCTGCAGCTGGTGCCCTCGTGGCCAGGCCGTGGGACTTGCTGACCTCCATTGTTTGCCAGGAGTGTCCTGTCATTGTGGCAGGAGCCCTCGAGTGCAGGACTTGCTGTGCTCTCGCCTTTCTGAGGCTCCTCTGTTGCAGGTGCCTTCAAGGCAAGACTGCAGCCCTTGCTGACGCAGGCCTTTGCCAAGGCATTTGAAAGGTTAGACAGCAGGATGGCGGGCGGACTGCTCAGTCTGTTCAAGGGGCTTCGGGGCAAGAAAAGCAAAGGCCCTGCAGCTGCCCCAGTGCAGAAGCCTGCAGAGCCAGAGAAGTTGCAGATGCTGCAGGACGGTGAGTGGTGGAGCTGGGCTGCTGGGCCGGTGCCTGCAGCTGGCCTGGCGCTGCCCCACCCCATCCCATCCCATCCCATCCCATCCCATCCCATCCCATCCCATCCCATCCCTGTGGACATGCCCATGGACGGGATGGGAGAGAGACCGGGGCTGCGCCCCTGAATTGCCGTGCTCCATCCCCTGGGCTCCCGTGGGGCTGTCCCTGCCTGGGGAGCGCAGGGCTGGGCTGTGTTCTCCAGCCTCTCCCGCAGCCCCTCACCTCTGGCTGCGCTTGCTCTTTAACAGATGCAGCCAGGGACCCAACTCAAGAGCAGGAGCCCACCCGTGGCCGCTTCCACAGAACAGCGCAGGTACCTGCGGCCATCCCCACCTGGGCCGGGCCTACTGGCGCTGCTTGGCTGATCCCTGCGCTTGGAGCAGGCCATGGAACGTCCCTCCCCTCCCTCCCTCCTTCTGCTGCAGACACTGCGGAGGTTTCTGCACCTGGGCCGCACAAAGACCCGTGGCACCGGCACCAAGGGCACGGCCCAGCCCGACTCCAGGCCTGGCCAGCTGCGGGCAGAGGCTGCTGCCATCTCAGCGTCCTCGGAGCTCGCAGCAGCCTCTGAGCAGGACACGGCCCAGGGCAGGGCGGAGGCTGGCATGGCCCTGACTGAGGGCATGGCCATCACCCACACCCAGGCTCAGGGCATGCCAGACACTCAGGCCAAGCCCACACTGACCGTGGCTCCTGCACCCACTCTGGAGGTTTTCCAGAAGCGTGCAGCTTCTCCACAGCAGGTAAGTGACGAAAGTGAAGGGAGAACGAGCACACATCCGATTGATGAGCATCGATCTCAGATTTATTGATCCAGCTTACACACTTTTATAGTAGTGTTAATTAAGTTCATACATATTGCAAAACCCGAGCTCATCACTGCTTACAGATTACACACCAACCCCTCCTTTGTTGTCAATACCTGTGGTTTCTTGTTGAGGCTAATACTTGTTTTTCTGATCCTGCTGTTGACTTGTTATTGAGCACCCTTCAAGGACTCCATGTTTTCCACCATGTTTTTCTCATAACTTAGCCAAGGACAAGGTATTTATTGTTTTTAAGGAAAAGCCTGAGAACTTGCTGGTTACAGCTGCCTTTTACTTTTTAACCAGCTGTATGTGATCATGGCCTTTTTCTATAAGCCATGTCTGAAAAAAGCTCTCCACAGCTAAGCAAACTGGGGCCAGGGCTGAAGGCCTCCCAGGATCATGTGGCTCCTCAAGCTACATCCGCTGGACCCCCTCAGCCTTTGAGGCCATTACAGTGGGGTGGGAAGGCAAGCACTTCTTCGGGGAAGCTGGGCAAGTTGCTCCCTTGGACAGCACTCCAAGTCTTCCCCACGCCGCGTCCTCCAGGTGCAAGCCATGGTCAGGGATATTCTCCGGAGACTGGCGTCCTGTATCACCGTGGATGCCAGGCTGCAAATGGAGATTCTGAACCTGACAGAGGAACACCCTGTTCAAGTGGTGATGAGCCTCCTATGCTGTGCCCCAACGTGTGACAGGTACGGAGCACAAGTGCCTCGAGAGCTCAGTGCTCACCGGCCCGTAGGGCCCCTCACCCTGTACAGCCTGTCCAGTGGGCTCTGCCAGACAGGCAGAGAGCTGCGGGAGCCTCGGGCCCCTCTGTTTCCTGAGCCTCTGCCATGCTCCCTCTCTGCCCTTCAGGGCACCGGGGCTCTGTCACCCAGCCCCACGCAGCCGCACGGGGCACGGTGCTGACGCACAGCTCTGCTCACACAGAGCCGCCGCGCTGATGTGGAGAGCCATCGGCACGTCCGGAGTGGCCGCCCAGGAGGTGCTTCCAGCGCTGCTCTCTGCCATGGAGGAGCAGCCGCCCTATGGCAGCTTCTCCTGCGGAGACAAGGCTGTCTTTGCCCTGGCTGTGAGTTTCTGCAGCTGGTCTTTGCTCGCCCTCCTGGTTGCCTCTCCAGCACCTCTCCCTGCTCTCCCTAGCCTGCAGCTCCCTGCCTGGGCTCAAAGCTGGCCTAGGGGCAGGCTCAGGGGCAGCAGGCCGCGTGCTCCCCCTGCGTCTCCCCTCGGGCCCTGCCTCATAGACACCCTGGCACTGAGCGCTGCCTCAGGCTGCTTTGTCTCTTGCAGGCAACTCTGGTGCTGTGGAGGATTGCTCCCATGTGTGAGTGGCACTGTGCCATTCTGCTTCATTCTCCCCAACTGTTTGTGGCTCTGCTCTTGCAAATTTTCACCACCACAGAGCAGATGCCAGGGGACATTGAAACTGGGAGATTCTGGAGAGCGTGCCGGGAAGAACACGGCCTTCCCTGCCATCCCCACGCCATCCCCACAGGTGCCAGTCGCCCTGTCCTTCCCACGCCCTCGTGGCCAGGGCCAGCGCTCCCAGAGTGACCTGGCCTTTGCTCGGCATGCAGGTTTGCAGTGCAGACCATGAAGGCTCTGCTCTCCCGCCTGGGCTTTGACAAGAAGCTGGTGGCTCTGGAGAACAAGCGGGTCTGGGAGAAGCTGCTCTGTGCCGACACCCAGCACTATGCAGCAGATCTGCTGGCCAGGTGAGATCTCCTACGCCCCGCCGCCACCGTCAGCATTTGTGCTCCCTGCCCAGAGTGCCCCACACAGTCCCTGGGGCTGTAAGCGAGAGCCCTTGTCAGCGAGGGAGGGCCGAGCAGACTGGGAAAGGCTGGGAGAGGAGGATGCCCAGCAGCAGCCGCCTCCCAAGGGCCCCATGTCCCCTTGCAGAGTGCTGGAGAAAGATCAGACCTCTGTGAGACCACGCCTGGGAGAGGTCTGCCCGCCCGGCTCAGGGCCTTGTTTCCTTTTTCCCATGCCAGGGAGATGCGCCGTGGCTTGAGCCCCTTGTGTCCCCACATGGCCTCACACCTGCTCAGCCTGCTCCTCGGGAAGCAGCCCCGCTGGCATCTGCCTGCCCTGGCGTTCTTTGTGGAGGTGAGCCTGATGGCCAGCGCTGCCTGGCTGAGCTGCCTCCCAGCTCTTGGGCCTCCCGTAGCTGCAGCCGCCTGGGAGGCTGCCCACACCCACTGCTGCTGCCTGGGCCTGGCCCTATGAGGCTCTGGGCTCCTGCCGGCCGGCTCCCCCATCACTGCCCTGTGCCTTTCAGGTCCTGGAGTGTCTGGACTTGAGCAAACACGGTCCCAGTGCCCTGCTGGTGGTATCCAGGCACCTGCTGAGCCAGTGCAGGGACAGGCTGCGCCGGGCGCTCAGAGGCCTTGTGGTGCTCAGCAAGGAGCCCTCGCTGGTGAGAAGGGGCAGTGGCTGAAGCCATGCTGGCAGTGTGGGGCTGGGCAACGCAGACCTCTGGGCTTGGCTGGCCTTTGGCAGCAGAGGCAGCTGCTCCCAGCTCTCCTGCCTCCTGCTTCAGCTGCCCCAGTGCCCCAAGCAGCTGTTGGTGCTGCGGCCGTTCACGGCTTCACAGCACAGCCTGGTCTTGCACACAGGCCGGAGGAATATGCTGCCTCTATCCACACCTGGTGGAGCAGCTGGCTGACCCAGATGCAGAGGTGGTCTGGATGAGCCTCTGTGTGCTCACACATACGCTCCAGGACAAAGACCTCCTGCTACCCAGCGTCACCGCCCTGAAGCTGGCTGAGTCCCTCCTGCCACACTTTGAGAACGTAAGGCTATGTGCCCCCAGCCAAGGGCACTGGATGCTACCTGGAAACTTTGTGCTCTGTGCAGTTCTGGGCCTTTGCCTCAATGGGCCTGGAGTAGTTGGTGCTGAGGTCTTTTGCTTTCCTTCCAGGACAACAGCCACGTGCAGCTGCTCTCCATTCAGCTCTTTTGCAAGGTGATGGAGCTGGTAGTGGAAGAGGGGGAAGAGCTTCTCACGACATTTGTGAACCAGAGCCTGCTCCCTCGATTCTTGCGCTGGCACGATGAGAACCTGTATGTGGCCAAGGTGAGGTTTTGTGTGATGGTGCCGCATCCCTGGCAGGGGGCTTGGCCACCTCCTGCCCTGGCACCTGGCGGGCTCCAGCCTCCCCATGGTCATGGCACAGGGACACAGGTCCTGTGCCCTGGGCTCTGGTGCCACCTGCAGCTCTCTGCCACTCTCCAGGCCTCTTTCCAAGCCCTGCTTTGTGCGGCACGCTTCCTGAAGAGGAGGGACCTTGAGGAGCTGCTGACGAAGGCGTGGCGGATTAAGTTTGCTGAGAGCCTGGTAAGGACAGCCGGGGAGATCGAGCCCTGCCCCTGGTGCACGATGTGGAGGACCGGCAGCTGTGCCACTGCCCAGCGCCGCAGCCAGGCCCGCCAGCCTGTGCCCCCCATGCTGCTCCCTGTCCCTGGCTGTGTGGGCCGGCTCGGCCGGTGCTGGGGCCAGGGAGAGCCCGGCCAAGGGGCAGAGCCCATGCCAAGCCTTCCCTGCTGGTGCTCCCCGCAGCTGCTGCAGGACGAGAGCCGAGCGGCTGAGAGCCCACAGAGGACCCTGCGAGAGGCAGCTGTCAGGTTCATGGGTGAGCCCTGAGCCCGGCGCCCCTCCCTGCCCCCAGCCCGGCTGCTGCCCTGGCTACAGTGAGAGCCGGGCCTCTGCAGCTTGCTGGGATGGCCCTGGCAGGAGGCTTTCCTTGGATTTCCTCAATCTGGCCTCTGACCTTGGCTCTGTTCCTCTCTCTTCCAGCTCTTCAAGCCCTGAAGGAAGATGAGAGTTCATCGTGCCTGAGCAAACTGCTTCAGATGATCTTTGAAGGAAGATCTGCAGGACTTTGTCTGATGGATCAGATGTACCAGTGTCCATCAGCGATTTCAAGTGCCCATTGAAGATGGGAGCACCTGCAGAACAGGATGGAGCAGCTGGAGCTCCAGGCACAGCATGGCTGCTCAGAGCTGAGCCTGTGTGAAGCCCCAGCAGCTCCTGCCATCGCTCTCCCTGTTGGCACCTCCCTCCCTGCAGACCTCAGGCCCTGCCCATCCCCTTTTCTGCCTCCCAGCTCACCCCTTACCTTCGCTTTCCCTTAATAAACAGTTTGGGTTTTTCACTTGAACCGCATATCCGTGGAGCTGAAGTGACACAAAACCTGAGCCCGGAGACACGCAGGGCCCTGCTGCCCTTCTCCTGCCTGCTGTGTTCCGGGCACGGACAGAGAGGAACAAGGGCAGCTCAGGCTGCAAAGTTCCCTGTCCCGCTGCTCCAGTTGCACAGCGGCGTGGACTTAAAGGGCATGCTGAGCACGCTGAAGGGGACAAGGACTCTGAGTTGTAGAAGAGCCAGCTTGAGTGTGCTCTGAACCCAGCCATGAGGAATTCCAGTGCAGGCATCCACGGAGGGCAAAGGAGCTTGCAATGGCAGAAGTTTCCACAAAGAGCTTCCTGAAAGCACAGCAATGCTCCATCCCTACACAGGGACAGGAAGAGGGCAGTGAGACCAGAGGCAGGGGCCCAATCCCATCCCTCTGGGGCATGGCTGCAAAACAGCCGCAGCTGTGTCTTCCCGTGCCTGTGTTTGGGCTGTGCTGAGCCCAGAGCCAGCCAGCTTGTGCTCTGCTGTGCCAAGAGCGTTCTGGGCAGGCAGGCAGGCAGAAGTGCCGCTTGCACTGTGGGGAAGGGGGTCACGAGAGCTTCCTGCGGGAACAGGGCTCTGCTCCTTGCCTGGGAACAGCCTGGTTTTGCTGTCGTGAGCGCAGGCAGGAGCTCGGGCACTTGAAGGGGCAGCGGGCAGCTCTTGTTTATAGGGGGTCTGGGGCTGCGTGCCACAATGGACACGAGGAAACAGGCTCGGGAGAAGGAAGATGAGCTCGAGCTGGAGTGCCTGTGCTACAAGGTGCAGAAGTAATTGAGCCTTGCCAGGGTTTCTTAAGTGTGTGTTGGTGTTCCCTGGGAAATGGACACATTTGGGGAAATGCCTTTGGAAGAGAGGGGCTTGCTTCTCAAGCAAAGTGCTTCCCCAGGAGCCTCTAGTGAGCTAGGTGCAGCTGTCTCCCTTTGGCTCCTTGCGCTCCTTTCCATCCTTGAGGCCCCTTGCACTTGGCAGAGGGGCATGGCAAGGGAGAAGGCTGTGAAGAGCAGCTTTGGCAATCTGCCTGGGCCTGCAGAGACCAAGGCAAGCACCAGCGGCAGGGTGTGTCCGCCGCCTTTGAGCACAGGACAGAGGGGGATAATCTCTGTCCAGCCAAGAGCCCCAAATGCCTCTCAGAGACCTGTGAATTCAAAGGCCTTTATGCACATTCATGCCATCTTCCCTATCTGCTGTGTTTTAACTCTTGGCAAGATGCATTTGCCTCTTGCTTGCTGGAAGCTGCTCTGCTTCAGGGCCAGCAGCGAGCTGGGCTGTGCGGGCCCCGTGGAGAGTCCTTCCCCGAGCACTTGGCAGCTCTTGGTGTGTCCAGGGCTGTGTTAGACATTTGGGGCAATGGATTCCTTCCAAGCGGGGGCACCTTGGCTGGGGAGTGGTTGGCCCCGGGGCACGTGGCAGCATGTCCCTTTGTGACACGGTGCAGCAGGTTCCCTGTGGAACCGAAAGGGACACCGTGTCTTGGCAGCCCTTTGTGACACGCGCTGACATAGGGGCTGGCAGCCACACAGCCACGCCACAGTGCTCAGTGCACGCAACGGGACAGGAGGTGACAGAGCGGTGCTGTGAGGCGACCCTGCACAGTCAGCTCGTTGGCTGCTGACCTGGAGCTTTTCCAAGGCATTCCTCCTGTGGCTGGCCTCACGGCCAGACCTCGGCATTTGGTGACTCGGAGCTTTTCCGAGGCATCTCCCATCCCTGCAGCTGGTGCCCTCGTGGCCAGGCCGTGGGACTTGCTGACCTCCATTGTTTGCCAGGAGTGTCCTGTCATTGTGGCAGGAGCCCTCGAGTGCAGGACTTGCTGTGCTCTCGCCTTTCTGAGGCTCCTCTGTTGCAGGTGCCTTCAAGGCAAGACTGCAGCCCTTGCTGACGCAGGCCTTTGCCAAGGCATTTGAAAGGTTAGACAGCAGGATGGCGGGCGGACTGCTCAGTCTGTTCAAGGGGCTTCGGGGCAAGAAAAGCAAAGGCCCTGCAGCTGCCCCAGTGCAGAAGCCTGCAGAGCCAGAGAAGTTGCAGATGCTGCAGGACGGTGAGTGGTGGAGCTGGGCTGCTGGGCCGGTGCCTGCAGCTGGCCTGGCCCTGCCCCACCCCATCCCATCCCATCCCATCCCATCCCATCCCATCCCTGTGGACATGCCCATGGACGGGATGGGAGAGAGACCGGGGCTGCGGCCCTGAATTGCCGTGCTCCATCCCCTGGGCTCCCGTGGGGCTGTCCCTGCCTGGGGAGCGCAGGGCTGGGCTGTGTTCTCCAGCCTCTCCCGCAGCCCCTCACCTCTGGCTGCGCTTGCTCTTTAACAGATGCAGCCAGGGACCCAACTCAAGAGCAGGAGCCCACCCGTGGCCGCTTCCACAGAACAGCGCAGGTACCTGCGGCCATCCCCACCTGGGCCGGGCCTACTGGCGCTGCTTGGCTGATCCCTGCGCTTGGAGCAGGCCATGGAACGTCCCTCCCCTCCCTCCCTCCTTCTGCTGCAGACACTGCGGAGGTTTCTGCACCTGGGCCGCACAAAGACCCGTGGCACCGGCACCAAGGGCACGGCCCAGCCCGACTCCAGGCCTGGCCAGCTGCGGGCAGAGGCTGCTGCCATCTCAGCGTCCTCGGAGCTCGCAGCAGCCTCTGAGCAGGACACGGCCCAGGGCAGGGCGGAGGCTGGCATGGCCCTGACTGAGGGCATGGCCATCACCCACACCCAGGCTCAGGGCATGCCAGACACTCAGGCCAAGCCCACACTGACCGTGGCTCCTGCACCCACTCTGGAGGTTTTCCAGAAGCGTGCAGCTTCTCCACAGCAGGTAAGTGACGAAAGTGAAGGGAGAACGAGCACACATCCGATTGATGAGCATCGATCTCAGATTTATTGATCCAGCTTACACACTTTTATAGTAGTGTTAATTAAGTTCATACATATTGCAAAACCCGAGCTCATCACTGCTTACAGATTACACACCAACCCCTCCTTTGTTGTCAATACCTGTGGTTTCTTGTTGAGGCTAATACTTGTTTTTCTGATCCTGCTGTTGACTTGTTATTGAGCACCCTTCAAGGACTCCATGTTTTCCACCATGTTTTTCTCATAACTTAGCCAAGGACAAGGTATTTATTGTTTTTAAGGAAAAGCCTGAGAACTTGCTGGTTACAGCTGCCTTTTACTTTTTAACCAGCTGTATGTGATCATGGCCTTTTTCTATAAGCCATGTCTGAAAAAAGCTCTCCACAGCTAAGCAAACTGGGGCCAGGGCTGAAGGCCTCCCAGGATCATGTGGCTCCTCAAGCTACATCCGCTGGACCCCCTCAGCCTTTGAGGCCATTACAGTGGGGTGGGAAGGCAAGCACTTCTTCGGGGAAGCTGGGCAAGTTGCTCCCTTGGACAGCACTCCAAGTCTTCCCCACGCCGCGTCCTCCAGGTGCAAGCCATGGTCAGGGATATTCTCCGGAGACTGGCGTCCTGTGTCACCGTGGATGCCAGGCTGCAAATGGAGATTCTGAACCTGACAGAGGAACACCCTGTTCAAGTGGTGATGAGCCTCCTATGCTGTGCCCCAACGTGTGACAGGTACGGAGCACAAGTGCCTCGAGAGCTCAGTGCTCACCGGCCCGTAGGGCCCCTCACCCTGTACAGCCTGTCCAGTGGGCTCTGCCAGACAGGCAGAGAGCTGCGGGAGCCTCGGGCCCCTCTGTTTCCTGAGCCTCTGCCATGCTCCCTCTCTGCCCTTCAGGGCACCGGGGCTCTGTCACCCAGCCCCACGCAGCCGCACGGGGCACGGTGCTGACGCACAGCTCTGCTCACACAGAGCCGCCGCGCTGATGTGGAGAGCCATCGGCACGTCCGGAGTGGCCGCCCAGGAGGTGCTTCCAGCGCTGCTCTCTGCCATGGAGGAGCAGCCGCCCTATGGCAGCTTCTCCTGCGGAGACAAGGCTGTCTTTGCCCTGGCTGTGAGTTTCTGCAGCTGGTCTTTGCTCGCCCTCCTGGTTGCCTCTCCAGCACCTCTCCCTGCTCTCCCTAGCCTGCAGCTCCCTGCCTGGGCTCAAAGCTGGCCTAGGGGCAGGCTCAGGGGCAGCAGGCCGCGTGCTCCCCCTGCGTCTCCCCTCGGGCCCTGCCTCATAGACACCCTGGCACTGAGCGCTGCCTCAGGCTGCTTTGTCTCTTGCAGGCAACTCTGGTGCTGTGGAGGATTGCTCCCATGTGTGAGTGGCACTGTGCCATTCTGCTTCATTCTCCCCAACTCTTTGTGCCTCTGCTCTTGCAAATTTTCACCACCACAGAGCAGATGCCAGGGGACATTGAAACTGGGAGATTCTGGAGAGCGTGCCGGGAAGAACACGGCCTTCCCTGCCATCCCCACAGGTGCCAGTCGCCCTGTCCTTCCCACGCCCTCGTGGCCAGGGCCAGCGCTCCCAGAGTGACCTGGCCTTTGCTCGGCATGCAGGTTTGCAGTGCAGACCATGAAGGCTCTGCTCTCCCGCCTGGGCTTTGACAAGAAGCTGGTGGCTCTGGAGAACAAGCGGGTCTGGGAGAAGCTGCTCTGTGCCGACACCCAGCACTATGCAGCAGATCTGCTGGCCAGGTGAGATCTCCTACGCCCCGCCGCCACCGTCAGCATTTGTGCTCCCTGCCCAGAGTGCCCCACACAGTCCCTGGGGCTGTAAGCGAGAGCCCTTGTCAGCGAGGGAGGGCCGAGCAGACTGGGAAAGGCTGGGAGAGGAGGATGCCCAGCAGCAGCCGCCTCCCAAGGGCCCCATGTCCCCTTGCAGAGTGCTGGAGAAAGATCAGACCTCTGTGAGACCACGCCTGGGAGAGGTCTGCCCGCCCGGCTCAGGGCCTTGTTTCCTTTTTCCCATGCCAGGGAGATGCGCCGTGGCTTGAGCCCCTTGTGTCCCCACATGGCCTCACACCTGCTCAGCCTGCTCCTCGGGAAGCAGCCCCGCTGGCATCTGCCTGCCCTGGCGTTCTTTGTGGAGGTGAGCCTGATGGCCAGCGCTGCCTGGCTGAGCTGCCTCCCAGCTCTTGGGCCTCCCGTAGCTGCAGCCGCCTGGGAGGCTGCCCACACCCACTGCTGCTGCCTGGGCCTGGCCCTATGAGGCTCTGGGCTCCTGCCGGCCGGCTCCCCCATCACTGCCCTGTGCCTTTCAGGTCCTGGAGTGTCTGGACTTGAGCAAACACGGTCCCAGTGCCCTGCTGGTGGTATCCAGGCACCTGCTGAGCCAGTGCAGGGACAGGCTGCGCCGGGCGCTCAGAGGCCTTGTGGTGCTCAGCAAGGAGCCCTCGCTGGTGAGAAGGGGCAGTGGCTGAAGCCATGCTGGCAGTGTGGGGCTGGGCAACGCAGACCTCTGGGCTTGGCTGGCCTTTGGCAGCAGAGGCAGCTGCTCCCAGCTCTCCTGCCTCCTGCTTCAGCTGCCCCAGTGCCCCAAGCAGCTGTTGGTGCTGCGGCCGTTCACGGCTTCACAGCACAGCCTGGTCTTGCACACAGGCCGGAGGAATATGCTGCCTCTATCCACACCTGGTGGAGCAGCTGGCTGACCCAGATGCAGAGGTGGTCTGGATGAGCCTCTGTGTGCTCACACATACGCTCCAGGACAAAGACCTCCTGCTACCCAGCGTCACCGCCCTGAAGCTGGCTGAGTCCCTCCTGCCACACTTTGAGAACGTAAGGCTATGTGCCCCCAGCCAAGGGCACTGGATGCTACCTGGAAACTTTGTGCTCTGTGCAGTTCTGGGCCTTTGCCTCAATGGGCCTGGAGTAGTTGGTGCTGAGGTCTTTTGCTTTCCTTCCAGGACAACAGCCACGTGCAGCTGCTCTCCATTCAGCTCTTTTGCAAGGTGATGGAGCTGGTAGTGGAAGAGGGGGAAGAGCTTCTCACGACATTTGTGAACCAGAGCCTGCTCCCTCGATTCTTGCGCTGGCACGATGAGAACCTGTATGTGGCCAAGGTGAGGTTTTGTGTGATGGTGCCGCATCCCTGGCAGGGGGCTTGGCCACCTCCTGCCCTGGCACCTGGCGGGCTCCAGCCTCCCCATGGTCATGGCACAGGGACACAGGTCCTGTGCCCTGGGCTCTGGTGCCACCTGCAGCTCTCTGCCACTCTCCAGGCCTCTTTCCAAGCCCTGCTTTGTGCGGCACGCTTCCTGAAGAGGAGGGACCTTGAGGAGCTGCTGACGAAGGCGTGGCGGATTAAGTTTGCTGAGAGCCTGGTAAGGACAGCCGGGGAGATCGAGCCCTGCCCCTGGTGCACGATGTGGAGGACCGGCAGCTGTGCCACTGCCCAGCGCCGCAGCCAGGCCCGCCAGCCTGTGCCCCCCATGCTGCTCCCTGTCCCGGGCTGTGTGGGCCGGCTCGGCCGGTGCTGGGGCCAGGGAGAGCCCGGCCAAGGGGCAGAGCCCATGCCAAGCCTTCCCTGCTGGTGCTCCCCGCAGCTGCTGCAGGACGAGAGCCGAGCGGCTGAGAGCCCACAGAGGACCCTGCGAGAGGCAGCTGTCAGGTTCATGGGTGAGCCCTGAGCCCGGCGCCCCTCCCTGCCCCCAGCCCGGCTGCTGCCCTGGCTACAGTGAGAGCCGGGCCTCTGCAGCTGGCTGGGATGGCCCTGGCAGGAGGCTTTCCTTGGATTTCCTCAATCTGGCCTCTGACCTTGGCTCTGTTCCTCTCTCTTCCAGCTCTTCAAGCCCTGAAGGAAGATGAGAGTTCATCGTGCCTGAGCAAACTGCTTCAGATGATCTTTGAAGGAAGATCTGCAGGACTTTGTCTGATGGATCAGATGTACCAGTGTCCATCAGCGATTTCAAGTGCCCATTGAAGATGGGAGCACCTGCAGAACAGGATGGAGCAGCTGGAGCTCCAGGCACAGCATGGCTGCTCAGAGCTGAGCCTGTGTGAAGCCCCAGCAGCTCCTGCCATCTCTCTCCCTGTTGGCACCTCCCTCCCTGCAGACCTCAGGCCCTGCCCATCCCCTTTTCTGCCTCCCAGCTCACCCCTTACCTTCGCTTTCCCTTAATAAACAGTTTGAGTTTTTCACTTGAACCGCATATCCGTGGAGCTGAAGTGACACAAAACCTGAGCCCGGAGACACGCAGGGCCCTGCTGCCCTTCTCCTGCCTGCTGTGTTCCGGGCACAGACAGAGAGGAACAAGGGCAGCTCAGGCTGCAAAGTTCCCTGTCCCGCTGCTCCAGTTGCACAGCGGCGTGGACTTAAAGGGCATGCTGAGCACGCTGAAGGGGACAAGGACTCTGAGTTGTAGAAGAGCCAGCTTGAGTGTGCTCTGAACCCAGCCATGAGGAATTCCAGTGCAGGCATCCACGGAGGGCAAAGGAGCTTGCAATGGCAGAAGTTTCCACAAAGAGCTTCCTGAAAGCACAGCAATGCTCCATCCCTACACAGGGACAGGAAGAGGGCAGTGAGACCAGAGGCAGGGGCCCAATCCCATCCCTCTGGGGCATGGCTGCAAAACAGCCGCAGCTGTGTCTTCCCGTGCCTGTGTTTGGGCTGTGCTGAGCCCAGAGCCAGCCAGCTTGTGCTCTGCTGTGCCAAGAGCGTTCTGGGCAGGCAGGCAGGCAGAAGTGCCGCTTGCACTGTGGGGAAGGGGGTCACGAGAGCTTCCTGCGGGAACAGGGCTCTGCTCCTTGCCTGGGAACAGCCTGGTTTTGCTGTCGTGAGCGCAGGCAGGAGCTCGGGCACTTGAAGGGGCAGCGGGCAGCTCTTGTTTATAGGGGGTCTGGGGCTGCGTGCCACAATGGACACGAGGAAACAGGCTCGGGAGAAGGAAGATGAGCTCGAGCTGGAGTGCCTGTGCTACAAGGTGCAGAAGTAATTGAGCCTTGCCAGGGTTTCTTAAGTGTGTGTTGGTGTTCCCTGGGAAATGGACACATTTGGGGAAATGCCTTTGGAAGAGAGGGGCTTGCTTCTCAAGCAAAGTGCTTCCCCAGGAGCCTCTAGTGAGCTAGGTGCAGCTGTCTCCCTTTGGCTCCTTGCGCTCCTTTCCATCCTTGAGGCCCCTTGCACTTGGCAGAGGGGCATGGCAAGGGAGAAGGCTGTGAAGAGCAGCTTTGGCAATCTGCCTGGGCCTGCAGAGACCAAGGCAAGCACCAGCGGCAGGGTGTGTCCGCCGCCTTTGAGCACAGGACAGAGGGGGATAATCTCTGTCCAGCCAAGAGCCCCAAATGCCTCTCAGAGACCTGTGAATTCAAAGGCCTTTATGCACATTCATGCCATCTTCCCTATCTGCTGTGTTTTAACTCTTGGCAAGATGCATTTGCCTCTTGCTTGCTGGAAGCTGCTCTGCTTCAGGGCCAGCAGCGAGCTGGGCTGTGCGGGCCCCGTGGAGAGTCCTTCCCCGAGCACTTGGCAGCTCTTGGTGTGTCCAGGGCTGTGTTAGACATTTGGGGCAATGGATTCCTTCCAAGCGGGGGCACCTTGGCTGGGGAGTGGTTGGCCCCGGGGCACGTGGCAGCATGTCCCTTTGTGACACGGTGCAGCAGGTTCCCTGTGGAACCGAAAGGGACACCGTGTCTTGGCAGCCCTTTGTGACACGCGCTGACATAGGGGCTGGCAGCCACACAGCCACGCCACAGTGCTCAGTGCACGCAACGGGACAGGAGGTGACAGAGCGGTGCTGTGAGGCGACCCTGCACAGTCAGCTCGTTGGCTGCTGACCTGGAGCTTTTCCAAGGCATTCCTCCTGTGGCTGGCCTCACGGCCAGACCTCGGCATTTGGTGACTCGGAGCTTTTCCGAGGCATCTCCCATCCCTGCAGCTGGTGCCCTCGTGGCCAGGCCGTGGGACTTGCTGACCTCCATTGTTTGCCAGGAGTGTCCTGTCATTGTGGCAGGAGCCCTCGAGTGCAGGACTTGCTGTGCTCTCGCCTTTCTGAGGCTCCTCTGTTGCAGGTGCCTTCAAGGCAAGACTGCAGCCCTTGCTGACGCAGGCCTTTGCCAAGGCATTTGAAAGGTTAGACAGCAGGATGGCGGGCGGACTGCTCAGTCTGTTCAAGGGGCTTCGGGGCAAGAAAAGCAAAGGCCCTGCAGCTGCCCCAGTGCAGAAGCCTGCAGAGCCAGAGAAGTTGCAGATGCTGCAGGACGGTGAGTGGTGGAGCTGGGCTGCTGGGCCGGTGCCTGCAGCTGGCCTGGCCCTGCCCCACCCCATCCCATCCCATCCCATCCCATCCCATCCCATCCCATCCCATCCCATCCCATCCCTGTGGACATGCCCATGGACGGGATGGGAGAGAGACCGGGGCTGCGGCCCTGAATTGCCGTGCTCCATCCCCTGGGCTCCCGTGGGGCTGTCCCTGCCTGGGGAGCGCAGGGCTGGGCTGTGTTCTCCAGCCTCTCCCGCAGCCCCTCACCTCTGGCTGCGCTTGCTCTTTAACAGATGCAGCCAGGGACCCAACTCAAGAGCAGGAGCCCACCCGTGGCCGCTTCCACAGAACAGCGCAGGTACCTGCGGCCATCCCCACCTGGGCCGGGCCTACTGGCGCTGCTTGGCTGATCCCTGCGCTTGGAGCAGGCCATGGAACGTCCCTCCCCTCCCTCCCTCCTTCTGCTGCAGACACTGCGGAGGTTTCTGCACCTGGGCCGCACAAAGACCCGTGGCACCGGCACCAAGGGCACGGCCCAGCCCGACTCCAGGCCTGGCCAGCTGCGGGCAGAGGCTGCTGCCATCTCAGCGTCCTCGGAGCTCGCAGCAGCCTCTGAGCAGGACACGGCCCAGGGCAGGGCGGAGGCTGGCATGGCCCTGACTGAGGGCATGGCCATCACCCACACCCAGGCTCAGGGCATGCCAGACACTCAGGCCAAGCCCACACTGACCGTGGCTCCTGCACCCACTCTGGAGGTTTTCCAGAAGCGTGCAGCTTCTCCACAGCAGGTAAGTGACGAAAGTGAAGGGAGAACGAGCACACATCCGATTGATGAGCATCGATCTCAGATTTATTGATCCAGCTTACACACTTTTATAGTAGTGTTAATTAAGTTCATACATATTGCAAAACCCGAGCTCATCACTGCTTACAGATTACACACCAACCCCTCCTTTGTTGTCAATACCTGTGGTTTCTTGTTGAGGCTAATACTTGTTTTTCTGATCCTGCTGTTGACTTGTTATTGAGCACCCTTCAAGGACTCCATGTTTTCCACCATGTTTTTCTCATAACTTAGCCAAGGACAAGGTATTTATTGTTTTTAAGGAAAAGCCTGAGAACTTGCTGGTTACAGCTGCCTTTTACTTTTTAACCAGCTGTATGTGATCATGGCCTTTTTCTATAAGCCATGTCTGAAAAAAGCTCTCCACAGCTAAGCAAACTGGGGCCAGGGCTGAAGGCCTCCCAGGATCATGTGGCTCCTCAAGCTACATCCGCTGGACCCCCTCAGCCTTTGAGGCCATTACAGTGGGGTGGGAAGGCAAGCACTTCTTCGGGGAAGCTGGGCAAGTTGCTCCCTTGGACAGCACTCCAAGTCTTCCCCACGCCGCGTCCTCCAGGTGCAAGCCATGGTCAGGGATATTCTCCGGAGACTGGCGTCCTGTGTCACCGTGGATGCCAGGCTGCAAATGGAGATTCTGAACCTGACAGAGGAACACCCTGTTCAAGTGGTGATGAGCCTCCTATGCTGTGCCCCAACGTGTGACAGGTACGGAGCACAAGTGCCTCGAGAGCTCAGTGCTCACCGGCCCGTAGGGCCCCTCACCCTGTACAGCCTGTCCAGTGGGCTCTGCCAGACAGGCAGAGAGCTGCGGGAGCCTCGGGCCCCTCTGTTTCCTGAGCCTCTGCCATGCTCCCTCTCTGCCCTTCAGGGCACCGGGGCTCTGTCACCCAGCCCCACGCAGCCGCACGGGGCACGGTGCTGACGCACAGCTCTGCTCACACAGAGCCGCCGCGCTGATGTGGAGAGCCATCGGCACGTCCGGAGTGGCCGCCCAGGAGGTGCTTCCAGCGCTGCTCTCTGCCATGGAGGAGCAGCCGCCCTATGGCAGCTTCTCCTGCGGAGACAAGGCTGTCTTTGCCCTGGCTGTGAGTTTCTGCAGCTGGTCTTTGCTCGCCCTCCTGGTTGCCTCTCCAGCACCTCTCCCTGCTCTCCCTAGCCTGCAGCTCCCTGCCTGGGCTCAAAGCTGGCCTAGGGGCAGGCTCAGGGGCAGCAGGCCGCGTGCTCCCCCTGCGTCTCCCCTCGGGCCCTGCCTCATAGACACCCTGGCACTGAGCGCTGCCTCAGGCTGCTTTGTCTCTTGCAGGCAACTCTGGTGCTGTGGAGGATTGCTCCCATGTGTGAGTGGCACTGTGCCATTCTGCTTCATTCTCCCCAACTCTTTGTGCCTCTGCTCTTGCAAATTTTCACCACCACAGAGCAGATGCCAGGGGACATTGAAACTGGGAGATTCTGGAGAGCGTGCCGGGAAGAACACGGCCTTCCCTGCCATCCCCACAGGTGCCAGTCGCCCTGTCCTTCCCACGCCCTCGTGGCCAGGGCCAGCGCTCCCAGAGTGACCTGGCCTTTGCTCGGCATGCAGGTTTGCAGTGCAGACCATGAAGGCTCTGCTCTCCCGCCTGGGCTTTGACAAGAAGCTGGTGGCTCTGGAGAACAAGCGGGTCTGGGAGAAGCTGCTCTGTGCCGACACCCAGCACTATGCAGCAGATCTGCTGGCCAGGTGAGATCTCCTACGCCCCGCCGCCACCGTCAGCATTTGTGCTCCCTGCCCAGAGTGCCCCACACAGTCCCTGGGGCTGTAAGCGAGAGCCCTTGTCAGCGAGGGAGGGCCGAGCAGACTGGGAAAGGCTGGGAGAGGAGGATGCCCAGCAGCAGCCGCCTCCCAAGGGCCCCATGTCCCCTTGCAGAGTGCTGGAGAAAGATCAGACCTCTGTGAGACCACGCCTGGGAGAGGTCTGCCCGCCCGGCTCAGGGCCTTGTTTCCTTTTTCCCATGCCAGGGAGATGCGCCGTGGCTTGAGCCCCTTGTGTCCCCACATGGCCTCACACCTGCTCAGCCTGCTCCTCGGGAAGCAGCCCCGCTGGCATCTGCCTGCCCTGGCGTTCTTTGTGGAGGTGAGCCTGATGGCCAGCGCTGCCTGGCTGAGCTGCCTCCCAGCTCTTGGGCCTCCCGTAGCTGCAGCCGCCTGGGAGGCTGCCCACACCCACTGCTGCTGCCTGGGCCTGGCCCTATGAGGCTCTGGGCTCCTGCCGGCCGGCTCCCCCATCACTGCCCTGTGCCTTTCAGGTCCTGGAGTGTCTGGACTTGAGCAAACACGGTCCCAGTGCCCTGCTGGTGGTATCCAGGCACCTGCTGAGCCAGTGCAGGGACAGGCTGCGCCGGGCGCTCAGAGGCCTTGTGGTGCTCAGCAAGGAGCCCTCGCTGGTGAGAAGGGGCAGTGGCTGAAGCCATGCTGGCAGTGTGGGGCTGGGCAACGCAGACCTCTGGGCTTGGCTGGCCTTTGGCAGCAGAGGCAGCTGCTCCCAGCTCTCCTGCCTCCTGCTTCAGCTGCCCCAGTGCCCCAAGCAGCTGTTGGTGCTGCGGCCGTTCACGGCTTCACAGCACAGCCTGGTCTTGCACACAGGCCGGAGGAATATGCTGCCTCTATCCACACCTGGTGGAGCAGCTGGCTGACCCAGATGCAGAGGTGGTCTGGATGAGCCTCTGTGTGCTCACACATACGCTCCAGGACAAAGACCTCCTGCTACCCAGCGTCACCGCCCTGAAGCTGGCTGAGTCCCTCCTGCCACACTTTGAGAACGTAAGGCTATGTGCCCCCAGCCAAGGGCACTGGATGCTACCTGGAAACTTTGTGCTCTGTGCAGTTCTGGGCCTTTGCCTCAATGGGCCTGGAGTAGTTGGTGCTGAGGTCTTTTGCTTTCCTTCCAGGACAACAGCCACGTGCAGCTGCTCTCCATTCAGCTCTTTTGCAAGGTGATGGAGCTGGTAGTGGAAGAGGGGGAAGAGCTTCTCACGACATTTGTGAACCAGAGCCTGCTCCCTCGATTCTTGCGCTGGCACGATGAGAACCTGTATGTGGCCAAGGTGAGGTTTTGTGTGATGGTGCCGCATCCCTGGCAGGGGGCTTGGCCACCTCCTGCCCTGGCACCTGGCGGGCTCCAGCCTCCCCATGGTCATGGCACAGGGACACAGGTCCTGTGCCCTGGGCTCTGGTGCCACCTGCAGCTCTCTGCCACTCTCCAGGCCTCTTTCCAAGCCCTGCTTTGTGCGGCACGCTTCCTGAAGAGGAGGGACCTTGAGGAGCTGCTGACGAAGGCGTGGCGGATTAAGTTTGCTGAGAGCCTGGTAAGGACAGCCGGGGAGATCGAGCCCTGCCCCTGGTGCACGATGTGGAGGACCGGCAGCTGTGCCACTGCCCAGCGCCGCAGCCAGGCCCGCCAGCCTGTGCCCCCCATGCTGCTCCCTGTCCCGGGCTGTGTGGGCCGGCTCGGCCGGTGCTGGGGCCAGGGAGAGCCCGGCCAAGGGGCAGAGCCCATGCCAAGCCTTCCCTGCTGGTGCTCCCCGCAGCTGCTGCAGGACGAGAGCCGAGCGGCTGAGAGCCCACAGAGGACCCTGCGAGAGGCAGCTGTCAGGTTCATGGGTGAGCCCTGAGCCCGGCGCCCCTCCCTGCCCCCAGCCCGGCTGCTGCCCTGGCTACAGTGAGAGCCGGGCCTCTGCAGCTGGCTGGGATGGCCCTGGCAGGAGGCTTTCCTTGGATTTCCTCAATCTGGCCTCTGACCTTGGCTCTGTTCCTCTCTCTTCCAGCTCTTCAAGCCCTGAAGGAAGATGAGAGTTCATCGTGCCTGAGCAAACTGCTTCAGATGATCTTTGAAGGAAGATCTGCAGGACTTTGTCTGATGGATCAGATGTACCAGTGTCCATCAGCGATTTCAAGTGCCCATTGAAGATGGGAGCACCTGCAGAACAGGATGGAGCAGCTGGAGCTCCAGGCACAGCATGGCTGCTCAGAGCTGAGCCTGTGTGAAGCCCCAGCAGCTCCTGCCACCTCTCTCCCTGTTGGCACCTCCCTCCCTGCAGACCTCAGGCCCTGCCCATCCCCTTTTCTGCCTCCCAGCTCACCCCTTACCTTCGCTTTCCCTTAATAAACAGTTTGGGTTTTTCACTTGAACCGCATATCCGTGGAGCTGAAGTGACACAAAACCTGAGCCCGGAGACACGCAGGGCCCTGCTGCCCTTCTCCTGCCTGCTGTGTTCCGGGCACGGACAGAGAGGAACAAGGGCAGCTCAGGCTGCAAAGTTCCCTGTCCCGCTGCTCCAGTTGCACAGCGGCGTGGACTTAAAGGGCATGCTGAGCACGCTGAAGGGGACAAGGACTCTGAGTTGTAGAAGAGCCAGCTTGAGTGTGCTCTGAACCCAGCCATGAGGAATTCCAGTGCAGGCATCCACGGAGGGCAAAGGAGCTTGCAATGGCAGAAGTTTCCACAAAGAGCTTCCTGAAAGCACAGCAATGCTCCATCCCTACACAGGGACAGGAAGAGGGCAGTGAGACCAGAGGCAGGGGCCCAATCCCATCCCTCTGGGGCATGGCTGCAAAACAGCCGCAGCTGTGTCTTCCCGTGCCTGTGTTTGGGCTGTGCTGAGCCCAGAGCCAGCCAGCTTGTGCTCTGCTGTGCCAAGAGCGTTCTGGGCAGGCAGGCAGGCAGAAGTGCCGCTTGCACTGTGGGGAAGGGGGTCACGAGAGCTTCCTGCGGGAACAGGGCTCTGCTCCTTGCCTGGGAACAGCCTGGTTTTGCTGTCGTGAGCGCAGGCAGGAGCTCGGGCACTTGAAGGGGCAGCGGGCAGCTCTTGTTTATAGGGGGTCTGGGGCTGCGTGCCACAATGGACACGAGGAAACAGGCTCGGGAGAAGGAAGATGAGCTCGAGCTGGAGTGCCTGTGCTACAAGGTACAGAAGTAATTGAGCCTTGCCAGGGTTTCTTAAGTGTGTGTTGGTGTTCCCTGGGAAATGGACACATTTGGGGAAATGCCTTTGGAAGAGAGGGGCTTGCTTCTCAAGCAAAGTGCTTCCCCAGGAGCCTCTAGTGAGCTAGGTGCAGCTGTCTCCCTTTGGCTCCTTGCGCTCCTTTCCATCCTTGAGGCCCCTTGCACTTGGCAGAGGGGCATGGCAAGGGAGAAGGCTGTGAAGAGCAGCTTTGGCAATCTGCCTGGGCCTGCAGAGACCAAGGCAAGCACCAGCGGCAGGGTGTGTCCGCCGCCTTTGAGCACAGGACAGAGGGGGATAATCTCTGTCCAGCCAAGAGCCCCAAATGCCTCTCAGAGACCTGTGAATTCAAAGGCCTTTATGCACATTCATGCCATCTTCCCTATCTGCTGTGTTTTAACTCTTGGCAAGATGCATTTGCCTCTTGCTTGCTGGAAGCTGCTCTGCTTCAGGGCCAGCAGCGAGCTGGGCTGTGCGGGCCCCGTGGAGAGTCCTTCCCCGAGCACTTGGCAGCTCTTGGTGTGTCCAGGGCTGTGTTAGACATTTGGGGCAATGGATTCCTTCCAAGCGGGGGCACCTTGGCTGGGGAGTGGTTGGCCCCGGGGCACGTGGCAGCATGTCCCTTTGTGACACGGTGCAGCAGGTTCCCTGTGGAACCGAAAGGGACACCGTGTCTTGGCAGCCCTTTGTGACACGCGCTGACATAGGGGCTGGCAGCCACACAGCCACGCCACAGTGCTCAGTGCACGCAACGGGACAGGAGGTGACAGAGCGGTGCTGTGAGGCGACCCTGCACAGTCAGCTCGTTGGCTGCTGACCTGGAGCTTTTCCAAGGCATTCCTCCTGTGGCTGGCCTCACGGCCAGACCTCGGCATTTGGTGACTCGGAGCTTTTCCGAGGCATCTCCCATCCCTGCAGCTGGTGCCCTCGTGGCCAGGCCGTGGGACTTGCTGACCTCCATTGTTTGCCAGGAGTGTCCTGTCATTGTGGCAGGAGCCCTCGAGTGCAGGACTTGCTGTGCTCTCGCCTTTCTGAGGCTCCTCTGTTGCAGGTGCCTTCAAGGCAAGACTGCAGCCCTTGCTGACGCAGGCCTTTGCCAAGGCATTTGAAAGGTTAGACAGCAGGATGGCGGGCGGACTGCTCAGTCTGTTCAAGGGGCTTCGGGGCAAGAAAAGCAAAGGCCCTGCAGCTGCCCCAGTGCAGAAGCCTGCAGAGCCAGAGAAGTTGCAGATGCTGCAGGACGGTGAGTGGTGGAGCTGGGCTGCTGGGCCGGTGCCTGCAGCTGGCCTGGCCCTGCCCCACCCCATCCCATCCCATCCCATCCCATCCCATCCCATCCCATCCCATCCCATCCCATCCCTGTGGACATGCCCATGGACGGGATGGGAGAGAGACCGGGGCTGCGCCCCTGAATTGCCGTGCTCCATCCCCTGGGCTCCCGTGGGGCTGTCCCTGCCTGGGGAGCGCAGGGCTGGGCTGTGTTCTCCAGCCTCTCCCGCAGCCCCTCACCTCTGGCTGCGCTTGCTCTTTAACAGATGCAGCCAGGGACCCAACTCAAGAGCAGGAGCCCACCCGTGGCCGCTTCCACAGAACAGCGCAGGTACCTGCGGCCATCCCCACCTGGGCCGGGCCTACTGGCGCTGCTTGGCTGATCCCTGCGCTTGGAGCAGGCCATGGAACGTCCCTCCCCTCCCTCCCTCCTTCTGCTGCAGACACTGCGGAGGTTTCTGCACCTGGGCCGCACAAAGACCCGTGGCACCGGCACCAAGGGCACGGCCCAGCCCGACTCCAGGCCTGGCCAGCTGCGGGCAGAGGCTGCTGCCATCTCAGCGTCCTCGGAGCTCGCAGCAGCCTCTGAGCAGGACACGGCCCAGGGCAGGGCGGAGGCTGGCATGGCCCTGACTGAGGGCATGGCCATCACCCACACCCAGGCTCAGGGCATGCCAGACACTCAGGCCAAGCCCACACTGACCGTGGCTCCTGCACCCACTCTGGAGGTTTTCCAGAAGCGTGCAGCTTCTCCACAGCAGGTAAGTGACGAAAGTGAAGGGAGAACGAGCACACATCCGATTGATGAGCATCGATCTCAGATTTATTGATCCAGCTTACACACTTTTATAGTAGTGTTAATTAAGTTCATACATATTGCAAAACCCGAGCTCATCACTGCTTACAGATTACACACCAACCCCTCCTTTGTTGTCAATACCTGTGGTTTCTTGTTGAGGCTAATACTTGTTTTTCTGATCCTGCTGTTGACTTGTTATTGAGCACCCTTCAAGGACTCCATGTTTTCCACCATGTTTTTCTCATAACTTAGCCAAGGACAAGGTATTTATTGTTTTTAAGGAAAAGCCTGAGAACTTGCTGGTTACAGCTGCCTTTTACTTTTTAACCAGCTGTATGTGATCATGGCCTTTTTCTATAAGCCATGTCTGAAAAAAGCTCTCCACAGCTAAGCAAACTGGGGCCAGGGCTGAAGGCCTCCCAGGATCATGTGGCTCCTCAAGCTACATCCGCTGGACCCCCTCAGCCTTTGAGGCCATTACAGTGGGGTGGGAAGGCAAGCACTTCTTCGGGGAAGCTGGGCAAGTTGCTCCCTTGGACAGCACTCCAAGTCTTCCCCACGCCGCGTCCTCCAGGTGCAAGCCATGGTCAGGGATATTCTCCGGAGACTGGCGTCCTGTGTCACCGTGGATGCCAGGCTGCAAATGGAGATTCTGAACCTGACAGAGGAACACCCTGTTCAAGTGGTGATGAGCCTCCTATGCTGTGCCCCAACGTGTGACAGGTACGGAGCACAAGTGCCTCGAGAGCTCAGTGCTCACCGGCCCGTAGGGCCCCTCACCCTGTACAGCCTGTCCAGTGGGCTCTGCCAGACAGGCAGAGAGCTGCGGGAGCCTCGGGCCCCTCTGTTTCCTGAGCCTCTGCCATGCTCCCTCTCTGCCCTTCAGGGCACCGGGGCTCTGTCACCCAGCCCCACGCAGCCGCACGGGGCACGGTGCTGACGCACAGCTCTGCTCACACAGAGCCGCCGCGCTGATGTGGAGAGCCATCGGCACGTCCGGAGTGGCCGCCCAGGAGGTGCTTCCAGCGCTGCTCTCTGCCATGGAGGAGCAGCCGCCCTATGGCAGCTTCTCCTGCGGAGACAAGGCTGTCTTTGCCCTGGCTGTGAGTTTCTGCAGCTGGTCTTTGCTCGCCCTCCTGGTTGCCTCTCCAGCACCTCTCCCTGCTCTCCCTAGCCTGCAGCTCCCTGCCTGGGCTCAAAGCTGGCCTAGGGGCAGGCTCAGGGGCAGCAGGCCGCGTGCTCCCCCTGCGTCTCCCCTCGGGCCCTGCCTCATAGACACCCTGGCACTGAGCGCTGCCTCAGGCTGCTTTGTCTCTTGCAGGCAACTCTGGTGCTGTGGAGGATTGCTCCCATGTGTGAGTGGCACTGTGCCATTCTGCTTCATTCTCCCCAACTCTTTGTGCCTCTGCTCTTGCAAATTTTCACCACCACAGAGCAGATGCCAGGGGACATTGAAACTGGGAGATTCTGGAGAGCGTGCCGGGAAGAACACGGCCTTCCCTGCCATCCCCACAGGTGCCAGTCGCCCTGTCCTTCCCACGCCCTCGTGGCCAGGGCCAGCGCTCCCAGAGTGACCTGGCCTTTGCTCGGCATGCAGGTTTGCAGTGCAGACCATGAAGGCTCTGCTCTCCCGCCTGGGCTTTGACAAGAAGCTGGTGGCTCTGGAGAACAAGCGGGTCTGGGAGAAGCTGCTCTGTGCCGACACCCAGCACTATGCAGCAGATCTGCTGGCCAGGTGAGATCTCCTACGCCCCGCCGCCACCGTCAGCATTTGTGCTCCCTGCCCAGAGTGCCCCACACAGTCCCTGGGGCTGTAAGCGAGAGCCCTTGTCAGCGAGGGAGGGCCGAGCAGACTGGGAAAGGCTGGGAGAGGAGGATGCCCAGCAGCAGCCGCCTCCCAAGGGCCCCATGTCCCCTTGCAGAGTGCTGGAGAAAGATCAGACCTCTGTGAGACCACGCCTGGGAGAGGTCTGCCCGCCCGGCTCAGGGCCTTGTTTCCTTTTTCCCATGCCAGGGAGATGCGCCGTGGCTTGAGCCCCTTGTGTCCCCACATGGCCTCACACCTGCTCAGCCTGCTCCTCGGGAAGCAGCCCCGCTGGCATCTGCCTGCCCTGGCGTTCTTTGTGGAGGTGAGCCTGATGGCCAGCGCTGCCTGGCTGAGCTGCCTCCCAGCTCTTGGGCCTCCCGTAGCTGCAGCCGCCTGGGAGGCTGCCCACACCCACTGCTGCTGCCTGGGCCTGGCCCTATGAGGCTCTGGGCTCCTGCCGGCCGGCTCCCCCATCACTGCCCTGTGCCTTTCAGGTCCTGGAGTGTCTGGACTTGAGCAAACACGGTCCCAGTGCCCTGCTGGTGGTATCCAGGCACCTGCTGAGCCAGTGCAGGGACAGGCTGCGCCGGGCGCTCAGAGGCCTTGTGGTGCTCAGCAAGGAGCCCTCGCTGGTGAGAAGGGGCAGTGGCTGAAGCCATGCTGGCAGTGTGGGGCTGGGCAACGCAGACCTCTGGGCTTGGCTGGCCTTTGGCAGCAGAGGCAGCTGCTCCCAGCTCTCCTGCCTCCTGCTTCAGCTGCCCCAGTGCCCCAAGCAGCTGTTGGTGCTGCGGCCGTTCACGGCTTCACAGCACAGCCTGGTCTTGCACACAGGCCGGAGGAATATGCTGCCTCTATCCACACCTGGTGGAGCAGCTGGCTGACCCAGATGCAGAGGTGGTCTGGATGAGCCTCTGTGTGCTCACACATACGCTCCAGGACAAAGACCTCCTGCTACCCAGCGTCACCGCCCTGAAGCTGGCTGAGTCCCTCCTGCCACACTTTGAGAACGTAAGGCTATGTGCCCCCAGCCAAGGGCACTGGATGCTACCTGGAAACTTTGTGCTCTGTGCAGTTCTGGGCCTTTGCCTCAATGGGCCTGGAGTAGTTGGTGCTGAGGTCTTTTGCTTTCCTTCCAGGACAACAGCCACGTGCAGCTGCTCTCCATTCAGCTCTTTTGCAAGGTGATGGAGCTGGTAGTGGAAGAGGGGGAAGAGCTTCTCACGACATTTGTGAACCAGAGCCTGCTCCCTCGATTCTTGCGCTGGCACGATGAGAACCTGTATGTGGCCAAGGTGAGGTTTTGTGTGATGGTGCCGCATCCCTGGCAGGGGGCTTGGCCACCTCCTGCCCTGGCACCTGGTGGGCTCCAGCCTCCCCATGGTCATGGCACAGGGACACAGGTCCTGTGCCCTGGGCTCTGGTGCCACCTGCAGCTCTCTGCCACTCTCCAGGCCTCTTTCCAAGCCCTGCTTTGTGCGGCACGCTTCCTGAAGAGGAGGGACCTTGAGGAGCTGCTGACGAAGGCGTGGCGGATTAAGTTTGCTGAGAGCCTGGTAAGGACAGCCGGGGAGATCGAGCCCTGCCCCTGGTGCACGATGTGGAGGACCGGCAGCTGTGCCACTGCCCAGCGCCGCAGCCAGGCCCGCCAGCCTGTGCCCCCCATGCTGCTCCCTGTCCCGGGCTGTGTGGGCC
Source organism: Melozone crissalis (assembly GCF_028551555.1). Taxonomy (NCBI): domain Eukaryota; kingdom Metazoa; phylum Chordata; class Aves; order Passeriformes; family Passerellidae; genus Melozone; species Melozone crissalis. The sequence goes on along the minus strand of NW_026535850.1, from coordinate 7,378,525 downwards.
GGCTCGGCCGGTGCTGGGGCCAGGGAGAGCCCGGCCAAGGGGCAGAGCCCATGCCAAGCCTTCCCTGCTGGTGCTCCCCGCAGCTGCTGCAGGACGAGAGCCGAGCGGCTGAGAGCCCACAGAGGACCCTGCGAGAGGCAGCTGTCAGGTTCATGGGTGAGCCCTGAGCCCGGCGCCCCTCCCTGCCCCCAGCCCGGCTGCTGCCCTGGCTACAGTGAGAGCCGGGCCTCTGCAGCTGGCTGGGATGGCCCTGGCAGGAGGCTTTCCTTGGATTTCCTCAATCTGGCCTCTGACCTTGGCTCTGTTCCTCTCTCTTCCAGCTCTTCAAGCCCTGAAGGAAGATGAGAGTTCATCGTGCCTGAGCAAACTGCTTCAGATGATCTTTGAAGGAAGATCTGCAGGACTTTGTCTGATGGATCAGATGTACCAGTGTCCATCAGCGATTTCAAGTGCCCATTGAAGATGGGAGCACCTGCAGAACAGGATGGAGCAGCTGGAGCTCCAGGCACAGCATGGCTGCTCAGAGCTGAGCCTGTGTGAAGCCCCAGCAGCTCCTGCCACCTCTCTCCCTGTTGGCACCTCCCTCCCTGCAGACCTCAGGCCCTGCCCATCCCCTTTTCTGCCTCCCAGCTCACCCCTTACCTTCGCTTTCCCTTAATAAACAGTTTGGGTTTTTCACTTGAACCGCATATCCGTGGAGCTGAAGTGACACAAAACCTGAGCCCGGAGACACGCAGGGCCCTGCTGCCCTTCTCCTGCCTGCTGTGTTCCGGGCACGGACAGAGAGGAACAAGGGCAGCTCAGGCTGCAAAGTTCCCTGTCCCGCTGCTCCAGTTGCACAGCGGCGTGGACTTAAAGGGCATGCTGAGCACGCTGAAGGGGACAAGGACTCTGAGTTGTAGAAGAGCCAGCTTGAGTGTGCTCTGAACCCAGCCATGAGGAATTCCAGTGCAGGCATCCACGGAGGGCAAAGGAGCTTGCAATGGCAGAAGTTTCCACAAAGAGCTTCCTGAAAGCACAGCAATGCTCCATCCCTACACAGGGACAGGAAGAGGGCAGTGAGACCAGAGGCAGGGGCCCAATCCCATCCCTCTGGGGCATGGCTGCAAAACAGCCGCAGCTGTGTCTTCCCGTGCCTGTGTTTGGGCTGTGCTGAGCCCAGAGCCAGCCAGCTTGTGCTCTGCTGTGCCAAGAGCGTTCTGGGCAGGCAGGCAGGCAGAAGTGCCGCTTGCACTGTGGGGAAGGGGGTCACGAGAGCTTCCTGCGGGAACAGGGCTCTGCTCCTTGCCTGGGAACAGCCTGGTTTTGCTGTCGTGAGCGCAGGCAGGAGCTCGGGCACTTGAAGGGGCAGCGGGCAGCTCTTGTTTATAGGGGGTCTGGGGCTGCGTGCCACAATGGACACGAGGAAACAGGCTCGGGAGAAGGAAGATGAGCTCGAGCTGGAGTGCCTGTGCTACAAGGTGCAGAAGTAATTGAGCCTTGCCAGGGTTTCTTAAGTGTGTGTTGGTGTTCCCTGGGAAATGGACACATTTGGGGAAATGCCTTTGGAAGAGAGGGGCTTGCTTCTCAAGCAAAGTGCTTCCCCAGGAGCCTCTAGTGAGCTAGGTGCAGCTGTCTCCCTTTGGCTCCTTGCGCTCCTTTCCATCCTTGAGGCCCCTTGCACTTGGCAGAGGGGCATGGCAAGGGAGAAGGCTGTGAAGAGCAGCTTTGGCAATCTGCCTGGGCCTGCAGAGACCAAGGCAAGCACCAGCGGCAGGGTGTGTCCGCCGCCTTTGAGCACAGGACAGAGGGGGATAATCTCTGTCCAGCCAAGAGCCCCAAATGCCTCTCAGAGACCTGTGAATTCAAAGGCCTTTATGCACATTCATGCCATCTTCCCTATCTGCTGTGTTTTAACTCTTGGCAAGATGCATTTGCCTCTTGCTTGCTGGAAGCTGCTCTGCTTCAGGGCCAGCAGCGAGCTGGGCTGTGCGGGCCCCGTGGAGAGTCCTTCCCCGAGCACTTGGCAGCTCTTGGTGTGTCCAGGGCTGTGTTAGACATTTGGGGCAATGGATTCCTTCCAAGCGGGGGCACCTTGGCTGAGGAGTGGTTGGCCCCGGGGCACGTGGCAGCATGTCCCTTTGTGACACGGTGCAGCAGGTTCCCTGTGGAACCGAAAGGGACACCGTGTCTTGGCAGCCCTTTGTGACACGCGCTGACATAGGGGCTGGCAGCCACACAGCCACGCCACAGTGCTCAGTGCACGCAACGGGACAGGAGGTGACAGAGCGGTGCTGTGAGGCGACCCTGCACAGTCAGCTCGTTGGCTGCTGACCTGGAGCTTTTCCAAGGCATTCCTCCTGTGGCTGGCCTCACGGCCAGACCTCGGCATTTGGTGACTCGGAGCTTTTCCGAGGCATCTCCCATCCCTGCAGCTGGTGCCCTCGTGGCCAGGCCGTGGGACTTGCTGACCTCCATTGTTTGCCAGGAGTGTCCTGTCATTGTGGCAGGAGCCCTCGAGTGCAGGACTTGCTGTGCTCTCGCCTTTCTGAGGCTCCTCTGTTGCAGGTGCCTTCAAGGCAAGACTGCAGCCCTTGCTGACGCAGGCCTTTGCCAAGGCATTTGAAAGGTTAGACAGCAGGATGGCGGGCGGCCTGCTCAGTCTGTTCAAGGGGCTTCGGGGCAAGAAAAGCAAAGGCCCTGCAGCTGCCCCAGTGCAGAAGCCTGCAGAGCCAGAGAAGTTGCAGATGCTGCAGGACGGTGAGTGGTGGAGCTGGGCTGCTGGGCCGGTGCCTGCAGCTGGCCTGGCCCTGCCCCACCCCATCCCATCCCATCCCATCCCATCCCATCCTATCCCATCCCATCCCATCCCATCCCATCCCATCCCATCCCTGTGGACATGCCCATGGACGGGATGGGAGAGAGACCGGGGCTGCGCCCCTGAATTGCCGTGCTCCATCCCCTGGGCTCCCGTGGGGCTGTCCCTGCCTGGGGAGCGAAGGGCTGGGCTGTGTTCTCCAGCCTCTCCCGCAGCCCCTCACCTCTGGCTGCGCTTGCTCTTTAACAGATGCAGCCAGGGACCCAACTCAAGAGCAGGAGCCCACCCGTGGCCGCTTCCACAGAACAGCGCAGGTACCTGCGGCCATCCCCACCTGGGCCGGGCCTACTGGCGCTGCTTGGCTGATCCCTGCGCTTGGAGCAGGCCATGGAACGTCCCTCCCCTCCCTCCCTCCTTCTGCTGCAGACACTGCGGAGGTTTCTGCACCTGGGCCGCACAAAGACCCGTGGCACCGGCACCAAGGGCACGGCCCAGCCCGACTCCAGGCCTGGCCAGCTGCGGGCAGAGGCTGCTGCCATCTCAGCGTCCTCGGAGCTCGCAGCAGCCTCTGAGCAGGACACGGCCCAGGGCAGGGCGGAGGCTGGCATGGCCCTGACTGAGGGCATGGCCATCACCCACACCCAGGCTCAGGGCATGCCAGACACTCAGGCCAAGCCCACACTGACCGTGGCTCCTGCACCCACTCTGGAGGTTTTCCAGAAGCGTGCAGCTTCTCCACAGCAGGTAAGTGACGAAAGTGAAGGGAGAACGAGCACACATCCGATTGATGAGCATCGATCTCAGATTTATTGATCCAGCTTACACACTTTTATAGTAGTGTTAATTAAGTTCATACATATTGCAAAACCCGAGCTCATCACTGCTTACAGATTACACACCAACCCCTCCTTTGTTGTCAATACCTGTGGTTTCTTGTTGAGGCTAATACTTGTTTTTCTGATCCTGCTGTTGACTTGTTATTGAGCACCCTTCAAGGACTCCATGTTTTCCACCATGTTTTTCTCATAACTTAGCCAAGGACAAGGTATTTATTGTTTTTAAGGAAAAGCCTGAGAACTTGCTGGTTACAGCTGCCTTTTACTTTTTAACCAGCTGTATGTGATCATGGCCTTTTTCTATAAGCCATGTCTGAAAAAAGCTCTCCACAGCTAAGCAAACTGGGGCCAGGGCTGAAGGCCTCCCAGGATCATGTGGCTCCTCAAGCTACATCCGCTGGACCCCCTCAGCCTTTGAGGCCATTACAGTGGGGTGGGAAGGCAAGCACTTCTTCGGGGAAGCTGGGCAAGTTGCTCCCTTGGACAGCACTCCAAGTCTTCCCCACGCCGCGTCCTCCAGGTGCAAGCCATGGTCAGGGATATTCTCCGGAGACTGGCGTCCTGTGTCACCGTGGATGCCAGGCTGCAAATGGAGATTCTGAACCTGACAGAGGAACACCCTGTTCAAGTGGTGATGAGCCTCCTATGCTGTGCCCCAACGTGTGACAGGTACGGAGCACAAGTGCCTCGAGAGCTCAGTGCTCACCGGCCCGTAGGGCCCCTCACCCTGTACAGCCTGTCCAGTGGGCTCTGCCAGACAGGCAGAGAGCTGCGGGAGCCTTGGGCCCCTCTGTTTCCTGAGCCTCTGCCATGCTCCCTCTCTGCCCTTCAGGGCACCGGGGCTCTGTCACCCAGCCCCACGCAGCCGCACGGGGTACGGTGCTGACGCACAGCTCTGCTCACACAGAGCCGCCGCGCTGATGTGGAGAGCCATCGGCACGTCCGGAGTGGCCGCCCAGGAGGTGCTTCCAGCGCTGCTCTCTGCCATGGAGGAACAGCCGCCCTATGGCAGCTTCTCCTGCGGAGACAAGGCTTTCTTTGCCCTGGCTGTGAGTTTCTGCAGCTGGTCTTTGCTCGCCCTCCTGGTTGCCTCTCCAGCACCTCTCCCTGCTCTCCCTAGCCTGCAGCTCCCTGCCTGGGCTCAAAGCTGGCCTAGGGGCAGGCTCAGGGGCAGCAGGCCGCGTGCTCCCCCTGCGTCTCCCCTCGGGCCCTGCCTCATAGACACCCTGGCACTGAGCGCTGCCTCAGGCTGCTTTGTCTCTTGCAGGCAACTCTGGTACTGTGGAGGATTGCTCCCATGTGTGAGTGGCACTGTGCCATTCTGCTTCATTCTCCCCAATTGTTTGTGGCTCTGCTCTTGCAAATTTTCACCACCACAGAGCAGATGCCAGGGGACATTGAAACTGGGAGATTCTGGAGAGCGTGCCGGGAAGAACACGGCCTTCCCTGCCATCCCCACAGGTGCCAGTCGCCCTGTCCTTCCCACGCCCTCGTGGCCAGGGCCAGCGCTCCCAGAGTGACCTGGCCTTTGCTCGGCATGCAGGTTTGCAGTGCAGACCATGAAGGCTCTGCTCTCCCGCCTGGGCTTTGACAAGAAGCTGGTGGCTCTGGAGAACAAGCGGGTCTGGGAGAAGCTGCTCTGTGCCGACACCCAGCACTATGCAGCAGATCTGCTGGCCAGGTGAGATCTCCTACGCCCCGCCGCCACCGTCAGCATTTGTGCTCCCTGCCCAGAGTGCCCCACACAGTCCCTGGGGCTGTAAGCGAGAGCCCTTGTCAGCGAGGGAGGGCCGAGCAGACTGGGAAAGGCTGGGAGAGGAGGATGCCCAGCAGCAGCCGCCTCCCAAGGGCCCCATGTCCCCTTGCAGAGTGCTGGAGAAAGATCAGACCTCTGTGAGACCACGCCTGGGAGAGGTCTGCCCGCCCGGCTCAGGGCCTTGTTTCCTTTTTCCCATGCCAGGGAGATGCGCCGTGGCTTGAGCCCCTTGTGTCCCCACATGGCCTCACACCTGCTCAGCCTGCTCCTCGGGAAGCAGCCCCGCTGGCATCTGCCTGCCCTGGCGTTCTTTGTGGAGGTGAGCCTGATGGCCAGCGCTGCCTGGCTGAGCTGCCTCCCAGCTCTTGGGCCTCCCGTAGCTGCAGCCGCCTGGGAGGCTGCCCACACCCACTGCTGCTGCCTGGGCCTGGCCCTATGAGGCTCTGGGCTCCTGCCGGCCGGCTCCCCCATCACTGCCCTGTGCCTTTCAGGTCCTGGAGTGTCTGGACTTGAGCAAACACGGTCCCAGTGCCCTGCTGGTGGTATCCAGGCACCTGCTGAGCCAGTGCAGGGACAGGCTGCGCCGGGCGCTCAGAGGCCTTGTGGTGCTCAGCAAGGAGCCCTCGCTGGTGAGAAGGGGCAGTGGCTGAAGCCATGCTGGCAGTGTGGGGCTGGGCAACGCAGACCTCTGGGCTTGGCTGGCCTTTGGCAGCAGAGGCAGCTGCTCCCAGCTCTCCTGCCTCCTGCTTCAGCTGCTCCAATGCCCCAAGCAGCTGTTGGTGCTGCGGCCATTCACGGCTTCACAGCACAGCCTGGTCTTGCACACAGGCCGGAGGAATATGCTGCCTCTATCCACACCTGGTGGAGCAGCTGGCTGACCCAGATGCAGAGGTGGTCTGGATGAGCCTCTGTGTGCTCACACATACGCTCCAGGACAAAGACCTCCTGCTACCCAGCGTCACCGCCCTGAAGCTGGCTGAGTCCCTCCTGCCACACTTTGAGAACGTAAGGCTATGTGCCCCCAGCCAAGGGCACTGGATGCTACCTGGAAACTTTGTGCTCTGTGCAGTTCTGGGCCTTTGCCTCAATGGGCCTGGAGTAGTTGGTGCTGAGGTCTTTTGCTTTCCTTCCAGGACAACAGCCACGTGCAGCTGCTCTCCATTCAGCTCTTTTGCAAGGTGATGGAGCTGGTAGTGGAAGAGGGGGAAGAGCTTCTCACGACATTTGTGAACCAGAGCCTGCTCCCTCGATTCTTGCGCTGGCACGATGAGAACCTGTATGTGGCCAAGGTGAGGTTTTGTGTGATGGTGCCGCATCCCTGGCAGGGGGCTTGGCCACCTCCTGCCCTGGCACCTGGTGGGCTCCAGCCTCCCCATGGTCATGGCACAGGGACACAGGTCCTGTGCCCTGGGCTCTGGTGCCACCTGCAGCTCTCTGCCACTCTCCAGGCCTCTTTCCAAGCCCTGCTTTGTGCGGCACGCTTCCTGAAGAGGAGGGACCTTGAGGAGCTGCTGACGAAGGCGTGGCGGATTAAGTTTGCTGAGAGCCTGGTAAGGACAGCCGGGGAGATCGAGCCCTGCCCCTGGTGCACGATGTGGAGGACCGGCAGCTGTGCCACTGCCCAGCGCCGCAGCCAGGCCCGCCAGCCTGTGCCCCCCATGCTGCTCCCTGTCCCGGGCTGTGTGGGCCGGCTCGGCCGGTGCTGGGGCCAGGGAGAGCCCGGCCAAGGGGCAGAGCCCATGCCAAGCCTTCCCTGCTGGTGCTCCCCGCAGCTGCTGCAGGACGAGAGCCGAGCGGCTGAGAGCCCACAGAGGACCCTGCGAGAGGCAGCTGTCAGGTTCATGGGTGAGCCCTGAGCCCGGCGCCCATCCCTGCCCCCAGCCCGGCTGCTGCCCTGGCTACAGTGAGAGCCGGGCCTCTGCAGCTGGCTGGGATGGCCCTGGCAGGAGGCTTTCCTTGGATTTCCTCAATCTGGCCTCTGACCTTGGCTCTGTTCCTCTCTCTTCCAGCTCTTCAAGCCCTGAAGGAAGATGAGAGTTCATCGTGCCTGAGCAAACTGCTTCAGATGATCTTTGAAGGAAGATCTGCAGGACTTTGTCTGATGGATCAGATGTACCAGTGTCCATCAGCGATTTCAAGTGCCCATTGAAGATGGGAGCACCTGCAGAACAGGATGGAGCAGCTGGAGCTCCAGGCACAGCATGGCTGCTCAGAGCTGAGCCTGTGTGAAGCCCCAGCAGCTCCTGCCACCTCTCTCCCTGTTGGCACCTCCCTCCCTGCAGACCTCAGGCCCTGCCCATCCCCTTTTCTGCCTCCCAGCTCACCCCTTACCTTCGCTTTCCCTTAATAAACAGTTTGGGTTTTTCACTTGAACCGCATATCCGTGGAGCTGAAGTGACACAAAACCTGAGCCCGGAGACACGCAGGGCCCTGCTGCCCTTCTCCTGCCTGCTGTGTTCCGGGCACGGACAGAGAGGAACAAGGGCAGCTCAGGCTGCAAAGTTCCCTGTCCCGCTGCTCCAGTTGCACAGCGGCGTGGACTTAAAGGGCATGCTGAGCACGCTGAAGGGGACAAGGACTCTGAGTTGTAGAAGAGCCAGCTTGAGTGTGCTCTGAACCCAGCCATGAGGAATTCCAGTGCAGGCATCCACGGAGGGCAAAGGAGCTTGCAATGGCAGAAGTTTCCACAAAGAGCTTCCTGAAAGCACAGCAATGCTCCATCCCTACACAGGGACAGGAAGAGGGCAGTGAGACCAGAGGCAGGGGCCCAATCCCATCCCTCTGGGGCATGGCTGCAAAACAGCCGCAGCTGTGTCTTCCCGTGCCTGTGTTTGGGCTGTGCTGAGCCCAGAGCCAGCCAGCTTGTGCTCTGCTGTGCCAAGAGCGTTCTGGGCAGGCAGGCAGGCAGAAGTGCCGCTTGCACTGTGGGGAAGGGGGTCACGAGAGCTTCCTGCGGGAACAGGGCTCTGCTCCTTGCCTGGGAACAGCCTGGTTTTGCTGTCGTGAGCGCAGGCAGGAGCTCGGGCACTTGAAGGGGCAGCGGGCAGCTCTTGTTTATAGGGGGTCTGGGGCTGCGTGCCACAATGGACACGAGGAAACAGGCTCGGGAGAAGGAAGATGAGCTCGAGCTGGAGTGCCTGTGCTACAAGGTGCAGAAGTAATTGAGCCTTGCCAGGGTTTCTTAAGTGTGTGTTGGTGTTCCCTGGGAAATGGACACATTTGGGGAAATGCCTTTGGAAGAGAGGGGCTTGCTTCTCAAGCAAAGTGCTTCCCCAGGAGCCTCTAGTGAGCTAGGTGCAGCTGTCTCCCTTTGGCTCCTTGCGCTCCTTTCCATCCTTGAGGCCCCTTGCACTTGGCAGAGGGGCATGGCAAGGGAGAAGGCTGTGAAGAGCAGCTTTGGCAATCTGCCTGGGCCTGCAGAGACCAAGGCAAGCACCAGCGGCAGGGTGTGTCCGCCGCCTTTGAGCACAGGACAGAGGGGGATAATCTCTGTCCAGCCAAGAGCCCCAAATGCCTCTCAGAGACCTGTGAATTCAAAGGCCTTTATGCACATTCATGCCATCTTCCCTATCTGCTGTGTTTTAACTCTTGGCAAGATGCATTTGCCTCTTGCTTGCTGGAAGCTGCTCTGCTTCAGGGCCAGCAGCGAGCTGGGCTGTGCGGGCCCCGTGGAGAGTCCTTCCCCGAGCACTTGGCAGCTCTTGGTGTGTCCAGGGCTGTGTTAGACATTTGGGGCAATGGATTCCTTCCAAGCGGGGGCACCTTGGCTGGGGAGTGGTTGGCCCCGGGGCACGTGGCAGCATGTCCCTTTGTGACACGGTGCAGCAGGTTCCCTGTGGAACCGAAAGGGACACCGTGTCTTGGCAGCCCTTTGTGACACGCGCTGACATAGGGGCTGGCAGCCACACAGCCACGCCACAGTGCTCAGTGCACGCAACGGGACAGGAGGTGACAGAGCGGTGCTGTGAGGCGACCCTGCACAGTCAGCTCGTTGGCTGCTGACCTGGAGCTTTTCCAAGGCATTCCTCCTGTGGCTGGCCTCACGGCCAGACCTCGGCATTTGGTGACTCGGAGCTTTTCCGAGGCATCTCCCATCCCTGCAGCTGGTGCCCTCGTGGCCAGGCCGTGGGACTTGCTGACCTCCATTGTTTGCCAGGAGTGTCCTGTCATTGTGGCAGGAGCCCTCGAGTGCAGGACTTGCTGTGCTCTCGCCTTTCTGAGGCTCCTCTGTTGCAGGTGCCTTCAAGGCAAGACTGCAGCCCTTGCTGACGCAGGCCTTTGCCAAGGCATTTGAAAGGTTAGACAGCAGGATGGCGGGCGGACTGCTCAGTCTGTTCAAGGGGCTTCGGGGCAAGAAAAGCAAAGGCCCTGCAGCTGCCCCAGTGCAGAAGCCTGCAGAGCCAGAGAAGTTGCAGATGCTGCAGGACGGTGAGTGGTGGAGCTGGGCTGCTGGGCCGGTGCCTGCAGCTGGCCTGGCCCTGCCCCACCCCATCCCATCCCATCCCATCCCATCCCATCCCATCCCATCCCATCCCATCCCATCCCTGTGGACATGCCCATGGACGGGATGGGAGAGAGACCGGGGCTGCGCCCCTGAATTGCCGTGCTCCATCCCCTGGGCTCCCGTGGGGCTGTCCCTGCCTGGGGAGCGCAGGGCTGGGCTGTGTTCTCCAGCCTCTCCCGCAGCCCCTCACCTCTGGCTGCGCTTGCTCTTTAACAGATGCAGCCAGGGACCCAACTCAAGAGCAGGAGCCCACCCGTGGCCGCTTCCACAGAACAGCGCAGGTACCTGCGGCCATCCCCACCTGGGCCGGGCCTACTGGCGCTGCTTGGCTGATCCCTGCGCTTGGAGCAGGCCATGGAACGTCCCTCCCCTCCCTCCCTCCTTCTGCTGCAGACACTGCGGAGGTTTCTGCACCTGGGCCGCACAAAGACCCGTGGCACCGGCACCAAGGGCACGGCCCAGCCCGACTCCAGGCCTGGCCAGCTGCGGGCAGAGGCTGCTGCCATCTCAGCGTCCTCGGAGCTCGCAGCAGCCTCTGAGCAGGACACGGCCCAGGGCAGGGCGGAGGCTGGCATGGCCCTGACTGAGGGCATGGCCATCACCCACACCCAGGCTCAGGGCATGCCAGACACTCAGGCCAAGCCCACACTGACCGTGGCTCCTGCACCCACTCTGGAGGTTTTCCAGAAGCGTGCAGCTTCTCCACAGCAGGTAAGTGACGAAAGTGAAGGGAGAACGAGCACACATCCGATTGATGAGCATCGATCTCAGATTTATTGATCCAGCTTACACACTTTTATAGTAGTGTTAATTAAGTTCATACATATTGCAAAACCCGAGCTCATCACTGCTTACAGATTACACACCAACCCCTCCTTTGTTGTCAATACCTGTGGTTTCTTGTTGAGGCTAATACTTGTTTTTCTGATCCTGCTGTTGACTTGTTATTGAGCACCCTTCAAGGACTCCATGTTTTCCACCATGTTTTTCTCATAACTTAGCCAAGGACATGGTATTTATTGTTTCTAAGGAAAAGCCTGAGAACTTGCTGGTTACAGCTGCCTTTTACTTTTTAACCAGCTGTATGTGATCATGGCCTTTTTCTATAAGCCATGTCTGAAAAAAGCTCTCCACAGCTAAGCAAACTGGGGCCAGGGCTGAAGGCCTCCCAGGATCATGTGGCTCCTCAAGCTACATCCGCTGGACCCCCTCAGCCTTTGAGGCCATTACAGTGGGGTGGGAAGGCAAGCACTTCTTCGGGGAAGCTGGGCAAGTTGCTCCCTTGGACAGCACTCCAAGTCTTCCCCACGCCGCGTCCTCCAGGTGCAAGCCATGGTCAGGGATATTCTCCGGAGACTGGCGTCCTGTGTCACCGTGGATGCCAGGCTGCAAATGGAGATTCTGAACCTGACAGAGGAACACCCTGTTCAAGTGGTGATGAGCCTCCTATGCTGTGCCCCAACGTGTGACAGGTACGGAGCACAAGTGCCTCGAGAGCTCAGTGCTCACCGGCCCGTAGGGCCCCTCACCCTGTACAGCCTGTCCAGTGGGCTCTGCCAGACAGGCAGAGAGCTGCGGGAGCCTCGGGCCCCTCTGTTTCCTGAGCCTCTGCCATGCTCCCTCTCTGCCCTTCAGGGCACCGGGGCTCTGTCACCCAGCCCCACGCAGCCGCACGGGGCACGGTGCTGACGCACAGCTCTGCTCACACAGAGCCGCCGCGCTGATGTGGAGAGCCATCGGCACGTCCGGAGTGGCCGCCCAGGAGGTGCTTCCAGCGCTGCTCTCTGCCATGGAGGAGCAGCCGCCCTATGGCAGCTTCTCCTGCGGAGACAAGGCTGTCTTTGCCCTGGCTGTGAGTTTCTGGAGCTGGTCTTTGCTCGCCCTCCTGGTTGCCTCTCCAGCACCTCTCCCTGCTCTCCCTAGCCTGCAGCTCCCTGCCTGGGCTCAAAGCTGGCCTAGGGGCAGGCTCAGGGGCAGCAGGCCGCGTGCTCCCCCTGCGTCTCCCCTCGGGCCCTGCCTCATAGACACCCTGGCACTGAGCGCTGCCTCAGGCTGCTTTGTCTCTTGCAGGCAACTCTGGTGCTGTGGAGGATTGCTCCCATGTGTGAGTGGCACTGTGCCATTCTGCTTCATTCTCCCCAACTGTTTGTGGCTCTGCTCTTGCAAATTTTCACCACCACAGAGCAGATGCCAGGGGACATTGAAACTGGGAGATTCTGGAGAGCGTGCCGGGAAGAACACGGCCTTCCCTGCCATCCCCACAGGTGCCAGTCGCCCTGTCCTTCCCACGCCCTCGTGGCCAGGGCCAGCGCTCCCAGAGTGACCTGGCCTTTGCTCGGCATGCAGGTTTGCAGTGCAGACCATGAAGGCTCTGCTCTCCCGCCTGGGCTTTGACAAGAAGCTGGTGGCTCTGGAGAACAAGCGGGTCTGGGAGAAGCTGCTCTGTGCCGACACCCAGCACTATGCAGCAGATCTGCTGGCCAGGTGAGATCTCCTACGCCCCGCCGCCACCGTCAGCATTTGTGCTCCCTGCCCAGAGTGCCCCACACAGTCCCTGGGGCTGTAAGCGAGAGCCCTTGTCAGCGAGGGAGGGCCGAGCAGACTGGGAAAGGCTGGGAGAGGAGGATGCCCAGCAGCAGCCGCCTCCCAAGGGCCCCATGTCCCCTTGCAGAGTGCTGGAGAAAGATCAGACCTCTGTGAGACCACGCCTGGGAGAGGTCTGCCCGCCCGGCTCAGGGCCTTGTTTCCTTTTTCCCATGCCAGGGAGATGCGCCGTGGCTTGAGCCCCTTGTGTCCCCACATGGCCTCACACCTGCTCAGCCTGCTCCTCGGGAAGCAGCCCCGCTGGCATCTGCCTGCCCTGGCGTTCTTTGTGGAGGTGAGCCTGATGGCCAGCGCTGCCTGGCTGAGCTGCCTCCCAGCTCTTGGGCCTCCCGTAGCTGCAGCCGCCTGGGAGGCTGCCCACACCCACTGCTGCTGCCTGGGCCTGGCCCTATGAGGCTCTGGGCTCCTGCCGGCCGGCTCCCCCATCACTGCCCCGTGCCTTTCAGGTCCTGGAGTGTCTGGACTTGAGCAAACACGGTCCCAGTGCCCTGCTGGTGGTATCCAGGCACCTGCTGAGCCAGTGCAGGGACAGGCTGCGCCGGGCGCTCAGAGGCCTTGTGGTGCTCAGCAAGGAGCCCTCGCTGGTGAGAAGGGGCAGTGGCTGAAGCCATGCTGGCAGTGTGGGGCTGGGCAACGCAGACCTCTGGGCTTGGCTGGCCTTTGGCAGCAGAGGCAGCTGCTCCCAGCTCTCCTGCCTCCTGCTTCAGCTGCCCCAGTGCCCCAAGCAGCTGTTGGTGCTGCGGCCATTCACGGCTTCACAGCACAGCCTGGTCTTGCACACAGGCCGGAGGAATATGCTGCCTCTATCCACACCTGGTGGAGCAGCTGGCTGACCCAGATGCAGAGGTGGTCTGGATGAGCCTCTGTGTGCTCACACATACGCTCCAGGACAAAGACCTCCTGCTACCCAGCGTCACCGCCCTGAAGCTGGCTGAGTCCCTCCTGCCACACTTTGAGAACGTAAGGCTATGTGCCCCCAGCCAAGGGCACTGGATGCTACCTGGAAACTTTGTGCTCTGTGCAGTTCTGGGCCTTTGCCTCAATGGGCCTGGAGTAGTTGGTGCTGAGGTCTTTTGCTTTCCTTCCAGGACAACAGCCACGTGCAGCTGCTCTCCATTCAGCTCTTTTGCAAGGTGATGGAGCTGGTAGTGGAAGAGGGGGAAGAGCTTCTCACGACATTTGTGAACCAGAGCCTGCTCCCTCTATTCTTGCGCTGGCACGATGAGAACCTGTATGTGGCCAAGGTGAGGTTTTGTGTGATGGTGCCGCATCCCTGGCAGGGGGCTTGGCCACCTCCTGCCCTGGCACCTGGCGGGCTCCAGCCTCCCCATGGTCATGGCACAGGGACACAGGTCCTGTGCCCTGGGCTCTGGTGCCACCTGCAGCTCTCTGCCACTCTCCAGGCCTCTTTCCAAGCCCTGCTTTGTGCGGCACGCTTCCTGAAGAGGAGGGACCTTGAGGAGCTGCTGACGAAGGCGTGGCGGATTAAGTTTGCTGAGAGCCTGGTAAGGACAGCCGGGGAGATCGAGCCCTGCCCCTGGTGCACGATGTGGAGGACCGGCAGCTGTGCCACTGCCCAGCGCCGCAGCCAGGCCCGCCAGCCTGTGCCCCCCATGCTGCTCCCTGTCCCGGGCTGTGTGGGCCGGCTCGGCCGGTGCTGGGGCCAGGGAGAGCCCGGCCAAGGGGCAGAGCCCATGCCAAGCCTTCCCTGCTGGTGCTCCCCGCAGCTGCTGCAGGACGAGAGCCGAGCGGCTGAGAGCCCACAGAGGACCCTGCGAGAGGCAGCTGTCAGGTTCATGGGTGAGCCCTGAGCCCGGCGCCCCTCCCTGCCCCCAGCCCGGCTGCTGCCCTGGCTACAGTGAGAGCCGGGCCTCTGCAGCTGGCTGGGATGGCCCTGGCAGGAGGCTTTCCTTGGATTTCCTCAATCTGGCCTCTGACCTTGGCTCTGTTCCTCTCTCTTCCAGCTCTTCAAGCCCTGAAGGAAGATGAGAGTTCATCGTGCCTGAGCAAACTGCTTCAGATGATCTTTGAAGGAAGATCTGCAGGACTTTGTCTGATGGATCAGATGTACCAGTGTCCATCAGCGATTTCAAGTGCCCATTGAAGATGGGAGCACCTGCAGAACAGGATGGAGCAGCTGGAGCTCCAGGCACAGCATGGCTGCTCAGAGCTGAGCCTGTGTGAAGCCCCAGCAGCTCCTGCCATCTCTCTCCCTGTTGGCACCTCCCTCCCTGCAGACCTCAGGCCCTGCCCATCCCCTTTTCTGCCTCCCAGCTCACCCCTTACCTTCGCTTTCCCTTAATAAACAGTTTGGGTTTTTCACTTGAACCGCATATCCGTGGAGCTGAAGTGACACAAAACCTGAGCCCGGAGACACGCAGGGCCCTGCTGCCCTTCTCCTGCCTGCTGTGTTCCGGGCACAGACAGAGAGGAACAAGGGCAGCTCAGGCTGCAAAGTTCCCTGTCCCGCTGCTCCAGTTGCACAGCGGCGTGGACTTAAAGGGCATGCTGAGCACGCTGAAGGGGACAAGGACTCTGAGTTGTAGAAGAGCCAGCTTGAGTGTGCTCTGAACCCAGCCATGAGGAATTCCAGTGCAGGCATCCACGGAGGGCAAAGGAGCTTGCAATGGCAGAAGTTTCCACAAAGAGCTTCCTGAAAGCACAGCAATGCTCCATCCCTACACAGGGACAGGAAGAGGGCAGTGAGACCAGAGGCAGGGGCCCAATCCCATCCCTCTGGGGCATGGCTGCAAAACAGCCGCAGCTGTGTCTTCCCGTGCCTGTGTTTGGGCTGTGCTGAGCCCAGAGCCAGCCAGCTTGTGCTCTGCTGTGCCAAGAGCGTTCTGGGCAGGCAGGCAGGCAGAAGTGCCGCTTGCACTGTGGGGAAGGGGGTCACGAGAGCTTCCTGCGGGAACAGGGCTCTGCTCCTTGCCTGGGAACAGCCTGGTTTTGCTGTCGTGAGCGCAGGCAGGAGCTCGGGCACTTGAAGGGGCAGCGGGCAGCTCTTGTTTATAGGGGGTCTGGGGCTGCGTGCCACAATGGACACGAGGAAACAGGCTCGGGAGAAGGAAGATGAGCTCGAGCTGGAGTGCCTGTGCTACAAGGTGCAGAAGTAATTGAGCCTTGCCAGGGTTTCTTAAGTGTGTGTTGGTGTTCCCTGGGAAATGGACACATTTGGGGAAATGCCTTTGGAAGAGAGGGGCTTGCTTCTCAAGCAAAGTGCTTCCCCAGGAGCCTCTAGTGAGCTAGGTGCAGCTGTCTCCCTTTGGCTCCTTGCGCTCCTTTCCATCCTTGAGGCCCCTTGCACTTGGCAGAGGGGCATGGCAAGGGAGAAGGCTGTGAAGAGCAGCTTTGGCAATCTGCCTGGGCCTGCAGAGACCAAGGCAAGCACCAGCGGCAGGGTGTGTCCGCCGCCTTTGAGCACAGGACAGAGGGGGATAATCTCTGTCCAGCCAAGAGCCCCAAATGCCTCTCAGAGACCTGTGAATTCAAAGGCCTTTATGCACATTCATGCCATCTTCCCTATCTGCTGTGTTTTAACTCTTGGCAAGATGCATTTGCCTCTTGCTTGCTGGAAGCTGCTCTGCTTCAGGGCCAGCAGCGAGCTGGGCTGTGCGGGCCCCGTGGAGAGTCCTTCCCCGAGCACTTGGCAGCTCTTGGTGTGTCCAGGGCTGTGTTAGACATTTGGGGCAATGGATTCCTTCCAAGCGGGGGCACCTTGGCTGGGGAGTGGTTGGCCCCGGGGCACGTGGCAGCATGTCCCTTTGTGACACGGTGCAGCAGGTTCCCTGTGGAACCGAAAGGGACACCGTGTCTTGGCAGCCCTTTGTGACACGCGCTGACATAGGGGCTGGCAGCCACACAGCCACGCCACAGTGCTCAGTGCACGCAACGGGACAGGAGGTGACAGAGCGGTGCTGTGAGGCGACCCTGCACAGTCAGCTCGTTGGCTGCTGACCTGGAGCTTTTCCAAGGCATTCCTCCTGTGGCTGGCCTCACGGCCAGACCTCGGCATTTGGTGACTCGGAGCTTTTCCGAGGCATCTCCCATCCCTGCAGCTGGTGCCCTCGTGGCCAGGCCGTGGGACTTGCTGACCTCCATTGTTTGCCAGGAGTGTCCTGTCATTGTGGCAGGAGCCCTCGAGTGCAGGACTTGCTGTGCTCTCGCCTTTCTGAGGCTCCTCTGTTGCAGGTGCCTTCAAGGCAAGACTGCAGCCCTTGCTGACGCAGGCCTTTGCCAAGGCATTTGAAAGGTTAGACAGCAGGATGGCGGGCGGACTGCTCAGTCTGTTCAAGGGGCTTCGGGGCAAGAAAAGCAAAGGCCCTGCAGCTGCCCCAGTGCAGAAGCCTGCAGAGCCAGAGAAGTTGCAGATGCTGCAGGACGGTGAGTGGTGGAGCTGGGCTGCTGGGCCGGTGCCTGCAGCTGGCCTGGCCCTGCCCCACCCCATCCCATCCCATCCCATCCCATCCCATCCCTGTGGACATGCCCATGGACGGGATGGGAGAGAGACCGGGGCTGCGCCCCTGAATTGCCGTGCTCCATCCCCTGGGCTCCCGTGGGGCTGTCCCTGCCTGGGGAGCGCAGGGCTGGGCTGTGTTCTCCAGCCTCTCCCGCAGCCCCTCACCTCTGGCTGCGCTTGCTCTTTAACAGATGCAGCCAGGGACCCAACTCAAGAGCAGGAGCCCACCCGTGGCCGCTTCCACAGAACAGCGCAGGTACCTGCGGCCATCCCCACCTGGGCCGGGCCTACTGGCGCTGCTTGGCTGATCCCTGTGCTTGGAGCAGGCCATGGAACGTCCCTCCCCTCCCTCCCTCCTTCTGCTGCAGACGCTGCGGAGGTTTCTGCACCTGGGCCGCACAAAGACCCGTGGCACCGGCACCAAGGGCACGGCCCAGCCCGACTCCAGGCCTGGCCAGCTGCGGGCAGAGGCTGCTGCCATCTCAGCGTCCTTGGAGCTCGCAGCAGCCTCTGAGCAGGACACGGCCCAGGGCAGGGCGGAGGCTGGCATGGCCCTGACTGAGGGCATGGCCATCACCCACACCCAGGCTCAGGGCATGCCAGACACTCAGGCCAAGCCCACACTGACCGTGGCTCCTGCACCCACTCTGGAGGTTTTCCAGAAGCGTGCAGCTTCTCCACAGCAGGTAAGTGACGAAAGTGAAGGGAGAACGAGCACACATCCGATTGATGAGCATCGATCTCAGATTTATTGATCCAGCTTACACACTTTTATAGTAGTGTTAATTAAGTTCATACATATTGCAAAACCCGAGCTCATCACTGCTTACAGATTACACACCAACCCCTCCTTTGTTGTCAATACCTGTGGTTTCTTGTTGAGGCTAATACTTGTTTTTCTGATCCTGCTGTTGACTTGTTATTGAGCACCCTTCAAGGACTCCATGTTTTCCACCATGTTTTTCTCATAACTTAGCCAAGGACAAGGTATTTATTGTTTTTAAGGAAAAGCCTGAGAACTTGCTGGTTACAGCTGCCTTTTACTTTTTAACCAGCTGTATGTGATCATGGCCTTTTTCTATAAGCCATGTCTGAAAAAAGCTCTCCACAGCTAAGCAAACTGGGGCCAGGGCTGAAGGCCTCCCAGGATCATGTGGCTCCTCAAGCTACATCCGCTGGACCCCCTCAGCCTTTGAGGCCATTACAGTGGGGTGGGAAGGCAAGCACTTCTTCGGGGAAGCTGGGCAAGTTGCTCCCTTGGACAGCACTCCAAGTCTTCCCCACGCCGCGTCCTCCAGGTGCAAGCCATGGTCAGGGATATTCTCCGGAGACTGGCGTCCTGTGTCACCGTGGATGCCAGGCTGCAAATGGAGATTCTGAACCTGACAGAGGAACACCCTGTTCAAGTGGTGATGAGCCTCCTATGCTGTGCCCCAACGTGTGACAGGTACGGAGCACAAGTGCCTCGAGAGCTCAGTGCTCACCGGCCCGTAGGGCCCCTCACCCTGTACAGCCTGTCCAGTGGGCTCTGCCAGACAGGCAGAGAGCTGCGGGAGCCTCGGGCCCCTCTGTTTCCTGAGCCTCTGCCACGCTCCCTCTCTGCCCTTCAGGGCACCGGGGCTCTGTCACCCAGCCCCACGCAGCCGCACGGGGCACGGTGCTGACGCACAGCTCTGCTCACACAGAGCCGTCGCGCTGATGTGGAGAGCCATCGGCACGTCCGGAGTGGCCGCCCAGGAGGTGCTTCCAGCGCTGCTCTCTGCCATGGAGGAGCAGCCGCCCTGTGGCAGCTACTCCTGCGGAGACAAGGCTATCTTTGCCCTGGCTGTGTGTTTCTGGAGCTGGTCTTTGCTCGCCCTCCTGGTTGCCTCTCCAGCACCTCTCCCTGCTCTCCCTAGCCTGCAGCTCCCTGCCTGGGCTCAAAGCTGGCCTAGGGGCAGGCTCAGGGGCAGCAGGCCGCGTGCTCCCCCTGCGTCTCCCCTCGGGCCCTGCCTCATAGACACCCTGGCACTGAGCGCTGCCTCAGGCTGCTTTGTCTCTTGCAGGCAACTCTGGTGCTGTGGAGGATTGCTCCCATGTGTGAGTGGCACTGTGCCATTCTGCTTCATTCTCCCCAACTCTTTGTGCCTCTGCTCTTGCAAATTTTCACCACCACAGAGCAGATGCCAGGGGACATTGAAACTGGGAGATTCTGGAGAGCGTGCCGGGAAGAACACGGCCTTCCCTGCCATCCCCACAGGTGCCAGTCGCCCTGTCCTTCCCATGCCCTCGTGGCCAGGGCCAGCGCTCCCAGAGTGACCTGGCCTTTGCTCGGCATGCAGGTTTGCAGTGCAGACCATGAAGGCTCTGCTCTCCCGCCTGGGCTTTGACAAGAAGCTGGTTGCTCTGGAGAACAAGCGGGTCTGGGAGAAGCTGCTCTGTGCCGACACCCAGCACTATGCAGCAGATCTGCTGGCCAGGTGAGATCTCCTACGCCCCGCCGCCACCGTCAGCATTTGTGCTCCCTGCCCAGAGTGCCCCACACAGTCCCTGGGGCTGTAAGCGAGAGCCCTTGTCAGCGAGGGAGGGCCGAGCAGACTGGGAAAGGCTGGGAGAGGAGGATGCCCAGCAGCAGCCGCCTCCCAAGGGCCCCATGTCCCCTTGCAGAGTGCTGGAGAAAGATCAGACCTCTGTGAGACCACGCCTGGGAGAGGTCTGCCCGCCCGGCTCAGGGCCTTGTTTCCTTTTTCCCATGCCAGGGAGATGCGCCGTGGCTTGAGCCCCTTGTGTCCCCACATGGCCTCACACCTGCTCAGCCTGCTCCTCGGGAAGCAGCCCCGCTGGCATCTGCCTGCCCTGGCGTTCTTTGTGGAGGTGAGCCTGATGGCCAGCGCTGCCTGGCTGAGCTGCCTCCCAGCTCTTGGGCCTCCCGTAGCTGCAGCCGCCTGGGAGGCTGCCCACACCCACTGCTGCTGCCTGGGCCTGGCCCTATGAGGCTCTGGGCTCCTGCCGGCCGGCTCCCCCATCACTGCCCTGTGCCTTTCAGGTCCTGGAGTGTCTGGACTTGAGCAAACACGGTCCCAGTGCCCTGCTGGTGGTATCCAGGCACCTGCTGAGCCAGTGCAGGGACAGGCTGCGCCGGGCGCTCAGAGGCCTTGTGGTGCTCAGCAAGGAGCCCTCGCTGGTGAGAAGGGGCAGTGGCTGAAGCCATGCTGGCAGTGTGGGGCTGGGCAACGCAGACCTCTGGGCTTGGCTGGCCTTTGGCAGCAGAGGCAGCTGCTCCCAGCTCTCCTGCCTCCTGCTTCAGCTGCCCCAGTGCCCCAAGCAGCTGTTGGTGCTGCGGCCATTCACGGCTTCACAGCACAGCCTGGTCTTGCACACAGGCCGGAGGAATATGCTGCCTCTATCCACACCTGGTGGAGCAGCTGGCTGACCCAGATGCAGAGGTGGTCTGGATGAGCCTCTGTGTGCTCACACATACGCTCCAGGACAAAGACCTCCTGCTACCCAGCGTCACCGCCCTGAAGCTGGCTGAGTCCCTCCTGCCACACTTTGAGAACGTAAGGCTATGTGCCCCCAGCCAAGGGCACTGGATGCTACCTGGAAACTTTGTGCTCTGTGCAGTTCTGGGCCTTTGCCTCAATGGGCCTGGAGTAGTTGGTGCTGAGGTCTTTTGCTTTCCTTCCAGGACAACAGCCACGTGCAGCTGCTCTCCATTCAGCTCTTTTGCAAGGTGATGGAGCTGGTAGTGGAAGAGGGGGAAGAGCTTCTCACGACATTTGTGAACCAGAGCCTGCTCCCTCGATTCTTGCGCTGGCACGATGAGAACCTGTATGTGGCCAAGGTGAGGTTTTGTGTGATGGTGCCGCATCCCTGGCAGGGGGCTTGGCCACCTCCTGCCCTGGCACCTGGCGGGCTCCAGCCTCCCCATGGTCATGGCACAGGGACACAGGTCCTGTGCCCTGGGCTCTGGTGCCACCTGCAGCTCTCTGCCACTCTCCAGGCCTCTTTCCAAGCCCTGCTTTGTGCGGCACGCTTCCTGAAGAGGAGGGACCTTGAGGAGCTGCTGACGAAGGCGTGGCGGATTAAGTTTGCTGAGAGCCTGGTAAGGACAGCCGGGGAGATCGAGCCCTGCCCCTGGTGCACGATGTGGAGGACCGGCAGCTGTGCCACTGCCCAGCGCCGCAGCCAGGCCCGCCAGCCTGTGCCCCCCATGCTGCTCCCTGTCCCGGGCTGTGTGGGCCGGCTCGGCCGGTGCTGGGGCCAGGGAGAGCCCGGCCAAGGGGCAGAGCCCATGCCAAGCCTTCCCTGCTGGTGCTCCCCGCAGCTGCTGCAGGACGAGAGCCGAGCGGTTGAGAGCCCACAGAGGACCCTGCGAGAGGCAGCTGTCAGGTTCATGGGTGAGCCCTGAGCCCGGCGCCCCTCCCTGCCCCCAGCCCGGCTGCTGCCCTGGCTACAGTGAGAGCCGGGCCTCTGTAGCTGGCTGGGATGGCCCTGGCAGGAGGCTTTCCTTGGATTTCCTCAATCTGGCCTCTGACCTTGGCTCTGTTCCTCTCTCTTCCAGCTCTTCAAGCCCTGAAGGAAGATGAGAGTTCATCGTGCCTGAGCAAACTGCTTCAGATGATCTTTGAAGGAAGATCTGCAGGACTTTGTCTGATGGATCAGATGTACCAGTGTCCATCAGCGATTTCAAGTGCCCATTGAAGATGGGAGCACCTGCAGAACAGGATGGAGCAGCTGGAGCTCCAGGCACAGCATGGCTGCTCAGAGCTGAGCCTGTGTGAAGCCCCAGCAGCTCCTGCCATCTCTCTCCCTGTTGGCACCTCCCTCCCTGCAGACCTCAGGCCCTGCCCATCCCCTTTTCTGCCTCCCAGCTCACCCCTTACCTTCGCTTTCCCTTAATAAACAGTTTGAGTTTTTCACTTGAACCGCATATCCGTGGAGCTGAAGTGACACAAAACCTGAGGCCGGAGACACGCAGGGCCCTGCTGCCCTTCTCCTGCCTGCTGTGTTCCGGGCACGGACAGAGAGGAACAAGGGCAGCTCAGGCTGCAAAGTTCCCTGTCCCGCTGCTCCAGTTGCACAGCGGCGTGGACTTAAAGGGCATGCTGAGCACGCTGAAGGGGACAAGGACTCTGAGTTGTAGAAGAGCCAGCTTGAGTGTGCTCTGAACCCAGCCATGAGGAATTCCAGTGCAGGCATCCACGGAGGGCAAAGGAGCTTGCAATGGCAGAAGTTTCCACAAAGAGCTTCCTGAAAGCACAGCAATGCTCCATCCCTACACAGGGACAGGAAGAGGGCAGTGAGACCAGAGGCAGGGGCCCAATCCCATCCCTCTGGGGCATGGCTGCAAAACAGCCGCAGCTGTGTCTTCCCGTGCCTGTGTTTGGGCTGTGCTGAGCCCAGAGCCAGCCAGCTTGTGCTCTGCTGTGCCAAGAGCGTTCTGGGCAGGCAGGCAGGCAGAAGTGCCGCTTGCACTGTGGGGAAGGGGGTCACGAGAGCTTCCTGCGGGAACAGGGCTCTGCTCCTTGCCTGGGAACAGCCTGGTTTTGCTGTCGTGAGCGCAGGCAGGAGCTTGGGCACTTGAAGGGGCAGCGGGCAGCTCTTGTTTATAGGGGGTCTGGGGCTGCGTGCCACAATGGACACGAGGAAACAGGCTCGGGAGAAGGAAGATGAGCTCGAGCTGGAGTGCCTGTGCTACAAGGTGCAGAAGTAATTGAGCCTTGCCAGGGTTTCTTAAGTGTGTGTTGGTGTTCCCTGGGAAATGGACACATTTGGGGAAATGCCTTTGGAAGAGAGGGGCTTGCTTCTCAAGCAAAGTGCTTCCCCAGGAGCCTCTAGTGAGCTAGGTGCAGCTGTCTCCCTTTGGCTCCTTGCGCTCCTTTCCATCCTTGAGGCCCCTTGCACTTGGCAGAGGGGCATGGCAAGGGAGAAGGCTGTGAAGAGCAGCTTTGGCAATCTGCCTGGGCCTGCAGAGACCAAGGCAAGCACCAGCGGCAGGGTGTGTCCGCCGCCTTTGAGCACAGGACAGAGGGGGATAATCTCTGTCCAGCCAAGAGCCCCAAATGCCTCTCAGAGACCTGTGAATTCAAAGGCCTTTATGCACATTCATGCCATCTTCCCTATCTGCTGTGTTTTAACTCTTGGCAAGATGCATTTGCCTCTTGCTTGCTGGAAGCTGCTCTGCTTCAGGGCCAGCAGCGAGCTGGGCTGTGCGGGCCCCGTGGAGAGTCCTTCCCCGAGCACTTGGCAGCTCTTGGTGTGTCCAGGGCTGTGTTAGACATTTGGGGCAATGGATTCCTTCCAAGCGGGGGCACCTTGGCTGGGGAGTGGTTGGCCCCGGGGCACGTGGCAGCATGTCCCTTTGTGACACGGTGCAGCAGGTTCCCTGTGGAACCGAAAGGGACACCGTGTCTTGGCAGCCCTTTGTGACACGCGCTGACATAGGGGCTGGCAGCCACACAGCCACGCCACAGTGCTCAGTGCACGCAACGGGACAGGAGGTGACAGAGCGGTGCTGTGAGGCGACCCTGCACAGTCAGCTCGTTGGCTGCTGACCTGGAGCTTTTCCAAGGCATTCCTCCTGTGGCTGGCCTCACGGCCAGACCTCGGCATTTGGTGACTCGGAGCTTTTCCGAGGCATCTCCCATCCCTGCAGCTGGTGCCCTCGTGGCCAGGCCGTGGGACTTGCTGACCTCCATTGTTTGCCAGGAGTGTCCTGTCATTGTGGCAGGAGCCCTCGAGTGCAGGACTTGCTGTGCTCTCGCCTTTCTGAGGCTCCTCTGTTGCAGGTGCCTTCAAGGCAAGACTGCAGCCCTTGCTGACGCAGGCCTTTGCCAAGGCATTTGAAAGGTTAGACAGCAGGATGGCGGGCGGACTGCTCAGTCTGTTCAAGGGGCTTCGGGGCAAGAAAAGCAAAGGCCCTGCAGCTGCCCCAGTGCAGAAGCCTGCAGAGCCAGAGAAGTTGCAGATGCTGCAGGACGGTGAGTGGTGGAGCTGGGCTGCTGGGCCGGTGCCTGCAGCTGGCCTGGCCCTGCCCCACCCCATCCCATCCCATCCCATCCCATCCCATCCCATCCCATCCCATCCCATCCCATCCCATCCCATCCCCTCCCATCCCATCCTATCCCATCCCATCCCATCCCATCCCATCCCATCCCATCCCATCCCATCCCATCCCTGTGGACATGCCCATGGACGGGATGGGAGAGAGACCGGGGCTGCGCCCCTGAATTGCCGTGCTCCATCCCCTGGGCTCCCGTGGGG
The DNA here is from genome assembly GCF_028551555.1 of Melozone crissalis. NCBI lineage: Eukaryota > Metazoa > Chordata > Aves > Passeriformes > Passerellidae > Melozone > Melozone crissalis. The sequence goes on along the minus strand of NW_026535850.1, from coordinate 7,354,324 downwards.
CTGTCCCTGCCTGGGGAGCGCAGGGCTGGGCTGTGTTCTCCAGCCTCTCCCGCAGCCCCTCACCTCTGGCTGCGCTTGCTCTTTAACAGATGCAGCCAGGGACCCAACTCAAGAGCAGGAGCCCACCCGTGGCCGCTTCCACAGAACAGCGCAGGTACCTGCGGCCATCCCCACCTGGGCCGGGCCTACTGGCGCTGCTTGGCTGATCCCTGCGCTTGGAGCAGGCCATGGAACGTCCCTCCCCTCCCTCCCTCCTTCTGCTGCAGACACTGCGGAGGTTTCTGCACCTGGGCCGCACAAAGACCCGTGGCACCGGCACCAAGGGCACGGCCCAGCCCGACTCCAGGCCTGGCCAGCTGCGGGCAGAGGCTGCTGCCATCTCAGCGTCCTCGGAGCTCGCAGCAGCCTCTGAGCAGGACACGGCCCAGGGCAGGGCGGAGGCTGGCATGGCCCTGACTGAGGGCATGGCCATCACCCACACCCAGGCTCAGGGCATGCCAGACACTCAGGCCAAGCCCACACTGACCGTGGCTCCTGCACCCACTCTGGAGGTTTTCCAGAAGCGTGCAGCTTCTCCACAGCAGGTAAGTGACGAAAGTGAAGGGAGAACGAGCACACATCCGATTGATGAGCATCGATCTCAGATTTATTGATCCAGCTTACACACTTTTATAGTAGTGTTAATTAAGTTCATACATATTGCAAAACCCGAGCTCATCACTGCTTACAGATTACACACCAACCCCTCCTTTGTTGTCAATACCTGTGGTTTCTTGTTGAGGCTAATACTTGTTTTTCTGATCCTGCTGTTGACTTGTTATTGAGCACCCTTCAAGGACTCCATGTTTTCCACCATGTTTTTCTCATAACTTAGCCAAGGACAAGGTATTTATTGTTTTTAAGGAAAAGCCTGAGAACTTGCTGGTTACAGCTGCCTTTTACTTTTTAACCAGCTGTATGTGATCATGGCCTTTTTCTATAAGCCATGTCTGAAAAAAGCTCTCCACAGCTAAGCAAACTGGGGCCAGGGCTGAAGGCCTCCCAGGATCATGTGGCTCCTCAAGCTACATCCGCTGGACCCCCTCAGCCTTTGAGGCCATTACAGTGGGGTGGGAAGGCAAGCACTTCTTCGGGGAAGCTGGGCAAGTTGCTCCCTTGGACAGCACTCCAAGTCTTCCCCACGCCGCGTCCTCCAGGTGCAAGCCATGGTCAGGGATATTCTCCGGAGACTGGCGTCCTGTGTCACCGTGGATGCCAGGCTGCAAATGGAGATTCTGAACCTGACAGAGGAACACCCTGTTCAAGTGGTGATGAGCCTCCTATGCTGTGCCCCAACGTGTGACAGGTACAGAGCACAAGTGCCTCGAGAGCTCAGTGCTCACCGGCCCGTAGGGCCCCTCACCCTGTACAGCCTGTCCAGTGGGCTCTGCCAGACAGGCAGAGAGCTGCGGGAGCCTCGGGCCCCTCTGTTTCCTGAGCCTCTGCCACGCTCCCTCTCTGCCCTTCAGGGCACCGGGGCTCTGTCACCCAGCCCCACGCAGCCGCACGGGGCACGGTGCTGACGCACAGCTCTGCTCACACAGAGCCGTCGCGCTGATGTGGAGAGCCATCGGCACGTCCGGAGTGGCCGCCCAGGAGGTGCTTCCAGCGCTGCTCTCTGCCATGGAGGAGCAGCCACCCTATGGCAGCTACTCCTGCGGAGACAAGGCTATCTTTGCCCTGGCTGTGTGTTTCTGGAGCTGGTCTTTGCTCGCCCTCCTGGTTGCCTCTCCAGCACCTCTCCCTGCTCTCCCTAGCCTGCAGCTCCCTGCCTGGGCTCAAAGCTGGCCTAGGGGCAGGCTCAGGGGCAGCAGGCCGCGTGCTCCCCCTGCGTCTCCCCTCGGGCCCTGCCTCATAGACACCCTGGCACTGAGCGCTGCCTCAGGCTGCTTTGTCTCTTGCAGGCAACTCTGGTGCTGTGGAGGATTGCTCCTATGTGTGAGTGGCACTGTGCCATTCTGCTTCATTCTCCCCAACTGTTTGTGGCTCTGCTCTTGCAAATTTTCACCACCACAGAGCAGATGCCAGGGGACATTGAAACTGGGAGATTCTGGAGAGCGTGCCGGGAAGAACACGGCCTTCCCTGCCATCCCCACAGGTGCCAGTCGCCCTGTCCTTCCCACGCCCTCGTGGCCAGGGCCAGCGCTCCCAGAGTGACCTGGCCTTTGCTCGGCATGCAGGTTTGCAGTGCAGACCATGAAGGCTCTGCTCTCCCGCCTGGGCTTTGACAAGAAGCTGGTGGCTCTGGAGAACAAGCGGGTCTGGGAGAAGCTGCTCTGTGCCGACACCCAGCACTATGCAGCAGATCTGCTGGCCAGGTGAGATCTCCTACGCCCCGCCGCCACCGTCAGCATTTGTGCTCCCTGCCCAGAGTGCCCCACACAGTCCCTGGGGCTGTAAGCGAGAGCCCTTGTCAGCGAGGGAGGGCCGAGCAGACTGGGAAAGGCTGGGAGAGGAGGATGCCCAGCAGCAGCCGCCTCCCAAGGGCCCCATGTCCCCTTGCAGAGTGCTGGAGAAAGATCAGACCTCTGTGAGACCACGCCTGGGAGAGGTCTGCCCGCCCGGCTCAGGGCCTTGTTTCCTTTTTCCCATGCCAGGGAGATGCGCCGTGGCTTGAGCCCCTTGTGTCCCCACATGGCCTCACACCTGCTCAGCCTGCTCCTCGGGAAGCAGCCCCGCTGGCATCTGCCTGCCCTGGCGTTCTTTGTGGAGGTGAGCCTGATGGCCAGCGCTGCCTGGCTGAGCTGCCTCCCAGCTCTTGGGCCTCCCGTAGCTGCAGCCGCCTGGGAGGCTGCCCACACCCACTGCTGCTGCCTGGGCCTGGCCCTATGAGGCTCTGGGCTCCTGCCGGCCGGCTCCCCCATCACTGCCCTGTGCCTTTCAGGTCCTGGAGTGTCTGGACTTGAGCAAACACGGTCCCAGTGCCCTGCTGGTGGTATCCAGGCACCTGCTGAGCCAGTGCAGGGACAGGCTGCGCCGGGCGCTCAGAGGCCTTGTGGTGCTCAGCAAGGAGCCCTCGCTGGTGAGAAGGGGCAGTGGCTGAAGCCATGCTGGCAGTGTGGGGCTGGGCAACGCAGACCTCTGGGCTTGGCTGGCCTTTGGCAGCAGAGGCAGCTGCTCCCAGCTCTCCTGCCTCCTGCTTCAGCTGCCCCAGTGCCCCAAGCAGCTGTTGGTGCTGCGGCCGTTCACGGCTTCACAGCACAGCCTGGTCTTGCACACAGGCCGGAGGAATATGCTGCCTCTATCCACACCTGGTGGAGCAGCTGGCTGACCCAGATGCAGAGGTGGTCTGGATGAGCCTCTGTGTGCTCACACATACGCTCCAGGACAAAGACCTCCTGCTACCCAGCGTCACCGCCCTGAAGCTGGCTGAGTCCCTCCTGCCACACTTTGAGAACGTAAGGCTATGTGCCCCCAGCCAAGGGCACTGGATGCTACCTGGAAACTTTGTGCTCTGTGCAGTTCTGGGCCTTTGCCTCAATGGGCCTGGAGTAGTTGGTGCTGAGGTCTTTTGCTTTCCTTCCAGGACAACAGCCACGTGCAGCTGCTCTCCATTCAGCTCTTTTGCAAGGTGATGGAGCTGGTAGTGGAAGAGGGGGAAGAGCTTCTCACAACATTTGTGAACCAGAGCCTGCTCCCTCTATTCTTGCGCTGGCACGATGAGAACCTGTATGTGGCCAAGGTGAGGTTTTGTGTGATGGTGCCGCATCCCTGGCAGGGGGCTTGGCCACCTCCTGCCCTGGCACCTGGCGGGCTCCAGCCTCCCCATGGTCATGGCACAGGGACACAGGTCCTGTGCCCTGGGCTCTGGTGCCACCTGCAGCTCTCTGCCACTCTCCAGGCCTCTTTCCAAGCCCTGCTTTGTGCGGCACGCTTCCTGAAGAGGAGGGACCTTGAGGAGCTGCTGACGAAGGCGTGGCGGATTAAGTTTGCTGAGAGCCTGGTAAGGACAGCCGGGGAGATCGAGCCCTGCCCCTGGTGCACGATGTGGAGGACCGGCAGCTGTGCCACTGCCCAGCGCCGCAGCCAGGCCCGCCAGCCTGTGCCCCCCATGCTGCTCCCTGTCCCGGGCTGTGTGGGCCGGCTCGGCCGGTGCTGGGGCCAGGGAGAGCCCGGCCAAGGGGCAGAGCCCATGCCAAGCCTTCCCTGCTGGTGCTCCCCGCAGCTGCTGCAGGACGAGAGCCGAGCGGTTGAGAGCCCACAGAGGACCCTGCGAGAGGCAGCTGTCAGGTTCATGGGTGAGCCCTGAGCCCGGCGCCCCTCCCTGCCCCCAGCCCGGCTGCTGCCCTGGCTACAGTGAGAGCCGGGCCTCTGCAGCTGGCTGGGATGGCCCTGGCAGGAGGCTTTCCTTGGATTTCCTCAATCTGGCCTCTGACCTTGGCTCTGTTCCTCTCTCTTCCAGCTCTTCAAGCCCTGAAGGAAGATGAGAGTTCATCGTGCCTGAGCAAACTGCTTCAGATGATCTTTGAAGGAAGATCTGCAGGACTTTGTCTGATGGATCGGATGTACCAGTGTCCATCAGCGATTTCAAGTGCCCATTGAAGATGGGAGCACCTGCAGAACAGGATGGAGCAGCTGGAGCTCCAGGCACAGCATGGCTGCTCAGAGCTGAGCCTGTGTGAAGCCCCAGCAGCTCCTGCCATCTCTCTCCCTGTTGGCACCTCCCTCCCTGCAGACCTCAGGCCCTGCCCATCCCCTTTTCTGCCTCCCAGCTCACCCCTTACCTTCGCTTTCCCTTAATAAACAGTTTGGGTTTTTCACTTGAACCGCATATCCGTGGAGCTGAAGTGACACAAAACCTGAGGCCGGAGACACGCAGGGCCCTGCTGCCCTTCTCCTGCCTGCTGTGTTCCGGGCACGGACAGAGAGGAACAAGGGCAGCTCAGGCTGCAAAGTTCCCTGTCCCGCTGCTCCAGTTGCACAGCGGCGTGGACTTAAAGGGCATGCTGAGCACGCTGAAGGGGACAAGGACTCTGAGTTGTAGAAGAGCCAGCTTGAGTGTGCTCTGAACCCAGCCATGAGGAATTCCAGTGCAGGCATCCACGGAGGGCAAAGGAGCTTGCAATGGCAGAAGTTTCCACAAAGAGCTTCCTGAAAGCACAGCAATGCTCCATCCCTACACAGAGACAGGAAGAGGGCAGAAGCAGAGACTGTCGTAGCCTAACAGTGAGCTCTGGGTGTGCCTAAAAGCAGAAGCAGCAGCAGCAGCAGCAGCAGCAGCAGCAGCAGCAGCAGGGAGTGGCTGAGACTCGGAAGCGCGACTGTCCCAGTGGCCGCAGCGCTGTCCGGCAGTGCCTGCACCTTCGGTGTGGTTCTGGCAACTCTGGTCTCCCCAGAATGAGCAACGGCAGCCCCTGCCTCAGGCCCAGTCAGAAAACCAACCAAGTGAGACCAGAGGGAGGAGACCCTTCCCACCTCTCTTGGGCAGGGCTGCAAAACAGACGCTGCGTCTTCCTGCCCTTCTGTTTGGGGTGTGCTGAGCCCAGAGCTGGCCAGCTTGTGTCCTGCTGTCCCAGGAGCTCTTTGGGCGGGCAGGAGAAGGGCTGCATGTACAGCAGAGCGTCCTGGAAGGGGCTCACCAGAGCCTCCTGCGGGAACAGGTTGTGGGACGCGGAGGTTCTGGGACATCACACCATAACCAATATGATCTAGTGAAGTCAAATTTATTATCCTTTAAAAGACTCTGTTTAAAATAAGTCTCTGCTATCCACGCATCTCTAGCTAATACATGATTGGTTAATCCAAGCTGTTCACCCATCCTAATTAGAATGCTGATTGGATCATCTTATTTTTTACACATCTTGCTGTGGTTGTCTGGCCCACCCATGTCTCACTTTGCTAAGCTTGCTGACAAACTTGCTGAGTCCTGATGACTCTTCTTGTTGTATCTTTTTCAAGGATATACAAACCCCAATTCTGAATATGTCCGTAATTCATTCTTTGTGAACGTGTTCATTGTCCATTATTACAAGCATGCTGGATTGGGCATTGGCTGAATATGGCCATTGTCTTGGAAAAACTCCTCCATTCTATCTGTGAGCCAGCATTTGAGCCGGTTAAACAAAATCCTCCCTCTCACGGTGTAAAGAATGTGGAATTAGAGTTGGAATGTGACCCTGAAATGGAAGCAGCTCAGAAACAAAAGTAGAAAAAAGTTATTCCAGAAGCTATTGCAGAAGGGACTTTTCTCTCCAATGATGTAGAAGCTTTTCCTGTAGTAACTAATGCTGCAAGTAGAGGTTAAAAACCTTTCAATTGGAAGATTTTAGAAAAGTTGAGAGCTGCAATTTCACAATTTGGGTGAAAATCCCAACTTGCACAGTCACTTCTGCAGTATATTTTTCCATCTAACACATTAATTCCAGCTGATGTGCATACTCTAATAAGACTTAGAATGCCACCCCATCAGCAGGTGATGTGTCATAAAAGCTGGGAGGAAAAGTGTGCTCAAGAAGCAGCAAGACCTAGAGTGCAGGGTGATCCTCTGTATGGTTTAACAGCACAACAGTTACTTGGCAAAGGGCCCTGGGCTACTGCCACTGCCCAGGCTAAGAGCGGATGAGCCAACAACTGGCATATAATGCTATCCTTGCACTTCCAGATGGGTTACACACTAAATCTTTTACACAGATTTGTCAAAGAAAGAATGAAGACTTTGATAAATTTGTAGACAAATTGCATGAAGCTATCTATAAGCATTCTGATTTAAATTCACAGACACAGAGATACAATTGTATGGACTTTGGGATCATTACTCCATTCCAAAAGGCATTCCCTTCAGTCACAAGAGCCTTCCATCTCTTCCAAAAATTGCCTGCTGAAACTCTTCTGCTCCTTCCAAATCAGTTCACTACTCCAGCCTAACCCTTGAAGCACAGACAGATGACTCTTCAACTAATTGTAGTAGAAAAGAAGGGTATTTATTGGAGCCCTGGACACATGTGAACTAGTTTCCAAAGACACGTGCAAGAAGTTGCAGACTCCTGCTCTCTATTTCTACAGAAAAAGTTTTACATCAGGTTTCTAAGGACCCATAATACATAATTCTTACATGCCTGCTTCGCATTTTTATCAGCTGAATATCTATTACAGCTGTGCAATTGTACTCCCTTAACTCGGTCAGTGGGATTTTGAAATGAGGGAGTGGTTGTATGGGAGGAAGAAAGCCATCTTCCTCATGGTGAACTCTTCTCCCATGGCCAGTTGGCAAGACCTTTGGACCTGCTGCTCATGGTCCAAGCTTCTCCTAACTGTTCAATTATTCTTAAGGCAAGGTATTTCTATGGTCTCTGCTTCTTCACAATTGCTTCCTCTATCCCTGTCACTCCTAGCTTTATGTTCCTGATATATTTGGTACTCTTTAACTAAGGTACGTGATTTCTGCTAGTTGTATTACTAACTTAGCTTCTTACCTCATTTTCAAATCTTAACTAAAACATGCAGTCTCCTACTATCTCAATTCTATTCCCAGCTGGCCCCTTGACTCATCTGCAGTTTTCAAGTATCCTAATTCCATTTTCAGCTAACCCCTTGACTCACCTCAGGCACATCCCTGACTGCCTCTCTCCCAGCAGCTCAGAGCTGCATTGCACAGCGCTTGCTGTGCGCCACAGAGCACAAAGCAGGCTGGCCTAGTGGGCCTGAATATTTCTGCCAAACACTCTGCATCTCACACCTTTGCTCTGGCTCAGTGCAGAACTGCAGGATTGCAGGCGCTTCCTCCCAGAGCTGTGTGAGGCGCTGGCTCCTGCAGATGTGCGCTGCCAAGCTGTCCCTGCCTCACGCTGGCCTCGCTTCCCCTGGCACAAGTGCCGGCCTGAAGGAGCTGCCCTGTGCTCCAGCCTGCCGAGCAGCCCGGCTCCCTGCCCCGGTGCCCAGAGTGCTGCACACACTGCTGGCCTTTGCCAGGAGTTGCAGGGCAGCCGGCAGAAGAGGAGGAATCCTCAGCCAGCCCAGCGGCCCGCGGCTGCCCTTGGCCTTTCCCTGCTCCTGGGCACACTCCAGACGGCCAATGCCTCCAGACCGGGCTGTGCCCAGCACGGCTGCGCTTCCCCTCGGCAGCAGCCAGCTGCCACCTGGGCTCTGAGAGCGGAGGATTCGCCCGCTCCCAGCAAGAGGCACCCAGGGCCCGGCTGCTGCCTCTTGCAGCTCCAAGGGCCTCCTTCCAGCCTGCCTCTGCCGGGGCTCAGGCTGCTCCGGCCTCTGCCGGGGCTCCGCTGGGGCTCCAGCCCAGGCAAGGCCGGGCCCGCTCTCATCTCACAGGCGCTGACAGCTCTGCACCACAGGAGACCTTCCCGAGCACCCTCTCTGATCTTTCTGCCTTCTCACTTGAGCAAGGCTCTCCTGCAGCCAAAGATATTGCACCTAGGGATGCAAATCCAAGTGGCAGGAACCCCAATACTCTCCAGTCACAGCTGAAGGCCTGCATCTGCACAAGATGTTTGGGCTGCTCCATTCTTCCTTTGGTTTTGCCTTCAAATGCCATTGCCCTTTCTGCCTCAACTAGAAGTGTCACAGATGCACCAAAACGGGCCAGTGTGCTGGCCAAAGGCAGTGTGCTCTGGAGATGATGAATGAAGAGTCTTCCCAGCTTTCAAAGCACATTGCGAAAAACAACAATCCCTTCTTTTTAAATATTAACAGTTTAGTAGCAATAAAATGGTTATTAAGATAGTAATAGAAGTTAGAATAATAAGAATTTGGACAATCAGAGTTAGAACAGTAAAGGACAATAAAAACAAAGACATACAGACAGTCCTGGTGCCTCCTGGGCAATTATGCCCCGAAAGCACACACGCTAACAAAGGAATAGCCCTTAAAAGCAATAGCCTGTTGCATATTCATATATCTCATATATGATGCATAAATTCTTTTCAAACAAAGGGTGTTCTCTGCTTATTGTCAAGTTCTCCCCCTTAATCCTGTTGGCTTCTCAAAGTTGGGAAGGAGGTGAAAGAAAGTTGGTCTTTTCCAATAAGGACGCAAGAATTCAGCCCTTGGGGCTCTTGGTGTCCTGTTGCTGTCATCTCTGGGCAAAGAATTTCTTGATTACCCCATCCCTTTCTTGAGCTAGTTAAAAAACTATCTTACATCGCATAGCTCCTGTTTTACATAATGTTATAACCTAAAACTATATTTACCACTGAAATAATTACCAATATAGCTGGACGGGACGTACATGAGCTTGTCTGGCCTTTGCTGCTTGACCAAATAGCGGCAACTGTGGAATTTTACCCCAGAGACACTTTTGGCTAACTGGGTGCTGCAGCTGGGCGCTTGGAGTCAAGTCCAGGCATGCAGGAGCTCAGGTTTACCTCTGGTGGAGAAGCTTTAAGGCGAGGTGAAGGAAAGGAGTCGGTTCTGATGGAGGGTTTCTATACAGAGCTTTATTCCTGGCCCACAGGCCTCTGGATCCAGCAAGGGCTCCAGGAGAACTCCCAACCACATGGTTTGCTCACCCTTTTACCCGGGGCAGAGGGGCAGGGAAGGAACACGGGGACCACCAACCAGGTACGGGGCGGGGAAGTGTCAAGGGACAGAGGACACCTGGATGGCCCAATGTCCTTCCAGGAGGGGAGGGCATCTTTTGAATTCTGCCAATCACTCGATGCCCTTCTGGAATGCCAGGATTGACAGACAGCGCTCAGCAGGGCTCAGGGTGTGGAAAGGAGGGATGATTGACACACCTGGCAGGGAATTATCAGGGAGGAACCTGGGGTATCTGAGGCAAACCATGACATCACACTGCAACATACCACACTACTTAAAATATACAGTACTACTAATTAAGACAACATAACACATACAGTTTATTAATGTATATATATATGTATATATATATATAAATTTTAATATCTGTGAAGAGCCTGTCCTGTAATATGTACTTTTCACAACACCAAAGAAGCCATTGCACCTTTAAGAGACAGCTGACAACTCAGAAGAAAATGCTCAGCTTGTTCACAGGGTGAGAAAGAAAGGATTCTTCCAGATGAGTTAAAGTTTCAGAAACTTTATTTATTTACAATCCTACTCTATAATCCTGTAGGGTGGTATTTATAGAAAAATGGACAGCCACTAAATGAACCAGCCTAACCTTCTGGAGCTAACTAAACTAACTAACCCTCTAGGACAAGGTCAGGTTTTTAATAAAGCTGCATTCAACTTTGTGGATAAAAAGTTGATGTTGCAAGCAGAAAGAAGAAGCAGAAGAGTTGCTGACAGACAAAGGGGTAGCAACCCAAATAAAATGACCCTTACAGCATCTACCAATTAGATTAAGAAAAAGATGCAACCAAACAATGCATGACTACAGAAAACTATAGGATAGGAACTATTTATAAACTATGTTTAGAAGCACAATAAATGGCTTCTCCTTGATTCACATTAAATTGTGCAGAGTCTTTTTTCTTTTCTCCACATAGTCCTACTCTAAATCCTACTCTACAGTCCTACTCTACAATCCTACTCTAAGATGGCTATGGAGAAAATGGTCCTGATATGATTATAGCACTGTTTGCTTCTCCATCCTCCTCTTCACTGAGATGATGAGTGGTGCCAGGGTGGATGCAGCCTCGGCTGATGTTACAAATGGATGCTGTTCACAAAAAAAACCCAAAAAAGCAAAAAAACAAATACAAAAACAAAACCAAAAAAGAAAACAAAACACAAACAAAAAAACCAAAACAAAACAAACCAAAATCAAACAACAAAAAGACAAAGAACAGTGAACAGTGAACCATTACTTTCCAAGCTCAGTGCTTCACAGGCTCAGTTGGGATTGCTCTGGGTCCTAAAAAGACCCAGAAAGAGGAGCAGTGCGACCATCTGCTACCCAGCAGTCATGTGCAGGACCCTGCCATCACAGGCAAACCTGGCCAAGAATCCCACTCATCCATTTATTCAGGTTTCTTTATCTTGTTGGGATTTTTGCCCTGCCAGTGCTCTAGAAATGGTGCTTTCTGTCCTTGGGCTTTCTTCCTTTCAGGAAACTCCAATGGCTCACACGGGTCCCTGCCTTTGAAAGACAGGCACTGTGCTGATTCCCACAGGGACAGAGAGCAGTGTCTACCTTTCCATGCCCTGGCCCTCGTGTGCTGGATGGCACCTTCCTTCCCAGCAGGGCCAGCCCAGTGGCACTGGGCCCTGCAGTTCCCTCTCTGCCACACAGCCTGGCAGTAACCCTGGCACAGTTCCCGTCTGCTTGAGCTTGCCAGGCAGCAGATGGGGCTGGGACAAGTCCCTCCAAGCTGTCCCTGTTTGCGTGGCAGAAACCTCTAAGGGTGGGCTGGGGGGCACAAACCAGGGCCCCTCAGAGTGAGCCCCCCACAGCCCCTCCTGCCCACAGCCAAATCTCTGACTGCTCAGCTGGGACTGGCTTCCTTGGGCTCCTCCACCACCATTTCATGTCTCTGTACCCTGCATTGCTCTACTTCAATTCTTTTGCCATTAGATAAAACTGAGCACTCCACCAAATTACAAAAGAGGGTGACAGAAACAGTCAGAGGACAGAGCGCCTCTCCTCTCAGGAAATGCAGAGGGAGCTGGAGTTATTCAGTTTTGTGAAGAACAGGCCCCAGGGAGACTTTATTGCCACTTTCCAAGATTTCAGAGTGGCTTTGAAGAAAGTGGGGGACATCTTTTTTAACGGGGTCAGTTACAATAGTTCATGGACAAATATTTTTAAACACAAAGGACATCTAATCAGAGTAGGTCTAAGGGAGAACTTGTTTTCTTGGAGCATGCTGGAACCCTGGCACAGCTTGCCCCAAGAGCTTGTAGGTGCCCCATCCCTGCAACCATTCCAGCTCCAGTGGCAAAGGGCTCTGAGCAACCTGATCTCTTTAAAGATGTCCCTGCTCATTGCAGGACACTTGCACCACAGGACCTTTACAGGGCCCTGCCACCCAGCCCAGTCTAGGATTCCTCACTCTTTTCATTTAAGGAGCACCAAGAATGGAGGTGAGGAGGAAGGGAGCTCATCTGCTGCCTTGGGCTTGAGTGGAGGAGGAGCCCATCGCTCAGAGCCTGTTTCACCTGCAGCCCCTTCACATTTTACCTGCAGGAGCTCCTTGGCAGACCAGCGCCGCGCCTCGTCTCTCTGCAGGCAGCAGCTCAGGAAGTCACGCAGGCAAGATGAAAATAGGTTGGGCTGCTGCAGCTTTTGTCTTCCTCCTGTGGCTATCAGGAGTTGAGGCTGGGGAAAAAGGAGACACCAGGCTCCACCTGCTTCTTTCCCATCTGTCCCTGCTCTCCCAGATCCCATTGATTAAGCTCCACTCTGCAGTGGCAGTTTCTGCCCTGGCAGAGACCCAGAGATGACTTTCCTTTACCAACCAAAAACCCAAACTCCGATGCAGCCACAGCTTTCCCACTGTCCTGCAGATCTTGCCTTGGCAGCTGATTTCATTGCCTGACCTAGTTAGTGGGAACTACATCAGCACAAGCACATTTCCTTCCCTGAGGATTCATATCAGCTTGAGAGGCTTTTTGGAAGAAGGACTTTGCTATACTAACTCTACTGTATCCAAGGGTTAGGATATGAAAAGTATCTCTGCAGTGCTTCTTGTCTCTTAAGCACAGCTGCCATAAAACAAAACCAATCAAGCTTTTTGCTTTGTTCTTGAAAACAATGGGAATTGCAAGGAAAGAAAGGAAATCCACCAGGTATTCTTCAGGCAAGGAAACAAACATTTGGAATCTCATCTTCAACACAGACACATTAAGATGCATGCACAAATGTACTGGGATGAAAACGCCTGCTGGGACACACAGGAGCCACCTGCAGCTCTGTCTCTCAGCAGTCTGAAAAATTCTGCTTTCCTTACATGGGAAAGAAAAACTTTTCATGGTCAAATCAGAAGGAGAGGTTCCATCCCTACGGTCACCCTCTACTCATTTGGCTACACAAGTCAATGCATGAATGGTAGGCCCATCCCAGAAAGTGCCAGGAAACAAATGGGAGGTTTTGGCAGGCTCTCCACATCACCAGGCTCTGGCTTGGTGATGTGGAGAATGTTGCTTTGGGCTAGGAGAGAAACACGGTCACTGAGTGTTTCAGCAGCACTGCACAAGAAGCAGAAGAGACTCTGTGGCCTTTAGACCCTCATGCCCAGGTTTCAGGCATGTTTCCCAGTGAGAAGAAACTGCACAGGGGGTTAAATTCCTCTCTAAAAATCAGTGCCTTAGCAACTTTCTTGAGTTTGGGTTTCCTTTCTTCATTTCTGGAAATGTAACACCAGTTCTGAGAGGCTTGCCTTGTAGTTTGAGGCGCATCTTCACCGACAGATAAGTGGGAACAACTTGAAACCCAAAGCAAATGTTGCCTGAGAAGAGCTGGGGAGTGTTTGCCTGTGGTGAGGCTTGAGCTGTCTGGCAATCCCTTTCCATGATGTGCAGAAACATCCAGCTGCTCCCCAGAACTCAGTCCCTCTGGGCACGCAGGCCTCTGGAAACCCCTGAGGATTCCAGCCTTTCTCCTGCTCAAGAGCATCTAACCTAAGCTGAGCTCCAGTTTCTTCAGCAAGGCCAAGGATGCTCACTTCCATGCAGCTGACAGTGTCCGTGGAGCTCAGCAGGTCTTTCTGATACTCCTCAGGCCAAGGAATTACAGTGTAGATTGGCAAGACATCGGCTGATCATTATCCAGTATGGTTCATGTGGAACCAAGCTCTCACACGCTGACAAGTCAGAGGGAGAGAGCTCATTCTGCTTTTGCAAGATGGTATTTAGAAACATAAGACACCGACTTGGAACTATTCAAACCTCAACTTGCAGAATCCATCTCAAATAGACAAAAATAACAATGGCAAGAGGCCTTGGAGTCTCCATAAAAATGCCCACCACTGTCATGATAACTCTGTGCTCGTGGCACTGAAGTAGATGGTGACCAAAGAGACTTTGCTATTAGCCTCTTTAAGCCAAAGGAGAATTTCAAAGCCGGAAATGGCAATGCACTCCCCTTGCATACAAATAATTTACGCGGCTTTCTGTCCTTTCCCCACATCACCAGAGGTGACAAAGAGGGTTTTATCCTGACTCTCAGCTGAGCTCAGCCACTGGCCATAGTGGGGAGCTGGAGCCCTCCCTGTCATTAGATCTGTGCAGGTCAGGGATGGCCCTGCTCCTGTGGTAAAGAAACACAGCACCAGTGTCAACTGCCCACGCTGGATCCCAGCCCAGGCACCTGCCTGCAAGCTCATCAACTTGTTAAAGTAGCAAGAAACAGCCAAGGGTTTGGCAAACAATTCTAACTGCAGTCGGAGAAAAACACATCCGAAACTTATCCAGGCCACCCACATACGTGACTGAACAATGTACAGATGACTTGAAAGCCTGAAAGTTTCGAAGATCCACAGGATTTGGAAAAGATGCTACAGAATGGAAGAGAAGAGCTGTGTTTAAAAAATGAAAAAGCAAGCAGAACTGCTTGGGCCTTGCTTTGGTAGTAGGTTTTTTTTCTCTTTTTCTTTTTTGTTTACTTTTTCATTTTTTTCTTATGTTTTCTGTAAAATTGAAACTGGTAAGGTCTAACCTCCATTGCTCAGGATGTTTATCACATGTCTACCCTCTCCACTGAAAAATTCTTGTCCTTCAGAAACAGAGTTCCAACATTGTTCAAAAAACAAGTGAGAAATGTCAGGCATGGCTGGAGGCCAAAACGGCAGGTTTCTGAACTGGTTAGGTTTCACTGCCACTTCCCTTTCTGATACAACCAAAGCTACAGCAGATGCTGATGTGTTGCAGGGGCATTTTTAGAAGGAGACCTTGGTGGAAGTGGTGCCAGCAGATGGCAATGGGATTTTGTCCAATGGCACACAGAGCATGGGACAGGTGAGAAAGACAGTGGGATCAGTGAGTATTTACACCTTACCAAGACAGGAGTTGCATTCCAGGAAGGAACCTCTCGTTCCACCATTTCGATGCCCATGATTCCCAGAGACCATATGTCCACTTTGGGGCCACATGGTTGACCTGTCAGCACTTCAGGCGCCAGCCACCCAGCAGCGCCAGCCACGGAGCTCCGTCTGCCCTGCTCAGGGCTGAGCTGAGCAAAGAGGCCAAGGTCAGCTGTGGAGAAAACAACAAACCATGAAAGCCAGCTCCAATTAGGAAACCAAGCAAAAGAATTCCCCACTCTCGGACTAAGAATGTGCTGTTGAATCTCCTGGAGAACTGTCCATGCGTGATATCCTTGGAGCTTTAGCCAAGGGAGTATGGAATGTGCCACTTCCAAAAAAACCCAGGTTTCTTAACACTGTTCACAGCAGTGGACTTTATTCCCCTGAAGCTTTAGATTGTCGCTCCCTCTGTCTGGAAGGGACACACACAGAGCAAGGCCACTCTTGACTGCTTGTGGCTCCTTATACCTCTGTGCACGTTGCAACTGTGCCCTCAGCTCGCAGCAGGGGTCCCTGCACTGCCACCAGCACCATTTTTGGGGAGCTGGCTGTCACTCCAAGCAGCCCCACACCCACATCCCTGGAATGCTGCACCTGACCAAGAATATACTGACCCAGCTTGACAGAGCCATCAGTTCTGAGAAGGATGTTTCTGCTCTTCAAATCTTGGTGGATGATGTGGTTTGAATGAAGAAATTGCAGTCCTTGCAGGCACTGAGAGAGAAAACAGAAAGAGGAGGTCAAAAATGAGTGATGTGATTTCATCCCACAAGAAAGGAAACAAACCTAAAAGATTCCCTCTCCAGGGGAATGGGGAGTAATGGCAGAACAGTAATGGCCACTGAGAGGAAGAGCTTGCTGCTCCAACACCTGCAGAGCAGGACCTTTCTGAGGAAAGGCACGTCAGCTTTTGAAAGAGCAACAGCACCTGCTGTTGTAGGCTGTCCCCTGCCAACCAGCCAGGATGACTCCTGCTGCAGTGGACGTGCTTTTTCCATGCAGAGGACAAAGGAGGGGTTTGGAAAGGAAAAGTCCCTCCCTTTGGTGTGAAGCGGACCACTTTTGGGTGGGAGGCTGCATGACAAAGATTTTCTTGCTGGCCTCAGCACAGGCTTGGATGTATCACACCAGTCACCTTCCAGAAGCAAAGAGCATTTTGGCTGCACTACTATCCTTTTCAGCTGAGGACTGTGAGAAATGAGTCGTTTTTCTTTGCTGATCATTTCAAATCCTGCCACCACCACCTTTGCTTTTACAGGCAAAAATGCAGTGAAGACAGACTCCAGGCAAACATTTAGAGAGACAAGGTGGAGAACAGCAAATACAAATACAAGAGACAGAGCGAGAATACAACAGCAGGAGATAAGAGTACTGGCACTGAGTACAGGGAGTGCAGGGGCACTGGCAGGCCTTTCACTTAAGATGCTTTTGCTTGCCCATAGAATAGCAGCAACACAGAAACAAAGCTTGACACAGGAAATCACTCCAGCTCTGAGCCCCTGTTTCCCAGACAATCCTGCCCAAGCCCTTGGAAACACAGATGGGATTGCTGACCTCCTGACTGATGGCTGCCATCTCATCCTCCGACAGGTAGGTCTGCCTGATGACATTGCTCAGAGTGCCTCCATCCATGTACTCCATAACCAGGGACAGTTCCTCACCCACAAGGTAGCTGAAAGAAGGAAAACAAGGGCATGGAGATGAATGTACATGGCTAGGTTGCTGTTTGGAAAAGACGGGTTGCCTCTTCTTTTCAGATCCCTTTGAGACAAAGACAAAATAAAGGAATAGACATTCCCTCTTGGCTGTGCATTGTTTGCCATCTGTCCAGTCTCAAGGAGAAAGGCACAGCTGCAAAAAAGGAGATGTCTTAGATGGGCAGCAAGCAAAATGTGCAGTTTAGTAACAGCCCAGATAAAAAGCCTGTCATGCATGGTGTTTCTGGAAAAAAGCACCTAGTCTTCCTGGCCTGCATAGCAGTGGAAAACAGTGGCAACAATCCAAGGGAAATCCTTGCTAGTTTACCTGGACGTAAGAAGACACTTGAAAAAAATCAGGCTCCAAAACAAAGTGGTGGCTGTGAATATAGACATCATTGATTTAGTAAGACACGACTCATCCGGGTTCTTGAACAATTTTCAAATACCATGTGCCAGCGAAGACTCATGCAGACAAAATGCCATCTCTTCCCATCCCCTGGAGATGAAAAGAGCAATAATAATTAGCCAATAATTACAGCTCTATTTTCTGCCAGTGACCAAAGTGGGATTTTACCTTGCATGTTTGCAATATGTGAACAAACATTCATAGGACAAAAGCACAACTCACCTGTCTAAACAGTTGACCAGGTTGGGATTCCTGTTCACCTTCATGACCATGAGTTCATTGACTTTTAGTTCCTCCTTCCTCAGTCCTTGAAGGCGTATTTTCTTGATGGCCACCTAAAATGACATTGAAAATGAGTAACTTGAGAGGTTGGTGGCACGAAACCACAAGGCATGTGGAGCAAGTGATTTTGCAATGACACAGCTGAGCTGTGCCAAACTGCCTTGTGATTAGGCACTGCAGTAATTAGGAACTGACATTCCAACAGCCCATTTCTCTGCTCCCTCGGGAGCCAGTTACAGGACATGTGGGGCCACTGACATTTTGCCTTGACCACTTGGTAACAGCGGTGTCTCAGTTATCACCCACAAACCTCTGACCACACTTTCTGCTGCATCTTTTGGGATTCAGAAGAAGTAATCCTTGCCTTAATACTCTGTGGATACATCCTGGGCTATGGGCAGGGCGTAGGGCTTTCAGGGATTCTTTGCTGATCTCTCCCTATGTGCAGTTCCCAAGTGCAGCACTGCAGGTGGCTAAGGAACTACCAGTAACTTTGAGATGGATTTGCTGGCAGCCAGAAATGAGAACTCAGGACTCTGAAGCTGTAGCCTCAAAGAGCAGTGAGGTGCTCGCAGGCACCACCTTTGTTTTAGCAATGGAGAGCGAGTGAGCGCGTCCTTCTCTGAAAGGAACCGCTGCCCTCCGTGCCTTCCTTCCGGCAGCTGAGGAGGACAAAGTCCTAGATGTGTTCTGTGGGCTGGCACCAGTCTGTGCTTCTTGTGCCTTTTCAGCACAGCTCTGCCCAAAGCTGCATCCACAGCTCACACCAGAGGGGAAAGCCCTCGAGTGCAGCAGAGTCTGCAGGGGCTGTTCACATTTACCTCTCCTCCAGTGGCAGTGTTGAGTGCTTTAAAAACATCTCCAAAAGTCCTAGAAACAAAACAGAAGCAGAGAAAGGAGAAGCCATTTAGATCTTGCAGTGAAAGCCAGCCCACATAGGAGATCTGTGCTGTCAATGCCTAAGACCTGCAGGACACTGGAAGCATGGAGATGTCTTTGACAATGCCTTCTGAGCACACTTAGAAATTCTGATCAGCACTGACAATCTAAGCCCAGTGCCTGAACACATTTGCAGCTTGTCTGACTTCACACTTGATACCTATTCCACCAGCAAAACACCTGATGCATAGTTTTGTACAATTAACATTGCTTGGACTCACCCACTGCCAAGATTTTCCAGTTCAATGTATTTTAGAATAGGATTTTCCATCTTTACCATTCTCCCTGAGGGAAACAAAATGCAAGATGTTCACTTTAAAGCAGAGATCCCACCTTCTAGGAGATACAAAAGGCAGCTCCACTGTCTGGGGTTCTGAGTCCTTTCTTGGTGGACAGCTGGCTAACAACAACAGGAACAGCAACTGGAACAACAAGAAAAGAACAGCATGCCCACAGCACAAGTGGCTGGCACAGAGACTGATTTCTAGCGTCCTTTGAAGGGAGAGACCGCTTGACAGCAGACACACAGGGAAGCACAGGGAGATACATTCAGAGGAGACTGAGATCAGAAGAGAATACCGACCAAGGCAAGTAAGTTTGTCATCTAGAAACATTAAGGAGAGCTGGAACTAACAGTGCCTTTGTTTTCTTGGGAATGAACACTGTGAGATTTAGAAAAGGTTTCCTACTTGCTAAGATTAAATGCACCTGGACATCTAGAATCAATTCCTCTGAACAGATGCCAAGTTCAGAACAGGAGGAATATTGCTAAGTGTTCCCATCTTTTCCACCTTGCAGCAGTTTGCCAGAAGAATGCCTCTGCATTTGTAAACCAGAGCAGCTCATGCTAGTACCAATCCCCACGGGGCTTTCAGCATCAGGACCCTCACCCTTTATGAGCAGGCTGAGCCCAAAGACGCCCTTGCCCATGCCCCGCGTGAAGAACCGCGCCACTTCTCTTCACCCTGTTGCCCTCATTCAGGACACAACAGGATGGGCTTTGAGATCAGCCACACCGAGGCGCAGATCAGTGCCCTTTTTGTCCCAACAGGTGATGGTAGACACAGAATCCACTGGGCTCTCTTCTCAACCCTACCAGATCTTATCTGAGAGCACAGCACTGGCAGCTGTTATGGGCAAGAAGCAGATTCATTGGGTTGTGCTGCAGAATCACAAAGGGCTTGATGTGTTCTCCTAGAGACTGATCTCAGCAGGGCTTCTGCCAGTGGCTAGGACTCAAGCAGTCACAGCCTTCTGCTGATCCAGGAACAATCCCTGCTTCTGCCTTTGGCAGAGAGGGAAGCCCAGGCAAACTCCAGCCTGTCTAAGCTGCCCTCAGAGGCAGCAGGAACACCCAGAGCTCTCTCTTGCTGCCTCGGAGCAATGCCAGCACTTCTGTGACACGAAACTGAGCAGAACCCTTTGGTACAGCTATGCTGACACGTGCACACAACACACTGTCCCTCAGATAAGAAAGATACCAGACGTACTCTGCTGCTCCAGGGAGTCACCCGCCATCTCCTGTTGCTGAGCAGCAGCTGGGTCAGCACAGGAGGTGAACCAAGGGCTCAGGCTCCACTTCTTCAGCTGGAGAGCAAGGACTCCTTGGAATGGCACTGCTGCTTCTGCAGCAGCTTCAGTGTCAGAGTCGGTGTAGGTCTGAGACAAGAAATGAGTTGATGTCAGGAAGGTGTGGCAGAGATTGCCCTGAAATGCAAGAGAGATTGCCATTTGAAATGCAAGCCCTTAGGAAGCTGCTGTCAGCCACATGCAGCTCAGCTGGGTTGCTGTGGATGTCCACTTGTGAAACCAAATGGTCAAAACCAAAGGCTGGTTTTACTCGAGTTCATAGCCAGTTTCTTGTTCTGAAGGATGACTGCAGCAAAGACCGCTCCACTTCCTCCCAAAGACTCCTTTCCCCCTCCTAGGTCTGCAGATACATTTGCAGCTCCTCATTCTAATGTTCTACCTCCTGCCATGAAATTCTCTTTTTCTGCACCTTCCTCGGGACGACCTTATCCTGCAGCATCTCTGGACGGGTCAGTTCCTGGGCCTCATGCCAGCCTCAGGGCTCTTGGTTGCCCGTCATTTGCTGGAACTCTCTGCAGGCTGCAAGGTAGGATGGCGACACTTCCACCTCAAGTCAAACAGAACAAAGCAGTCAGAGACTACAGCTTGTCCCCGTCAGCCAGGAGTCATCGACTGGGAAGAAAGTAAAGAAAAGGACAGGAGCATTCACAAGGGATACAGACAGCTTGTAGCTCGTATTCCAAATCTATGTGAGTGAACTGCAAAAACACCTCAAGAAACAAGGCCACCTGGAAGAAGCCAGCAGGAGTTCATTCAGATGACTGCTGGCTAAATGGCCAAAGGAGTAATGCCACTGTCTAGAGCATCAGCTGAGATCCAGCAGAGCAGGCAGTGTCCTTGAGAGCAGCTCTGACAGAGGCCTCATCAGGATGGCACTCAGAGGCATCACCCACCCCCCTGCTGCTCTGCACTGGAAAGGCAAGGAGGGCAGAAACCACCCCTTGGGTGACTGCAGTGCCTATTGCTATTTCACTTACATGCTTTTCTAGAGCCTTTTGCTCCTGAAGGAGGCAATTCATTTTCTCTTTGATAATTTTAATCTTTTCGTCTAGCCTCTTCTTCCTTACCTTGATCCTAGCCTCAGTTTCCTGCAGCTGTGCCTCCAGCTGTTTGTCAATTTTCTGTAAACAACAACGGAAAGGACTCTCTTTCATGAGTGGCTGCCATTCCTTCATTCACCTGTTTTTGTTGATTGCCCCTCTGCATAGGGAGATTCTTCTCCTCTTGGATGTCTTCATTCCTCCTCTTCGCTGCCATGATGGCACTCTGAGCTTCAGGCAGCTCTGCTTGTGGCTCTGCCTTGATGTACACACAAAAGCAGAGCCAGTGACTGAGAGCTGCCATCAGGCTCAGCTTTTCCCTCTTTTAGCCTCAAAATCACATTATTCAGCCCTTTCTTTCTGCTTCCCTACCCAGCTCTGTTTCCACTGTAACCATCCTGTCCTGGTGCTGATCTCTGCAGATTGCAAGGCTCTGTGCTTCCAGTGCCTGTGGGACTCCTGGCCTCCTCAGTCCCAGGAGCTCTGGTTTATGCCCCTCTTCCTGCCCTTCCCTCTGTCCCCTGGCCAGTCAGGCTCACCTGGCCATTCTCCTGTGGCTCTTCCACCTGCTGCCTGAGCTGCTCTTCCTGCTCTCGGGCAGGGAACAGCTCTCCCTGAGTCTGGCATGGCATCTCAGATAAGGCAGTGTGCTCTTGCTCTTTCTCTAGAAGCACCTGCACAGAAAGCAAGAGAAGATGGGTTTCAACTTCCCATACGCACTTTGTGGGCCAAGACTCAAAGGCTGCTGGGCTCACACGTTCCCAAAGCACTGTGCTGCTGCTCTCCTGGGTCGTTCTCTGCCCGAGGGGAGGCACAGATTCCAAAGTGACCCTGGCCCTACAATCAGGGGCCATCTGGGACTGAAGCCCCAACAGCCTCTCAGGCAGCTGACAGGGAAGGGGTGGCATTTCTCAAGGGTCTGGTGAGGGCCTCCCTCTGCTTCTGCCATGTCCTATTTGTCTTTCACTAGTGACTGACACCTTGCCCTGTCCCACAGCTCCATCCTGGCTCTGCAGGGGCTTCCTGGGTGAGCTCACTCCTTGTCAGAGACACTTCTGGAGTTCACCTTCTCTTCAGGCCTGCACCAGCATTCCTCCTTCCTGACATCCACATTCTTGTTAGAAAACCGGGTCATTCAGGAGATGAGGATGCATGCAAAGATCTCTGATGGAAGTCAGAGAACCTCTATGGCCATCTCAGTATATGGAGGAGGACCAAGGTGTTTCTTCTCCCTCTTTTGTCAACTGAGAATTCTGACCAGCAGTAACAGAGTTTCTCATAAGGCCCCATTAACGAATGCACTGACACAGCCCTGGGGATGCCAGTGAAGGAAACCATGTGTCATGTAATGCGTGTATGAGCAAAGTCACCAGACCCCAGCTACAGCATGGGATAGTTCCACTCCCTTAGGACATGCAAAAATTTAAAGGACAAATGAAGGCTTCAGGTCAGAAAAGGCTGGAGCAGGAAAACATGAGGGGAAAAAAACAACCATCTCTGGAGGGGGAAACATCTCTGCCTGCTCGCGATTAGTCAGTGGAACTTGTCTCTACTCCTCTCCTGAAGGGATGCCTTTAGGTGAGCTTTGCATCTTCCACTGCTTTGGAGCAGAGCCAGGAAGATTCAAATAGACAGATAGATAGATCTCACTTTTATAATCTCTCTTTACTGTACTGTGGTATTTACATTCTTTGAACAGAGAGAGATATAATTCTCTCTCCTAGGTTTTTTTTAAGGGAAGGTAGTGAGAAACTCAGAGAAGAAGAGAAAACAATTGTTATCTCTACTTGCTCTTCTTGTTGTTTAATACATGTAGAATGTGTTATAGTGATTGTTTACTGAAAGTGATTTGTTAATTGGATTTTAGTGATAGTTGTTTAGCTTGATTAGCTAATTACATAAAAGCTGTGTCATGACTGTCTGGAGACTGTCACGAGTTTTTCTTTAGTAGCTTTATAGTATAGTATCTCTTTAGTATAGTTTTAATATACTGCTAGTGTAATATACCACAGCTTAAGAAAGCATTTGTTTAACATTCTAAATCATAGAGCCAAAGCACATTATTCCCTATGGGGGGGTCACCCTGAATCAATTCTGTCCTTTCTGTCGCTACACACATCAGCACTCGGTAGCAGTGCCCCGATCAGCAGCCGTCCTGAACTTGCTCTCCTGTTGCTTCAGTAAGCCACACTCTTGGGGAATCTGGAGCGTGTGGGTCCTTATGGAATGCAACCAGACCCAGAGCACTGCACTGGGAACTGCACTCTTCGTGCATCTGTGCTCGGGCAAGTTCTTCTCTTGGACTCAACCACACTGATGGGGCTAAAGTGGCTGAAGTCAGAAATGCAGCCCAGCCCCTCCAGCTCCTCTAATCTCTGAGCACCAGCTGGAATGCAAGGGCATTGATTTCCTGCTCAGTTCCCAAACACAACACACACTGATTCCCTGGACTGCCAAAAGACACAGGAGCTGTTAACCTGAAAGTGATGTGTTTCTGCCAGTGCTGGGAAAGGGCAGGAAAGATTGAGAAAAAGCTCCCTTGCTCCCTGGAGAAGGAGAAATTACACAAGGCTTCTCCTTCTAGAAAACAAACAAACAAATAAACAAACAAAATATGAAAGTGTTACCCACTCCGGTGTCTAAAGCACTTGGGTGCAGTGAAGGGATGTTTGGCAGGGAAACAGCCCTTGTGCTGAGCATTGGCTCTACGGATCTAAGGCAGGGATCTATGGAAGTCTGCCTGAAGGTCCCTCAGGAGCCCCCATTGTCCAGGCTAAAGCTCCCTCAGCCCCTCCTCCCTGGCCTTGTGCTGCCCCCCCTTGCCCAGCTCCCCTGTCCTTCTGTGCACACGCTGCAGGCCCTCCATGACTTTCTGCTTCCCAGGGCCCACAGCTGCACACAGCACTCCAGCTGTGGCCGCAGCGCTGCCCAGCACAGGCCACGCTCCCTGCCCTGCTTCTGCTGCCCCACTGCTGCTGGCACAGCCACCGTGCCCTTGGCCTTCTTGGCCCCCTGGCCCCACGCTGCCTCATCTGCAGCTGCTCAGGGCCGCCAGCCCTGCGTCCTTTGGGCCCACGCAGCTCCCCAGCCACAAAGGTGCCCATTGCACTTCAGATACTGCAGGCTCCATTGCAAGGTGTACACCCTGGTTTTAGCATTACAAGACAGCAGTCAAGGACTTGCAGCTTGGCTCCCATTCTAGGCTCCAATGCAATTTTCAAAGCAAACTGCACAATAGAAGGTATCAACAGACACATGCAGTGTCTGGTTTTTGCCTCAGAAGAAGGGTTCAGAACTACTCCCTTTGTTTCTTTTGCCACACTAGACAAGGATGTTCCCCCACAGCTTCATGGACAACACAGTCATCTCCTTGCAGCTTATCAAGGACCAAGAAACAGGCAGACTCAGAGCACCTATCTGCTCTGCTACTGGCTGCTCTGCCTGAAGGGGCAAAAGAGCAACCTGGCAACAAAGGCACCAAAATCCCTGACTTCAAGCAGCAACTCTACATCCCCAGTGTGTCTCTGAAATACTCCCAAGGAAGCACACCCAAGAAGTTTGTGGGGACAAAGCACCACCAAGAGCTTTTCTGGTCAGATCAACATTTTTTAGTGCCTGCAGCAACTTGGCCAGTCTGTGCAGGGGGACAGGTCTCTCCACGCCACAGTGTCCCCTGTGTATCCAACAAGGCTGAGCACAGTGTCTTTGACATGCTCCCTGCTCTGGGAACAGGGAGCCTTCGTGCTTTAGGCTGGCCCCTATCAAAATGCCAGGAAGCTGGTGCCTAAACGTGACAGACCAAAGCCCATTGTCCAGCTGTCACAGGCTGGGGGCAATCACCAGGCCCTGGCAGGACTCCAGCACTCAGCATCCTCAGCCAGCAGCAGCAAGTGCTGGCTGGTCAGAAACTTGCAGCTCTGCCCTGCACTAAAGACGGCAGCACACACAGCTGGCACTTACTGGCTCAGAATGTTCAGGCTGTGGTGTGAGCACAGCTGGAGGCTGGTGCTCATCCACCTCATTTGCCTCCTCTTCGGCCTCCTCTCCATGAGCAGAGGGAGCCAGAGGAGAGACTGCTGTTGGTTCTGGGATCTGTGGACAGACAGCAGTGTGAGGGACAGAAAGTTACCTATCATTGATAACCTTATTTCTATTCAGCACTTTATTCTATTCACCTCTATTTCTACAACCAGCTCTGCTAAGGACAAATCAGAAACTTTGATAACAATGGGATTCTAAGTCACTGCAACTAAATTTAAATGGGCTAATTCAACAGAATTGCTAATAGTTCTGATTTAGACATTATGCCCTGGCTACTATCAAGAAGCAAGATTCTCCCTGCATAATGAGCTTTTCATTCCTTGAAAGTTCTGAAATGGAAAATTAGGAAATAGCCAGCGATGCCTTTGTTATTGCTGCTGCAGACATGGAAATAATGGATTTTCTTTCAGCCTACCCAGCTGGCCCTCTACACTCTACTGCCACAGACCAAGCTCACAGCTTGCTCTACAATTCCTAAGCACCAGGAACATGAAATGTTCCTTTCTCACTCACCTCAGGATCAGCACCTCTGAATACACGCTTCAGGTGACCTGGAGTGGGCAAGGGAAAATGAACAAGTGCTGTGAGAAAACTGCCTGGGCTGCTGAATCCAACAGAAGAGGTCAACCCAAACAGAGAGTATTTTTCTTTATCAACATCCCTCCACATGACATAGTTCTTTCACACAGCCAGCAAGAGATCAGGACAATAATCTTGGCTGTGCCTACACTTTGGCCTGTCTAGTCAGTAAATGAATACAAACGTGATCAAGAAAATGCAAATTGTTCTTCAACACTCAATGCTTCTGTTCTGTCCAACAGATAAAGCAGCTTTTGTTCTCTTGTCTTTCAGGTACTTTTTTCAAAAAAGAAGTTGCATGCACTAATTCCCATTAAGTTGCTGAAAACAGTCACCCAGAAAAGCTTGCCCCAAATCCCCCTGAGCTGTGGCAGTTCTATTGTGAAACAGCACAGCAGCAGCTCCAGGGCTCAGGAGCAGACACTCACTGCTTTGGCATTTGCACTTCACTGCAAAGGGAATCACTCTTTTAGCACTCAGGCAAGGGTCAAAACAGACAGTCAAAACCTTTCATTACAAAATTTAGAATAAAAGAAGCTTTCCCTGAGTTCTGGGGAGAATTACAAAGTCTTTAGAAGGCCTTCTGAGAGGGCCTCCCAGTCTGCATTTTGGAAGTTGTCCTGCTTGTCCCAGCAACCTGAGGAAATGACAGACTCTGCTGCCACAGACTCTCCCGTGGAGGGAACGGAAGCCCTGCAGGTTCCCCTGCAAATGCTGCCCCTGTGGCTACAGACACCCCCTTTTAGCTGAACCTCTTGACAGGAGCTTTACCAAACCAGAGGCATCCTAATGCTCTTTCTCTTTCAAAATCAACTCAGCCACTAAGAAAGAGCGAGAAGACATGCAAAAGCCAGGTTAGGTTAGGGTATACCCTAGCCTAAATAGAGTTGAAACCTCTACTTACTTGCCAGGCTGGTAATGAAATAGGCGGAATAAACAGTGCCATACATGGTGCAAACTGCAGCAGCGAGTTGCTCAATCATTGTAGCACTGTGCTTCAAGTTTACTCCAACCAAGACTCCTGTCAGTGTGCAGCTACACGTTGACAAAGGCCACAATCAGGAGGACGCTCCTGATCTGAGCAACCCCTAGGACTGCTCTGGCACTGAGGCCTTCCGTGCACCAAGGCAACCTTCTGATGTCACCACGACAATGTGGCAACCATGCCCTGATATCACAAAGCAAAGTATGACAAAGCAAAGCATCACAAAGTCTGTGAATTTATGCAAAGCAATAACCAGCCTTTCCTACAGCAAACACAAAATGGCCTTGGAAGTTCTCCTCTGACACAAAGCAGCACAAACTCCCCCCATGGGCCAAACCCTGTTGTTCAGGGATCCAAGAGGAACTCCAAGAGTGCCCGAAGCACCTACAGCCTGTACCCCAGCTGAGCCCTCAGATGGGACACAAGCAAAGGAAACCAGACCAAGAAAATGGCCCAAAGCATTGTACAGAACCAGGAGAGAAAGCACTATTGGCATAGCAGCTGAAGAAATTCCTAACAAATCACCCCATATATCTGCATGTTTATAGGATGTTCCTAGGGCTGCTGTGTATGTACATCTCTTCCTCTGCTCTGCCTTTCTTCCCCTTTAGCAGCAGTCGAACTGGCAGCATCTGCCCGCCAGCAGCAGCTGCTCCAAGCTGGGAACGCCACTGGCCGTGCTGATTTCCAGAGGCTTCTGTGTGCCAGGGGAAGCCAAGGCAGGAGCGGGTTGAACGGTGCTGGCGCTGCTGCTGCTCTGTGCCAGAGAGCCCCGGCTGGGCAGGGCACGGTGCCCACTGCGCTGCGGGCTCCTTCTCCTGCCACAGCTGGGCACACCTGGCCACAAGGCATGACAACTTGTGGGCAAGCCAAGGGGTTTCTGGGGCTGCACTGCTCTGCACACACCCAGCACACCTGCAGCACAGAATCTTAACCCTCAAACAGATAAACCAAAGGGAAACAGCTGGAAAAGATTTCATTTCAACCATTCTTTATGCTTCAATAGAAATGGCCAAAATGAAAGTTGCCGAGCAGGGCCGATCCACACTGCCAGCTCAGTGTGAGAAAAGAGGCATTACTTTATTTCAGTGCTGGGTGTGTGAGGAATCCCTGCCCTGAAACATGCACACCCACGTGTTAGTGTCCATAGAAATAAGACATTACTTTCATTACTTTTATTCATTACTTTGCTCAAACTCGCAGGCTAAACATTCTCACAAAGTATTTGACATGTTTAAATCACTTCCCCAAAATTACTGACATTTAGAGTAGGGGTCTCTTGCAGGTCTCTGCTGGTCATGTGGTGAACATCCCATTCCTCAAATTCTCCTTTAATGGTTAGGAGCCTTCTCCTCCTTGAATTCATTGCAGCTACCTCCTCAGTAGGCCCACTGTCTTTATTCTCAAGGCTAAGACATCCACTTGCACACATTACCCACTGCTGTGAGGGAAGGTACAACTAAGCACTGCCTGTAAAAGCTTAACAAATTCACAATTTGTTGCAGGTCAACTCTTCCCCAACGTCTCTCATTCCTTCTCTGGGAACCAAACACAAGCATTTTGTGATCACTGAGCCCAAGGCCACCTCCAGCCCTCCTGTCACCCAGCAGCCCTTCTCTCCTCACAAACAGCAGGCCCAGCAGTTCCTTCCCTCACTGCCTCAGTCATCAGCTGTGTCAGGAGTTCTCTGTCACACACTCCAGGAACATCCTGGACTGTTTGCTCTCCGCTGCACTCTGTTGCCAGCAGACATCCCCACCCTGTTCCATGCCCCTTGCAGAACCCTGCACCTGCTGTCCATGGGCACCTGGCAAGGGGAGGCACTCACGGCAGAGATGCACCAGCTGCCCTGGGCAGGAACCAAAACCCTCTGGTGGCACAGCTGCTGGCCTGGGTCTGGCACAGCTCTGCACGCCCCACTCCTCACGGGCTCTGGGCTGGAAATGCAATTGCACTTTCTGCCTCATGGAGAAATACCAGGGCTGCACAAACAACGGCCAGCAGGCCACATCCCAAAGGCACTGCAGCATGGAGCTGAGAAGGAAGAAGACCCTTCCCCAATTCCTAACCTACCAAAACCAACATAATGGGGACTTTTAATCTTCTGAATGTAGAGTTGATTCACAGGGTGACAAGGGAATCTTCCAATGGAGTTGAAGCTTGGTAGAGTTTTTATTCTAAGTCCTACTCAGACTCTTGATTTGAAAATTGATTTTAAAATATTTTTTAAAGGCCGTGCAGTCATATGGTTTTGTTCTAATACCAAAATGGCTAGATGAAATGTACTGGCATTTTAATTGCATCCAAACTGATTCGTCTGTAAAAGCTTTCCTGCAGAATAGCCACTAAACAAGAAATGAAAATCTGTGGACTGTTGACTTTGCAAATTTATACTAAACTTATCAGACAATGAGGCATTTTTAGTCAGATCATAGAGCAAATTAATTCCTATGGATAACTTGATTTGGATAAACATGTTGATTTCAAATTAAAACTGCCAGCACGTACTAAGTGGAAATCTGAATACTCACTTCTATGAGCTCTGAATTATTAGATGGTCATTGTTCGCCATATTAACAAAAATTGACACTCTGGCTATTTTGTTTACTTACAGTCAGCTCTTCAACACTCTTTGTAACATCAGAAAGAGAGTTTGTAGCAATGTGAACCATGGGTTGGTGGGGCATTGCAGAAGGCTCCTATGCCAGCACTAAACGTTCACATTTACCATGGCATCACTTCCTGCCTTTAATTCCAAGCTACAGCTCAGTTCCTGCAGTATAGATTCACACTTGTAGTCTGTATTTGCAGCTGGTTCTTACTTCCCTGTCCAGACAAAAATCATGCTGAGATCTCAAATCAAAATAAAACAAGGAGAGAGTCAGGTTCTGGACAGGTATAGCAAGAACTAAGAGATTTTTTTGCAAATATGTTGAAAAGCAGTTTATAAATGCTGCAAAAATGGCAGATTAAAGACTTGCACTCTAACTTGCAAGCTGCGGTTTGCCTGTTCTTTCTG
The DNA here is from genome assembly GCF_028551555.1 of Melozone crissalis. Taxonomy (NCBI): domain Eukaryota; kingdom Metazoa; phylum Chordata; class Aves; order Passeriformes; family Passerellidae; genus Melozone; species Melozone crissalis. The sequence continues at coordinate 7,324,807 of NW_026535850.1, read as the reverse complement.
GACTGATTTCTTGAGGCCAGACACTGAACCTAATCAGTAAGAAAATCAAAACAACAGGAGTAGTTTGGAGAATATTGTAAATTATTCTATCATGATGCTTTTTGCCTAAAAGTTCTGGCCATCATCCGATTGGAGTAATTAGAGGAGATCGAAGCCATCACACTGTGCCTGTGCACACAATTCCTTCCCAGGAGTAATCCATGAAGTAACGCTGACAAACCCACACCAGCAGCTGCTGCCACACAGTCATGAAGCAGAGAATATGTATTTCTGCTACACTTCAACAGCTGAAGATGCCTCTGCTGAGCTAATTTTAGTGACTGCTCACCACAGATGAGACCTTGTGGTCAGTCTCCAACAAGTCAGGGCAGGTAATATTCTGCCTAAATGAAGTAAGTCTAGCAATACATAGACCATGGAGCCTGAGGAAAGCCAGCAGCTGTGGGAGATTTAATTTGTTTCCATATCTTTCTTTTTACTAATTTATTGCAGTCTATTATTTAAAGAATGGAAACTTTTGGCACACCATTGGCTGGAAGGTTGGTCAGTCTTCCATTCATGACTCCTCTGAAAGCATCACCCCAGTGTTTTTATCAGTAGCTCTTCCATCATCATGGCTCACACAGCATTTCCTGCAGCCCTTCCTGGAGTCAGGGAAAGGCACCAGGAGAAGGGGGAGGAAGCTGTGTGCAGAGACTGTGTCAGCTAAAGAGACATTTGTTTCCTCTGATTTGACTGAATGGCTGCAGGAACCTTGCTGGCACTGCTGGCAGGGTGGCCTTTTGCAGGGCTGGACAGAGTTTGGGGCCCAGGATCCCTCCTCTCAGTGGGACACCAGGGTGAGCAGCCCCTGTCCCAGGCAGGAGCAGAGGTTCTGTGGCTCTGCCCTGGGCACAGGGACCTGCCACTGCCATGAGCTCCTGCCGCGGCTCCTCTGGGGCAGCTCCTGCTCTGCAGTGATGATGGGCGCAGCTGGGGGTGGCTGCAATGGAGGGGGGCTTCCAGTGGGCTCTGCTGGTCTGCCACACTGGAGCCAGCAGAGCTTCTGGAAGGAGTCTCCTCTTGTGAGCTGCTGGAGCTGGAGCTGGCACTGGCCACAGAGCCGCTGTGTTCATCCCTGACAGGAGCAGAGCACAGCAGCCTCTGGGCCTCCTTGCTGCACGATGGCAGTGAGGAGGCCATGGACCACAGGTTCAGTATGTGTGACTCAGTTTCCTCATAAACTGTGCTGAGAAAACCCTGCATCCCTCCTGACAGATCTAAGACACTCCAAGAAATCTGTTGGCACATTGGGAACTCAGAATTGTTTGCATTTTGAACAATTGTCTTATGAGTGCTTTTGATTTTTTTTGTCATTTTGTGTTGATTCAGTTGATCCTTCAGAGAAGCTTTCCTAATAATATAAAACACGGGGAAGACCCTGGGGGGGCATTGCCTGGTCCATGGAGACACAAGAAACTTCCCTCAAAGAGCTGTTAGACCTCATTGGCTCCTTCCCCTGTTCCTGTGTCTGTTCCTGTGCTCCTGAGCCACACCTTCCCTATTCCCTGATCGGCCCCCTTATCTTTGTACTGCCCCGAGATCAGGGTCAGCCCCCAGGCCCCTGTGGAGACAAAGTGAGACCCTCTGTGTGTGGGTGTTGGGACCTGAACATCTCCCTGCACAGCTGAATAAAACATCTGTGGAGATTATGCAAAGGTCCTTTTAGCTTCTTTACCCTGGGCTATGCTAGCAGCAATTCAGACTGCTCCAGAGGAGAAGCTGCAATACTGGCACCAAGATTTTGGCAACTTGACCATAGGCACAGAGGGCGTGCAGGATGCTGCTCCATGAATTCCTTAACCAGCCATCTCTGGTGCTGGCATATTCCCTCCAGCTTCTGCTGCAGCCAGGGCCACCTTTGGTCCAGTAGATGACATTGTTATTTGAAAAATTCGGCCCACACCTTGGGCAGGAGGCCATCCACAGGCTCTGGTCCTGCAGCCCCCTGCTCAGCTGGGGACAGTGTTTCCTGTGGGGAAGATGGAACAGCCATCACAGGGTCTTGGGGGCTGTTTTCAGCAAGGCTCTGTCCCTGCTGGACTCTAGCAATTGTTTGGGGGAGCTGATGGCACATTGTGTGTAGTCCTGTTCATCCTACTCAGAAAACATGACAGCTTCTATCATTCTTCTGCAGAGTGGGCACGATGGATTTCTCTTTGCCCACTACAGGATGCAGCCCAGGCAGAACTGGTGGTGACAGGGCAGAGAAAAATTCACATCCTTCTTAGTGCCCTGGCAGGTGGGGCAGCTCCATTCTGTCCCCATGGCCATGTCTGTCTGTCGCAGCAGCAGGGAAGAGCTGAGGACCATGAGCTGCTCTCATTTGCAATCTTGCTTGGCCAGAGCCCAAGCTCCAGCCAGAGTGGTCCAGGCTCTGTCAGTGCCCAAGTAGAAGCAGAAAGGGATGTGGTGTCACAACCCATTCCTTGGTGAAGGAGGTCCATAGCAGCCTCAAGAGGCACCTCAGACACTCAACAGTCAAGGCAGTAACATATGGACAGGACACAGATGGCAGTTCATAGCTGGGAGAGCATTCGTAGACATATCCAAGGACAAATTTCCCAGGAACTCTCCACAGCTCTGGGATCTGCCCATCAGCTCTGTCAGAAGCTGCAGCAGAACAACCGAAGTCCAAAAAAGCAGCTTCCAGACACTTTCCCTACCATCCTGCCTGAGTAGCCGGGTTGCTTGCTGCAAAACACTCCTTTTCTCCTCTTCCCCAATGCCCTGTGGACACTTGCAGCCAAAATAAAAAGCTCCTGGCCCTCTGTGTGATGTGATAGTACAGTTTTTATATTTCCATGCTGGGATGAAAGAAAGCTGTGCTGTGAGTCAGGAGAGGCCAGGACCCACTTGGCCTTCCTGCAGGCTGAGGGGGTCCCAGCAGACATCCTGCTGCTTTTTTGGGGAATGTGTGAGGGGGAGTGGAGGAGGTGACAGAGAGGCCGAGATCATAGAGTGGAAACTCAGCTCCAGAGTGGCAGTGCAGACTCTCCCTGCTGAATGCCTGCTGGGGCTGGCAAAGAAGGAAAAGGCCCCAATAACAGCCTGGTGGCACTGTGTCTCAGGGACAGGTACAGGGAGGTGACAACAAACAGCAGCATGGCCCGGTCTCACAGCTCCTAGGAAGCAGTGACAGAGGGGCCTCATGTGCCAGAGATTTCAGAAAGGCTGTCTTCTCAAAAGGCCACTCTGAAACCCCTCTCTTTGCCTCTTGGGTTTATGAATGCTTTTGACAGCCACAGCATCCTGGGGCAACGCGTTCCACGATTTCATTAAGCACTCCTTGAAAAGCACCTCCCATTGTTCACTGAGCTGCCAGCCTGGTCATTTCAGAGGGTGCTGCCTTGGTGGAGAGAAAAATCAATCTTCTGCCTTCCAGGGAGCTGAAGGAGAAGGGACTCTTCACCATCCAACACCTGGCTGGGTCCCATTCAGAGGTCCTGCTTTGTAGACTTGGTGAGGTTTGCTTGGCAGTTACCAGCAAGGTGAGAACATTGTTCGGAATTGTCCCCCATACTTCATACACAGTGTGTACAGTAGGTATGTGCTTGCTCATCTCCATGTGTGCTCAGGGTCTGCCGTCATTTCTGGTTTTAGACCTGAGATTTCCAATGTCTGTCAGCTGTCTGTAGGATCTGTGGGCACATGCAGCTGTATTTACTGGCAGGTCGGGTATCTGACACTCATCTTTGAGTGTGGTGCCTTTACAATGCAATGTGCAAATGCAGAAACTGAGACACTAATGACGTTATTTGCCAGAGTCCCAATCTCTGCCCAAGCTGTAATTCAACACTGCAAATTATTCTGTAGACCTGAGCCTGTGTTTTCTGTTTCCTGGCTGAGTGCTTCAACTGCTGGTGTTGCTTTTTTGAACAGGAGCATCTGACTCATTTATCTTTATGACTTGTGCCTTTATGATTTGAAAGCAGCTCTTGTTTTAATTTTCTAGTAAAAGGGCCTAAAATCAAAGCTGTGGACATTTTAGAAGGGTTAAGTCGAACACTTAATGAAATTTTTATTTCTGGCCTGCAGTGAGCAGGTCTGAGGCCAGAAATTGGTGCCAGAGTAAGTGCCTTTCTGTGCTTGTGCTCTCCTGCTCTTCCTGTACTTGTGTGTTCCTCTGGACCCAGTGGGATGTGTTGTCATTTATTGGGACTTCTGTTGAAGGCAACTGATTTTCTTTCCAAGGTGATTCCTATGTTTCCCCTCTTGACTTACCCAGGTGACCAACCTCCGTTCCAAGGTGTCCTGCTCTGCCATTGTCACTCTGGGAGAGCTCTCTGTGACCTTGAAGAAGGACATGGACTCTGAGGTGGATGAGGTTGCTCGGGTCCCTCTCCAGATGGTGTCCAGCTCCCCAGAATTTGTTCAGAAAGCAGCCAGTCAGAGCCTGGGGATCATGGTGGAGAATGCGACTCCTCCACGAGCAATGACTGCTCTCATGGACATGGGAGTCAAGTAGGTTCTTCTTCTTTAGTGATATTCTTCACCTTTGTGTGTGTGTGAAGGAGAAGGGATGAGACAGAGAATGGGAATGGTGGGAGGGAAGGGTCCTGTATCCTGCATCTTCTGTGGACTCAGTGACTTGATTCTCCAACCAACCTCACTTCTTTCTTCTTGTCACCTATTTCTGCCCTCCTGCAGCCTATTGGTTCTCAGAATCACAGAACTGTAGAATATGGGGAGTTGGATGGGCCCATCAGGACCATCAAGTCCAGCTCCTGGCCTTGCCCAGAACAGCCCAAGGGTCACACCAAGTGCCTGAGATTGTTGTCCAAATGCTCCTTCAACCCTGTCAGGCTTGGTGCTGTGACCACTGCCCTGGGGAGCCTGTTCCAGTGCCCAGCCACCCTCTGGGTGAAAAACCCTTTTTCCTGATGTCCAAACTAAAGCTCCTCTGACTCAGCTTCCTGCTGCTTCCTGGAGTTCTCCCAGTCTGTCAGATTTTCCTAGATGTGGTGATCAGTGGGGAAGGGAAAGTGCCTGCAAAGGCCAAGGATAGAGCCTTGTGCTTTTGTGGGAAGAGGGACAATTGCAATTGCAGCTGTGAGCAGTGTTTGGTATTTCACAGCGCTAACCACAGAGGCCCTGGGAAAACCATGTCTCCTCATGATGCCATTAACTTGAGAAATGAAGAGGGTCCTTGCTGGGGCGTGGAGCACATGGGGGACAATCTGCTGGGTGTGGCACAGCCTGCACTGCAGGTGCAGCTCCTGCCAAAGGACTCTTGTATGACTGTCCTGGCCTTAGAGCTCTACTTTCTATTCCAACTGATGTTTCATGTTAGCCTTGAGATGATGAATCACTTTACAGGCACCTCCACAGGCTGACTGCCATGGGACAGTTGGAGCAAATGCTGCTTTAAATGTTGGTGCTGGGCCTGATAGTTCCCAAGAGACACTCTCTAGAACAGGACAGCCTGGCTAAACTGCCTGCCACCCTTTCCTCAGCTTTGCAACAGGGTAAAACATTCAGATGGATCCATTGCCAAGCCTCACAGAAGAAACAGGCTGCATTGCTAGATATTCTGCAACTTCACGGCCCACAACGTGTTTTCCCTGCATTTGTTGTTTTCCAAAGTTCTGCAGATTTGGGGATAAATGGCTGGAAAGAGCCTCAGTCCGGCTGCAGCTCTGTGTAGTGAGTGACCTCTGATGGGTCAGCATCAATTGTTCTTAATTTCTAAATTATTCATGTGTCATCTATTTTATTAATCTTTCTCAGAGTAAATACCGTGAAAGAAATTGAGTATCAGACAGTGCAGGGAGACTGAATTCTCCCTCTTCCGTGCAGGCAGGCCTTGTGTACAATGCTACCTTTGTGTTTCCCTGAGGCCAGAACCTTGTGCAGGTGCCTGAAGGTGCAGGGAGAGCCCAGGCTCCTTCCCCCAGCAAGGGCAGGGAGCAGCTCTGGCCAAGGCCGGCGCTGCTGCTGCTCCTTGTCCCTGTGCCCAGGGTTTGCTCTCTCCTCCCCAGCAGCCGCCCCGCCCCGGTGCGCGAGTGTGCGGCCCAACTCCTCCTGTCCCTGATGGAGACAATTGGAGTCACCCAGCTCACAGGCACAGCCAGGGCTGAGAGGCTGCCACACGTGGCAGGGAATTTTGCTCAGGACTGCCACAAGGACACAAGGTAATGATCTTCATTTCACCTCCCAAAACGGAAAACCGCTTTGTGTCTGGCTGTAAAGGTGAAACCACACAAGAGTGGAAACTAAAGGGAATATGAAGTTACCTCATCGTGTGAATAAAGGTCATAGAATCATGGAATATGCTGAGTTGGAAGGGACCCATCAGGGTCATCAAGTCCATCTCCTGGCCATGTGCAGTGACTCCAAGAGTCACTCCATGTGCTTGAGAGCATTGTCCAAACTCTTCTTGAGCTCTGTCAGCCTTGGCACTGTGACCACTGCTCTGGGCTGCCTGGGCAAATGGCTGTACTGGGAAACCTGAGGTTGGCCAGCAAAAAGGAACATTGCCAGCTTTTTCCTGTGGCTTGAAGGATTCTTTACTGAGATCAAAAGATCTCAGATCAGCCAGTCCAACAGTTTTGTTTAGCCTCAGGTGCACAACACAAAGCCCAAGTGTTGGCTAATGCTCATCACTGAAGGATCCCAAACATCCATTTCTCATTAGCTTCAGACTATCCTAGAAATATTTCAGGGGTCTTTAACCAACATATTCAGTCTTTCTAAACCTGTTCTGCAGATTTCTACAATGCTGTTATCTGCGGCTCAGTGAACTCCACATTTCTTCTTGAAGAAAACAGAGGTTTCCTAGTGGCAAAATCAACCCAAACCACCAAAATCCCCTTCCTTTGGTGATTCAATTCCCATGAATAGCTGCCAAGAACACCAGAACAACTAGCTGTCCCTGTGCATACCCATAGTATAGAATAATCAAGAGGATGCATGAGGTGTTTTGTCCTGGCTTCCCTGCCAGTTAAAGAAAGGCAAATTATTGTGCAATGGCAGCAAGACACTGCTAATAGTCTCTGACAACAAAGCAGATGTGTTTTGCTTGTTCCCTGGGATCCTTTGATGCCACAGAAGCACACCCCCAGTTTCAGAGTGAAATGCTATTTTTCTGTTGCCCCATATTCTCCTTTTGCCTCTTGTGTTCAGCTGACAGCACTGTGCAGTGTCAAGTGAGGTAAATCTCCCTCTTTGCTGAGTAGGTAATGCCTTCTCGTGCAGGGATTGCACCTGATGAGTTTAAGGGATCAGCCTCTTCTGTTAACACTCTTCCTTTGTTTGTTCACTTTTCTTTTGTTTCCTTCCTTCCTGCCTTCCTTCCTTAGGCCTTATGGACAGGAGATGGTGAAGATGTTGCTCAATCATCAACAATTTAAAATGCTTTTGGAACAATCTCTTTTCCCCCCGTGACCTGGAAGATATTCTGAAAAGAACTCAGAAGAAAGGAAGTGCTTGGCAGGAGAAATGTCTCCTTTGTGCAAGTATTGCCTCTGCTAGTATGAAATCAAAGATACCAAATCTGTCCTTAGCTCATTCCTGTTCTGCTGAATCATTTTGCTCCAGGGAATGAGCTGTTAATCCTCAGCCTGTTCATCTGCAGACCACAAAGGAACTGATATTATTAGGGAAAAGTGGGGTTTTGAATATTTTCAATATTGGTCACAAAGAGGAAAGGGAAAGAGGAGAAAATGGATTTACATTTAAGTGTAAGCCCCCACCATGCTCTCCCTACTCTGCCCCCTGTAAGCAATTAAGTGAGAATTGTGCTTCTGAAGATACAAGAGTCTTTGCAAAGGACACTGGAAGTAGTAGTGCCAAGAAAATTCCCAAATTTACAAAAGATGTCCAAGTCAATCCTAGTTACTACAATGACTGACTGTCTGTCTTTTGGGAATACTGCCCTGCTGTCCAGCCCTGTGGGGCTGGAAGAAGCTTGGTGAATTCAGCAGCATCGAGCGAAAAATCCTTTGTTTGTTTGGGGCAGGATTTTATATTTTGTTATCGACATTACAGAAGGGAGCCTGCCTTTGTGCAGGAGCAAGGAGAGTGAGTGTTGAACCAAATCAACTTCCAACACAATGGGCCAACCCCCAAAAGAGTCCAATTTTTTCCGTTGATTCCTTTACAAACACTTGTTGCCTACCTATTTGCATTATTCCCATTTATGCTCAAGACTAAGAAATTTGGGATTTTAGACTGCTGCTCAGTCTGGCAGCACCCATAACCTGCCTTGGGCTATGGAAAACAAAGACTTTGCATCACTGAATCTCTGGTCTGTTTCCATCTCTAAGTTAGGAAATGTTTTCCTAAGCCTTGGTAGCAGTGATCCTGGTTCTAACTTGTGTTTTCAACAGGGAATTTCCTGTTTTATATTCTAAGGATTGATGGGGTTTCTCTGTGTCTTTGTAGGGGATGGAACACCAGAAGGCTGAAGGCCCATCTGTCAAGGAGCCGGTGAAGGAGAGGAACGATGGCTCAGAGCAGCCCCAGGCCACATTGTCTGCTAGCAAATGGTACTGAGCACTTTTGTCAGATGTGACAAAGCACATGGCAAGCTTTACATGTCTCTTCCTCAGGAAAAACTTTCTGGCAGAGATGACCAATGCCACAGATTGTTTCCTTTCTCTACAAATGCTCTAGGATAAAAAATGTCTACTTGTGCATTGTGTTGAACACAACTTCTCTGGAGGGGTTTCCACAAAAATGGAGAGACAAAAAGACACCCATTGGCTGCAGCTCAGACGATCCAGTGCAGTGGCAAGGGCAGTGTTGTGGAGGCTGGGAGAGGGCCAAGTTTCTGCTGCCTGACTTGGGACAAGTAAATTCAAACAGTGTTGTAATCATATTGCTGTGTATCATATTTCCAGAGTCTCATACCTTCTGGGGGGTTTTCTCACAGCAGTGTTGTTGTTGCTCCTCAGCCAGGGCTCCTCTGCAGCCCTCCCTGAATGCCTCACCCCCTTTTATCCCAGCTACCTCCACGGGCTACAGCTGCTGCCCAATTAAGGGCATCACAGCTGCAGCCCATTTACAATAACTAGAATCAGGGCAGGGTCACTTATACAATACAGAGATCTTTTACTGCCATACATATATTTACTCAGGTTCCTATAAAATAGGGCTTTTTTTTAATCTGAGTGGAGTCGTTTTCAGATGGATGTTTTGATGAGAAATCTCAGTCTGGAAGCAAGATGCCATTCCATAAAGATGCAGTTCTCATCTGTGAGGTTTGGCCTGGCTGAATCATGGTTTTCTTTCCCTCAAACAGTACCAAGTTTGAGTAGTAAGTAGCAAGGCAATTCCTGAACAACTTCAGTCAACAGGTGTCTCAATGTGTACTTTTTGCCTTGATATTCCTGTCCTTCATGTAATTTGCTTGATGGACAGCATGTTTGGTTTATTTCCCCCTGTGCTGCAATCAGCATTTAAGACAGGAATTTGCTCCTTGCTGTCTCTTCATGGCAGTTGCAGAGCTGCTTGTACCTGTTCTCCTCTGACAGCAGAGGGGATTTTTTTAGCTCTGTCCTGCTCAGCAGTGGCAGGAAAGTGACCACATGCCTCAGTAGCATAGCTACCATCTTCCTGTGCTCATGGAAGAGGCAGGTTGATCAGGAGAATTGTTCCCAGTGGGGTTGTGAAGCTGTGCATCTGGTCTCTAGGGAAGCACATGAAATGGGAGCATAGTTCTGGGATGTCTGGCTTTTGTTTTTATCTCTGTTACTGATCTTCTGAATCCTTCAAATATGGCCCTGTTTATCTGTTCAGATGCATCTGAGCTACTTTTCCAGATTGTCATGCCTGGTTGTAGAGACACTTCTCCAGAGTGATGAGTTCCCTTATTCTAAGAAACACACATCCCATATGAGGAGGCATTTAAACTTGGCAGTAGTGTCTCTCTTTCTCCACAAAGCAATGTGACCTGTGTGCCCTGGCAGCCATCTGAAGATAGATCAGAGGCACCTCATCCTTGGTTTTCCTGAGTGAGCACTGGGGAGAATGTCACTTGCAGATTGTCTGCCATAACGATTAACATGAAGTCCACATTGTTCTTCAGAGCCTCATGATTTTCCAGCTTGAAATCACAGGATTAGGAAAGCTGCTCAAGATGTTTTGCTCACAATTATTTGAAGGTATTGTCTGTGGCTGCAGCTCTCTCCATAGAGAGCAGCAGGCACAACTTTGCCAGGCATTGTCCTGGGGAAGGATTTTAGAAGATCAGAGAAAAGAGTGAGAAACAATTCTTATCTTCACTTGCTGCACCCGTTGTTGTGAACATGTGGAATGTGATATGGAGATTTGTTTACCAAAGGGTAATTTCTTAATTGGCCACTGGTGATGGTGTTTGGATTCAATTGACCAATCTGGTCTGTCTGTATCAGACTGTCTCTGAGGGCAATGAGTTTCAGCACAGCATAGCATAGCATAGCATAGTATAATAAAGTGATTGATCAGCCTTCTGGAATCATGGAGTCAATGCTAATTATTTCCTTGATGGGGATGCCATGCTACGATAATTATCACCACCAGGTCCTCATTTGGTTTTATTTTCCAGGGTGAAATCTCCCTCTCATGGACACCTCCTACACTGTGCAAAAGCCCAGGTCACGTCACCTCCAGCTGTGGAAGAAACGGAGCTGCTCCAGAAGTTTTACCATCTCCTGGAAGCCAAGGGGTTTCAGACAAGGATGGAAGGAGTGGAACTCCTCCTAGACCTGTGTAAAACCAGCCCCCAGCTCATCTCCACTAACATTGCCCAAGTATGTAGGGTATCTCCACTGCTCCTTTCCTTTAGCTCCTTTCCTAAGCCTGTAGCAGCAAAGTTAATTCAGTGTGTCTTGGCACTCTGTCCTGGCTGTCTGGGACACTCTGGTCCCTCTTACCCAGAAAAAATTTAATTCAGGTCCAGGCTTCAGGGCAAGTTGTTTCAGTCCAGCTGTATTTGTCTGGCGGGTGCCTATTGATGCTGTTCATCAGATGATGGCAGAATTTTCTGCTGGTGTAACTGCTGCTCTCTCCTACTCCCAGCTGGGTGAAGTGAAGGGAATCCAGCCCCTGAAAGCATGGCAATTGTTCTCTAGTCCAAAAATGGGTTTGCATAGGGAAGAGAAGTATCAGGCTGGGTTGGTTTAAACCCAGTTGCTTTTTTTAAGAACACTTCTATATACTCCATCTTGTCTTACACAGGCACAGCTCTGGCTACTCATTTCCATCCTTGTTCCTATTCCTCTTGGTAAAGACAGTGCTCTCCCTTCTTGGGGGTCTGTTTTTCTCTTTGGAAAAGGAGGAAAACAGCTAAGGACTCATCTCTGCCTTCTCCTCCCAGTAGCTGCTTTTTCCCTTTTTCCAGGAAAAGGTGCCTGATAATGAGGCGTTCAAGGGACTCAACCTGCTCTAATGAGAGCTGTACAGCACATGACATTTCAGAAGTCCACTTGTTACTTAGAGAAATGGTCCGGATCCTGGAAGAGTTGATCATAGCCCTGCACTGCTCCAGACACTCCCTCTGAGACAAACAAAAGAAAACTTAGATCTCCTCCAGCCATAGTTTTGGCAAAATCATAACTGCCCTCAGTACTTGAGGCAACTGTATAGAAAACCGGGCATTGTAAACATCTGCTTCCATTCAAAGCAAAGGTACTCTTTAGCATTAATAAATAGAATTAATTTAATGATTTATAGATGGAGAGAAATACCATAGGAACTATTCTGTCCCCAGCCAAACCTCTTAAAGACAGAAGAAAATCTTTCAACCAGCATGAGGTTGTGCCACCATTCCAGTGAGTTGCCCACAGGAAAACAGAGAAATTGTGCAAGCGAGTGCTGACCTGACAGAAAGGATCACTTTCATCTTTGACATTGTTGACTGCTACAGCCACTCTTCAAACAAGGACATTTGAATCCAGCTTTCACGTTGCTTGTTCTCTTCACAGATTTTTGACTATTTTGTCCTGAGAATATCTGACAGCCACAAGAAAGTGAAGCAGAGGGCGCTGGACGTGCTGGCTGAAATCACAGGAGCCCTGAAAGATGCCTTGAACCCGGTGATCATTGGTTTGGTGGAAGGAATAACAAAGAACCTGAACTCAAAGGATCCCAGGGTTCGTGGGGCAGCTGTGAAAGCACTGGAAGAATCCATTGCTCATTTGGGTAAGGCTGAGCCCTGGCAGGGACTCTCCTCAGCTTCGTCTCTGTCTCTCCTGCACAAGAGAGCGCTGAGTGCCTTGACAGCTGCTCTTGTCTGTGGAACACTGCAGCTGACACCCACCAGAGGCTGTGCAGGTGCAGTCCTTGTGCACCATCCCCAACAGGCTGGAATGGGATCAGCATTTCCCAACAGTCCCAGGAGCCCTTGGTTCTGTGCTGCTTGTCTGAAGAGCAGGTCCTGGGCTACAGCTCTGCTACAGTTCAGAGGCAAAGGGGGTTTGGAGTTTGCTTGGGCCTCGTCTGACTTCCCAAATGAACAGCTTTGCTGTTGGCATGAAGGGACACTGACCCATCAGAGCTTCTGCAGAGCAGCCACCTGGGAGGCTCTACATTAGAGGCATTAGCTGCCTATTTTACACTTTTCTTCTTTGTCTTCTATTTTCAAAGGGGAACTTGTGATTCACCAAGTTCATTTCTTTAGAACAAAGAGGTATAAACCCAGCTGTCAAGGATGCCTTGTTCCACCTGTTGTTTTGCATGGGGCAAGGTGGCCACAGCAATTAACTGCATAGGCAAGGGCTGGTCCAAATTCCTTTGCCACACACATTTATGTCAGCTCTGAAAATTCCGTACTGGTGGAATATGCCTGAACAAAGGAGTGTTGAAGAGGCAGATCTTCAAGAGGAGTTTCCACTTTCTCCTCCCCAGCTGCCCTGTGAACTCAGGAACTGCCTGACTCAGTGCCTTTCTGTGACCCAAGTATGGGGCTCTTCCTTTTTGCTCTGGGATGCAAAACCTTTCCACTGCTTCCATGTGACTGAACTCTTGAGGTCCCTGATGTGAAATGTTTTAACACAGCTCCTGCTACAGCAGACAAGTTTGGATTTACAAATGTGAAAGGAGAGCTTTTCTTTTGGAATTTAAAACCCTGCCAAGTATGCTGGAAGGAAAGAAGAATAGGATTCAAACATCTGCAGAAATGTGCTTGATTTTATAAAATGGGGTTGGCCCTGCCCTTTCTCCTATGACCTGAGCAAAGTGAGCAGAAACATGTGTTTCCCTTGTAGATAAAGTGTCACTGCTGAAAGAGTTCAGCTACCAATGGAATCACTGAGTGGCCAAGCCCTGCTGGATGTCACCGAGCGTATCACAGGTATGGCCTCCCCTTCTGAGCCAAGAGCTCTTCCCAGGGAGCATTTACAGGGAATGCCTGTGAGCAGACAGCAGAGCAGCTCCTCCAAACCAGGAGGTGCTGAGCTTGTCCCTGCTGCCCCATGGCCAAGGCAGGTGGGTTTGGCAGGTTTTCCCTGGCTGCTGCAGAGCTGGGCAGCATCTGAGATGGGGGCAGCGCTCGGCCTGGGGCTGAGCTCTCACTGGGGCATCTCAGAACCACCTCCAGCAAAGGGAGGGCTAAAAATGCCCCAGCTGGCTCCTCTCTGGGAAGCTCAGGGACATCTGTGATCTTTGAGGGGAAATGGTGGCAAATGCTGTTTCAGGGCATCAGTTTGTTTTGTCCTCACAGAATTCTTGTTTTTCTCTTGGAAAGTTTTGAGGCTGAACCATGCAGAGCCTGGGGGGTCACAGCTTAGGCCAGAACTGAACAGAGGTATCAGAGGCACAGGTTTAGTGCAAGGCAGCCTCTGGGGCACAGGGACAGAAGCAGAGTGCTGAGGCTCCCTGCCTGTGCTGCCAGAGTGGCCTTGGACTGAGCCTTTCCGGGTGTGCAAACAGTGTCTGCCTGTGTCAGCGCTGTCCAAAATGCTGCAAATGCAGCTGATAATTGATTCCTCAGAGGAGCTTGCTATGTCAGCAAGAGCCAAGGAATGGAAAAAGGATAATCTCAATATATCGTAGAGAAAATGATTGATAGCCTTGCTTTAACTGGGGCTAAATCCACTGCTAATTATGCCAACATCTTTGAATGCAAGGTTTCATACACTTTGTGTCTTCATTAGGAATCTCAGAAGGGCATGTTCAGCAATTGGGAAGGTCAAAGGCCCTTTAAAGAGCATTTGAATAAAGCAGATCTCCAGCAATAGGGAATTTAGTTTAGCAGTTCTTTTGATCTCTTTTTCAAATAAAGGAATTAACCATAAATTAGGACTACTTTAGAAAGAGCAGATGTTCTCTCTGAGATTTAGTAGGAACACACAGCTCTTCCTCACATTCAGTAGTCACTGATGTCTTTAATTGCATTTAAACTCTAATGAATTCCCATTTTAAAATGGGTACCATAACCCTTTCCTGCTTAGCAGAATTGGTTTTGGGTACTTGCAGGAGCTCTTTCAATGTTGATGACTGCTGATGGATTAACAGCATAGAGAAAATGAAGTCTCTTCCACCACAGAATATTATATGGCTGCTAGATAACATTTTGTCTGATCAGAAAATAAGAATGGTCTCCAGAGCATTTCAGGTTTTGATCTCGCAGCCAAATCTGCCATGCAAGAAGCCTGTTGGTAGTAACTTTTTGTCTGTGTTTGATACAGTTCAGTTCAGAAAATGGGCAGAGAGATTTCAGAGGCAATGTGAGAAAACACTCGTGTTTTGGTTACATTTCAGTCCCCTGTGTAGCATTTTTCTTTCTCTATGCCCCTTTTCAAGTGGACATTATAAGAAAAAATGCCATTAACATTGAGAGGGGAAGTGGCATTAAAATGTGGAGATGCCCAAATGCCACAGCAATGGGGTCTGGGTAATTCTCTAAGATGCCTTGAGGTTTGAAACAGCTCTTTACTGGAAGCCCCAAAAGCAGACACCAGCTGGTCACTGATGTTTCTCATCCAGCTGCCAGGCAGCAGCCATCTCTGGTGGGCTGGAGTTTTGAGGTGTGTTCTAATCCTGCCCTTTGCTGTGTGCCACTGAGCAAAGGGAAGAGCCAGATTAGACATTTGGCACTTGACATCAAAGTTACAAAAATGGAATCATCCCTTTTATTAGAAATCTCTCCATTTCCTCTCTATGCTGCATTTCCAAATCTTCCGTGTGGGTTTAGACAACTTGTTAATGGAAATCAAAGGCAATTGGACATTTCATTCATTGTTCATGCAGAGATTGTGAAATAATTTGGGAAAGGTAGGAAGTCTGCCACAGGGCCAAGGCTCTGGTTGGAGCAATTCGTGCTGAGGGGTTGGTGGTTCTGTTTCCAGGATGCTCAGCTGCTTTGCCCGTTTCTGGATCAAGGGGCTCTGGGTGCTATTTTGCTGCTCTTGGCCAGAGAGGCTGGCAAGAAGCAGAAGCAGCAGAGGTAGATCCCTGTTTGCAGTGAGGCTGGTGGGTAAGGAGCTGTGTCTCTGTCCTGGCAGTGCTTGTGCAGGGGGTTCATGCCAGGAGCCCTGAAGTCGCCCAGCGCGACGCCCTGCCCGTGCTCTGGTCCTGCCTGGGGAACAAGGCGCTGCCTGTGCGGAGCACCAACGTCCGCACCGTGGCCACCAAGCTGGCCTCTGCCCTCTGCAAGGTGATGGGCACCCAGCTGAAGAAATGTGCTGCCAGCAAGCCTCCACATGTGCAGGAAAACCTCTCCAAAATGCTGGGCTGGTGAAGGCAAGATGTTCTCCAGAGAGCTGAGGAAGCGCTGAGTTGGACACCTCTGGATTTGCCTTTTGAGCTGTGCCAAAAATGACAAAATCCTAAGGAAGGGTGTGCATCTGCCCCCGCTCTCTCCATTGCCCTTCCTAGTCATGGCATGGGGGGCCTGAAGCAGCTCCAGATGGAGCACAAGATGAAGGCAATCATGGCTCAGCCTCACACAGAGGTGAGGAGGGAGCTGGGCCAATCCCTGCTGGGAGGAAGGGTCTTGTGGCAGCCCAGAGAGGCTGTGCACATTGCCAGGGAACAGCTGTGCCCTGCATGTGCCCCTGCAATGAGCTGTGCTGTGCCAGTGCCCCTGGAGCTGTAGGGCTGCTGAGCTGTGGGGCAGGCAGAGGAGCAGGAGGGTGCGTGTGCAGCTGAGCCATTCCTGGAGAGCACAGGGCTCTGGGCTCCCTGCTGTCCCAGGGCAGCCCAGAGGCCAGGCTGTGCCTGTGCCAGCTCTGGGCAAGTGGCTCAGGGTTTGCCCCGGCCTGCCTCAGTGTCTGCCAGCAGGAGCATGTTTCCCTGTGCAGCTGTATAGACATTTCCAGGAAATGTGTCCCAGGAAATATGGAGCTTCAGCTGCTTTAGGTTTGCATGGTGGCCTCCGTTAAACTTTGTGTCTCCATTTTGCAGATCTGACTGGTTACAGTCTTACCAAGAAGTTTTCTCTGGACACTTCCGATGTTCCCTCACCCACAAAGTCCTCACCTCCCGTCCAGAAGAGCTCTCTTTCCTCCAAGCTCAGGAAGAAGCTGCTGCCTGTGTGAAGAGTGTTTGAAGAATAGAATTGATGCGTTAGGCTGAATAGTTACAGCTGTACATATGTTCTGATCTTTAGATGTAGATTGAAATACTGTGTTTTGACTGTATCTTTAAAATTTGATGACATACTTTTAATTGTATATATTTTATTTTGATGATGAAAAAAAAGTAAAAAATAAATAACATTTAAATAAACCAAGAGGAGAATGTGAGACCAGGACCTGCTAGCCTAGAGATTATGGGAGTGCAGCTCACTCAGTGTGCCAGTGTCTCACCACATCCTTTCCTCATTGGGCCTCTCCTCTTCCTCTTTGGCCATGGTTTCTTTGTGTCATTTGTGCTGCTGTTTTCAACTTGTCATTGGAACAGGGCCATACATTGACCTGTTTGGGGGACAATGGATCCAAAAGATCCTGTCTAGTCAAAGGTTTTCTACCTAGGTGTGTTCTGTGCCCACCAAAGGCCTGGGCAAAGAAACAAAGAGAAGTGTGCCCAAATCCCATAGCTTTGCTCCTTTGCAATCTCCCACAGATCTGGCTCACAGGTGTCTTCAATCACAATTTCTTAGGTAAGAAGAGGTCATGTATTTCACTAGGAAAAGATGCACCGCTTTGGCAAAGTCACCTATATGTATATTTACCCAGGACAGCAGTGCAGCTGTGTTGTTTGCTCCTTGTTTGCAGAAGGATGAGTGCACTGGGAGGCCAATAACAAGTGACAAGGGTTCCTCCAATCTGCACTGCAGCCTGGGCGCCATTCAGCCCAGAGCTAGGGGATCGTTTGTTCCCATGGACCAGTGCTTGCCAGTGGAATGAATTCCTGCACAGCTGGAAGAAGCAATTCTGGATTCAGCTCCAGCTCTTGGTGGGCTGCATGATCATTGACAGTGCTGCCCTTCCAGAAATTATTCTGCAGTTTCCTTTCATAGTCATTTGAAGCTTTTGAACTTCACATTTCAATTTGCTTTGCCTTAGGGAAAAACACTTCTGGGCCCAGTGCAAACTGTAACCTTTTGACAGCAAAGTGCTCATGATTGCCAGCTTCTGATGTTACACAATGTCACCTGGCTGCAGGTGTTTGCTTAGCTCTGGGTCTAGTCCCAGCCCAGTAAAGCCCAGGCAGGGTGGCACGTTGCAGGGAAAACTGGTCCATGAGCTTATGGTGTTGCCATCAGCAGCAGAGTCAATGTGCCCTTTGGGGATTCCTCTGAAGATAAAATTAGGGACCTGCTCCATGCCACAATATTCTCTTAGATCTTTCTAAAATATCCTAGAAAAGGCTGTGAAACTTCACATCTCCTTGCACAGCCACTGTTTGAATAGGGGCATTTTGGTCCCTCCTCAAAGTCATTGCTCTTGCACACCAGAAACATGAACATCCACCAACAGGAATGATGCATGGTCCTGCTGCTGCTGCTTCAAAGCCCTGGGAAGGACAGACCTGGGTATTACCAATATGAGCACTTAATCAGAATTTCACGCTCCTTCAAGCTGTCCAGATCTCAGGGCTTTTTGTTTCAACGCAGCCTCTGCACCATCTCTAGGGAAGAACAGGAAATGGGAAACAGCCACTGCCAGCCTTGCAAGGGTATGGGGGAAAACCTGAAGTGTCTGCATCAAAAGATGAATGGGAAGAGTGTAATTGCCAAAGCAAACGCTTCATTAGGATAGCAGGACCAGTTCTTTACTGCATGCTTGCATTGAGATCATTTGGGATCTCCTTTTTCTATCTCATGCAGAAAAGGAGCTCTTAATAATACCACGCTACTTAAACCAGATTGGGATGTAGCTCTGTAGTGGTTCACAATGAAGCAGACTGCCTGCTTTGCCACTGCCAGGCCTGGTTTAGACCTGCTCTGGACTGAAAACCCAGAAAAACACCATCAGCACACACCTGTGGCCCACCGAGCTCTGGGACGCTGCATTCCAGCACCAGAGGGACTCAGGAGAGACCAAGTGAATCAACTACAACCCACAAAAAGGACTTCCTGAATTTGCCATCTCTTCAGCACTGTCAGAGGTTTTATTTAATATTATTCATTTTACATGCTTGTGAATACTTTACTTGTTTAATAAACTGGTTTTTTTTTTTTACTTTTCTCGAGGAAAGTCTTTTCCTGAACTAGTAGGGGTAGGGGCTGCTTGAACTTGCTTTCTAGATGGATTCCTTTTGGAGATTTCCTCCCAAAATTTGCCCTAAACCAGCACAAACTGTCACAATGAAAATTGCACCAGTGGCACAATTTTTCCTGGTGGCAAATCTTGTGACAGAAGCTTGACCTTATTCTCCATGAGCGATTTTTGGGAAGAGCAGACAGGAGAATATTTCTGGAAAACTGAAACAGCTTTCCAGAAGTGAAATGAAAATGAAAGAAACAATCCAAGATGTTTTCCTCTATTTATTTCTATGCTCCCCTTTTCCATGTTGCATCCCAGTAATTCCAGATGTACCTCACCTCTAAGATCAGTGACTTAGGGATTTTTAGGTGCTCTAAAATACCATAAGCCATACACACTCATTCTCATTCTCATTCTCATTCTCATTCTCATACTCATTCTCACTCTCACTCTCACTCTCACTCTCACTCTTCTCTCTCCCTTTCCTGCTGTCGGGCACCCTTCTCTCGGGGTCCCTTGCCCGGCGTCCCTCTCCTCTCCCCGCCTCCCTCTCCCCTGCCGGGCCGGGCCATGCTCCCGGCCCGCCCCCGGCCCCGGGCGGGGCTGCCCCGTGCCCGGCCCCGGCCGTCCCGCCGCGGTCTCGCCTCCGCTCGGCTCTGGCCGTACTGGCGGTGGCGCTGCCGGGCGGGCATCAGTGCCTGGGGCCGGGGCGGCATCGCCGCCCTTCGGCTCCGCCTGGCTCGAGCCCGGCCCCGGACCCGACGCAGGCTCCACTCCCGACTGCGGCCCCGGCTCCTCCCGGGGCCCGCAGAGGACACACGCGGCGTGGCCGCTCCCGCCGCTTCCGCTGCGGCTTCCCCGGCCCGAGCTCTGCCGCTCGGCAGCGCGGCCTCCGGCCCCAAGCCGCCGGGGCCCGGGGCGGGTGGGGATGCCGGGCCCGGGGCGGGTGAGGGGCGCTCGGGGGTCGTTGCTGGCCCCGGGCCGAGCGCTGACAGCCGCGTCCCGCCCGCAGGTGAGGCGCACGAGGCCCTGCAGGAGCGCCACCGGCTGGGATCGCTGCTGGGGCGCGGCGGCTTCGGCAGCGTCTTCGCGGCCACGCGGCTCTTGGACGGTTCCCCGGTGAGCGGCGGGGCCGGAGGCGGGCGCGGGAGGAGGGGGCGGAGGAGGAGGGAGGAGGAGGAGAAGGTCGGGGCGCGGCGGGACGGGTGGCCAGCTCAGCCCGCTGCTCTCCCTCGCTCGCAGGTGGCCATCAAATGCCTGCCGAGGGATCGCATCCGGCACTGGGGCGAGCTGGTGAGTGAGAGGTTTTATGAACAAAAATTCAGTTGATTTTTTTCTGTGAGAAAAAGGTTACCACTACTGCTGGGCTGCTGCCTGTGTTATGGTAATTACGGGTTGTTGTGGTTAATAGTTGTCTTTGTATCGGTAAAAGCCCTGGCTGGGGCGAGTTAATAGCTCTTCTCTCAGCAGTAAAGGGTGCAGTACCTCCCGAACAATGAGGAGAAAAGACTTTGGAGGGGAGGGATATGCAAAATAATTCTAAGGACCAGCATGCTGTGTGGGACCCCTACTCCAAACATGCAGGAAGAACCCCAAAAACAACGAGCCACCTAAGAGTTGAGAGACTGGAGTGATGTCTGGACGTGGGGAGCCGAGTGCTGAGCCTGCAGAGATGTGGAACACCTTCGGAGTCCCTCTCGCCCTGACCTTTGGAGTCGTCCCCGGCATGGAGACTGAGCGGACGGGGCCGGGAAAAGTAACAACGAAGGGATCATCACGCCCTAAACGCTCCCACGTGGACCTTATCCCCAGCTCTACTCCTAGTGGACAAAGCAGCGCATATCCTCCTCTTGTGGGTCGCCCTGGGAGAGAGAACGGGAGACTGCAGCCCCGCCGAGCTGCCCAATCCTGAGCTGATCACTTTTAATGAAGGTATTAAGAAGGAGAAGAAGTCTCCTGGCCTTGTTTTTTTCAAGAGGGGCCAGCAGCAACAGCTGGGTCGTGCCGGGCGGCGAGGAGCCGGGGCCCGGCAGGGTGGGAGCCGCCGTGAGCCCTGCGGGGAGAGCGGGCGTGGGCTGAGCGGGGCGTGCAGAGCATCCCGGGCTGGCTGAGGGCTCCCAGAGCCCCGGCACGGCCTCGGCCCCACTGACGGCACCGCGCTCCTCCCGCAGCCCGACGGCACCAGCGCCCCGCTGGAGATCGTGCTGCTGGCCAATGTGTCCCGTGGCTGTGGCGGTGTCATTCAGCTCCTGGAGTGGCTTGAGCTCCCCGACAGCTTCCTGCTGGTGCTGGAGCGTCCGGAGCGGTGCCAGGAACTCTCGGGTTTCCTGGCGGAGTGGGGTTCCTGCCAGAGGAGGAGGCGCGGGGGCTGTTCCGCCAGGTGCTGGAGGCCGTGCGGCACTGCACCAGCTGTGGGGTCCTGCACCGGGACATCAAGCCCGAGAATGTCCTGCTCGACCTGGCCAGTGGGCAGCTGAAACTGATTGACTTTGGCTGTGGCGCCTTCCTCCAAGACACAGCCTACACCCAGTTTGCAGGTGAGCCCTCGCAGGGGATGCTCCTGGGCATCTCGTGGCCCAGCCTGGGTGCAGCACTGGGGCTTCCCCCTATTGCAGCCGGGACGGGATTGATGCTGGAGCCGAGTTGTTCTGGGTGGGGTGTGAGGGCGGCCAGCTCCCAGCCCTGCTGACAGCTTTCAGCACCCACTGTGGCCTGGGCTGGGGCTGGAGCTGGGGCAGCCAGCCCGACACAAACCCCCATGGGGGTAGCAGAGAGGGGGTCTGACCGCGTGCCCCGGATGGTTTGGTGTGCAGGCGAGGAAGGGCTTGGACTGCTCCGCTCTCCTTGTTCACCTTGGCTTATTAACATTTTAGGGGGCCATGCAGGTGGGGAGGAGAGTGAGTTTTCTCCACTACTGGGTGGGTTTTTCCTCTGTGTGTCATGGTTGGGCCTTCCTAGGGTCTCTTCTGCCCTCTTCCAGGACCAGTGGTTTCTTTTCCAGCCCCGAGTTTGTGCACAAGTCCCAGGTGCTGGCGAGAGGGCAGCGCTCACCCCGTGTGCCTCTGGGGCAGCCCCCACATGCCCAGGGATGCTGGGGCCAGGCTCTGGGAGCAGCAGCATCCCCCTGCTGATCTCTGTCTGTGTTCCACAGGAACCCTGTCCTACAGCCCACCAGAGTGGATCCAGCACCAACGCCACCACGGCGAGGCAGCCACGATCTGGTCCCTGGGCCTCCTGCTGTGTCACCTGGTCATGGGGAAGCACCCAGTGATTTTAGTGCACTGCAGGCTTGTAAGTGTTTCTCTTAGGACTTTATTTTCACTCCAAGGGATTCCTAGTTGGGTGAGCAGCACTCAGCTGGGAGGAAATGAACTCAGGTTAACAAACCTGTTCCCCTGCACACAGACTATCAGAACACCCTGAAAGTGCTCTACAGTCAGAAAATGGCACCTGGATTCAGCAGGAAGAATAGCAGATATATTCCCTCAAAGCCAGAACAAGTCTTGGATGCACCAGAGATGTTCAACGACTACTGTAAGTAGGCTGCAGGGTTGAGTGCTGGGCATCCAGAACATTCTGCACTGGATTGCTGTTCCTAGGACAGTGTAACTGGGCAGTCTGTATTATTTTGTGTACCCAGGCTAGCACAGACCACTTCTGGAGTGTCCCTGTGTGGCCTTACAGGGACAGTGGTCTAGGGCACTGTGTAGATGCCTTGGAGCAGGGTACCTGGCCCCAGCAGCTGGGCATAGTGACACTCAGAAGGCTGCCCCTCACCTGTATGTGTGTGTGTGCACATGTGCGCCCACACCTGCTGCATCAGCGCAGGTGAAGGGCAGGGCTCTCTAGCCAAGCATGGCGTGACCTGCATTGCTCTTTCAAATTGTAGATCTGAATCTCATAGACTGGAGCTCCCAGAACTTCCTGGCAGTGGCTCTGGACGACACTGTTTATCTGTGGAATCACGCTACTAGGGAGATTATCCCCCTGCTGCAGATGGAGCATCCAGATGTTTACATTTCCTCTGCGTCATTGATTAAAGATGGAGACTACCTTGCTGTTGGCACAAGTAGTGCTGAGGTTCAGGTGAATGCAGGACTAAAACTAGAGGTGTTTTCTAGGGATTGACAGAACTGTGGGGCCTGGGGACAAAACCTTGGCTGGCAGGGGAAGGATGCCATGCACCTGACTTGTCTTCCCTGGTGTGGGGTGGAACTGCCCAGTGTGCAAGGCAGGGTTTGGTTTGGGGGTTTTCTGATAAGCAGCATTACCTTCTGTGCTATAGTCATGAGATACACATTTTCTCTGTTCCCTTACTCAGAAAGCTGAATGCCAGAGCCTGTGCAGTGAGGTTCCTAGGGCATAGAAAGAGGATTGGGTTTCTTCTGAAGAACCTTTTGCTTTGCCTCTCCAGCTATTGTTGCATTTATGTTGTTGTATATCATATTTCTAGGGTCTCTTACCTTCTGGGTGGTTTTCTCACAGCAGCTCTTCACAGCACTGGCACTGTTGCTTCTCAGTCAGGGCTCCTCTCCAGCTCTTCCTGAATGCCCCACCCCCTTTTATCCCAGCTACCTCCACGGGCTACAGCTGCTGCCCAATCAAGGACATTGCAGCTGCAGCCCAGTTACAATAACTAGAATCAGGGCAGGGTCACTTATACAATACAGAGATCTTTTACTGCAATACATATATTTACTAAGGCCCCTATAAGCTATGGGACATTGAGCAGCAGAAACGTCTCCGAACCATGACCAGCCATTGTGGCTGTGTGGGAACCCTCAGCTGGAACAGCTACATCCTCTCCAGGTAAAGCAGTGGGTCAAGGGCAGTTTCCAGTTGTTGCAAACTCCTATCCCTCAATCTACGTGTGGCATGGGTTAGGGATGGCAGAGAGAAATTTGTCCTGGCTTGGGATTCTTACTCAGCCTTATCTGTTGGGGCTGTGAGGAGAAGGCCTCTTTCCTGTATTGCAATTTGTGCTGAAGTTGTAAAGAGCTTGTGTGGGTGTTTCACTCACACCAACAGACCTGTGTTGCTGGTAACACTGGTTGAAACCCAGTGGCAGCTATAGCAGTCTTGCAACAACAAAAATGGATTTGGGTGAAAATGTGCAGCCTGACCCTGCAAGCCTTCTCTTCTCTCTGCAGTGATGCACAGACTGGGCACATCCATCACCACGATGTCCAAGTGGCTGAGCATCACGTGGCCACCCTTGCTGGCCACACACACAAGGTGTGCGGACTCAAATGGTCTCTGGATGGCCGCTACCTGGCCAGTGGTGGCAGTGACAGTCTGGCGAACGTCTGGCCATGCACCCAATGTGGGGATGGAGACTTTGCTCCCTTACAGACCTTCACTCAGCACCAGGGTGCTGTCAAGGTGAGCACAGAGCTGCCACGGGCAGGTATGTGTGTGCAAGGCAGGCATGCAGCACTGGCTGGGTGCAGGTTGCCTCTTGTATGTTTTAAAATGAACTCTCCTCTCTCAGGCCTGGCGTGGTGCCCATGGCAGATGAATGTTCTAGCCACTGGAGGTGGCACTAATGACAGACATATCCGCATCTGGAACGTGTGTTCTGGCGCCTGCCTCAGTGCTGTTGATACCCGTTCCCAGGTGAGAGATGAACATCAGCTTGGAGACAAACACCTTCTGGCAGCACACCTACACAGAGCTGCTGGCTCCTCAGGCCCAGAGGCACGGGGAAGGAGGGGGACCATGCTTACCTCCGAGTGGTGAGCATCAGCACAAGGACCTTGTCTCACCTGTGTTACTGCCTCTTTGCAGGTGACTTCTATCCTATGGTCCACAACCTACAAGGAGCTCATTTCAGGCCATGGCTTTGCACAGAATCAGCTGGTTCTATGGAAGTATCCAAGAATGAACAAGGTTGCAGAGCTGCAAGGTAGGTGGACAAGGCCTGGGTGGGGGGGATGTTAGAGGTTGAAGACAGCTGCACTCCTTGGTTTGAGCCTGCAGCATCACTGATACAGGACAGTATCCAGGGCCATGCTGCTAGGAGTAAAGCATGCCCAGGGGGCTGTGGAAGAGATACCATTGATCCAAGTGTATGCTTGGAGTCTGAAATCACACTGCCACAGCCACTGGGGAGACAGCTATGCAAGCTGGCAGGGCTCATGGGAGCATACAGGAGTAAATGTGCATGTGCTGATCAGCTCAGCCCTGATTGCACATTCCTTCTCCTCCTCAGGTCATACTGATAGAATCTTGAACCTGACCATGAGCCCTGATGGTACAGCAGTGGCCTCAGCAGCTGCTGATGAAACAGTGCAGGTCTGGTGCTGTTTTGAGATGGATCCCATAAAGAAGAAGGAGAAACAGAAGGCAAACAGTGCCAAAAGCAGTATTCCTCACCATAGCATCCACTGAGAGCACGGGATTGTTGTGGGGAGGGGGATATTTGGTTTACATGCTGTACAGTATTTTAAATGTTAATGAACTGCTTAACTTGACTTTTTCTTAATGGAGTCTGATGGAAGAAAAAGCCATGGCTCTTAAACCCAAGTCCTTCTCCCTGAGGCTGGGGATCTGGGCAAGGAGTGGAGACCTAGGTCTTAAGGGCAAGTTTGCAGGCCCCTGAGCTTAGCACAGCCTAGCAGAAGGATGCTGTGCAAGGGCTGTACTTCTGTTTCTGTCCCAACTAAGATAGATATGTCACCTGCCCCATCTAGATGCTGACTACAAGCACAGCAGCTCCACCACAGGCTCAACTGAAAGCACAGCATGGCTGTGGCCTCAGTTTGTGTTGTCCTGGCATTTCTCACAAGCCCAGGGACACCTTCCTATGGCTCTGCAGGCAGATCTCAGTTTGTCTTGTTAGCTACAGGCAGCCATCACTGCCTGCCTATGGTGCTGGAGTAGAATAGCTGTTGGAAAAAAAAGGAGGGAGAGAAATATAGAGCAACAGCTGTAATCACCCCAAAGGCTGGAAAGGGGCTGGCTCTGGCATAAAGCCTGATGCAAAACAAAAGGTTGGCTTACACTGCCACGCCCAGCCTGGATGTCATGCAAGAGCCATGCAAAGCACCACCAACCCTGTGCTCAGCCTTCAGTCACGTATTCTTCCAACAACTCTGATCTCCCTTCCCTTCCTGCTGAAAGGAGGCCCTGGTGCCTCACCGAGGCTTCATGCAGGGGAGCAGGCACCAGGGCTCAGCTGACATTCATTGGAGCTTGACTCCCCTACACTTGGAAAAATGCCTTTTTTCCAGGCTGAACTGTGCTGGAGCAAGTTGTAGGAAATATATTTGAGCCCTCACCTGACCAACAACCAGCTGAGCCATGCTGCTTTGCACAATGGAGCCGCAGTGTCTGAGGTTGTGGGGCTGCACCAGACCCATCACGCCTGTCCTTCAGCTGCACCAGCATGGCCAGGGGCTGCTGGGGACGCTGCACAGCTGACAAGCACCTTGGCCTGTACAAAGCAGCTCCACCAAGCCTGTGCCTCCCATCAGCCCTCAGTGATTAGCTGAGGGTGGATTATTAACTGTTTTCACCTTTCCCTCAGCACAGTACCACACTGTGCCTAGCACCAGCTCTGCCTCCTGAGCCTTACAGCAGCTGGAACCTTCCAAGGTTCCGACTTGTGCTCTGCCAAGGCCAGTGAGTGTGTAACCACACCCACCAGAGCACCCCCCCACACACACACACATAAAGCTGATATGGGGGGCACAGTCTCAAGAAACAGCCACTGAGCCAGCACCTTCCCAGCAGTGCTGCTGGTGCATCCCCATTTGGACTCTTGGGAAAGATCAGGAGGTCCAAGGATGGAGCTCTCCCTCAGACACAAATCCTCAGGCCACAGCTGTCTCTAAAGGGGAAGCAGGCAGGAACCCAGATGCAAGGCTGGGCTCTCACACAGAGCTGTGCTGTTGTTGTAGGAGCCCTGTCCCACACCCCTGCACTTGGTGCTGGGAGTTAGCACAGACTTGCTTTATGGGGCCACAGCTGATTAGGCCTTCCCTGGTCCCTGACCTGGAAGGAAAGCTTTATATGCCAAAAAGTTCCTGTCATTTTTGCAGTCCCATGTAAGAGCAGCTCAGCTTTCTCACAGACTCTTTCTTTCTCCTTAGCACATGCCCCACACCCAGATGCTGTGCATTACACAGCCCTTAGAGGACCTCTGAGCATTACCAGAGGGTAATGATACTGCAGGGTCTTTGACCCCATGCTGGTCTCTTACAGTCCTGGAGTGAGGAGGAGCAGAGGAAGGAAGTGGGCACTGATCCAGCAGGCCCAGTAAACACAGCCCTGTAAGGTGTGAATTCAGTTCACAGCATGACAGCATAGTAATTACCCAGTGCCATGGCCAGCCCAAAGAAGAGCACAGCTAACAGTGTTATGAATAAGAAGCTTGACTAGGCCAATATTCAAGCAGCAATCAATTTATTATTTAATATGGTAAAGTATGAGCAATGCAGCGCTGGGTACGGTGGGGGAAGTTTTCCCTCCAACTGCACACCAATAATTGAGGGTTACGGGTATTTATAGGGGTAGCCATCAGTTTTTTTCAACAGTTTCTATTTCCAGTTTTTACTCATCAGCAATTTTTATTCCAAATTATTAGATCACAAATCTATACACTATTGTGATTTTAATTTCTCAGGATGTATCTCAAAGGAGTATCCCCAGATGGTGATGGTCCAGTTTCCGAAAGAAGAAAGACGAATCCCATCTGGTGGGGTCCAGCTCCCCAGATGTGTGTCCACCTTTTAATTGCAGAGACTCTAAATCTCATAACAGTGATGTCCAGCTTCCCTTTGGTCAAAACCATAAACCCTTGAGGTGATGTTCATCTTCCTTTCTCAAGCTGTTTTTCTCTGCTTCAATAAGGTGTGAGATAAACATATTTCCTTTACATATATTCCAAAGCTACAGTTTCAAGGATACAAGTAATATTCTAAAATTATACTTCAAAAGGTTATTATTGCAGAACTTTATGGATTAAATGCAAGGAAAACGCAACATCTTCAACACCTTAATTCCAATGCTCCTAAATCAACAAGGGTTAATTTGCAAACAAAAGATAGGTTCAAAGGCCTTTTTCCATGCTTTGTTTTTCTTCAGTTATTACTAGAATTCACAGCTCTCCCATTGTCGGGGTCCACACATTTTGCATTCACAAATACACACATCGCCTGTTTGTGCCTGACACAAAACACAGCTTTGCATCTCACAGCCAAGAAAATGCAATCCTTGCTCTTCTGACACAGCTCTCTCTGTTCATGATGTGGGACAGTGAGTGCTGATGATGTGCAGGAGCTGATGCAAGGGACAGGGACGAGGATGCAGCAGGCACAGTGCCAAGCTGACAGAGGGATGATCTCTGGCAGTGGCGCTGAAAGAGAAGAGTTTCAATGAAGCACAGAAAATGGCTCTTTGTTTCACCTCTTCTTTCAGTGCTGCTAAGAATGTAGCCTGGAGCAAGCTGGGAACACCAGAGCCTGGAGCCCTTTCCAGGCAGGGCTGCATCAGACACAAACCAGCAGGGGACTGAGGAGCCCCTGGGGTGGCAGTGAGCAACCTCGGGCTCTGCTCACTGCTGCTGGCATTTTCTATTGAACCATCTCCAAGGACTTCTGTTGTGCTCTGTATTTCTAATGGTTTCCCCCCTTGGTTTTTTTTGGTTGTCTCCTGCACCTTTTTTCCTCCAAATTTTCCTACCCTGTCAGCAGCAGCCCCTGTCCAGAACTGGCTCTAAAATATCAGCAAAGTAGCTGGCAACAACAATGGGTGGAATCCTGTGGCTCAGGAATTCGTATGCCAGAGCCTGCCTGTGCCTCATGCTTTGTCAGGACCTCCTTCTCTGTGCAAAACAAGGGACTGGTGGAGTCTTTTTGCCACAGAGCTCCTGAGAAGCAAAGGTTGGGCTAGGTTTCTCAGGAGTGTATCCATTAAGTTCATTGCCGGCAAACAGAAAGTAAGGCCAGGGTAGCAGAGCAGCTGGGAGCTGGTCACTCCCTGCAAAGGGCTGGTGTAGGAAGTGGGAACACCACGTTCCAGGAGGGGCGAGCAGGGTTAATGTGCTCAAGGTGCTGCCAATGAGGTTTGGGTTCACTTAGAGAGTAGTCAGGGCTGGTGAGCACTGCAAGATCCAGCTGCAGTCCCCATCCACGTCCCTTTCAGTGATGGCTTTAGGGTGTCTGCAGCCTGGATCCAGAGTGCCCTGGGGGGCTCCTGAGGCTGCCTTTGCACTCAGGGTGAGGATGCCCAGGAGCCCCTGAGGCCGGCAGTGGGGACCAGGGCTGGGCTTGTGGCCTGGCAGGTGTGGCTCTGGGGGCTGTGACATGCCAGGGCATGGGTCACTGTCACTGCCCTCCGCAGCCCTGGCTAGCTCTGTGATGCTCCAAGGAAAACGGCAAGAGTGGGGATCTGGCTAGGTTAGGGTTTTGCCTGAGCCAGAACCTCTAGGCCAAATGCTGAGACGTAGAGACCCCTGGAGGACCGAGTGAAGGAAGCAGAGGAGGCTCTTCTGCAGTGTAGAGTGCAGCAATTTCATCAGGAGAGACAGGGGGAAGGTTCTACAAGTCAGAATTCCCAAAGGGAACAGATGTTCAAAGAAGCCCCAGCACCCTTGTGCGCGGGTTTTTAAAATCTTTCAAAACAGGGGGTGGACACCATATAGTAACCAATAAGCAACTCTTGGGGTGTAGTTTTGAGGGCTACAACAAAGCAGAACAAGGGGAAGAGAGAGCGTTGGGATAGGGATTGGATCTTAGGGTGAGGGACAGGGAACTTTCTGGAACAAAGGGTAGGGTTTGGGCTGATGGATGGGGCAAAGGGGCCGGGTTGTCTTGACAGACAGGGAAAAATCTGGTGAGGAGGGAGGGAATTCCTTGAGGGACACTTGGGTAGGAGGGCCTAACACAGGGGAGAAACTAACTGTAATAACTCGGGGAACACTTGAACATACCACTACATAACAGAACATTTGGCTCAATAAACTACCACACTGCAACACAGAAATTCAGGGTTTCGGCAGCTGAGAGGTGGCACTATTAGAACCCGCAGCAGCTGGTGAAAGCCATCTCTGTCCTTCAGGTTCTTGCTGTGTGGGAAGGTGCTGCAAGTTGTGGTGGCTGCACTCCCCCTTTGCTGGGAGGATGATCTGTACCAGGGCAGAGCAGAAAGCTGCCATGGTGAGCAGAACATGCTCGGAGCATTACAGTTCAGAGAATGGCACTGCCCCTGAAGGGCAAAAAGCTTGAAAGCATAGAATTCTGTGCAGAACCGTTGCACAAATTTTCTCTTCTAGAACATGCCCATTTTTGTATACTGTAGATGAATACTCTGGGTTTTATAGAATACATGGGGTTTTTTCTTAATGTTTTTGGGAGAACTCTCAAGTTTATTTCTTTTTGTATTTTACATCCAGCATGCATACAGGTTTTTTTTTATTATTATTATTTTCTTTAGTAAATACTTAGGGAACAAATACCTAAGCCTTTTTAATCCTTTGGGATATTGTGACTAATATTCTTAGAAAGAAAACCTTGTTGAACAAGTGTGAAAACACAGAGAGAGGGAAAACAATATAAAAGTCTTTTAGAACAGGGCGTGTAATAAGGACTGCAGAACTGAGTAATTCCTCCAAGGGCAGAATTAGCAAGATATATTACCAAGAGTAACCGCCAAGATACTTCCTTAAGCCAAAGGAAATGTGACCTGCAGCCATACAAAGTACAGCCAAAGCAAATGAAAACCTTTGGAAAAGAGGGAATTTTTCCAGTGACATCAGTCTGTGATAAATAGGTATGATTTGTGCTGATAAATATTGAAACAGTAGTGAATATTGATACAGTAATCAATATTTGAGAATAATAAAATAGTTTAAAGTTATAATGCCAAAGAAGAGAGGGAGAGGAGGGGCTCCACCCGCCCTTCCCAGCAGATGTTCTCAAGGACCACAGGAAAGAAGCTGAAGATACAGTTGCTAAAAATGACCAAGAACCTGGTTGGATCCCAGAAAATGCTAATTATAAGGGATTTATTGCCTTGATATGTAGATGCAGTGATACGTTAGTCTTGGCTTATATTGTACTGGCTTGGTGCGCATGTGTAACCCAAAGGTGAATTAAAGGACAACGAAGAAGACTACTGAGCCTTCATCAGTGACGACCCCCAAAGACTTGTGCGACCACCAAACCGAGTGGTGGCACATGCGTGGTAAAGGTGGTAATGAAGGCGGAGATAGAGATATGACTAACCAAAAATGGGAGGAGATGGCATTGACACATAGCATATAAGGGGTGATTTTCACTTGGCAAGCTTGTACGT
Source organism: Melozone crissalis (assembly GCF_028551555.1). Taxonomy (NCBI): domain Eukaryota; kingdom Metazoa; phylum Chordata; class Aves; order Passeriformes; family Passerellidae; genus Melozone; species Melozone crissalis. The sequence goes on along the minus strand of NW_026535850.1, from coordinate 7,293,899 downwards.
GAAGTGGCAAGGGTCATTGAACCCTGCACTCCGTACCCCGCGGTTGTTTTTGCTTATGTGCTATTATTTGAACCAAATTATCCCTTATTTTAATCAAAATATATTGTATCCAATTTTATATTTTTTTTTATTTTAACTATTCAAAAAAAATTGCGACTACTTTTAATATTGTTTGAGGTTTTTTATGATGGGATAATTGGGCAAACATAACAGCTTCACAGTTACAGCTGTACATATGTTCTGATCTTTAGATCAGATCTTTAGAACTACATCTTTAGATGTAGTTTTGAATTAATGTGTTTTGATTCTGTCTTTAAATTTTGATGACATATTTTTAATTCTATTTTTTTTTTTTGATGATGAAAAAAAGTAAATAAATAAACAAAATTGAAAAAACCAAAAGGAGAATGTGAGACCAGGACCTGCTAGCCTAGAGATTATGGGAGTGCAGCTCACTCGATGTGCCAGCGTCTCACCACATCCTTTCCGCATTGGGCCTCTCCGCCTCCTCTTTGGCCATGTTTTCTTTGTGTCATTTGTGCTGCTCTTTGTTACTTGGCATTACAACAGAGTCACCTGTTGACCTGTTTGAGGGACAATGGATCCAAAAGATCCTGTATAGTCAAAGGTTTTCTACCTAGGTGTGTTCTCTGCTCACCAAAGGCCTGAGCAAAGAAACCAAGAGAAGTGTGCCCAAATCCCAAAGCTTTGCTCCTTTGCAATCTCCCACAGATCTGGCTCGCAGGTGTCTTCAATCACAATTCCATAGGTAAGAAGAGGTCATGTATTTCACTGGGAAATGATGCACTGCTTTGGAAAAGCCACCTGTATGTATATTACTGGGGACAGCAGTGCAGCTGTGTTGTTTGTCCCTTGTTTGCAGAAGGATGAGTGCACTGGGAGGCCAATAACAAGTGACAAGGGTTCCTCCAATCTGCACTGCAGCCTGGGTGCCATTCAGCCCCGAGCTAGGGGATCATTTGTTCCCATGGACCAGTGCTTGCCAGTGGAATGAATTCCTGCACAGCTGGAAGAAGCAATTCTGGATTCAGCTCCAGCTCTTGGTGGGCTGCATGATCATTGACAAGGCTGCATTTCCAGAAATTATTCTGCAGTTTCCTTTCATAGTCATTTGAAGCTTTGAAACTTCACATTTTAATTTGCTTTGCTTTAGGGTAAAATACTTCTGGGCCCAGTGCAAGCTGTAATCTTCTGACAGCAAAGTCCTCATGGTTGCCAGCTTTTGTTGTCACACAGTGTCACCTGGCTGCATGTGCTTGCTTTGCTCTGGGTCTAGTCCCGGCCTAGTAAAGCCCAGGCAGGGTGGCACGTTGCAGGGAAAACTGGTCCATGAGCTTATGGGGTTGCCATCAGCAGCAGAGTGAATGTGCCCTTTGGGGATTCCTCTGGGGACAAATTTAGTGACCTACTCCATGCCACAATATTACCTTAGATCTTTCTGCAATATTCTAGAAAAGGCTGTGAAACTTCACATCTCCTTGCACAGCCACTGTTTGAAGAGGGGCATTTTTGTCCCTCCTCAAAGTCATTGCTCTTAAACACCAGAAGCATGAACATCCACCAACAGGAATGACGCATGGTCCTGCTGCTGCTACTGCAGAGCACTGGGCAGTGCAGACCTGGGTATTACCAATATGAGCACTTAATTAGCATTTCATGCTCCTTCAAGCTGTCCAGATCTCAGGGCTTTTTGTTTCAAAGCAGCCACTGCACCATCTCCAGGGAACAACAGGAAATGGGAATCATCGACTGCCAGCCTTGCAGGGGTGTGGGGGAAAACCTGAAGTGTCTGCATCAAAAGATGAATGGGAAGAGTGTAATTGCCAAAGGAAACGCTTTGTTAGGACAGCAGGAGCAGTGGTTTACTGCATGCTTGCATGAAGATAATTTGGGATCTCCTTTTTGTGTCTCATGCAGAAAAGGAGCTCTTAATAATACCATGCTACTTAAACCAGATTGGGATGTATCTCTGTAGTGGTTCACAATGAAGCAGACTGCCTGCTTTGTCACTGCCAGCCCTGCTGAGCCTGCGAGGGACTGTAGTGTATCCCATGCCTGTTTTGCCTCCAAGCAAAGCTTGGTTTTCCTTATTAGTGTGGAGTAAATACAAGAGTAATAAAATGGACAATTAAACTGGCCACTTTGGAGGATATGCTCATGCTTTCGCATGTCAGTCCTGTACCTCATGCTCCCCAGGCTTGTTATTCATCAAGAAATATTTTAACAAAAACCTCAGCTCCCATGTTACACCTGAATAAAACTGCATCAAATCATCAAGAATTCTGCTGTCAGGAACAAGACAAGAGCCTTCCAACACTCACTTGCAGCTGTCCTGGATTTCTGCAGCCCTTTGTGAAAAGCTGCTGCAGACAGAGTGTTTGGAGTTGGTTTGGGCCTTTATGAAAGATCTGTGGAGTAGTGTGCAGGGCTCTCCAGGCAGGAAACTGTTTGTCCAAGCCCAGGGACACGGTGCCGGCAGGAGCGGAGCGGCCCCGCTCCCAGCCCGAGTCTGTGAGCTGAGCCACGCCGGGGAGAAAAGGCAGCGAGGGGCTCCAGCCCAGCTGCTTCACTGCCCTGCCCGCTCCATGGAGCTCTGCCATGGGAGAAAGCCGACGCCGGACGAGCCCCCAAGCTTCCATCAGCTGCTGGAACTGCTCCGTGACAGCTCCTGTTCTTCCGAGAGAGACCCCGGCACCTTCTTGTAACTAACGCGTGTCATGGGGGGATTCTGTTTGTTAATAAACTGTTGGGGTTTTTCACTTTCATCTATTAGTAATAATTTCCTATTGCTGGAAAGGGATTGTTGGAACACTTTAGAGGAGATGACATTGCACAATATCCTGTTTGAAGTTGTCTGAAACTGTGTGAGACAGATGGCTTCACACAGGAGCATCCCCAAGGCTGCTGAGGGGAAGGCACAGAGGAAGACAAACCCAGTATTTCTGAGGGAACTCCTTGACAGCAACCCAACCCGAGTTGTCAAACAGCAGACCTGATGTTTCGAGACATGGGCCACAGGGGAAACCTTTCAGTGTGTTTGGTCCAGGCTGGGTTATGCTCAGGCCAAAGGTGTGTCAGTGTGTTGGATAATACTCTTTTCTTGACCTAGAGATGGGGCAACTGAGAGGTGTTTTAAAAACTTTTCTTCCATTTTCAGTCTCATGAGAAGGGTGAGACAATACAGATGTTATAATTCATGCCATCACAGTTAAGAAGCCAACTATTTCCTAATTACAGTATTTCTTGGTCTATCAGCTTTTTGCCATGCCATGTTGTAGATGCCTTAAAGCCAATTATTTAAAACTACCTCTTGTGTGTCCCACTACAATGCATCTTTCATATCTCTGTTTTTCCAAAGTCTTATTTGCAAGGCCATCTTTTGAAACTTGTTTCCAGCTCCATTTCTCTCTCAACAATATCTGTCCTATTCCATGGCATTTTTAAGTTAGTGTTTCCTGTCTCAAGGGTTATATACAGATGCATACTGTGTGGGCCTTCTATTAGGCCCTAAAAGCTTTCTACAAATCCATTTCCTACATCAGTGCACTTGGCTCCTTCTCTCCTCATTGTGCCTGGGAAGCACAGGAGGCCAGAGCTCCTGCAGAACCCATCACAGCACTCAGTGGGAGCAAACTTGTGTCCAGTCCTCACCTGGAGCTGTGGTGCCCAGCATTCCACCACACTGGAATGAGGAACTGTTCCTGCTCTTTCAGAAGGAGCTAAGGAGGTTTGGCCTTCAGATCAATTGTCTGCAGGCTCCTGCAGTGCCTGGTGCTGCTCCCTTGCCAGAGGCACCCCAGGCCAGGGGGGCACATCTGGGCTGCTGTGTCTGGCTCTGGGGCTCCCTGTTCTGGGCAGTGGAGGAGGAGCTGCAGAGGCTCTGCAGGACTGACAGGATGGGCTTTGGGGCTGGCAGGAGAAGCTGGCCAGGAGGGACCTGGGCTGCTGAAGCTTCTGAAGAGGAGGCCCAGGGCTCATCCTGCAACTGCTCCAAGGGTGGCTTCAGAGAATCCCAGAATCAGCAAGGGTGGAACAGGCCATGGAGATCATGAAGTCCAACCTGAGCCCTGACACCACCTTGTCTCCCCTGAGCCTCCTCTTCTCCAGGATAAACAACCTCAGCTCCCTCAGCCTCTCCTCAAAGCTCTTGTGCTCCAGACCCATCCCCAGCCTTGTTGCCCTTCTCTGGACACGCTCCAGCCCCTCCATGTCCTTCCTAAATTGTGGGCCCCAGAATTGCAAACAGCACTCGAGGTGCTGCCCAAGCAGTGCCCAGCACAGGGGAAGAATCCCTGCCCTGCTCCTGCTGGCCACACCATTCCTGATCCAGGCCAGGAGCCTTTGACCTACTTGGCCACCTGGGCACACTGCTGGCTCATGTCCAGCCTGCTGTCCATCAGTCCCTGCAGGTCCCTTTCTGCCTGGCTGCTGTCCAGCCCCTCTGGCACCTTGCTGAGGGAGGGAGGCAGGGAGGGAACGGGTCCAGATCCAATCCTTCCTGAAATGTGGTGTTTGCTGGCACTGCCAGTTCCCAATTCTTTATATTTCCCTATTCTGGTACAGCCCAAGTGCAGCAATTTGCTGGCAAAGAAAGTCAAAACCAAGCAAATACCTGGTACCTACAGCAACCCGATCTCGGGTTTGCTGACACCGCCACTACCCAGATCAGGAATGTTTCAGATGCCTGCACAGCCTAATTCCAGCAGTTTGCTGGCACAGAAAATTAGCATCTGGAAATTTCTCAGTGCCAGCAAAACTAAATGCAGCAATTTTCTGGCAAAGAAAGCCAGAACTCAGCAGCTTCCCAGCACTGCCACCAGCACCGCCCAGACCTGGTGTTTGCTGCCACTGCCAGTGCTCAGATCTGGATATTTCCCTGTTCTGGCAGAGCCAAGTCCAGCAATTTTCTGGTAATGAAAGCCACAATCTGGCAACTTCTTGATACTGTCATTCGCAATGCCAAGATCCGGTGTTTGTTGGCACCATCACTGCCCAGATGCGGGAATTTCCTGCTGCCTGCACAGCCGAAGTTTAGTACTGTCTGCAAAGAAAGCCAAAACCTTGCAAATACCTGGTACCTACAGCAACCCAATCTTGTATTTGCTGACTGCGCAAGTGCGCAGATCCAGAATTTTTCAGGTTCCTGCATAGCATAATTCCAGCAATTTTCTGGCACTGAAAGTTCACATTTGGAAATTTCGTGGTGCTGGCACATTCGCCACCCAGACCTGGTGTGCGCTGGCACTGCCAGTGCCGACATCTGGCAATTTCCAGCTTCTGGCAGCACCCAAGTCCAGAATTTGCTGGCAAAGAAAGCTAAAACCTGCCAATTTCCCGTCGCCAGCACTGCCCAATCTGGAGTTTCCTGGCAGCAGGATCCCAAGAAAGAAGGAAGGAAAGAAGGAAAGAAAAGAGGAAGGAGTCCAGATCCAGTCCTTCCTGGAGCACGGAGCCTGAAATGGCTCCAGGTCATGTGGCCTGCCAAGGAGCCAGTGCTGCCAGTGTGACCTGGGCTTTGCTCTTCACGCAGGTTTGCAGTGCGCACCCTGAAGTCCCTGCTCTGCCTTCTCCGCTGCGAGGATGTGGTGCTGGCAATGGAGCGCAGGTGTGCCTGGGACACGCTTCTCTCTCTTGACACTCACCACTTTGCCGTGGCTCTGCTTGCCAGGTGAGACCCCCTTCTCCCCACTGCCTCTGACATTGCTGCTCTGTGCCCAGGTGCCCCACAAAGTCTTTGTGGTGGCCATGGGCCACAGAGCCTTGTCACTAAAGGAACGGCCAAGCAGACTGGAAAAGGCTGGCAGAGGAGGGTGCCCATGGGCAACCGACTCCCAGATGGCCCACGTCCCCTTGCTGGAAGGGTGCTGGGGAAAGATGAGAACTGGATGAGTCACGCCTGGGAGAGGTTTGCCTCACTAGCTCAGGGTCTTGTTTCCTTTTTCCCCTCTTCAGAGAAATTTGCCGCTTAGCCATCCACTTTTGTTCCGCGGTTGCATTCTACCTGCTTGCCATGCTCGGTGAAGAGATGCCATACTGCGATTTCCCTGCCCTGACATTCCTTGTGGAGGTGAGCCTCAAGGCCAGCGCTGCCTAGCTGAGCGGCCTCCCAGCCCTCTGGCCTCTGGCAGCCACAGCTGCCAGGACAGTGCCCGTGCCCTGTGCTGCTGCCTGGGCCCGGCCCTGTGCAGCTCTGGGCTCCTGCCGGCCGGCTCCCCTGTCACTGCCCTGTGCCTTTCAGGTCCTCGAGTGCCTGGACTTGAGCGAATGCAGTGACAGTGTTCTGGAGATCCTGGCACAGAACCTGCGGAGCGAGCACATGGCCAGGCGGTACTTGGCACTCCGAGGCCTCGTAGTGCTGGGCAAGAATCCCTTGATGGTGAGAAGGGGGCAGTGGCTGAAGCCGTGCAGGCAGCGTGGGGCTGGGCAACGCAGTCGCTTGGCCTTGCCTGGGCTTCGGCTGCTGGGGCAGCTGCTCCCAGCTCTCCTGCCTCCCGCTTCAGCTGCCCCAGTGCTTTGGGACAGACCTTTGGTCTCTGGGCCCTGCGGCAGCAGGGCGGCCTTTCACAAAGTGGTGTTCCACACAGGCCGAAAAACTGCGGAGCCTGACTGGAAGTCTTGTGGAGCTCCTGGAGGAACATGACAGCAAGGATGAGCATTCTTTTACTGAGATATTTGCTCCTGGATAATGGTGCCCCAATAGCCACCCCCATCGCCCTGCAGCTGGCTGAGGCGCTCTCCTGCCACTCTTTGACAGCGTAAGGCTCTGTGCCCACAGCCACAGCCACTGGCTGCTGTGCGGACCCTTGGTGCCCTGTGCAGATGCACGCCTGTGCCCTGGGGGGCCTGAAGCAGCTGATGCTCAGGTCTTTTGCCCTTTCCTTTCATCCAGGATGATATCCAGGTGCAGCTGAGCTCCATGGCTGTCTTTCAAGAGATGCTGGACTTAACAGAAGAGGGAAGAAAGGCCCTCAAGTCCCACGTGCGCCAGAGCCTGCTCCCTCTCTACTTCCACTGCCATGATGAGAATCAGATGGTTGCTGAGGTGAGCACTTGTGGCCACCTGCTGTCCCCCAGGCAGGGGCTTGGGCTGCCTCCTGCCCTGGCACCTTGCGGGCTGCAGTCTCCTGCAGGCTGTGGCACTGGGATGCTCCTGTGCCCTGGACTGTGGGGCCATCTCTGCGTCTCTGCTGCTCTCCAGGCCTCCCGGGAAACGCTGCATTCCTCAGCCAGATTCCTGAAGAGGAGGGACATCGAACAAATGCTATACCTGGATCAGAGCTTTGGCGAGTGCCTGGTAAGAGCAGCCGAGAACCCCCAGCCTCAGCATGGCCAAGGTCCCTGGGGGCGGTGCTCAGTGTGCGGGGCTGGCAGCTGTGCCCACTGCTGCAGCCCAAGGCCGCGCGGGCTCTGCTCCAGGCTCCCGTGGGCCCGAGCCGGGTGGCCTCGGAGCCCCGGCCCGGCAGGGCTGCGGGCCGGCACCGCAGCTCCCCGGGCAGCAGCTGGCCCTCCGCCCCCTCCCCTCGGGAGCCCTTGGCCAGCGGCTGCTGGCCGCGCCTCAGGGCTGTGCGGGCAGGGGAGGCCGGCGCTGGGCGCAGGCAGCGCCCTGTCCAGGAGCTGAGCCCGCGCCAACCCTTCCCTCCTGCCGCTCTCTGCAGCTGGCAGAGGACAGGAGCCGAGCGGCCGAGCACCTGCGCCGGGTCCTGCCCTACCTGCAGAGCCCACAGGAGCCCCTGTGAGAGGCGGCCGTCAGGTTCATGGGTGAGTCCCGAGCCCGGGCTGCCCCTTCCCTCCCCGGCCCACCGCAGCTTGGCCCCGGCCCCGCCTGCTGCCCCAGCAGCGCCAGCGGGGCCCGGCGCCGTGGAGCCCCGCCTGGCCTGGGCATTGCTGCTGCCGCCCTCTGGCAGCCGTGCCCTGGGGCGGCAGCGTGCGGCAAGGGCCCGGGCTGAGCCCTACCCGGCCAGCAGCCCGTGGGGCCACAGCGCCGGCAGCGCCGCTGGCAGGGAGCAGTGCCGCTGGGGCCGTGACAGGCTCTGTGTTCACAGGCATGGCCGGGCGGCACCTGAGGGGGCAGCAGCAAGAGCTGCAGCTGATCTGCACTGGTGAGTGAGTGAGGGCAGCGGGCTGACCGCGGGGGCTGGACTGGGCAGCTGCAAGCCCTGCTCCGGCTGCGGAGGGATCTGCACCCGTGGGCAGAGCACACAGAGATTTCAGGGCCACGTGTGCCATTCGTGGCCAGCAGCTTCGGGCTGGTCCCGTTGGTCCCTGCTCCCTCCTGGCCATGGCAAGAGCCGACCGGGATGGCCCTGGCAGGGGGATCTCCTCGGCTCTCTGCACATGCGGGATCTGACCTTGCCTCTGTTCCTCTCTCTTGCAGCCCTTGAAGAAATGGCCTATGACAGCAGTCCTGCAATCAGAGATGCTGCAGTTGAATCTTGTTTAGTTCTCTGGGCCGTACAGAGAGCTTCCTACTCCCCATGGCGTAAGCTGCAAGATCAATTCCGCAGTGCATGGAGGAAACGGCCTCGTCTGTGCGGCACTGCTTTGCTGTTCTGCTGGAGCTCCGCAGAGAGATGATCTGCAAGACTGTCTGCTGGAGCCATTTGAGCCAGCAGGGATTTTCTTTTTGTTCTTTGAGATTTTTCTGTTTGTATTTTCCTTTTTGTTGAGTATAGAATATCTTAGAGTAGAATAGAATATCTTACAATACACAGAGTCCCAGGATCTTTCTTTTCCTGCACAGGGTCAGTAGGGCATAGAAGAAGAGGGGGAAAAGGGTGCTTGTGCTCAGCCAGCTGCCCAGGTGTGCAGTGTTTCAGGGAAAATAGCCAGAAGCCCCTTCGGCCTTTGGTGGTTCTGCTGAAGCCTTTGTGCCGGCCACAGAGCAGCTGGGCAGGGGCCGCGGCTGCAGGGATCCCTGCCAGAGCGGTGCCTGGAGATGGCCTCAAGCCCTGTGCCGGGCAGGAAGGGCCATCCGTGTCCTCCTGGCCATGTGCTGCTGGCTGCATTGCTGAGGGCTCCCAGGTGCCTCTGGATGGGGCTGCTCTGGAGCTGCTGTGGGACTGCGACGCTGCTGCCGGCAAGCTTGGCCAGGCTGGGGGAGACCCTGAGGGGCTGAGGCACTGCTAAGCCCTGAGCAATTGGCTGTCAGAAGCCATAAGCAGCCCCCTGGCAGCCGCCTTGATCCTGACAGCCGGCTGCTCTGGCGCTTCCAGGTCGGTGGCCTGTTGGAGGGACCCCCTGGAATCAGGCGTGGAACCCTGGTCCTGGCCTTTCAGGGCTGTGAGGCCAGCTGTTGTGGGGCTGGGCGTGTGCCCTCCCTGTGCTCCAGACTGGAGGCCCCTGCCCCTGAGCCTTAGGCATTGAGCTCCACTGCCTGATATCCAAGTCTTGTTCCTGTTGCTGTGGGGGAGGCTGAGCTCAGTGGCTTTAGGCCCCATTGAGCCAGAAGAGCAGCAGCTTTGAGGCCAAAGGGGCCACAGAAAGGCCCTCTTGGACCACGGACATTCCTGTCCTTCCCAGGTCAGGGACACATGAGAATGCAGCGGGCACCTTCAGGGTGCCACACTGGCTTTGCACTGGGCCACCTCCCTGTGCTGCGCACGGCTGGCTCTTTGCTTTGCTGCTCTCGGCCTTGTGTCGTCGTACTCCTTTGGCTGCCTGCAGCCCTATCAGGAGGCTGAAAGGCCCCGTCTCCAACATCTCAAGGGGGAAATGGAGCTCTCCCAGCCCTCAGCCCACGCTGTAAGCAGAGCAGAGCCTTTTCCCCAGCCCCAATGGCTTTCTGCCTGCTTCTGGCCCCTGGCCACCATGACCCTCTGCACTCGCTCTGAGTCACCTACAGCATGGCTGGTGCCTCTTGATTTGCTGACCCTGGCATGTGAGGCTCACTGAGGGAAAGGTGGCTGTCCCAATGCTGAGGGCACGCGTGGCTCACTCAGCAGACTTGAGGCTTCCCCAGCAGTTTGCAGGTGCCTTATGTGTCATGTTACAGTGCTTGTGCTCCTGCCTCTTCCTGTCCCTCTTCTCACCCTCACCCAACCTGCACCCTCTGACCTACCTTCAAAAAACCCTGTTGCATCAGACACGGTGTCAAGAGCCCTCCTTCCGCTGCCGGTCGAGCGCACAATACAACCTCCGGCCTGAGAGCAGGGTGGCCTGGGAGATCTGGTCTCTCAGACCATGAGGGAACGGCTCTCGACAGCACCTGCCAATGGACCTTCCCCGCACCAAATAAAATCATCTCCAAGCTTAGCTAGTAAGCCAGTAAGGTATAAACCATTAATTGCCTGGAAATCTGGCACTAGTCTCTAAGTTCCATTAGGTTTCTTTATTGCTGATGTAGCAGTATTAAATTTTGGCTGCCATTCTTCCAATAGTCCTGATGTCAGGGATTTAATTGATTGTTGGCTCTATTCCTTTCCTAGCTTCTAATCTTCAAGGGTATTGCTTTCTGACTACTGCCTTAACTCTTGTCTGTAGCTCCATTTTCATAGGGTCTGCTCGTTTGGATTTTCCTGGGCTATCAGTATCCCATACTCTTGGGTATACCTGATTCAATACTTCCTCTAACTAGTTCTTCTTGTTTGTTGGTCTGGTGTCAGTTGTCAGTCCTACTGCTAAAACCACTCATTTCTGTTCAGGTACCTTCCATTGAAGTTTTCTTTTTCTAAACGGAACTGTTGCTTCTAAATTTTCAAGAAAATCCCTGCATAGGACAGATTTGGGTGAGTTTGGTAAATAAAGAAACTGATGTATTCCCATTTTCTTCTTGATTTTACATTGAAGTGGTTTCAGGAAGAATGCATTTTCTGGCTGGCCAGTGGCTCCTAGTGCTTGAAGATAGTTTCCACTTTTGGGTATCAGTGCTTGATTCAAGAGTGAAAATGTGTCTCCACAATTAGTTAAAAATTCAACTTCTTTATTATTCATTAGCTGTATTTTAACCGGTAACCTGCTAGGGTAAGAACTGCCAGTCTCGGTCATTTCTTATCATCTAGAGTGGCTGCAAGAGTTTAGTGTACTTTGTCTGCTAACTCTGGGCACTGGCCTTATTTCCAGTGTCCTGATTTCTTACAAGATGCACATTGATTTGGCCCCAGCTTGCTCTGTGGCAGCTTTGAACCTCCTCTGCCTCTGCTCTTTTCGTCCCTGCCTCTGCTTCATCCACGCCCACGTCTGGCCTCTCCCTGGTGCCGATCCAGAGCTGCCACCATGGCTGCAGGGAGCTCTTTTTTATTTTCTCTCTCTTGATTATCATCCACTTTCTATGCTTTTCTCATTCATGCCTTTAAGTCTCTCTTGACAGGCTCTTTCAGCTTCTGAAATTTCTGCCTGACATCTGGGCTAGATTGCCCTGACATCAGGGAAACCCACTGCTGTTTCCCATATCCGACCAGGGATGCAGGGCTGTGCCTTTACGTGCAGCTGATCAGAGCCTGTCCACAAAGTCAGTGGGTGACTTGTGCTGTCCCTGTGTAACGTTATCTCTTACTGACCAAGTTATTGGTTTTGGAATGGCATTTTTTAATTCCAATGTGACTATGTCCTGGTATCTGGTTAACATTGCACAGCTGCCTGCATTGTTCACGTCCCACAAAGGGCTTGCAGTAGGACGCAGCTGGTCCATTCTACCTTGCAAGGCTCCACTAGCAATTTGTCCCTGCACACGTGCTCTGGCCACCTTGATCACCAACTCTCTTGCTGGTTTGGTTAGCTCTGTCAATATGAAATCACTATCACCTCAGTCTGGCTCTTGACTCTTGACTATGAACTCCAATCTTTTTGCTGCTTTGCTAGCGTTTTCTCTATCCATTTCAACTTTTTGCCACCAACTCTTGAGGTCACTAGTAGAAAAGCAGATGTTCACCCACATGGCTTCTCCTGGGGGACTCAAGACTTGCCTTAAGGGGGTGACTAAAGGCCAAGCTTTCTTGGTTTTATTCCTTGGGTTGGTTGTCACTGGGGGTCCCTGAAATTGTCCCCTCACCTGGATTATTCATCTCATCCTCACAGCCATTTGGCTTTCATTCAGGGGCCGGAGTGGTTGCCTGAGGTGGAGTGTACCCGTGCTGGCCTGGGCTAACTCAGCTCTAAGTCTTGGACACCTAGAACACAATCTTCCTGGTGAATTTCAGCCAATTTCAAACATCTCTGCCTTATGCTGAGTGCTAAATGACATCTCTTTCTTTTCTGCCTCTTATCTCTTTCCAAAGTTAGGACTAAAGGTCCCATGGGGCCAAATCAAAGCCACATTCTTTCTGACACTTGGCTTTATTCTTCAGGGTAAAAACCACGTCTGCATATATCACTGGATCTCATTTTTCTCCTTGTCTTAAAAATAACATCAACTGTAACAATGGATCATAACGTTCCATTAGGGGGTCACTTTTCACCACTTTCTAATTGATACTAAGCCTACCATTGGGTAAGAGTATTTCATCAGATTACCTTACATGAAAAATTACCCTCTGGGACTCCTCCCAAATCTTTCTCATCTGCTAAATTACATTCTAGTGGACTCTTTTTAATATCATCTTTACTTCTTGTGTTATTCATTCTTCATGCTATCTAAATTTCCAAACTTAGCCGGATGTATTAGTACTTCTTGTTTCCTTCTCTTTATCCCCTGTAGACTACACTTAACATACACAGGCTGTCTCTGACTCACCCAGCACGAATATTGTTTTTTATAGTCCTAACAAGCAGTGAAAACAAAAGGATTCCACATTCCACACAATCTACAAGGAATTGGGGCATGATCGGACATAAAGCGAGTTTCTTAAAACACTGCCTAAAGTCATACTCAGGAGTATCATGTAAACCTAGAGGTCACAACACTTGACCTTGGATGTAGTGTCTAAAAGCTTGGGTGACTGCTCCAAGTTGTTCAAACACTTCTCAAAGTCAGACGGGATTGATGCTGTGCCCATTTCCCTGGGGTGTTCCGGTTCGTGTTTATTTATCAGTTATGGTAGAATGGTTTCTTTTCATGTACCCCGTATTTTCCCCAAGTTGGTTTACCCCTAGGTTTTTCCCTCCCTCAAAGCTGTCCCTCATGCCATTCCCCGCTCTTTGTTCCAGCTCCTTCCCTGCCTCTCAAGATAATCCAGCTCTTTATTCCTGAACCTTCCCTGTCACTTTTGCCTTGGACCTAACCCTGACTCCACAACCCTTTGGAATTCCCTATTGCTGGAAGCCCCTCTGGCCCATGTGACCTACCCTTTCCTCTCATCTGTCCTAATTAGTGCCAAGCAACTGATGGAATCCCCTCGCTCCTCCCCTGCAGATTCCTTTTTGCTCAATCCATTGTATCCGCCCCCCTGAGTTGTACCCCGATAAAATCTCATGCACAGAAGTGCTGGTGGCTCTATGCTGCTGAATCCTTCCCTTGGGATAAACCTTTGCCTGTGGAACCTCACAATTGAGGAGCCTCCTCCTTCTTTTTGGCTGCTCCGTGCTGAAGTCAGTAGATCCTGAACCACTGAGCAGTGGCTCAGCAGGGTCAGCCGCAGGCAGGACCCACGCCTTGGCCGTTCCCCACTCCTGGCGCAGCGCCGCAGTTTTCCCAAGAGCCAGCCCGGGCTCCGCTGTGCTACATCAATGGGGAACCCGTCCCAGTGCCTGACCGTGCTGCAGCGTGCTACCCAGGGCCCTTGCACACACTGCCTTCTGCCCTGGGGCCGCCCCCAGCCCAGCCAAAGTGGCCCAGGCTGGAAGGAATGCCTGGCCCCAGGTGTCTAAGACAGCCCGCACAGGATCTTTGGGAAGGGCTCAGACCACCAGCAAACGCTGCCCAGCTCTGCGGGCACAGTCCTATCCCCATATCTTTCCCTGAGAGCATTTGAATTACTAAATGAGAATCATTTGAAGGGAGGACATTTACATTTTCCATTTCAGAGAAGGCTTCTGCCTTCCTTAGCAGGCACCTCTCTCTTCAAACCAAGACAATTGTTTATCATCTTGCAGATGCGCAGTTGCTGGGGAGCCCCGTTTTACACCAGGGACCCGGAGAACCATTCCCAGCAATTGGGAAAATCCTAGGTGGTCCATCCACCCACAGATGAGGTCTCCAAATGTGCCCGAAATTGGGTCCAGCTCTTAGAGGCCTAAAAGAGCAAGTCCAAGTGACTTGATGATATTTTTAGCCCAGAAAGCCCTGCAACTGATGGCACACTTCACAATCAGCAGGGGACACAGCTAGGCCAAAGTCCAGGCCTCTGCTGGGAGCCTTTCTCCTCAAATACCCTTCAAACAAACCTCCATGCAAGTCACTTGGAAAGTTTCTTCAAATGATCCATTTCTGGCACATGACTACACAGGGTTAAGTGAAAGATTCTAAAGCAGCTGCTGTGGAGTCAAAGAGCTAGCACTAAGGGTCTTTGTCATCTCTTTGTACCTAAATGCCACTTTGGGGGATTTGAGGGAGTTTGGAACGAGCTAGAGAGCAGACCTCTGAGTTTTTAGATGATGCCATTGCTTTTTCTTCTCTTCTACATAGACAGGAAAGGTGAGTTTGGCTCACATCTGCACTGCATGGCTCACAAGGCCCGCAAGACTTGTAGTTACAAGAGCTTTGAAGGATTTCTTGGCCAAGAAGACACTGCCAACAATAATCTTTATGTTTTGCCACCAATCCTTCAATATTTCATCTTAGGGACTCATGCTACAGTGTAAGCTTCCTTAGCCAATTATGACACACAAACTCAAAGCACTGCATCCTAAGCTTCTTGTTTACCATTGTTACTACTTTGATTTTTTATAGATCTTCAGCACTAAAACTCTAAACTTTCCTCCACTTCAACGTTCCTCCCCATGTCTCTGCTATAATAAACTAGAAATCCACATTCTCGCTTCTAGCACCTAGCTTTGGAAGCACTTTCCAAGGTCTCCCTTCAAATCCTGTGTTTAATTCAAAGCTTTGCTGACAAGACCAAAGGTCTGAGATTTCCCTGCATTTGGATTTCCAACAACACTGATGCTGTTAGTTCCAGAGTGCCCGGGATCCGTCTTGCAAGTCAACTCTGGTAGGAACAAGACGGCTGGCAGGGGGCTGCTTGTGGCCTCTGACAGCCCATTGCTTAGGGCTTGCCAGCGCCCCAGCCCCTCAGGGGCTGCCCCAGCCCGGCCAAGCTGCCCGGCAGCAGCGCCGCAGCCCCACAGCAGCTCCAGAGCAGCCCTATTCAGAGGCACCTGGGAGCCCTCAGCAATGCAGCCAGCAGCACACGGGCAGGAGGACACGGATGCGCTTTCTGCCCGGCACAGGGCTTGTGGCCGTCTCCAGGCACTGCTCTCACAGGGATCCCCGCAGCCCCGGCCCCTGCCCAGCTGCTCTGTGGCCGGCACAAAGGCTTCAGCAGAACCACCACAGGCCAAGGGGCTTCTGGCCATTTTCCCTGCAACACTGCACGCCTGGGCAGCTTGCTGAGCCATGGCACCCTTCTCCCCCTCTTCCCCAATGCCCTGCAGACCCTGGGCAGCAAAAGAAAGCTCCTGGGAGTCTGTGTATTATAACATACTCTATATTTATACACTAAAGAATAAACAAATAGAAGAAAAGAAACAGAACAATCTTTCAGAAATGGAAAATTCCCACTGGCTCAGGTGGCCTCAGCAGGCAGAGCCTCTGGGATCAGCTCTCTGCAGAGCTCCAGCAGCGCAGCCAGCCGAGCCCCGACAGACGAGGCCGTGTCCTCCATGCCCTGCGGAGCTGATCTTGCAGCCTCTGGAAGACGGAATATCGCTCACTCTGCAGTGCCTGGATGACATACAATGTTTCAAGTGCCAGATCTGACACGGCACTGCTGATGTCCTCTGTCAGGTGTTCCAGGGCTGAAAGAGAAGGGAACAGAGCCATGGTCAGACGGCGGATCTGCGGGGAGCCGAGGAGAGCCCCCTGCCAGGGCCATCGCAGCCGGCTCTAGCCATGGCCAGGAGGGAGCAGGGACCAACGGGACCAGCCCAAAGCTGCTGGCCAGGAATCGCCCAGGTGGCCCTGAAATCTCTGTGTGCTCTCCCCACGCCGCCCCTCGTCCGCACAGGGAGCAGAGCCCTCTGCAGCCGGGCCAGGGCTTGCAGCTCCCCCGGCAGCCCCCGCTGCCAGCCCGCTGCCCTCACCGTGGCAGATGAGCCAGAGCTCTTCCTTCTTCCCCCTCAGGTGCCGCACGGCCATGCCTGTCAACACAGAGCCTGTCACGGCCCCAGCGGCACTGCTCCCTGCCAGCGGCGCTGCCGGCACTGTGGCCACACGGGCTGCTGGCCTGGCAGGGCTCAGCCCGGGCCCTTGCCGCACGCTGCCGCCCCAGGGCACGGCTGCCAGAGGGCGGCAGCAGCACTGCCCGGGCCAGGCGGGGCTTCACGGCGCCAGGCCCCGCTGGCACTGCCGGGGCAGCAGGCGGGGCCGGGGCCGAGCTGCGGCGGCCGGGCCGGGGAGGGAGCCCGGGCTCGGGACTCACCCGCGAACCTGACGGCCGCCGCTCGCAGGGGCTCCTGTGGGCTCTGCAGGTAGGGCAGGACCTGGCGCAGGTGCTCGGCCGCTCGGCTCCTGTCCTCTGCCAGCTGCAGAGAGCGGCAGGAGGGAAGGGTTGGCGCGGGCTCAGCCCCTGGGCCAGGCGCTGCCTGCGCCCCGCCCTGGTCTCCCCTGCCCGCACAGCCCTGAGGCGCGGCCAGCAGCCGCTGGCGCCGGGCTCCCGAGGGGAGAGGCAGAGGGCCGGCTGCTGCCGGGGAGCCGCGGTGCCGGCCCGCAGCCCCGCAGCCCCGCCGGGCCGGGGCTCCATCGGCCCCCGGTTCGGGCCCAAGGGAGCCTGGAGCAGAGCCTTCACGGCTTCTGGGTGCAGCACCGGGCAGGGGCACAGCTGCCAGCCCCATACACTGAGCACCGCGCTCAGGGGGCTTCTCCGGGCTGAGGCTGGGGCTTGCAGGCCCTCCTTACCAGGCACTCGCTGAACTTCCACAGATTCTGCCTCTTCACCAGTCTCTCAAGATTCCTCCTCTTCAGGAACTCGGCCACACAAAGCAGAGTTTCCTGAGAAGCCTGGAGAAGAGCAGAAACGCAGAGATGGAGAGATGGCCCCACAGCCCAGGGTGCAAGGCCCGCGTCCCCTGTGCCAAGGCCTGGAGGAGGCTGCAGCCCGGCAGGTACCAGGGCAGGAGGCAGACGAGCCCCCTGCCAGGGGGACAGCAGCAGCCCACGAGCCCTCACCTGTGCCACAAGCCGCTTCTCATTGTGGCAGTGAAAGAAGAGGGGCAGCAGGCTCTGGTGCAGGGGTGTCTTCAGGGCCTTTTTTTCCTTTTCCCCTTCTGGAAGATTCACCAGTGTTCGGAAGAGCAGTATGGAGAGCAGCTGCACCTGCCAATTGTTCTGTATGGAAGGAAGAAACAAAGACCTCAGCATTGCGGCTGCATGGGGCTCAGCTTGGCGCAGGCCTGCAAATCCACAGGGCACAAAGTGTCCGGGCGGCACCCAGTGGCCGTGGCTGGGAGCAGTGAGCCTTACGTGGTCAAAGAGTGGCAGGAGCGCCTCAAGCAGCTGCAGTGTGATGGGGCCGGGCATCAGCATGTCTTTGTCCAAGATGATAAAGCTGAGTAGCATGACTGTCATGAAAACTATCTCTCCATCTGCATCCCACAGGAAGTCCACAAGACTTTCAGTCAGGCTCCACATTTTTTTGGTCTGTGCGGAACACGAGTTTGAGAAACGCCATCCTGCTGCCGCAGGGCCCAGAGGCCAAAGGCCTGTCCTGGAGCCCTGGGGCAGCTGAACTGGGAGGCAGGAGGGGTGGGAGCAGCTGCCCCAGCACCCAAAGCCCAGCCAAGCCCAAGCGACCACATTCCCCAGCTCAGCCTCAGCCACTGCCCCCTTCTCACCATTGAGGGCTCCTCAATGAGCTCAAGAAGGGCCCTGAGCGCCAGGCGACGCCTCTCCCTGCACTCGCTCTGCAGCTGCCTTGACAAAATTTGCAGGACTCTGTTAGCACCACGTTCACTCAAGTCCAGGAACTCGAGGACCTGAAAGGTACAGGGCAGTGACAGGGACCCGGCCGGCAGGAGCCCGGAGACGCACGGGGCCGGGCCCAGGCAGCAGCACGGGGCGCGGGCCCCGTGCCAGGCAGCTGCGGCTCCGAGAGGGCAGAGAGCTGGGAGGCAGCTCAGCCAGGCAGCGCTGGCTGTCAGGCTCACCTCTGCAAGGAACGCCATGGCGGGCAGCTCCCAGCGTGGCTCCTGTGTGCTGAGCAGCCGGAGCAGGTAGCGAGCGATCCGGGAACACAAGGGGATGGAGACACAGCACATTTCCCTGGCAGGAGGAAAATGAACCAAGACTGTGGGCCAGGGGGACAAACCTTTGCCAGGACTGACACACAGAGGTCTGGTCTTTCCCCAGCATCCTGCAAGGGGCCCTGGGCTATTTGGGAGGCAGCTCCTGGTGGGCGCCCTCCTCTCCCAGCCTTTCGCAGTCTGCTTGGCCATCCCTCGGTGACAAGGCCTTCTGGGCCACGACCTCGGGGACTGTGTGGAGCTCCCTGGACACAGAGCACAAATGTCAGAGGCAGCAGTGGGGAGAAGGGGGTCTCACCTGGCCAGCAGAGCCACGGCATAGTGGTGGGTGTCAGCGCACAGCAGCGTGTCCCAGCCACAATTGCCTTCCATTGCCACCACCACATCCTCGTGCTGCATTCGGCAGAGCAGGGACTTCAGGGTGCGCACTGCAAACCTGCGTGCACAGCAAAGCCCAGGTCACGCTGGGAACACTGGCTCCTGCCCAGGGACGTAGCACGGAAAGGAGGATTGGGATGGAGCACCTGTTGGGGCTGGTGGCAAGGCCGTATTCCTCCTGGCATCCCTTCCAGAATGCATCGACCTCCTCTGGCGTATCCAGAGTGCTGGAAAACACTTGGGAGAGCAGATGTAGAAAGAGGCGGGGCAAATACACCGTCACCATATGTGGGACGCAGGGCATCTGGAGGATCTTCCACATAACCACAGTTGCCTGCAAAAGACAAAGCCCCCCGAGACAGGGCTCAGTGCCGAGGTGTCGGTGTGGCAGGGCCCGAGCAGGGCAGGGAGAGGCTCAGACAGACGCAGGGGGAGCACGGGGCCTGGTGGGCCTGAAGCTGCCCCTGGGCCGGGTTTCCACCCGGTGCCTAAGGCAGGGAGATGCAGTGGGGGAAGGAGGACGGAGAGCTGCTGGAGAGGCAGCCTTGGGGCCAGCAAAGGCCAGTTACAGAAACTCACAGCCAGGACAAAGACACCCGTTTTGTCCCCATCCGAGGTGCACATGCTGTGCTCTGGCCAGCTGCCCAGCACATCCAGGAGTATCAGCAGCGCTGGCTCTGCAGTCCTGGGCGAGCACATGATGCTCTTCCACATGGTCAAAGCAGCTCTGTGGGGTTAGAGCTCTGTCTCATACACAGCACCGTGGCCTGGGCAGCAGTGGGGACCTGAGCTGGCTGCCAGCTCTGCCTGTGCCCATTGCCACTCGCCAGCAGCACCCAGGCAGCCCAGGCCACTGGGGACAGGCCCCTGAGGGGCAGCGAGGGAGCACGGCAGCAGGCTCGGGGGCTGACGTGCCGGGGCTGGCCAAGGGAGCAGCCAGAAGGCCCTGGAACTCTCTGTTGGTCACACACCTGGGCCAGGCTTTACAGGCTGATGGGCTGGCGAGCCCTGAGCCCTCTGGGCATTTTGGCCCCATACCTGTCACAGGACGGGGCCACACGCAGGAGCGTCATGACTACGTCAGCAGGCTGTGCTTCGGTGAGATCCAGCAGGGTCCTGTTCAGCCTGTGCTCAGCAAACTGATTGGCCAGGAGCCACTGGTGGATGTACCTGACCAGGGCAGGAACCTGGAGAAGGCACGGGAAGACTTGGAAAGCTGCCAGAGGGAGCAATGTCACCAGCTTCCCCACAGAAGCGCCTCCCTTCCCACCACACTGCCATGGCCTCAAAGAGTTCCAGTGACCAGCAGGCGTGGCTTGGGAGACCAAGCAATTTCCTGGGAGCATGAAACCCTTGCCACAGGCTGCTTACTTGCTTTGGACTGGAGAAGCCCTCCTCTACGAGCATATCCAGCAGGGCAGCACTGGTCTTGGTTTTGAAGATGTGCGAATATGCTCTGAGCCCAGGACCCATGGTGCTGGTCTCTTCCGCCCGAATTTTCTTGATGAATTTGCAAAGCAGCTGTAGGAGAAGGGCAAGAAGCCAGGGATGTTGCAGGGAATGCTCCAAGCGCGGTGCCAGCAGGCCCAGCCCAGGTGGGGATGGCTGCAGGTACCTGGGCTGTGCTGCGGAAGAGGCCACGGGTGGGGTCCTGCTCCTGTGTGCGCTGCAGGGCTGCACCTGGAAAAGAGCGAGCGCAGCCAGAGCTGAGGGGCTGCGGGAGAGGCCGGAGAACACGGCCCAGCCCTGCGCTCCCCAGGCAGGGACAGCCCCGGGACGCCCCAGGGGATGGAGCATGGCCCCTGCGGGGTGTCTGCCCGGCCCCTCTTCCGTCCTGTCCGTGGGTATGGGATGGGAGAAACTGGGATGGGATAAAATGGGATGAGATGGAATGGTGCCAAGTTGGCTGCAGGCACCAACCCTGTGGCCCAGCTCTGCCACTCACCTTCCTGCGGCAGCTCAGACGGCACCACCGCTTTGGTTTCATGTGCGCGGGCAGCTCCAGGGCTTTCTTCCTCCTCTTCCCCCCAGGCCACCTTGGGCGCTTTCAGGGGTCTCTGCTCCATGAAAATGACTGGATTTGTGAGGGCACCTGCAGAAGAGAAGCCTTGGGAAGGCCACAGGTCACCAAGTCCTGTGGTCTGGCCTCGAGCTCAGCTGCAGGAATAACGCCTTGGAAAGGCTCCGGGTCAGACAGGACCGAGTGTGCTGTGTGGGGGCTCCTCACGGCACCGCTCTGTCCCGTTCTGCCCTGTTGTGCGTTCCCAGCAGCTGGGCAAGCTTCTATTTCCCACGTGTCACAAAGGGCCCTTGGTCACCGGGTTCCGTTCCATGGCACCGAGACCGTGCTGCAGCGTGCCACCCAGGGCCCTTGCACACACTGCCTTCTGCCCTGGGGCCGCCCCCAGCCCAGCCAAAGTGGCCCAGGCTGGAAGGAATGCCTGGCCCCCCCAGGTGTCTAAGACAGCCCGCACAGGATCTTTAGGAAGGGCTCAGACCACCAGCAAACGCTGCCCGGCTCTGCGGGCACAGTCCTATCCCCATATCTTTCCCTGAGAGAATTTGAATTACTAAATGAGAATCATTTGAAGGGAGGACATTTACATTTTCCGTTTCAGAGAAGGCTTCTGCCTTCCTTAGCAGGCACCTCTCTCTTCAAACCAAGACAATTGTTTATCATCTTGCAGATGCGCAGTTGCTGGGGAGCCCCGTTTTACACCAGGGACCCGGAGAACCATTCCCAGCAATTGGGAAAATCCTAGGTGGTCCATCCACCCACAGATGAAGTCTCCAAATGTGCCCGAAATTGGGTCCAGCTCTTAGAGGCCTAAAAGAGCAAGTCCAAGTGACTTGATGATATTTTTAGCCCAGAAAGCCCTGCAGCTGATGGCACACTTCACAATCAGCAGGGGACACAGCTAGGCCAAAGCCCAGGCCTCTGCTGGGAGCCTTTCTCCTCAAATACCCTTCAAACAAACCTCCATGCAAGTCAGTTGGGAAAGTTTCTTCAAATGATCCATTTCTGGCACATGACTACACAGGGTTAAGTGAAAGATTCTAAAGCAGCTGCTGTGGAGTCAAAGAGCCAGCACTAAGAGTCCTTGTCATCTCTTTGTAGCTAAATGCCACTTTGGGGGATTTGAGGGAGTTTGGAACGAGCTAGAGAGCAGACCTCCGAGTTTTTTAGATGATGCCATTGCTTTTTCTTCTCTTCTACATAGACAGGAAAGGTGAGTTTGGCTCACATCTGCACTGCATGGCTCACAAGGCCCGCAAGACTTGTAGTTACAAGAGCTTTGAAGGATTTCTTGGCCAAGAAGACACTGCCAAAAATAATATTTATGTTTTGGACCCAGTCTCCAATATCTCGTCTTATGGAGTCGTGCTCTCGGGGTCTCTAGCTGGTCAGAGTGACCCCGAGATATGTTAGAAAGTCTCTTTTCCCAGCCCGGCGGTTGAAGAAGGAGTCAGAGCTCTTCATTTCTCGGTCTCCAGGTTGTTTATTGTATCTTATCTATAAAATTCTTTCTCCTGTCTTTCGAGGTCCGCACAGCCAGACAGTCTAAGGCACTCTGCCTCCCGTGGGGCGGTGTTATCTTTTTATACTAAAAACAACTATGTGTACAATATTTGCCATTACTTTCCCATACATATCATCTACGTTAGACAGTGAGCTTCTTCTCTAAACCAATCTAAAAGTGCCAACATCACAGCCGCAGATGGAGGCCAAGAAGAAGAAGGAGAAAGGCTGGACATGCCCAGATTCCTCATCTTCCCCCCTGAAGCCCCATTCTAAAACGCCCCAAAATCTATTTTTCCACTCGGTGATAAATTCACTGTCATTCTGCTTAAACCTTTGTGGCTTGTCATTCTTCCTACAAGGTTGGGAATTGTTTTTTCCAAGGGCTAAATCAAAGGCACACGGGTCTTGGGCTCTGTGCCAAGGCCTCTGAGCCCTCTGACAGGGTCTCGAGTCCTGCAGGGCAGCCAGAGGAATTTCCTGGGTTCCCACACCCTGCTACAGTGTAAGCCTCCTTAGCCAATCATGCTATGACACACAAACCTACAGCACTGCATCCTAAACTTCTTGTTTACCACTGTAACTGATTTGATTTTTTCTAGATCTTGAACTCTAAAACTCTAAACTTTCCTCCACTTCAACGTTCCTCCCCGTGTCTCTGCTATAATAAACTAGAAATCCACATTCTCGCTTCTAGCACCTAGCTTTGGGAGCACTTTCCAAGGTCTCCCTTCAAATCCTGTGTTTAATTCAAAGCTTTGCTGACAAGACCAAAGGTCTGAGATTTCCCTGCATTTGGATTTCCAACAACACTGATGCTGTTAGTTCCAGAGTGCCCGGGATCCCTCTTGCAAGTCAACTCTGGTAGGAACAAGACAGCTGGCAGGGGGCTGCTTGTGGCCTCTGACAGCCCATTGCTTAGGGCTTGCCAGCGCCCCAGCCCCTCAGGGGCTGCCCCAGCCCGGCCAAGCTGCCCGGCAGCAGCGCCGCAGCCCCACAGCAGCTCCAGAGCAGCCCTATTCAGAGGCACCTGGGAGCCCTCAGCAAGGCAGCCAGCAGCACACGGGCAGGAGGACACGGATGCGCTTTCTGCCCGGCACACGGCTTGTGGCCATCTCCAGGCACTGCTCTCACAGGGATCCCCGCAGCCCCGGCCCCTGCCCACCCGCTCTGTCACCAGCACAAAGGCTTCAGCAGAACCACCACAGGCCAAGGGGCTTCTGGCCATTTTCCCTGCAACACTGCACGCCTGGGCAGCTTGCTGAGCCATGGCACCCATCTCCCCCTCTTCCCCAATGCCCTGCGGACCCTGGGCAGCAAAAGAAAGCTCCTGGGAGTCTGTGTATTATAACATACTCTATATTTATACACTAAAGAATAAACAAATAGAAGAAAAGAAACAGAACAATCTTTCAGAAATGGAAAATTCCCGCTGGCTCAGGTGGTCTCAGCAGACAGAGCCTCTGGGATCAGCTCTCTGCAGAGCTCCAGCAGCGCAGCCAGCCGAGCCCCGACAGACGAGGCCGTGTCCTCCATGCCCTGCGGAGCTGATCTTGCAGCCTCTGGAAGACGGAATATCGCTCACTCTGCAGTGCCTGGATGACATACAATGTTTCAAGTGCCAGATCTGACACGGCACTGCTGATGTCCTCTGTCAGGTGTTCCAGGGCTGAAAGAGAAGGGAACAGAGCCATGGTCAGATGGCGGATCTGCGGGGAGCCGAGGAGAGCCCCCTGCCAGGGCCATCGCAGCCGGCTCTAGCCATGGCCAGGAGGGAGCAGGGACCAACGGGACCAGCCCAAAGCTGCTGGCCAGGAATCGCCCAGGTGGCCCTGAAATCTCTGTGTGCTCTCCCCACGCCGCCCCTCGTCCGCACAGGGAGCAGAGCCCTCTGCAGCCGGGCCAGGGCTTGCAGCTCCCCCGGCAGCTCCCGCTGCCAGCCCGCTGCCCTCACTCACCGTGGCAGATGAGCCAGAGCTCTTCCTTCTTCCCCCTCAGGTGCCGCGCGGCCATGCCTGTGAACACAGAGCCTGTCACGGCCCCAGCGGCACAGCTCCTTGCCAGCGGCGCTGCCGGCACTGTGGCCACACGGGCTGCTGGCCCGGCAGGGCTCAGCCCGGGCCCTTGCCGCACGCTGCCGCCCAGGGGCACGGCTGCCAGAGGGCGGCGGCAGCAATGCCCGGGCCAGGCGGGGCTCCACGGCGCCGGGCCCCGCTGGCACTGCCGGGGCAGCAGGCGGGGCCGGGGCCGAGCTGCGCCGGCCGGGCTGGGGAGGGAGCCCGGGCTCGGGACTCACCCGCGAACCTGACGGCCGCCGCTCGCAGGGGCTCCTGTGGGCTCTGCAGGTAGGGCAGGACCCGGCGCAGGTGCTCGGCCGCTCGGCTCCTGTCCTCTGCCAGCTGCAGAGAGCAGCAGGAGGGAAGGGTTGGCGCGGGCTCAGCCCCTGGGCCAGGCGCTGCCTGCGCCCCGCCCTGGCCTCCCCTGCCCGCACAGCCCTGAGGCGCGGCCAGCAGCCGCTGGCGCCGGGCTCCCGAGGGGAGAGGCAGAGGGCCGGCTGCTGCCGGGGAGCCGCGGTGCCGGCCCGCAGCCCCGCAGCCCCTCCGGGCCGGGGCTCCATCGGCCCCGGTTCGGGCCCAAGGGAGCCTGGAGCAGAGCCTTCATGGCTTCTGGGTGCAGCACCGGGCAGGGGCACAGCTGCCAGCCCCACACACTGAGCACCGCGCTCAGGGGGCTTCTCCGGGCTGAGGCTGGGGCTTGCAGGCCCTCCTTACCAGGCACTCGCTGAACTTCCACAGATTCTGCCTCTTCACCAGTCTCTCAAGATTCCTCCTCTTCAGGAACTCGGCCACACAAAGCAGAGTTTCCTGAGAAGCCTGGAGAAGAGCAGAAACGCAGAGATGGAGAGATGGCCCCACAGCCCAGGGTGCAAGGCCCGCGTCCCCTGTGCCAAGGCCTGGAGGAGGCTGCAGCCCGGCAGGTACCAGGGCAGGAGGCAGACGAGCCCCCTGCCAGGGGGACAGCAGCAGCCCACGAGCCCTCACCTGTGCCACAAGCCGCTTCTCATTGTGGCAGTGAAAGAAGAGGGGCAGCAGGCTCTGGTGCAGGGGTGTCTTCAGGGCCTTTTTTTCCTTTTCCCCTTCTGGAAGAGTCACCAGTGTTCGGAAGAGCAGTATGGAGAGCAGCTGCACCTGCCAATTGTTCTGTATGGAAGGAAGAAACAAAGACCTCAGCATTGCGGCTGCATGGGGCTCAGCTTGGCGCAGGCCTGCAAATCCACAGGGCACAAAGTGTCCGGGCGGCACCCAGTGGCCGTGGCTGGGAGCAGTGAGCCTTACGTGGTCAAAGAGTGGCAGGAGCGCCTCAAGCAGCTGCAGTGTGATGGGGCCGGGCATCAGCATGTCTTTGTCCAAGATGATAAAGCTGAGTAGCATGACTGTCATGAAAACTATCTCTCCATCTGCATCCCACAGGAAGTCCACAAGACTTTCAGTCAGGCTCCACATTTTTTTGGTCTGTGCGGAACACAAGTTTGAGAAACGCCATCCTGCTGCCGCAGGGCCCAGAGGCCAAAGGCCTGTCCTGGAGCACTGGGGCAGCTGAACTGGGAGGCAGGAGGGGTGGGAGCAGCTGCCCCAGCACCCAAAGCCCAGCCAAGCCCAAGCGACCACATTCCCCGACTCAGCCTCAGCCACTGCCCCCTTCTCACCATTGAGGGCTCCTCAATGAGCTCAAGAAGGGCCCTGAGCGCCAGGCGACGCCTCTCCCTGCACTCGCTCTGCAGCTGCCTTGACAAAATTTGCAGGACTCTGTTAGCACCACGTTCACTCAAGTCCAGGAACTCGAGGACCTGAAAGGTACAGGGCAGTGACAGGGACCCGGCCGGCAGGAGCCCGGAGACGCACGGGGCCGGGCCCAGGCAGCAGCACAGGGCACGGGCACCGTGCCAGGCAGCTGCGGCTCCGAGAGGGCAGAGAGCTGGGAGGCAGCTCAGCCAGGCAGCGCTGGCTGTCAGGCTCACCTCTGCAAGGAACGCCATGGCGGGCAGCTCCCAGCGTGGCTCCTGTGTGCTGAGCAGCCGGAGCAGGTAGCGAGCGATCCGGGAACACAAAGGGATGGAGACACAGCACATCTCCCTGGCAGGAGGAAAAGGAACCAAGACTGTGGGCCAGGGGGACAAACCTTTGCCAGGACTGACACACAGAGGTCTGGTCTTTCCCCAGCATCCTGCAAGGGGCCCTGGGCTATTTGGGAGGCAGCTCCTGGTGGGCGCCCTCCTCTCCCAGCCTTTCGCAGTCTGCTTGGCCATCCCTCGGTGACAAGGCCTTCTGGGCCACGACCTCGGGGACTGTGTGGAGCTCCCTGGACACAGAGCACAAATGTCAGAGGCAGCAGTGGGGAGAAGGGGGTCTCACCTGGCCAGCAGAGCCACGGCATAGTGGTGGGTGTCAGCGCACAGCAGCGTGTCCCAGCCACAATTGCCTTCCATTGCCACCACCACATCCTCGTGCTGCATTCGGCAGAGCAGGGACTTCAGGGTGCGCACTGCAAACCTGCGTGCACAGCAAAGCCCAGGTCACGCTGGGAACACTGGCTCCTGCCCGGGGACGTAGCAGGGAAAGGAGGATTGGGATGGAGCACCTGTTGGGGCTGGTGGCAAGGCCGTATTCCTCCTGGCATCCCTTCCAGAATGCATCGACCTCCTCTGGCGTATCCAGAGTGCTGGAAAACACTTGGGAGAGCAGATGTAGAAAGAGGCGGGGCAAATACACCGTCACCATATGTGGGACGCAGGGCATCTGGAGGATCTTCCACATAACCACGGTTGCCTGCAAAAGACAAAGCCCCCCGAGACAGGGCTCAGTGCCGAGGTGTCGGTGTGGCAGGGCCCGAGCAGGGCAGGGAGAGGCTCAGACAGACGCAGGGGGAGCACGGGGCCTGGTGGGCCTGAAGCTGCCCCTGGGCCGGGTTTCCACCCGGTGCCTAAGGCAGGGAGATGCAGTGGGGGAAGGAGGACGGAGAGCTGCTGGAGAGGCAGCCTTGGGGCCAGCAAAGGCCAGTTACAGAAACTCACAGCCAGGACAAAGACACCCGTTTTGTCCCCATCCGAGGTGCACATGCTGTGCTCTGGCCAGCTGCCCAGCACATCCAGGAGTATCAGCAGCGCTGGCTCTGCAGTCCTGGGCGAGCACATGATGCTCTTCCACATGGTCAAAGCAGCTCTGTGGGGTTAGAGCTCTGTCTCATACACAGCACCGTGGCCTGGGCAGCAGTGGGGACCTGAGCTGGCTGCCAGCTCTGCCTGTGCCCATTGCCACTCGCCAGCAGCACCCAGGCAGCCCAGGCCACTGGGGACAGGCCCCTGAGGGGCAGCGAGGGAGCACGGCAGCAGGCTCGGGGGCTGACGTGCCGGGGCTGGCCAAGGGAGCAGCCAGAAGGCCCTGGAACTCTCTGTTGGTCACACACCTGGGCCAGGCTTTACAGGCTGATGGACTGGCGAGCCCTGAGCCCTCTGGGCATTTTGGCCCCATACCTGTCACAGGACGGGGCCACACGCAGGAGCGTCATGACTACGTCAGCAGGCTGTGCTTCGGTGAGATCCAGCAGGGTCCTGTTCAGCCTGTGCTCAGCAAACTGATTGGCCAGGAGCCACTGGTGGATGTACCTGACCAGGGCAGGAACCTGGAGAAGGCACAGGGAGACTTGGAAAGCTGCCAGAGGGAGCAATGTCACCAGCTTCCCCACAGAAGCGCCTCCCTTCCCACCACACTGCCATGGCCTCAAAGAGTTCCAGTGACCAGCAGGCGTGGCTTGGGAGACCAAGCAATTTCCTGGGAGCATGAAACCATTGCCACAGGCTGCTTACTTGCTTTGGACTGGAGAAGCCCTCCTCTACGAGCATATCCAGCAGGGCAGCACTGGTCTTGGTTTTGAAGATGTGCGAATATGCTCTGAGCCCAGTACCCATGGTGCTGGCCTCTTCTGCCCGAATTTTCTTGATGAATTTGCAAAGCAGCTGTAGGAGAAGAGCAAGAAGCCAGGGATATTGCAGGGAATGCTCCAAGCGCGGTGCCAGCAGGCCCAGCCCAGGTGGGGATGGCTGCAGGTACCTGGGCTGTGCTGCGGAAGAGGCCACGGGCGGGGTCCTGCTCCTGTGTGCGCTGCAGGGCTGCACCTGGAAAAGAGCGAGCGCAGCCAGAGCTGAGGGGCTGCGGGAGAGGCCGGAGAACACGGCCCAGCCCTGCGCTCCCCAGGCAGGGACAGCCCCGGGACGCCCCAGGGGATGGAGCATGGCCCCTGCGGGGTGTCTGCCCGGCCCCTCTTCCGTCCTGTCCGTGGGTATGGGATGGGAGAAACTGGGATGGGATAAAATGGGATGAGATGGAATGGTGCCAAGTTGGCTGCAGGCACCAACCCTGTGGCCCAGCTCTGCCACTCACCCTCCTGCGGCAGCTCAGACAGCACCACCGCTTTGGTTTCATGTGCACGGGCAGCTCCAGGGCTTTCTTCCTCCTCTTCCCCCCAGGCCACCTTGGGCGCTTTCAGGGGTCTCTGCTCCATGAAAATGACTGGAGTTGTGAGGGCACCTGCAGAAGAGAAGCCTTGGGAAGGCCACAGGTCACCAAGTCCTGTGGTCTGGCCTCGAGCTCAGCTGCAGGAATAACGCCTTGGAAAGGCTCCGGGTCAGACAGGACCGAGTGTGCTGTGCGGGGGCTCCTCACGGCACCGCTCTGTCCCGTTCTGCCCTGTTGTGCCTTCCCAGCAGCTGGGCAAGCTTCTATTTCCCACGTGTCACAAAGGGCCCTTGGTCACCGGGTTCCGTTCCATGGCACCGAGACCGTGCTGCAGCGTGCCACCCAGGGCCCTTGCACACACTGCCTTCTGCCCTGGGGCCGCCCCCAGCCCAGCCAAAGTGGCCCAGGCTGGAAGGAATGCCTGGCCCCCCCAGGTGTCTAAGACAGCCCGCACAGGATCTTTGGGAAGGGCTCAGACCACCAGCAAACGCTGCCCGGCTCTGCGGGCACAGTCCTATCCCCATATCTTTCCCTGAGAGAATTTGAATTACTAAATGAGAATCATTTGAAGGGAGGACATTTACATTTTCCATTTCAGAGAAGGCTTCTGCCTTCCTTAGCAGGCACCTCTCTCTTCAAACCAAGACAATTGTTTATCATCTTGCAGATGCGCAGTTGCTGGGGAGCCCCGTTTTACACCAGGGACCCGGAGAACCATTCCCAGCAATTGGGAAAATCCTAGGTGGTCCATCCACCCACAGATGAGGTCTCCAAATGTGCCCGAAATTGGGTCCAGCTCTTAGAGGCCTAAAAGAGCAAGTCCAAGTGACTTGATGATATTTTTAGCCCAGAAAGCCCTGCAGCTGATGGCACACTTCACAATCAGCAGGGGACACAGCTAGGCCAAAGCCCAGGCCTCTGCTGGGAGCCTTTCTCCTCAAATACCCTTCAAACAAACCTCCATGCAAGTCACTTGGAAAGTTTCTTCAAATGATCCATTTCTGGCACATGACTACACAGGGTTAAGTGAAAGATTCTAAAGCAGCTGCTGTGGAGTCAAAGAGCCAGCACTAAGGGTCCTTGTCATCTCTTTGTAGCTAAATGCCACTTTGGGGGATTTGAGGGAGTTTGGAACGAGCTAGAGAGCAGACCTCCGATTTTTTTACATGATGCCATTGCTTTTTCTTCACTTCTCCACAGACAGGAAGGGTGAGTTTGGCTCACATCTGCACTGCATGGCTCACAGGGCCGCAAGACTTGTAGTTACAAGAGCATTGAAGGATTTCTTGGCCAAGAAGACACGGCCAACATGGATATTTATGTTTTGGACCCAGTCTCCAATATCTCGTCTTATGGAGTCGTGCTCTCGGGGTCTCTAGCTGGTCAGAGTGACCCCGAGATATGTTAGAAAGTCTCTTTTCCCAGTCCGGTGGTTGAAGAAGGAGTCAGAGCTCTTCATTTCTTGGTCTCCAGGCTGTTCATTTTATCTTATCTATAAAATTCTTTCTCCTGTCTTTCGAGGTCCGCACAGCCAGACAGTCTAAGGCACTCTGCCTCCCGTGGGGCGGTGTTATCTTTTTATACTAAAAACAACTACCTGTACAATATTTGCCATTACTTTCCCATACATATCATCTACGTTAGACAGTGAGCTTCTACTCTAAACCAGCCTAAAAGTGCCAACATCACAGCAGCAGATGGTGGCCATGAAGAAGAAGGAGAAAGGCTGGACATGCCCAGATTCCTAATCTTCCCCCCTGAAGTCCCATTCTAAAACGCCCCAAAATCTATTTTTCCACTCGGTGATAAATTCACTGTCATTCTGCTTAAACCTTTGTGGCTTGTCATTCTTCCTACAAGGTTGGTAATTGTTTTTTCCAAGGGCTAAATCAAAGGCACAGTGGTCTCGGGCTCTGTGCCAAAGCCTCTGAGCCCTCTGACAGGGTCTCAAGTCTTGCAGGGCAGCCAGAGGAATTTCCTGGGTTCCCACATCCTGCCACAGTGTAAGCCTCCTTAGCCAATCATGCTATGACACACAAACCTACAGCACTGCATCCTAAACTTCTTGTTTACCATTGTTACTACTTTGATTTTTTCTAGATCTTGAACTCTAAAACTCTAAACTTTCCTCCACTTCAACGTTCCTCCCCGTGTCTCTGCTATAATAAACTAGAAATCCACATTCTCGCTTCTAGCACCTAGCTTTGGGAGCCCTTTCCAAGGTCTCCCTTCAAATCCTGTGTTTAATTCAAAGCTTTGCTGACAAGACCAAAGGTCTGAGATTTCCCTGCATTTGGATTTCCAGCAACACTGATGCTGTTAGTTCCAGAGTGCCCAGGGTCCCTCTTGCAAGTCAACTGTGGAAGGATCAAGGCGGCTGCTGGGGGGCTGCTTGTGGCCTCTGACAGCCCATTGCTTAGGGCTTGCCAGCGCCCCAGCCCCTCAGGGGCTGCCCCAGCCCTGCCAAGCTGCCCGGCAGCAGCGCCGCAGCCCCACGGCAGCTCCAGAGCAGCCCCTACCAGAGGCTCCTGGGAGCCCTCAGCAAGGCAGCCAGCAGCACACGGGCAGGAGGACACGGATGCGCTTTCTGCCCGGCACAGGGCTTGTGGCCATCTCCAGGCACTGCTCTCACAGGGATCCCCGCAGCCCCGGCCCCTGCCCACCCGCTCTGTCACCAGCACAAAGGCTTCAGCAGAACCACCAAAGGCCAAGGGGCTTCTGGCCATTTTCCCTGCAACACTGCACGCCTGGGCAGCTTGCTGAGCGCAATCATCCTTTTCCCTCTCCTCCCCTATGCCCTGCGGACCCTGGGCAGCAAAAGAAAGATCCTTGCAGTCTGTGTATTATAACATAGTTTCTATTTACATTGTAAAGGAAAAGAAAGAAATGAAAAGAGCAATCTTGAAGAAAAAGAAAATTCCTCCTGACTCAGGAGGCCCAAACAAATAGAGCTTCTGGGATCAGCTCTCCACAGAGCTCCGGCCTGGCAGGCAGGCAGCTGAGCCATGACAGACGAGTCCTTGTCTTCCATGCCCTGCGCAGGTGATTTCGGAGCTACTGGAACCTCGAGATGGCAGCCCGCTCTCCTGACTTGAAGATGCACAGTGTTTGAATTGCTAGGCTTCCCCCTTTATCTCTGTCCTTCACTGAAGTAACTTCACTGAGCTTAGGCCTTGCAATCTGGCTGAATAACTATGGTTTCTAACCACAGACTCAACTCAAAAATGTACATTTCACCTAAATTAAAATGGATTTCTGTCCTGGAAAATTTTCGCTTTGCCTCAGCGTCCTGATGGCATTAGAGTACACTGTGCACCAGCGTTGACAAAAGCCTTGTATATCTATGGCTCTGGTGTGTCAGGGATCCACACAGCCCAAGAGACACAATTTTCCCTGGCCTCCACCTGTCTAGAGGCAGGGCCTCTCTAGTCCTGGCTACCGTTCCCTCCCTGGGTGTATGTTCTGGATGTTCCTTCAAGGAGATCTGACATATCATCCTCCCTTCTGCTATACCTGGCAGCTCGGTCACAGGGAGCTGGGGTTTCATTCATTTGGGTGGAAATCTCTCTTCTAGTAGGTTCCTCTTTTAGCTCTCATACCCATGCTGTTAGGACAGAGATGAGTTTTCCATTCCACCCTCTCATGTCTTGCCCATGTTCATACAGGAAGAACCACAGGTCCACTCGTGGGGTGTACTCCCTCTCCCTAGCTGGGGGGTGTTGAGCTCTGACACTGGGGCCTCTGGTTTGCACTGGTGCCACATGGGAACTGTCCTTGCTCATCTCCTTCCTCATCTTTTCTCTGAATTTTTCCTGTTCATCCTTGAGACAACCACAGCAGAGACATGAGTGTGCATCAGGCCATGGACGATGGTCTCATCATTCCTGAGTTTGCTTGCTACAGAACTCACTGTCTCTTGGTCATCCACAAAATGCTTTGTTCCCATGAAGCTGGAGTATTCAGATGGCCCCTGTTGTGAACGGCTCCACCACATTTGCACTGTGCACCTGACCTTGTCAGGCTCAATGTGTTGTCCATTCCCTGCAAAACGTTATCTCCAATACGGCCATTTGTTTTAGTGTTGGAGGTCAGAATTTTTCCTTTATTTTTCTTGGGCAGCACCCACCCCTCTGCCCCCTCCAGCCCCGGCCCCAGTGGCTGCTGGCTGCCTCACAGGGCTGTGTGGGCAGGGGAGGCCAGTGCTGGCCACAGGGACAGCCCGGTCAAGGGGCTGAGTCTGCACCAGCTGCACCCTCCTGGCACTCTCCAGCTGGCAGAGGACAGGAGCAAAGCAGTCGAGCACCTGCGCCGGGCCCTGCAGTGCTAGGACAGCCCACAGGAGGCCCTGCAAGTGGCGGCCATCAGGTTCATGGGTGAGCCACGAGCCCGGGCTCTCTGCCTGCCCCACCCTCCTTAGCACCACCCAGCCCCACCCTTCCCCACCTTGCCCAACCTCGGTCTGCCCAGCCCTGCCCAACCCCACAGTGCTCTGCCCTGCACTGCTCCACACAATCCAGCCCCTCCCTACCCCACCCTGCTCACCCCTGCGCCATCCTGCCCCACCCTACTCTGCCCCACCCTACCACACCTTGCACCAGCCTGCCACACCGTGCCCCTCCCCTCCCGACCCTGCTGCAGCCCGGCTGTACCTCACCATGCTCAACCCTATACTGCGCCATCCAACCCGGCCCTGCCCTGCCCCACCCTGCCCCACCCTGCCACAGCTCGGCCCTATCATTGCCTGGGGGTCTTTGCACAAATCACCAACGGGATGGGACTGCTGGGGAACGCGTCTTGAGCTGTTCATTTTCCAGCATCAGTCTCATTACATGGTTATGACAATGGGTAAATGCCAGCAGCTCACATCTGTCGCAGACGTCTTTTGTGAAAAATCCTTTCTTAGGATTTTTCTCCTTTCTGAGAAGCTGCAGTTTCAGCAACAAGATGTAAACAATGATTATCTGCTGATGTAGAATGCAACAGGTCCACCTGTGATTAGCCCCTCTTACATGTTTATAATTAATGGCCAATCAAGATGGAGCTGTCTCGGACAGGGTCTGAGAGAGCTGCCTGTGTTATCATTCTTTTCTATTCTATTCTTAGCAGAGCTAGCTTCTGAGGAAACCTTTTCCTTTCTTTTCTTTTAGTATAGGTTTAATGTAAAATATATATATAAAATAAAATAATAAATCAAGCCTTCTGAACATGAAGTCAATATTCTCGTCTCTCCTTTCACCTGAAAACCCCTGTGACCACAGTCACACACATCCCCAGAAGAAAAGAACTTCATGTTAGAATTTACTTTAAAAGTTTTTGACTAATCACACAAAGCAGAAGCATATTGACAAGAGTTCTATCCAAGCACTGTAAGCACATGTACCTTCAGTCAAACAATGCTCGCTTATTTTGAATATAATACCTGCTTGTAAGCATTAACATACAATCCACAGGGCTCCATTATTAAGCTTAAAACTTCCTAATATCTTGGTAGATAAACTTTTCTCTAGCTTAGGGAGGTATTCTAGCCAAGCATTAATACTCAGACCCATGTCCTATTTGTCCGTAGTTTTCTACTTCTTATAAAAACTTTCTGCTGACAAATCTTATGGCTACTGCCTAACTCTAATCGCACTTCTGCTGTCTCTGAGGCCTGCCTTTTGTAGCATTCCTAAAACGCTCTGATTTTCAGGATTCCCACAGGCCCCAGCCCCGCCTGCTGTCCCCGAAGCGCCAGCCGGGCCCGGTGCCGTGGAGCCCCGCCTGGCCCGGGCATTGCTGCTGCCGCCCTCTGGCAGCCGTGCCCTGGGGCGGCAGCGTGCGGCAAGGGCCGGGCTGAGCCCTGCCGGGCCAGCAGCCCGTGTGGCCACAGCGCCGGCAGCGCCGCTGGCAGGAAGCTGTGCCGCTGGGGCCAAGATGAACTCTTTTTTCTCAGAGATGGCCGGGTTTCCCATGATGAATGAGCAGCAGGAAGAGTTCCAGGATCTCAGTCAGGGTGAGTGAGGGCAGCGGCCTGGCCAGGCGAGCTGCAAAGCCTGAGCAGGGAGCTTCAATCCCTGCCCCACGTGCAGTGGGAAAAACTCCACTGCAGAGGAGGATGTGTCAGGCCTGATTCCGGGCTGGAGGGATGAAAAGGACAAAATGCCCATCCTTTTAATGCACGGGATGCCCTGAATGTGGGAGGCCTGCCTGCCCTTCCCACTGGAGCACCATGCTGAGATACCCTGAGAGCAGCCCAGTGCTCCTCGCTCCTCTCTGCTGACCTGCGAGTGTTTCTCTGCTTTCAGGATGGCCCTGACTCTGTCAAGGCTGCTATGGATGGATAGCATAGACAGCCGGTCCTGTCTCGCTGGGTCCCAGCAGTTCCTTGCAGCGGCCCTGCACCCACGCCAGGATGCTGGCCAAGAGAGGCCCTGGAAGCTGAGGCAGCTGATTTGAAGCTTTTGCAGATCCACACAGGGGATGGCCGCACACAGGGGATGGCCAACAGCTGTCCTGAGGGGTCTCCCTAATTCAAAGAAATCGGCAGACAAATGCATTGTCCGCCAAAAGCCCTTTTATTGAGCTGGCAGGAGGGCAGGGTCTGCACCCCACTAAAATGCTTCTCTGCCACATGTACATTTCAGTGGGATGATGTCAGAAATTGATCTCAAAATTACCACCCATCTTGACTCTGCTGAGGTGATTCGATAGGCAGGGCGTTAGAAATACATTCTGTCAGGTTCCTGTACTTGAAGCTGATGTCCAGGCGCTGGCCAGGAGCGGCCTCCATGCCCTAAAGCAGCACTTCTTCCTCATGGCTTCCCTGCACAGGGCTCATTTTACACTTGCCCTTAGTTCTTCTGGTGGAATGTGTCTAAAGCTTTTTGTCAAGTCCCTCTCCTGTCAAGTTAGGCCAGCCAGGTTTTTCTTATGCTAACTGGTGCTAAGTGCTTGTGTAGGTCTGTGCCAAGTACTTGTTTACTTATGTGAATTGCTTGTGCTTATGTCAAACAAAGGCCTTGTTTCATTCAGCTCTTCTCTTTATCCTGATGCAAATTCTTTTGCAAGATCCTCTGGACAGTTCACAGTACATATGCACTGTTCTGCCGCTGTTTTAATTTTCTACCAAATTCATAGATTTATGATGCTTCAGAGGAGGGTTAATTTTTTTAAAATTAGAACTGGTTTGCTGAGGAAGCTAAAAATCTGAGGAGCTGTTGGTGGTTCCAGATTTGTCCATATCACAAGACGACATCTGACTCATGATGTTCTCTTTCTTTCTCTCTTTTGGTGATGATTTCGATAACAACTTTGATACCGGATTTGAGTGTCATTCAGGCTCTGTGAGATGCATTTTTGACTTCTGCCACTAGCCATTCTATATTAGGCTGGTAGGGCATTTGCTTTAGAATGTGAGCGTCCCGTGCAGTTTGGAATTTGGGCACTTGGTGATACCCATCATGTGCATTCTGCAGAATCTCAAGAGAAGTTCTTGTGTGGTGCAGCTGAAGTCGCATCCACTTTTGGTTGTTGTGAAATTACAAATAGAGAAGTTAGTACCATTAGGAGTTTCCTTAAAAGACTCTATTGTAATAGTTGTGCAAGCAGATCTCACACAGGCACAGCCCCTTCCCACATAACACACCTGTGATTGTGCACGGGTAACTGGGCTCATTTCAAAAATACAACTGCTGCCCTCAGCATGCAGACACCGATCCTCTCTTTCAAGCACCGCATTTTTGCACACAAAATTCAGTGCGTCCCTTGGCACACATGCTTTGATACTAAGAGTTTGTCAGCTTCTAGTTTTCTTGTTGAAAATGGCCCAGACATTATGCTGAATGTGTCTGACAGTTATGTGAGTTCTTATAACTCCAAGGGCCAAAATTGGAATGACACGGTATTTTGTTGCATTCTTAATGGTTAATACAAAAGACTGCAGGGTTTTGTTCATTCTATGTGAAATGGACCAATTGCAACCAAGTGTGGAAGTCTTTTTCCAAATTGCTTTGTGGTTTCATTTTTAGCCATGATTTAGTTAATTCTTGTGGCAATTTCCCCAGCTCTCCTTTTTTGAAGTTTTCCTGAGATTACAGACCATAGCCACATACAGTTGAGCTTGTAAACATTGAAATGCTTACGAAATGTTACTCTGTAGTTTTCCCATAAAGCCAACAACTGCTTGAAAATCCTGCAGTGTATTGCTGGCCAGGGTGCTTAATAGGTTAGCTGCCAGGCTTTGGGTATGGGCAAGAGACAGCAGGGTTGATCTGAGAGGAGTTTGTATCTGTCCAATATAAGAACTCACAGTGTTTACTTTCTTGAATAAGACTTCCTGATCAATAGAATTTAATACTCCCCGTTCAGACCCAAACCATCCCCTTAAGTCTTTCTTATACCTATGATTTGGTGTCTGGGAATGTATCCACAGCTCCCATTCTTTTAGGCTTGCTGTATGAGTGGGCAGAATTGCTGTTTAATTATGGAAATATTAGCTTGTACTCTTCACCTCCAGCTTTTTCAGAGAGTACTGTGGATTTAGAGGCAACAATTCCTCATTTGTTTGTCTTACCCCAGAGTGAAAGACTCTATTATTTCACATATGGGTCCCATTCTACGGAGTTGTTTCTGATGTAAAGTTGTTTGTTTTGGTTTTAATTTTAAATGTCTGTGATGTGACCCATTCCGTTTCGCTCCTTGTTGCGTACCCAAGGCATGGTAAGTGGTTTCTTCAGATACATTGCCTGCCTTTAGGGAGGCATTTCGGAAACCTCCAGAAACCTTACACTGGCCCCTGGTAGTATTACAAAGGATACTTTACCAAGTTCCCAGTGCAAATAGTTGAGTATCCTGAGTACCTCAGCCCATTAGAGGATGAAGTTGTGCTATTGGATTCCATGCATATCTGGGTTGCAATCATGTGGCCATAAAATCGGACATGATATACCCTAATAGGCTGATTGTGCTCCTGCCTACCCCTCCAGCTGGATTGCTTACTATTTATGATGGCCTGGAATATCCCAAGAATGAAACTCAATTCTCAAAAGCAGATACTGTATGAGACCCGTTCCATGTACTAAGCGCACAAGCAGGAAAACCTTCTGCCCTTGCCCAGGTTCCTGCCAGCTTCACCAGGGAAAATGGCTGCTGGTGCCAGTCCATTCCCTTGCCCAGAAGGCACCCACTTGTGTTTGGACACCAGCTGCTGGCCACAGCCAGAAAGGCAGCGCCCGCAGCATTGGCCATCAGAGGCTAGGCTGATGATTTTATCCAGAGAGCAAAAAAAATAGCCAGAAGGCACCTTGACAGTATCTCTGTAAGAATGTCATTGTCCTGTGAAACTCAATAGTGGATGGTGGTTTTGTGCTGCAGATAATGACTGCCGAGCAAACATCATTCCAAGAAGGGACAGCTTCTGCCTTCTGACGGATACCCAGTGTGGCCACCAATTGCTCCAGGTGCTCCTGCCAACAGCCACCTGTTGGCAGGAAAGATTGCACAGACACCAAGGCACGTTGGCTTTGGCTGTCCTCTGGCAGAGATGTCCCCCGGGGCCACAGGTCTCTGTGGCAGGAGACAGGCACCAGCATTGGCAGGCCTTGGGGATGGCAAATCTCCTTTGGCAGGGACTCTTCCACAGCTGCTGCTGTAAGCGCTGCCCAGAGGACAGAGCAGCATTGGTGCTCTGGGCCACAGGTCCCGTGCCTGTGACACGCCCCTGCGAGTGTGCCGGCCACCCAGCACCGGGACTGGTCCCAAAGAGGCCGTGGCAGGGCCTGTGGAAGGCCCTGGTGCCCTTCCTGCTCTGCTGTGTGTGCAGCCGTGGGGGCTCATTCTGCTGCCTTGAGCAGGCAGAGCAGAGGAGCAGCTGCTTCTTGTTTGGGCCCTTGCTAAAGTTCATGCTGGGCTTCAACACTTGGGGCAAGGTCTTGCCTGCAAGCTGGTGCAGTTTGGGTGGGGTGGGGCTGTCCCCAGGGCACGTGGAGATGTGTCCTGGGGCTCTCTGTGACACAGTGCACCGTGGTCACTGTGGGATGGAAAGGGACAGAGTGTGCAAGGGTGAACCTTTGTGACACGCCGTGACATAGGTGCTGGCGGCGCCACGGCCACGCCACAGTGCTCGGTGCACGCGACGGGACAGGACGGGACAGAGGAGTGCTGTGAGGAGCCCCCCCACAGCCAGCTTGTTCCTTGCTGACCCGGAGCTTTTCCCAGGCGTTCCCTGTGCAGGTGACCTCGAGGCCAGGCTGCAGGACTCGGTGACGTGGAGCATTTCCTAAGCGTCTGCCATCCCTGCAGCCGGTGCCCTTGAGGACAGACTGCGGGACTTGCAGTCCTTTTTCCTTCTTGAAACTTCTCTGTTGCTGGTGCCTTTGAGGACGTACTGCAGGACTTCCTATCCTGTAGCCTTCCCGAGGCTCCTCTGTTGCAGGTGCCTTCAAGGCACAACTGCAGCATTTGCTCATCTTCAGCCCTTCCGAGGCCTCTCTGCTTCAGCAAGCGCTCCTAACTGCAAGGAGTGACATGGAGCAGAGAGCCCCCAGTGTGCCCAAGTTGGCCTGGCTGGAGGAGGAAGAGGCTGGAGCTACCTCAGCACAGCAGCCGGAAGAACTGGAGCAGTTCCAGCTGCTGCAGGAGCGTGAGTGTCTGAGATGGGCTGCAGGGCTGGTGCCTGTAGCCAGTTTGGCCCCATCCCATCCCATCCCATCCCATCCCATCCCATCCCATCCCATCCCATCCCATTCCATCCCTGCTGTGGACACATCCATGGATAGGACAGAAGCTGGGCTGGAGCACCTGGCAGCTGCACTCCATCCCCCGAGGCATCCTGAGGCTCTCCCTGCCTGGGCAGCGCAGGGCTGGGCTGTGTTCTCCGGCCTCGCCTGCAGCCCCTCAGCTCTGGCTGCGCTCGCTCTTTGCCAGATGCAGCCAAGGACCGGACAGAGGAAGAAGAGGCCGCCCATGGCCGCTTTGGCAGAACGGCGCAGGTACCTACAGCCATCCCCACCTGGGCTGGG
Organism: Melozone crissalis; assembly: GCF_028551555.1. Classification (NCBI taxonomy): domain Eukaryota; kingdom Metazoa; phylum Chordata; class Aves; order Passeriformes; family Passerellidae; genus Melozone; species Melozone crissalis. The sequence continues at coordinate 7,254,201 of NW_026535850.1, read as the reverse complement.
CCTGCGGGCACTGCTCAGCCAAGCACCAGGCTTGGAGCGCCCCATGGATTCTCCCTCCCTTGCTGCCCTTCTCCGGAACACCCTCTGTGAATTCATCACGTGTCTTTTGCAGGAAGTGACCGCCGGTGCCGGCACGGGCATCTTGGAGAACCTTCCGTTCCTCGATGCTGAGACCAGTGCTGCCATGCTGGATTTGCTTGTGGAGAAGGGTGTCTCCAATGCAACGCAAGTAAGCAGCCTGGGGCAAGGGCTCGATGGCCCCAGCAGTGGTGTGGCAACTCGAGCCGGCTCTGCCGGGCTCCCTCGGCCTTTGAGGCCCGACCCAATGCTGCGCTTGGAAGGGAAGCACTTCTCAGGGGAAGGTGCTGCTCTGGCAGCTCTGTGAGTCTGCCCGTGCCTTCTGCAGGTGCCCGCCATGGTGATGTACATCCACCAGCGGCTCACGGCCAATGAGTCTGCTGGGCACAGGCTGGACAAGGCCCTTCTGGAGCTGACCCAGGAATACCCCTGTGACGTGCTGATCACCCTCTTGCGCTGGGCCCCATCGTGTGACAGGTAGGGCAGCCCCACCTGCCTGGAGGGCTTGGAGTTCAGCGGCCCGGCACCCTGTAGAGCCTGTCCCTGCTGAGTGCCAGACAGGCAGGGAGTTCCAGGATCCTCTGGCTCCTCTGTTTTCCAGTGCTGCCATGTCAGCTCCAGAGCCTGGTGCCATGCTCCCTCCCTGCCCCTCGCGGCCCCTGTACCCACATGGGCTGGCTGGCTGCTGCCAGTGGGCAGGGGCAGGGCTGAGGGCCAGTGCGGGCCCCTGCAGCTGCCCAGGCCACGGCGCTGTGGCCGAGACAGCCCTGACACAGACCTCTGACCCCACAGAGCTGCCGCCACCATGTGGGCATCCATCATGTCCTCGAGCAGGACTGCGGAGCCTGCGCTGCAGCTGCTCCTCGATGTGCTGAGCGCCTGGCCAGTGCACAGCGTGTACACCTCCGATGCGGACGACGCAGGGGTCTTTGCCCTGGCTGTGAGTTTCTGGAGCTGGCCTTTGCCAGCCCCTAGGCTGCCTCTCCAGCAGCCAGCTCTCTGTGCTCCCCCCAGCCGCATCCTTCTGCCTCAGACACTGCGCTGAATCCCGCCTTAGGGGCAGGCTTCAGGGGACCAAGGCGAGCTGCTCCACCCGTGTCTCCCCCGGCCTCTCTCTCGCACGCTCGGGCCCTGCCACGTGCATGTCTTGGCCACTGAGCCTTGTCTCTGGCTGTTTTATTTCTTGCAGGCAATCGTGGCGCTGTGGAGAGTCTTCAATCTGGCCTGGCGCTCACGTGTCGTCCTGGAGTATTTCCCTAATCTCTTTCTGCGTCTGCTCTACCAAACTTACATCAGCATGCAGGAGATGCCAGAAGAGGTTGAGACCTTCTGGAAGGGATGCCAGGAGCAACACGGCCTCTCCACCAACCCCAACAGGTGCTCCATGCCAGTCCTCCCAGTCTCCCCATCCCTCCCATGCCCCCAGGGCAGGAGCCAGGGCTCCCAGCTTGACCTGGCCTTTGCTCTGCCCACAGCTTTGCGCTGCAGACCCTGAAGGCCCTGCTCTGCCAAATGCGCTATGAGCACGTGGTGCTGTCCATGGAACGCAAGCGTGCCTGGGACACGCTGCTCTGTGCCGACACCCACCACTGCGCCGTGGGTCTGCTGGCCAGGTGAGACCTCGTTCTCCCCACCGCCCCTCTCCTTCGTGCCCGCAATGCCCCACACAGTTCCTGTGGTCATGGGCAGCAGGGCCTTGTCACCAAGGGAGGGATGAGCAGACTGGAAAAGGCCGGCAGAGGAGGGTGCCTGGGAACAGCCGCCTCCCAAAGTGCCCCTGGGCTGCTCGGGAGCAGACCAGAGCTCTGCCAGTCAGCCCTGAGAGAGGTTTGCCTGCCCGGCCCAGGAGCAATGGTGCCTTTTCCTCCCTGCCAGGGAGATGCACCATGTCTCCATCGGCTGGTGTTGCGACATGGCATCCTGCCTCTTGGACCTGCTCAGCCAAGGCATTTCAGACTGGGAACTGCCCGCCCTGGCCTTCCTGGTGGAGGTGAGCCCCATGGCCAGCGCTGCCTGGCTGAGCTGCCTCCCAGCCCTCTGCCCTCTCGTAGCCGCAGCTGCCTGGGACGCTGCCTGTGCCCTGTGCTGCTGCCTTGGCTCGGCCCTGTGCACTTCTGAGCTCCTGCCAGCTGGGCACCTCTGTGCCTGCTGTGTGCCTTTTAGGTCCTGGATTGCCTGGACTTGAGCGAATGCGGTGAAAAAGTCCTGGAGATCTTGACGAGGCACCTGCAGAGCCAGTCCAGGCAGATGCGTTGCGTCGCGCTCTGAGGCCTCGTGGTGCTCACTTCCATGGTGAGAAGGAAGCAGCAGCTGAAGCTGTGCTGGCAGCGTGGGGCTGGGGCAAGCAGCCCCTTGGGCTTAGCTGGGCTTTGGCAGCTGTGGCAGCTGCTCCCAGCTCTCCAGGGTCACTCTTCAGCTGCCTGAGTGCTTCGGGACAGGCCTTTGGCCTCTGAGCCCTGCAGCAGCAGCAGCAGTGTGGGGTTGCCCAGCCTTGTTTTGCATACAGAATCCAAGCATGTACAGCCTGACTGAAAGCCTTGGGAAGCTACTGTGGGATAGGGATGGAGACATCGTTGAGATGACCCTCGTTGTGCTACGCCTCCTGCTGCTGCAGAAAGACCTGGCAATAGCCAGCCCCATCGCCCTGCAGCTGACTGAGGCGCTCTGGCACCACTTTGACAATGTGAGGCTCTGTGCCCCCAGCCACGGGCACTTGGGTGGTGCCTTGGGCCTGGCCACAGGGGGGCCTGCAGCAGCTGATGTGGAGGCCTTTTGCTTCCTTTCCAACAGGACAACAGCCTTGTGCAGCTGCTCTCCATTCGCCTCTTCCAAGAGGTGATCACGCGGGTAGTGGCAAAGGGAGAAAAGGCCCTGAAGAAGCATGTGAGCCAGAGCCTGCTCCCACTCTTCTTCCACTGCCACCATGAGGACCGGCCTGTGGCACAGGTGAGGCCTCCTGGGCGTCCCCATGGCACGGGGCTCAGCTGTCTCCCCACGCCCTGGCACCTGACGGGCTCCAGCCTCCTCCTGGCCTGGGCACAGAGATGCGGCTCCTGTGCCCTGGGCTGCGCTGCCATCTCTGGCTCTCTGCTGTTCTGCAGGCCTCTCGGGAAACGCTGCTTTCTCCACTAAGGGTCCTGAAGAGGAAGGATCTCAAGTAGCTGCTGAAGACCGATCAGATGTGGAGATTTGCCGAGCGCTTGGTAAGGACAGGCTGTAATCCCCAACCCGATGCCTGCAGAAGCCGCCTGCCCACGGCGCCCAGTCTGTGGGGCTGGCGGCTGTGGCTCCTGCCCAGTGCCGCAGGCAGGGGCACCAGCCTGCGCCCCACACGCCGCTCCCTTCCCTGGGCCGTGCGGGCCCTTCTCCAGGCTCCTCCGGCCCCAAGCGCGGTGCCGACGGAGCCCCGAGCCAGCTGGGCTCTTCTGCGGGGCGGCACCGTGGCTCGGCGGGCCCTCCGCCCCGTCCCGAGCCCGGCGCCTTCGTCTACTGGTCGCGCCTCAGGGCTCTCTGGGCAGGGCCAGTGGCGCTGGCCCTAGAGAGCGCCCGGCCCAGGGGCAGGGCCCCCATCAACCCTTTCCCTCCATGCCCTGCCGCTCTCTGCAGCTGGCAGAGGACAAGAGCCGAGCATCCGAGCACCTGCGCCTGGCCCTTCCGTACCTGCGGAGCGCACAGGAGCCCCTGCGAGAGGCGGCCGTCAGGTTCATGGGTGAGTCCCAAGCCTGGCTCCCTCCCCGGCCCGCCCCATTGCCGCAGCTGGGCCTCAGCCCCACCTGCTGTGCCGGCAGCAGGATCCGGGCGTGGGCATGGGCAGCCCCCGCTGGCCTGGGCATTGCTGCTGCCGCCCTCTGGCAGCCATGCCCTGGGGCACCAGCGTGCACCAGGGGCCTGGGCTGAGCCTTGCCGGGCCAACAGGGCGTGTGGCCTCAGGGCTGGCAGCGGCCGTGTGCGGCAGCTGTGGCTCTGAAGGCAGGACACGCTCTGTGTTCCCCAGGGATGGCCGGGCGCTACCTGACAGGGCAGCGGCCGGAGTTCCGCATCATCTGCAGCGGTGAGTGAGGCCCGCGGGCTCTCGGCGGGGTCTGCCGCTCGCAGCTGCCCTCCCTGGCATGCCCGCCGATGGCTCCGCTCCCTGCGTGCCCCAAGGGCAGCGTGGCCACAGCACAGACACTTTGCAGGGGCCTGCAGCACATTCCTGGCCAGCAGCTGCCAGCTCATCCTTCTTGGCTCCTGCCTTCTCCAGGCTGTGCTAGGAGCTGCGTGCCATGGACGAGGCTGGAGGCTCTGCCCAGCTCCCCACAGATCCAGCCTTTGACTGTGCCTCTGTTTCTGTCTCTGCAGCCCTTCAGGTCATGACGGATTACAGCAGCCCTGCCATCTCATGCCTGGCGCTTCAAGCTCTGTACATCCTTTTAGCTGTACGGAGCGTTCCCTCCTCCTGAGTGCAGAGGATGCGAGACCAACTGCGCCGCCTCTGGAAGTCACGGCCTTTCCTGTGTGGCCGTGGCTGAGTGTCCTGCCGCGGCGCTGCGGAGAACGGATCCGGGAGGCTGCGTCTGCTGGGGCCACCTGAGCCTGCGGGGAACAGCTCTCCTCTGCCAGCACTTCCTTTCCCTTCACCCACTAGAGGAACATTAAATTGCTGTTGTTGCATAGTCGGGTGTCCAGGAGCTTTCTCTTGGTGCAGAGTGTCTTCAGGCCAATGGGGAAGAGGGGAAAAAGGCTGCTTGCTCTGAGCCAGTTGCTCAAGCGTGCGGTGTGGAAGGGAAAGTGGCCAAACAGCCCTTGGCCTTTGGTGTTAAGGCTGAATGACTTCAGGTCCTTTCAGGACAGGCACTCCAGCTCTAGCTCCTATTCCCCCAAGTGAGTTTCCAGGTGCAGGTTCAGATGTGCAGCCCCAGGCCCTCCACAAACACAAGCTGCCCACTGCCTCTTCACCTGCCTTAACTCCTGTCTGTGCTCACAGCACCAAAACCAGGCTGTTCCCAGTCAGGGACCAGAGCCCTGTTCCTGCAGGACGCTCTTGCCAGCACCTTCCAGGACTCTCTGCTGTGCACACAGTGCTTTTCATGCCTGCTCCCAACAGGCTTTGGAATGCAGAGCCCAACCTGGCTGGCTCTGCCACCAGCACAGCCCAAACACAGGCAGAGGAAGAAGCAGCAGGGGTTGTTTTGCGGCCATGCCCAAGAGAAACTGGAAGGGTGCCCTCCCTCTGGTCTCCCTTGCTTGCCTTTCTGACTGGGTCTGAGCCTAGGGCTGCCATTCCTCACTTGTGGGGACCAGAAGCACAGCCAGGATCCCGGCACTGCCTGACAGCACTCCGGGCACTGGCACAGTCACACATCCGAGTCTCGGGCACTGTGCTGCTGCTTCATTTGCCCCTAGGCACACCCAGAGCTCTCTGCTAAGCCTGGATGGTCTCTGGTTCTGCCCTCTTCCTCATCCTGTGCAGGGAAGGAGCACTGCTGTGCTTTCAGGAAGATATTCTTGAAAACTTCCAGCATTCCAAGCTCAGTGACCCTCCATAGATGCTTGCCATGGAATCCCTCACAGCTGGGTTCACAGCATATTCAGGTTGTCTCTTCCAAAATCCAGGAACTCTGAGGTGCTCAGCAAGATCTGGAACTGCACGGTGCTGTGCACCTTCAGCACAGGCACCTTTCCAGCCTGACCTGCCCTTGTTCCTCTGGGTCTGGGCACAAAACAGAGCCTGGAAGAGAACGGCAGCAGGGGTCTATGTGTCCCAGGGCCCCGGGTTTGCTTCAGCTCCACAGGGATGCAGGCAAAGTGAAGAAGCCAAACTGTTTATTAATGAAAGGCAAAGCAAAGGGATGAGCTGGAAGGGAAAAAAGGGGATGGGCAGTGTCTGAGGGCTGGAGGGAGGGAGCTGTCAACAGGGAGGGAGAGTGGAGGGAGAAAATGGTGATGGACAGGCTGAGGGCAGAGCTATCAAAAGGGAGGGAGAGTGGAGAGAAATAAAGGTGATGGGCAGTGTATGAGGGCTGGAGGGAGGGAGTTGTCTACAGGACAGGCAGGGAGAGGGCTGAAGCCACAAGAACTGTGCCCAGCATCAGCTGTGCCAGGACTTCCAGCAGCGCTGAGCAGCGATGTCATCTTTAGTGTCTCCATGTGCTGTTCTTGGGATACTGGTTCACTGGATCCAGAAGATGTCCCTAATTCTTGAGCTCTTTGGGGAAACTCGGCTTAATTTTCCAGGTCAGAGCAGGATGGGCTGGCACATTGCCTCCGGGCTTGAAGGACTGAAAGAGAGAAGAACCGAGCCATGGCAACAGCCCAGATCTGTGGGAATCCTACAAGACCTTCTGAACAGGGCCATCCAAGCCAGAAGCAAGTAGGAGACATTGGAATCAGCTGGGAGGTCTTGCTGAAATAAATGAAAAGGGCAGGAGATTTCTCTCCTTTTAATGCCTTTATGAAGGTCAGCTTGGGTGGGGGCTCGACGGGTCGTGCGCACGCCACCGCCACTGCTGCCAGGAGTGGCAGGGAGGAGGAGGTGTGCAGCTCTGTCCGCTGGTGCGCAGGCAGAACCGGAGCTTCCGTCCTCGCCAGAGCACCAGGAGATTCCCATTTTAGATTTAACATTTGAGGTCTACTTTCTAGCTGACATCTCCGGGTTAGGGTGAGAGGTTCAAAGGTCTTAGCAGACCCTGGATTCAGTTGCTTACCCTTAGACGTCACTTAGATTGTTTAATTCTGTGGTGGCTCGTTGTTTTAGGGGTTTTCTTTGCTGGACTTGGCCAAGTGTTTCTACATTCGCATCCAAGCTCTGACGTGACTCCCTCCTCACAGTCCCGGGTGCCATTTTCCAGGAAGCAGCAGGGGTGGTACCCGAGAGGGGTTTCTAACAATTAAACTATTAACAACAGGTAATTAAAGAATAAAACTATTAACAACAGGTAATTACAACATGAAACTATTAACAATAAGTAATTAAAGATCTAACTTAGTAGCAATTGGTTTAACTTGTTGACTCTCTAACTTTTAAAAATGGACGACTTTTTACTCCTTACACTCAGGACAAAGAAATGGCTGGGGTGGGCAGAAACCTATCCCTAAACTCTGGGCCACTCCATGTGCCTATTGTAAGAAAGAAAGGCATTGGAAGAGAGACTGCCTGCAACTCAAAGCCAAGGTGGTTGAAGAACTGAATCAATGCAAGGGTTGGCTGGAGGGCATCCCCCCAGAAAACACTCTGGTCCAAAGAGAACTGTGGGAAAAGATGAGGAAAATGAAATGTCTGGTGAATGCAGGTGCAACACATTCTGTGTTAGATATAAAATTGGAGGAAATTGATCCTGGTAAAGTTGTGAATGTTATTGGAACCACAAGTCAACAGCAGAAGGTATCTTTTTAAAACCACGATCTTATGAACTGGGAAACACAGTAGGAATACATCAGATCCTAGATATGCCTACGCCTCCCAAAACGCCTCATTGGAAGGATTTGTTGGAGACATGAGAATGTTGTAACATGTTCCAACAGGCTGAAATGTAGTTTACCCCTGGAGGAGTACAGATCAAAGTCAATGACAAACAAATATCATGTTCTAAGTCTAGCTCTCCTTACAGATTTTCCGAATCAGAAGAGACATAGAAGAAGTTCTTAGGTTTGTCTTAAAGTCTGGGTGGATGGGACCCCTGGTAAGGCCAAAGCAGCACAACCTGTAATCATTAAACTTAAACCTGGAACATGACCAATAAGAATTAAACAATATCCACTTAAGATGGAAAAAATAAAAAGTGTTAAGCCTATCATAGAAAATTTTCTAAAATTTGGGTTGTTACTGGAATGTGAATCTGAATAGAATACACCCATTTTACCCATACAAAAGCCTGATGGTTTGAACTACAGTCTGGTTCAATACCTACAGGCTATATTAACAAAATAGCTGGAGATCTCCACCCAGTGGTTGCAAATCCATATGCTTTGCTAATCAAACTAAAAGGTGAATATGGATGGTTTACCATTTCAGATCTCAAGGATGCTTTCTTCTGTATACCCTTGGACCCTGGCAGCCAAAACCACTTTGCCTTTGAATGGGGAAACGCAGAGACTGGAAGGACAAGTCAAATTACCTGGACTGGAGGACCACAAGGATTCAACAATAGTCCAACCATGTTTGGAAAACAGTTTGCTGAGGACCTTGAAAGTTGGGTAAGCCCGTCCACAAATGGAATTGTGTTATAATAGGTAGATGATCTACTTTTAGCCACTGAAACTTAAAAAGACTGGAATGGACAGTAAGCCTCTGAAATGACCTGGGATTAAGTGGATACAAGGTATCCAGAAATCAAGCTCAAATAATCAAACAGGAAGTCATTTACCAAGGATACAAAATATCCCAAGCGCAGCAGGGACTAAGACAGGATGGCAAAGGGACCATAACCGAACCCCACTCCCTACTAATGCCAAAGAACTGAGAACCTTTCTGGGAATGACTGGATGCTGTATTAACCATGGTAGTGACTTTGGGCTGCTGGTTAAGCCACTGTAGCAGCTGTTAGAAGACAATCCCAGAGACCTGAAATGGACACCCAAAAGTAAGAAAGCCTTCAAAAGCTAAAGGAGGACTTGAGAAGAGCACCTGCTCTGGGCTTGCCAGATGTCTTGGAACCCTTTCAGCTTTTCTCTTATGAGAGGCAAGGGATGGCATTAGGTGCACTAGCTCAAACAGCTGGACCATAGAAGAGAGCAATAGCATCATTTTCAAAACAACTGGATGAAGTAAGTAGGGGACAGCCTGACTGTAAGCAGTTGCTGCTCTTATTTCAGACATCCAAGGAGCCTGGAAATTCACTCTAGGTCAACAAATAATTGTGTTTATCTCACATCCAGTAGCAGCAATTCTTGACCAACAGGATGGGCATTGGCTTTCCCTCTCCAGATTCCTTAAATATCAGGCAATTTTGGTGGAACAATGCAGCGTTACAAAACAAATCTCTTCTCTAGTTAACCCAGCACCATTCCCAGCTACTCACTAGACAGACAAGGAGCCTTTGTAGCATGACTGGATCAAAACCATTCAGCCCACTTTATTCCAGCTGCCCAGATCTTAAAGAAACCCCAATTCCAAGAGCAGAATCTCAGTACACAGATGGGAGTGGCTTTGTAAGAGCAGATCAGTGAAAATCAGGATATACAATTAGCATGGAGCAATAGGGGATAGAAGCCCTACACAAGTCAGCTCAGAAGACAGAGATAATCACTTTAACCCGTACCCTCTGACCAGCCTGAGGAAAAAGGATTAATACATGAACAGATTCCAAGAATGCCTTCAGCGTAATAGATGCCCATGAAGCAGTTTAGAAAGGTAAAGGACTATTGGCAGCTCAAGGAAAGCAGTTGAAGCATTCAGAAGAAATCTTAAAATTGCTGCAGGCAGTACTACTACCTCAAGAGGTTGCAATTCTGCACTGAAAGGGACAACAGAAAGGAGAAACCGACCCCAAAAGAGGGAACAGGTTGCAAAAAGAGTAGCACAACAAAGCCATGCTGAGATTCAGGCACTAATTCCCAAAGGTAAGGAACAATATGACAATGATGTATGCTGTATAATCAGAAAGATCTAGAATTAACAAAGAATTTGCAAGCAGAATGAAAACACTGTGTTTTTTTCAACTCCTCAGGGAGGGAGAGTTATGCCAGAAAGAACATCATGAAAACTAATTAAAGATGAACATAATTGTATACACTAGGAAGGAGATGTCTTACATAATTATTGGATAAGGACAACAGTAAGATGCAACCCGTACTTTAGTGTAAAGCAGGTAACCCAAGGGTGTGAAATAACGTCTTAGAGCCAATCCACAAACCAGGACTAGACTTGAGCTTGGCCCAGTAGACAAGGGACCATATCCTGGACAGCACTGGCAAGCTGACTTTTCTGAATTGCCAAGAAAAGGGGGGTATAAATACCTTCTGCCTTTAACTGATACCTTCTCAGCATGACCTGAGGCATTCCCAACCCAAACAAAAAAAGCCAAAGTTTTCAACATTTTGTTAAACAATATCATGCCCTGGTTCAGAGTGCCTTTAGACATCTCCTCTGACTGAGGACCATGTTTCCTAGCAAATATTGCACAGCAACTTTGCAATAATCTCCAAATCAACTGGCACCTACGCACACTGTATTGGCCCCAGGCCAGTAGCCAGGTGGAAAAGATGAATTATCCAGTCAAACAACAGATAGTCAAAACTGTACCAGAGGCCAACATACCTTGGCCCCAGGCCCAGCCTTTGGCTTTATAATGGATTTGATAAGACCAAGAGCAAAAGAAAATCTGAATCCCTTTGAAATACTGTACAGAAGACCATGGAAGCAAAACTAGCAAGGGGAGGATACTGTACAAGGTGGAGAGGGGTATCTCCAGAACCATGTTGTCCAACTAACACTACAGCTGCAGAAAATAAACCAACACATTTTGAGCAAGAGGATGCTCCTCTCCACAATCCAGCCTGGGGACCAGGTAGACCAGGTAGAAAGCCTCTTATCCCAAAATGGAAAGGAGTCTATTTAGTACTTTTAATCACTTACACAGCCTTTAAAGCTTAAAGCATTAATCTCTTGGATACATTATTCCAGAAATAAAATACTTCTGCAAAAGGCAAGTGGAGTCCAAAAGTGGACCTCAGAAAGAACAGGAGAAACCAAGATACATTTCACATGATCATTGTCTTCCCGATACTTCTAATCAGAATCCAAGCCACAGCAGATGACTGTCACTACCATAATGATCTCCTTGGCCTGCAAGATCCTGGTAGATGGAACACTCAAAAATATTCAGGACCTAACTGGCTAAAAGGGATTAAAAAGGTAAAAATACTTTATGCCATTTTAAGGATTAATGACTGAGCAGTTAAAGATTGAGGAAACCCTGACTCCATGCTTGCCTTTCTTGTCCCACATGAAAGCAAGATCTCTATGGCTTGTAAATTGGAAACTGACAAACCTCTTTCAGAGAAGATTGCCCGAGTGATCGTGCGCATCTGCGACCTTTCTAACAAGTAGTGTGTGGATTCATTTTCATGTGAATCCTATCAGGATTTTTGCCCTATGCAAATTAAAATGGGAGACTATAACCTAGCCAAGATAGTTCCCTTCTTCTGTGGCGCACAGGTGGGGTGGGAGGACCATCATCACACAGAGATACAGGAATGGAGCCCGCCAGCAATCTGACCCAACAAATATTGTTTCCAACCGGCAGCTATTGTGGGACTAGAGTTATAAATTGTCCTGCTTGTACCCTTACTACATGGAACAGGTCTCATACAGGATCTGCTTTTGAGAATTGAATTTCATTCTTGGGATATTTCAGGCCATCAGAAGTAGTAGCGTGTCAAGTTGGAGGGGTAGCCAGGAGCACAATCAGCCTGTTCGGGTATATCATGCCTAATTCCATGACCATGTGATGGCAACCCAAGTATGCATTGAATCCAATAGCTCAACTGCATCCTCTAATGGGCTGAGGTACTCAGGATACTCAACTATTTGCACTGGGAACTTGGTAAAGTATCCTTTGTAATACTACCAGGGGCCAGTGTAAGGTTTCTGGAGGTTTCCGAAATGCCTCCCTAAAGGCAGGCAATGTATCTGAAGAAACCACTTACCATGCCTTGGGTACGCAACAAGGAGCGAAACGGAATGGGTCACACCACAGACATTTAAAATTAAAATCAAAACAAGCAACTTTACATCAGCAAACAACTCCGTAGAATGGGACCCATATGTGAAATAATAGAGTCTTTCACTCTGGGGTAAGACAAACAAATGAAGAATTGTTGCCTCTAAATCCACAGTACTCTCTGAAAAAGCTGGAGGTGAAGAGTACAAGCTAATATTTCCATAATTAAACAGCAATTCTGCCCACTCATACAGCAAGCCTAAAAGAATGGGAGCTGTGGATACATTCCCAGACACCAAATCATAGGTATGAAAAAGACTGAAGGGGATGGTTTGGGTCTGAACGGGGAGTATTAAATTCTATTGATTAAGAAGTCTTATTCAAGAAAGTAAGCACTGTGAGTTCTTATATTGGACAGATACAAACTCCTCTCAGATCAACCCTGCTGTCTCTTGCCCATACCCAAAGCCTGGCAGCTAACCTATTAAGCACCCTGGCCAAAAATACACTGCAGGATTTTCAAGCAGTTGTTGGCTTTATGGGAAAACTGCAGAGTAACATTTCGTAAGCATTTCAATGTTTACAAGCTCAACTGTGTGTGGCTATGGTCTGTAATCTCAGGAAAACTTCAAAAAAGGAGAGCTGGGGAAATTGCCACAAGAATTAACTAAATCATGGCTAAAAATGAAACCACAAAGCAATTTGGAAAAAGACTTCCACACTTGGTTGCAATTGGTCCATTTCACATAGAATGAACAAAACCCTGCAGTCTTTTGTATTAACCATTAAGAATGCAACAAAATACCGTGTCATTCCAATTTTGGCCCTTGGAGTTATAAGAACTCACATAACTGTCAGACACATTCAGCATAATGTCTGGGCCATTTTCAACAAGAAAACTAGAAGCTGACAAACTCTTAGTATCAAAGCATGTGTGCCAAGGGACGCACTGAATTTTGTGTGCAAAAATGCGGTGCTTGAAAGAGAGGATCGGTGTCTGCATGCTGAGGGCAGCAGTTGTATTTTTGAAATGAGCCCAGTTACCCGTGCACAATCACAGGTGTGTTATGTGGGAAGGGGCTGTGCCTGTGTGAGATCTGCTTGCACAACTATTACAATAGAGTCTTTTAAGGAAACTCCTAATGGTACTAACTTCTCTATTTGTAATTTCACAACAACCAAAAGTGGATGCGACTTCAGCTGCACCACACAAGAACTTCTCTTGAGATTCTGCAGAATGCACATGATGGGTATCACCAAGTGCCCAAATTCCAAACTGCACGGGACGCTCACATTCTAAAGCAAATGCCCTACCAGCCTAATATAGAATGGCTAGTGGCAGAAGTCAAAAATGCATCTCACAGAGCCTGAATGACACTCAAATCCGGTATCAAAGTTGTTATCGAAATCATCACCAAAAGAGAGAAAGAAAGAGAACATCATGAGTCAGATATCTTCTTGTGATATGGACAAATCTGGAACCACCAACAGCTCCTCAGATTTTTAGCTTCCTCAGCAAACCAGTTCTAATTTTAAAAATTTAACCCTCCTCTGAAGCATCATAAATCTATGAATTTCGTAGAAAATTAAAACAGCAGCAGAACAGTGCATATGTTCTGTGAACTGTCCAGAGGATCTTGCAAAAGAATTTGCATCAGGATAAAGAGAAGAGCTGAATGAAACAAGGCCTTTGTTTGACATAAGCACAAGCAATTCACATGAGTAAACAAGTACTTGGCACAGACCTACACAAGCACTTAGCACCAGTTAGCATAAGAAAAACCTGGCTGGCCTAACTTGACAGGAGAGGGACTTGACAAAAAGCTTTAGACACATTCCACCAGAAGAACTAAGGGCAAGTGTAAAATGAGCCCTGTGCAGGGAAGCCATGAGGAAGAAGTGCTGCTTTAGGGCATGGAGGCCGCTCCTGGCCAGCGCCTGGACATCAGCTTCAAGTACAGGAACCTGACAGAATGTATTTCTAACGCCCTGCCTATCGAATCACCTCAGCAGAGTCAAGATGGATGTGATTTTGGAGATCAATTTCTGACATCATCCCACTGAAATGTACATGTGGCAGAGAAGCATTTTAGTGGGGTGCAGAACCTGCCCTCCTGCCAGCTCAATAAAAGGGCTTTTGGCGGACAATGCATTTGTCTGCCGATTTCTTTGAATTAGGGAGACCCCTCAGGACAGCTGTTGGCCATCCCCTGTGTGCGGCCATCCCCTGTGTGGATCTGCAAAAGCTTCAAATCAGCTGCCTCAGCTTCCAGGGCCTCTGTTGGCCAGCATCCTGGCGTGGGTGCAGGGCTGCTGCGAGGCGCTGCTGCGGCCCAGCAGGACAGGACTGGGTGTCTCGTGTCCACATAGCAGCCTTGACAGCGCCAGGGCCATCCTGAAAACAGAGAAACGCTCACGTGCCAGCAGAGAGGAGCGAGGAGCACTGGGCTGCTCTCAGGGTATCTCAGCATGGTGCTCCAGTGGGAAGGGCAGGCAGGCCTCCCACATTCAGGGCATCCCGTGCATTAAAAGGATGGGCATTTTGTCCTTTTCATCCCTCCAGCCCGGAATCAGGCCTGACACATCCTCCTCTGCAGTGGAGTTTTTCCCACTGCACGTGGGACAAGGATTGAAGCTCCCTGCTCAGGCTTTGCAGCTCGCCTGGCCAGGCCGCTGCCCTCACTCACCCTGACTGAGATCCTGGAACTCTTCCTGCTGCTCATTCATCATGGGAAACCCGGCCATCTCTGAGAAAAAAGAGTTCATCTTGGCCCCAGCGGCACAGCTTCCTGCCAGCGGCGCTGCCGGCGCTGTGGCCACACGGGCTGCTGGCCCGGCAGGGCTCAGCCCGGCCCTTGCCGCACGCTGCCGCCCCAGGGCACGGCTGCCAGAGGGCGGCAGCAGCAATGCCCGGGCCAGGCGGGGCTCCACGGCACCGGGCCCGGCTGGCGCTTCGGGGACAGCAGGCGGGGCTGGGGCCTGTGGGAATCCTGAAAATCAGAGCGTTTTAGGAATGCTACAAAAGGCAGGCCTCAGAGACAGCAGAAGTGCGATTAGAGTTAGGCAGTAGCCATAAGATTTGTCAGCAGAAAGTTTTTATAAGAAGTAGAAAACTACGGACAAATAGGACATGGGTCTGAGTATTAATGCTTGGCTAGAATACCTCCCTAAGCTAGAGAAAAGTTTATCTACCAAGATATTAGGAAGTTTTAAGCTTAATAATGGAGCCCTGTGGATTGTATGTTAATGCTTACAAGCAGGTATTATATTCAAAATAAGCGAGCATTGTTTGACTGAAGGTACATGTGCTTACAGTGCTTGGATAGAACTCTTGTCAATATGCTTCTGCTTTGTGTGATTAGTCAAAAACTTTTAAAGTAAATTCTAACATGAAGTTCTTTTCTTCTGGGGATGTGTGTGACTGTGGTCACAGGGGTTTTCAGGTGAAAGGAGAGACGAGAATATTGACTTCATGTTCAGAAGGCTTGATTTATTATTTTATTTTATATATATATTTTACATTAAACCTATACTAAAAGAAAAGAAAGGAAAAGGTTTCCTCAGAAGCTAGCTCTGCTAAGAATAGAATAGAAAAGAATGATAACACAGGCAGCTCTCTCAGACCCTGTCCGAGACAGCTCCATCTTGATTGGCCATTAATTATAAACATGTAAGAGGGGCTAATCACAGGTGGACCTGTTGCATTCTACATCAGCAGATAATCATTGTTTACATCTTGTTGCTGAAACTGCAGCTTCTCAGAAAGGAGAAAAATCCTAAGAAAGGATTTTTCACAAAAGACGTCTGCGACAGATGTGAGCTGCTGGCATTTACCCATTGTCATAACCATGTAATGAGACTGATGCTGGAAAATGAACAGCTCAAGACGCGTTCCCCAGCAGTCCCATCCCGTTGGTGATTTGTGCAAAGACCCCCAGGCAATGATAGGGCCGAGCTGTGGCAGGGTGGGGCAGGGTGGGGCAGGGCAGGGCCGGGTTGGATGGCACAGTATAGGGTTGAGCATGGTGAGGTACAGCCGGGCTGCAGCAGGGTCGGGAGGGGAGGGGCACGGTGTGGCAGGCTGGTGCAAGGTGTGGTAGGGTGGGGCAGAGTAGGGTGGGGCAGGATGGCGCAGGGGTGAGCAGGGTGGGGTAGGGAGGGGCTGGATTGTGTGGAGCAGTGCAGGGCAGAGCACTGTGGGGTTGGGCAGGGCTGGGCAGACCGAGGTTGGGCAAGGTGGGGAAGGGTGGGGCTGGGTGGTGCTAAGGAGGGTGGGGCAGGCAGAGAGCCCGGGCTCGTGGCTCACCCATGAACCTGATGGCCGCCACTTGCAGGGCCTCCTGTGGGCTGTCCTGGCACTGAAGGGCCCGGCGCAGGTGCTCGACTGCTTTGCTCCTGTCCTCTGCCAGCTGGAGAGTGCCAGGAGGGTGCAGCTGGTGCAGACTCAGCCCCTTGACCGGGCTGTCCCTGTGGCCAGCACTGGCCTCCTCTGCCCACACAGCCCTGTGAGGCAGCCAGCAGCCACTGGGGCCGGGGCTGGAGGGGGCAGAGGGGTGGGTGCTGCCCAAGAAAAATAAAGGAAAAATTCTGACCTCCAACACTAAAACAAATGGCCGTATTGGAGATAACGTTTTGCAGGGAATGGACAACACATTGAGCCTGACAAGGTCAGGTGCACAGTGCAAATGTGGTGGAGCCGTTCACAACAGGGGCCATCTGAATACTCCAGCTTCATGGGAACAAAGCATTTTGTGGATGACCAAGAGACAGTGAGTTCTGTAGCAAGCAAACTCAGGAATGATGAGACCATCGTCCATGGCCTGATGCACACTCATGTCTCTGCTGTGGTTGTCTCAAGGATGAACAGGAAAAATTCAGAGAAAAGATGAGGAAGGAGATGAGCAAGGACAGTTCCCATGTGGCACCAGTGCAAACCAGAGGCCCCAGTGTCAGAGCTCAACACCCCCCAGCTAGGGAGAGGGAGTACACCCCACGAGTGGACCTGTGGTTCTTCCTGTATGAACATGGGCAAGACATGAGAGGGTGGAATGGAAAACTCATCTCTGTCCTAACAGCATGGGTATGAGAGCTAAAAGAGGAACCTACTAGAAGAGAGATTTCCACCCAAATGAATGAAACCCCAGCTCCCTGTGACCGAGCTGCCAGGTATAGCAGAAGGGAGGATGATATGTCAGATCTCCTTGAAGGAACATCCAGAACATACACCCAGGGAGGGAACGGTAGCCAGGACTAGAGAGGCCCTGCCTCTAGACAGGTGGAGGCCAGGGAAAATTGTGTCTCTTGGGCTGTGTGGATCCCTGACACACCAGAGCCATAGATATACAAGGCTTTTGTCAACGCTGGTGCACAGTGTACTCTAATGCCATCAGGACGCTGAGGCAAAGCGAAAATTTTCCAGGACAGAAATCCATTTTAATTTAGGTGAAATGTACATTTTTGAGTTGAGTCTGTGGTTAGAAACCATAGTTATTCAGCCAGATTGCAAGGCCTAAGCTCAGTGAAGTTACTTCAGTGAAGGACAGAGATAAAGGGGGAAGCCTAGCAATTCAAACACTGTGCATCTTCAAGTCAGGAGAGCGGGCTGCCATCTCGAGGTTCCAGTAGCTCCGAAATCACCTGCGCAGGGCATGGAAGACAAGGACTCGTCTGTCATGGCTCAGCTGCCTGCCTGCCAGGCCGGAGCTCTGTGGAGAGCTGATCCCAGAAGCTCTATTTGTTTGGGCCTCCTGAGTCAGGAGGAATTTTCTTTTTCTTCAAGATTGCTCTTTTCATTTCTTTCTTTTCCTTTACAATGTAAATAGAAACTATGTTATAATACACAGACTGCAAGGATCTTTCTTTTGCTGCCCAGGGTCCGCAGGGCATAGGGGAGGAGAGGGAAAAGGATGATTGCGCTCAGCAAGCTGCCCAGGCGTGCAGTGTTGCAGGGAAAATGGCCAGAAGCCCCTTGGCCTTTGGTGGTTCTGCTGAAGCCTTTGTGCTGGTGACAGAGCGGGTGGGCAGGGGCCGGGGCTGCGGGGATCCCTGTGAGAGCAGTGCCTGGGGATGGCCACAAGCCCTGTGCCGGGCAGAAAGCGCATCCGTGTCCTCCTGCCCGTGTGCTGCTGGCTGCCTTGCTGAGGGCTCCCAGGAGCCTCTGGTAGGGGCTGCTCTGGAGCTGCCGTGGGGCTGCGGCGCTGCTGCCGGGCAGCTTGGCAGGGCTGGGGCGCTGGCAAGCCCTGAGCAATGGGCTGTCAGAGGCCACAAGCAGCCCCCCAGCAGCCGCCTTGATCCTTCCACAGTTGACTTGCAAGAGGGACCCTGGGCACTCTGGAACTAACAGCATCAGTGTTGCTGGAAATCCAAATGCAGGGAAATCTCAGACCTTTGGTCTTGTCAGCAAAGCTTTGAATTAAACACAGGATTTGAAGGGAGACCTTGGAAAGGGCTTCCAAAGCTAGGTGCTAGAAGCGAGAATGTGGATTTCTAGTTTATTATAGCAGAGACACGGGGAGGAAAGTTGAAGTGGAGGAAAGTTTAGAGTTTCAGAGTTCAAGATCTAGAAAAAATCAAAGTAGTAACAATGGTAAACAAGAAGTTTAGGATGCAGTGCTGTAGGTTTGTGTGTCATAGCATGATTGGCTAAGGAGGCTTACACTGTGGCAGGATGTGGGAACCCAGGAAATTCCTCTGGCTGCCCTGCAAGACTTGAGACCCTGTCAGAGGGCTCAGAGGCTTTGGCACCGAGCCCGAGACCACTGTGCCTTTGATTTAGCCCTTGGAAAAAACAATTACCAACCTTGTAGGAAGAATGACAAGCCACAAAGGTTTAAGCAGAATGACAGTGAATTTATCACCGAGTGGAAAAATAGATTTTGGGGCGTTTTAGAATGGGACTTCAGGGGGGAAGATTAGGAATCTGGGCATGTCCAGCCTTTCTCCTTCTTCTTCATGGCCACCATCTGCTGCTGTGATGTTGGCACTTTTAGGCTGGTTTAGAGTAGAAGCTCACTGTCTAACGTAGATGATATGTATGGGAAAGTAATGGCAAATATTGTACAGGTAGTTGTTTTTAGTATAAAAAGATAACACCGCCCCACGGGAGGCAGAGTGCCTTAGACTGTCTGGCTGTGCGGACCTCGAAAGACAGGAGAAAGAATTTTATAGATAAGATAAAATGAACAGCCTGGAGACCAAGAAATGAAGAGCTCTGACTCCTTCTTCAACCACCGGACTGGGAAAAGAGACTTTCTAACATATCTCGGGGTCACTCTGACCAGCTAGAGACCCCGAGAGCATGACTCCATAAGACGAGATATTAGAGATTGGGTCCAAAACACAAATATCCATGTTGGCCGTGTCTTCTTGGCCAAGAAATCCTTCAATGCTCTTGTAACTACAAGTCTTGCGGCCCTGTGAGCCATGCGGTGGAGATGTGAGCCAAACTCACCCTTCCTGTCTGTGGAGAAGTGAAGAAAAAGCAATGGCATCATGTAAAAAAATCGGAGGTCTGCTCTCTAGCTCGTTCCAAACTCCCTCAAATCCCCCAAAGTGGCATTTAGCTACAAAGAGATGACAAGGACTCTTAGTGCTGGCTCTTTGACTCCACAGCAGCTGCTTTAGAATCTTTCACTTAACCCTGTGTAGTCATGTGCCAGAAATGGATCATTTGAAGAAACTTTCCAAGTGACTTGCATGGAGGTTTGTTTGAAGGGTATTTGAGGAGAAAGGCTCCCAGCAGAGGCCTGGGCTTTGGCCTAGCTGTGTCCCCTGCTGATTGTGAAGTGTGCCATCAGCTGCAGGGCTTTCTGGGCTAAAAATATCATCAAGTCACTTGGACTTGCTCTTTTAGGCCTCTAAGAGCTGGACCCAATTTCGGGCACATTTGGAGACTTCATCTGTGGGTGGATGGACCACCTAGGATTTTCCCAATTGCTGGGAATGGTTCTCTGGGTCCCTGGTGTAAAACGGGGCTCCCCAGCAACTGCGCATCTGCAAGATGATAAACAATTGTCTTGGTTTGAAGAGAGAGGTGCCTGCTAAGGAAGGCAGAAGCCTTCTCTGAAATGGAAAATGTAAATGTCCTCCCTTCAAATGATTCTCATTTAGTAATTCAAATGCTCTCAGGGAAAGATATGGGGATAGGACTGTGCCCGCAGAGCCGGGCAGCGTTTGCTGGTGGTCTGAGCCCTTCCCAAAGATCCTGTGCGGGCTGTCTTAGACACCTGGGGGGGCCAGGCATTCCTTCCAGCCTGGGCCACTTTGGCTGGGCTCGGGGCGGCCCCAGGGCAGAAGGCAGTGTGTGCAAGGGCCCTGGGTGGCACGCTGCAGCACGGTCTCGGTGCCATGGAACGGAACCCGGTGACCAAGGGCCCTTTGTGACACGTGGGAAATAGAAGCTTGCCCAGCTGCTGGGAACGCACAACAGGGCAGAACGGGACAGAGCGGTGCCGTGAGGAGCCCCCGCACAGCACACTCGGTCCTGTCTGACCCGGAGCCTTTCCAAGGCGTTATTCCTGCAGCTGAGCTCGAGGCCAGACCACAGGACTTGGTGACCTGTGGCCTTCCCAAGGCTTCTCTTCTGCAGGTGCCCTCACAACTCCAGTCATTTTCATGGAGCAGAGACCCCTGAAAGCGCCCAAGGTGGCCTGGGGGGAAGAGGAGGAAGAAAGCCCTGGAGCTGCCCGTGCACATGAAACCAAAGCGGTGGTGCTGTCTGAGCTGCCGCAGGAGGGTGAGTGGCAGAGCTGGGCCACAGGGTTGGTGCCTGCAGCCAACTTGGCACCATTCCATCTCATCCCATTTTATCCCATCCCAGTTTCTCCCATCCCATACCCACGGACAGGACGGAAGAGGGGCCGGGCAGACACCCCGCAGGGGCCATGCTCCATCCCCTGGGGCGTCCCAGGGCTGTCCCTGCCTGGGGAGCGCAGGGCTGGGCCGTGTTCTCCGGCCTCTCCCGCAGCCCCTCAGCTCTGGCTGCGCTCGCTCTTTTCCAGGTGCAGCCCTGCAGCGCACACAGGAGCAGGACCCCGCCCGTGGCCTCTTCCGCAGCACAGCCCAGGTACCTGCAGCCATCCCCACCTGGGCTGGGCCTGCTGGCACCGCGCTTGGAGCATTCCCTGCAATATCCCTGGCTTCTTGCTCTTCTCCTACAGCTGCTTTGCAAATTCATCAAGAAAATTCGGGCAGAAGAGGCCAGCACCATGGGTACTGGGCTCAGAGCATATTCGCACATCTTCAAAACCAAGACCAGTGCTGCCCTGCTGGATATGCTCGTAGAGGAGGGCTTCTCCAGTCCAAAGCAAGTAAGCAGCCTGTTGCCAGGGTTTCATGCTCCCAGGGAATTGCTTGGTCTCCCAAGCCACGCCTGCTGGTCACTGGAACTCTTTGAGGCCATGGCAGTGTGGTGGGAAGGGAGGCACTTCTGTGGGGAAGCTGGTGACATTGCTCCCTCTGGCAGCTTTCCATGTCTCCCCGTGCCTTCTCCAGGTTCCTGCCCTGGTCAGGTACATCCACCAGTGGCTCCTGGCCAATCAGTTTGCTGAGCACAGGCTGAACAGGACCCTGCTGGATCTCACCGAAGCACAGCCTGCTGACGTAGTCATGACGCTCCTGCGTGTGGCCCCATCCTGTGACAGGTATGGGGCCAAAATGCCCAGAGGGCTCAGGGCTCGCCAGTCCATCAGCCTGTAAAGCCTGGCCCAGGTGTGTGACCAACAGAGAGTTCCAGGGCCTTCTGGCTGCTCCCTTGGCCAGCCCCGGCACGTCAGCCCCCGAGCCTGCTGCCGTGCTCCCTCGCTGCCCCTCAGGGGCCTGTCCCCAGTGGCCTGGGCTGCCTGGGTGCTGCTGGCGAGTGGCAATGGGCACAGGCAGAGCTGGCAGCCAGCTCAGGTCCCCACTGCTGCCCAGGCCACGGTGCTGTGTATGAGACAGAGCTCTAACCCCACAGAGCTGCTTTGACCATGTGGAAGAGCATCATGTGCTCACCCAGGACTGCAGAGCCAGCGCTGCTGATACTCCTGGATGTGCTGGGCAGCTGGCCAGAGCACAGCATGTGCACCTCGGATGGGGACAAAACGGGTGTCTTTGTCCTGGCTGTGAGTTTCTGTAACTGGCCTTTGCTGGCCCCAAGGCTGCCTCTCCAGCAGCTCTCCGTCCTCCTTCCCCCACTGCATCTCCCTGCCTTAGGCACCGGGTGGAAACCCGGCCCAGGGGCAGCTTCAGGCCCACCAGGCCCCGTGCTCCCCCTGCGTCTGTCTGAGCCTCTCCCTGCCCTGCTCGGGCCCTGCCACACCGACACCTCGGCACTGAGCCCTGTCTCGGGGGGCTTTGTCTTTTGCAGGCAACCGTGGTTATGTGGAAGATCCTCCAGATGCCCTGCGTCCCACATATGGTGACGGTGTATTTGCCCCGCCTCTTTCTACATCTGCTCTCCCAAGTGTTTTCCAGCACTCTGGATACGCCAGAGGAGGTCGATGCATTCTGGAAGGGATGCCAGGAGGAATACGGCCTTGCCACCAGCCCCAACAGGTGCTCCATCCCAATCCTCCTTTCTCTGCTACGTCCCCGGGCAGGAGCCAGTGTTCCCAGCGTGACCTGGGCTTTGCTGTGCACGCAGGTTTGCAGTGCGCACCCTGAAGTCCCTGCTCTGCCGAATGCAGCATGAGGATGTGGTGGTGGCAATGGAAGGCAATTGTGGCTGGGACACGCTGCTGTGCGCTGACACCCACCACTATGCCGTGGCTCTGCTGGCCAGGTGAGACCCCCTTATCCCCACTGCTGCCTCTGACATTTGTGCTCTGTGTCCAGGGAGCTCCACACAGTCCCCGAGGTCGTGGCCCAGAAGGCCTTGTCACCGAGGGATGGCCAAGCAGACTGGGAAAGGCTGGGAGAGGAGGGCGCCCACCAGGAGCTGCCTCCCAAATAGCCCAGGGCCCCTTGCAGGATGCTGGGGAAAGACCAGACCTCTGTGTGTCAGTCCTGGCAAAGGTTTGTCCCCCTGGCCCACAGTCTTGGTTCCTTTTCCTCCTGCCAGGGAGATGTGCTGTGTCTCCATCCCCTTGTGTTCCCGGATCGCTCGCTACCTGCTCCGGCTGCTCAGCACACAGGAGCCACGCTGGGAGCTGCCCGCCATGGCGTTCCTTGCAGAGGTGAGCCTGAAAGCCAGCGCTGCCTGGCTGAGCTGCCTCCCAGCTCTCTGCCCTCTCGGAGCCGCAGCTGCCTGGCACGGTGCCCGTGCCCTGTGCTGCTGCCTGGGCCCGGCCCCGTGCGTCTCCGGGCTCCTGCCGGCCGGGTCCCTGTCACTGCCCTGTACCTTTCAGGTCCTCGAGTTCCTGGACTTGAGTGATCGTGGTGCTAACAGAGTCCTGCAAATTTTGTCAAGGCAGCTGCAGAGCGAGTGCAGGGAGAGGCGTCGCCTGGCGCTCAGGGCCCTTCTTGAGCTCATTGAGGAGCCCTCAATGGTGAGAAGGGGGCAGTGGCTGAGGCTGAGCTGGGGAATGTGGTCGCTTGGGCTTGGCTGGGCTTTGGGTGCTGGGGCAGCTGCTCCCACCCCTCCTGCCTCCCAGTTCAGCTGCCCCAGGGCTCCAGGACAGGCCTTTGGCCTCTGGGCCCTGCGGCAGCAGGATGGCGTTTCTCAAACTTGTGTTCCGCACAGACCAAAAAAATGTGGAGCCTGACTGAAAGTCTTGTGGACTTCCTGTGGGATGCAGATGGAGAGATAGTTTTCATGACAGTCATGCTACTCAGCTTTATCATCTTGGACAAAGACATGCTGATGCCCGGCCCCATCACACTGCAGCTGCTTGAGGCGCTCCTGCCACTCTTTGACCACGTAAGGCTCACTGCTCCCAGCCACGGCCACTGGGTGCCGCCCGGACACTTTGTGCCCTGTGGATTTGCAGGCCTGCGCCAAGCTGAGCCCCATGCAGCCGCAATGCTGAGGTCTTTGTTTCTTCCTTCCATACAGAACAATTGGCAGGTGCAGCTGCTCTCCATACTGCTCTTCCGAACACTGGTGACTCTTCCAGAAGGGGAAAAGGAAAAAAAGGCCCTGAAGACACCCCTGCACCAGAGCCTGCTGCCCCTCTTCTTTCACTGCCACGATGAGAAGCGGCTTGTGGCACAGGTGAGGGCTCGTGGGCTGCTGCTGTCCCCCTGGCAGGGGGCTCGTCTGCCTCCTGCCCTGGTACCTGCCGGGCTGCAGCCTCCTCCAGGCCTTGGCACAGGGGACGCGGGCCTTGCACCCTGGGCTGTGGGGCCATCTCTCCATCTCTGCGTTTCTGCTCTTCTCCAGGCTTCTCAGGAAACTCTGCTTTGTGTGGCCGAGTTCCTGAAGAGGAGGAATCTTGAGAGACTGGTGAAGAGGCAGAATCTGTGGAAGTTCAGCGAGTGCCTGGTAAGGAGGGCCTGCAAGGCCCAGCCTCAGCCCGGAGAAGCCCCCTGAGCGCGGTGCTCAGTGTGTGGGGCTGGCAGCTGTGCCCCTGCCCGGTGCTGCACCCAGAAGCCGTGAAGGCTCTGCTCCAGGCTCCCTTGGGCCTGAACCGGGGGCCGATGGAGCCCCGGCCCGGCGGGGCTGCGGGGCTGCGGGCCGGCACCGCGGCTCCCCGGCAGCAGCAGGCGGCCCTCTGCCTCTCCCCTCGGGAGCCCGGCGCCAGCGGCTGCTGGCCGCGCCTCAGGGCTGTGCGGGCAGGGGAGGCCAGGGCGGGGCGCAGGCAGCGCCTGGCCCAGGGGCTGAGCCCGCGCCAACCCTTCCCTCCTGCCGCTCTCTGCAGCTGGCAGAGGACAGGAGCCGAGCGGCCGAGCACCTGCGCCAGGTCCTGCCCTACCTGCAGAGCCCACAGGAGCCCTTGCGAGCGGCGGCCGTCAGGTTCGCGGGTGAGTCCCGAGCCCGGGCTCCCTCCCCGGCCCGGCCGGCGCAGCTCGGCCCCGGCCCCGCCTGCTGCCCCGGCAGTGCCAGCGGGGCCTGGCGCCGTGAAGCCCCGCCTGGCCCGGGCATTGCTGCTGCCGCCCTCTGGCAGCCGTGCCCTGGGGCGGCAGCGTGCGGCAAGGGCCCGGGCTGAGCCCTGCCGGGCCAGCAGCCCGTGTGGCCACAGTGCCGGCAGCGCCGCTGGCAGGAAGCTGTGCCGCTGGGGCCGTGACAGGCTCTGTGTTGACAGGCATGGCCGCGCGGCACCTGAGGGGGAAGAAGGAAGAACTCTGGCTCATCTGCCACGGTGAGTGAGGGCAGCGGGCTGGCAGCGGGAGCTGCCGGGGGAGCTGCAAGACCTGGCCCGGCTGCAGAGGGCTCTGCTCCCTGTGCGGACGAGGGGCGGCGTGGGGAGAGCACACAGAGATTTCAGGGCCACCTGGGCGATTCCTGGCCAGCAGCTTTGGGCTGGTCCCGTTGGTCCCTGCTCCCTCCTGGCCATGGCTAGAGCCGGCTGCGATGGCCCTGGCAGGGGGCTCTCCTCGGCTCCCCGCAGATCCGCCATCTGACCATGGCTCTGTTCCCTTCTCTTTCAGCCCTGGAACACCTGACAGAGGACATCAGCAGTGCCGTGTCAGATCTGGCACTTGAAACATTGTATGTCCTCCAGGCACTGCAGAGTGAGCGATATTCCGTCTTCCAGAGGCTGCAAGATCAGCTCCGCAGGGCATGGAGGACACGGCCTCGTCTGTTGGGGCTCGGCTGGCTGCGCTGCTGGAGCTCTGCAGAGAGCTGATCCCAGAGGCTCTGTCTGCTGAGACCACCTGAGCCAGCGGGAATTTTCCATTTCTGAAAGATTGTTCTGTTTCTTTTCTTCTATTTGTTTTTTCTTTAGTGTATAAATATAGAGTATGTTATAATACACAGACTCCCAGGAGCTTTCTTTTGCTGCCCAGGGTCTGCAGGGCATTGGGGAAGAGGGGGAGAAGGGTGCCATGGCTCAGCAAGCTGCCCAGGTGTGCAGTGTTGCAGGGAAAATGGCCAGAAGCCCCTTGGCCTGTGGTGGTTCTGCTGAAGCCTTTGTGCTGGTGACAGAGCGGGTGGGCAGGGGCCGGGGCTGCGGGGATCCCTGTGAGAGCAGTGCCTGGAGATGGCCACAAGCCCTGTGCCGGGCAGAAAGCGCATCCGTGTCCTCCTGCCCGTGTGCTGCTGGCTGCCTTGCTGAGGGCTCCCAGGTGCCTCTGGATAGGGCTGCTCTGGAGCTGCTGTGGGGCTGCGGCGCTGCTGCCGGGCAGCTTGGCGGGGCTGGGGCAGCCCCTGAGGGGCTGGGGCGCTGGCAAGCCCTAAGCAATGGGCTGTCAGAGGCCACAAGCAGCCCCCTGCCAGCCGTCTTGTTCCTACCAGAGTTGACTTGCAAGAGGGATCCCGGGCACTCTGGAACTAACAGCATCAGTGTTGTTGGAAATCCAAACGCAGGGAAATCTCAGACCTTTGGTCTTGTCAGCAAAGCTTTGAATTAAACACAGGATTTGAAGGGAGACCTTGGAAAGGGCTTCCAAAGCTAGGTGCTAGAAGCGAGAATGTGGATTTCTAGTTTATCATAGCAGAGACACGGGGAGGAACGTTGAAGTGGAGGAAAGTTTAGAGTTTTAGTGCTGAAGATCTATAAAAAATCAAAGTAGTAACAATGGTAAACAAGAAGCTTAGGATGCAGTGCTTTGAGTTTGTGTGTCATAATTGGCTAAGGAAGCTTACACTGTAGCATGAGTCCCTAAGACGAAATATTGAAGGATTGGTGGCAAAACATAAAGATTATTGTTGGCAGTGTCTTCTTGGCCAAGAAATCCTTCAAAGCTCTTGTAACTACAAGTCTTGCGGGCCTTGTGAGCCATGCAGTGCAGATGTGAGCCAAACTCACCTTTCCTGTCTATGTAGAAGAG
The DNA here is from genome assembly GCF_028551555.1 of Melozone crissalis. Taxonomy (NCBI): domain Eukaryota; kingdom Metazoa; phylum Chordata; class Aves; order Passeriformes; family Passerellidae; genus Melozone; species Melozone crissalis. The sequence continues at coordinate 7,227,631 of NW_026535850.1, read as the reverse complement.
AAGAAAAAGCAATGGCATCATCTAAAAAACTCGGAGGTCTGCTCTCTAGCTCGTTCCAAACTCCCTCAAATCCCCCAAAGTGGCATTTAGCTACAAAGAGATGACAAGGACTCTTAGTGCTGGCTCTTTGACTCCACAGCAGCTGCTTTAGAATCTTTCACTTAACCCTGTGTAGTCATGTGCCAGAAATGGATCATTTGAAGAAACTTTCCAAGTGACTTGCATGGAGGTTTGTTTGAAGGGTATTTGAGGAGAAAGGCTCCCAGCAGAGGCCTGGGCTTTGGCCTAGCTGTGTCCCCTGCTGATTGTGAAGTGTGCCATCAGCTGAAGGGCTTTCTGGGCTAAAAATATCATCAAGTCACTTGGACTTGCTCTTTTAGGCCTCTAAGAGCTGGACCCAATTTCGGGCACATTTGGAGACCTCATCTGTGGGTGGATGGACCACCTAGGATTTTCCCAATTGCTGGGAATGGTTCTCCGGGTCCCTGGTGTAAAACGGGGCTCCCCAGCAACTGCGCATCTGCAAGATGATAAACAATTGTCTTGGTTTGAAGAGAGAGGTGCCTGCTAAGGAAGGCAGAAGCCTTCTCTGAAATGGAAAATGTAAATGTCCTCCCTTCAAATGATTCTCATTTAGTAATTCAAATTCTCTCAGGGAAAGATATGGGGATAGGACTGTGCCCGCAGAGCCGGGCAGCGTTTGCTGGTGGTCTGAGCCCTTCCCAAAGATCCTGTGCGGGCTGTCTTAGACACCTGGGGGGGCCAGGCATTCCTTCCAGCCTGGGCCACTTTGGCTGGGCTGGGGGCGGCCCCAGGGCAGAAGGCAGTGTGTGCAAGGGCCCTGGGTAGCACGCTGCAGCACGGTCCGGCACTGGGACGGGTTCCCCATTGATGTAGCACAGCGGAGCCCGGGCTGGCTCTTGGGAAAACTGCGGCGCTGCGCCAGGAGTGGGGAACGGCCAAGGCGTGGGTCCTGCCTGCGGCTGACCCTGCTGAGCCACTGCTCAGTGGTTCAGGATCTACTAACTGCAGCACGGAGCAGCCAAAAAGAAGGAGGAGGCTCCTCAGTTGTGAGGTTCCACAGGCAAAGGTTTATCCCAAGGGAAGGATTCAGCAGCATAGATCCACCAGCACTTCTGTGCATGAGATTTTATCGGGGTACAACTCAGGGGGGCGGATACAAAGGATTGAGCAAAAAGGAATCTGCAGGGGAGGAGCGAGGGGATTCCATCAGTTGCTTGGCACTAATTAGGACAGATGAGAGGAAAGGGTAGGTCACATGGGCCAGAGGGGCTTCCAGCAATAGGGAATTCCAAAGGGGTGGTGCAGTCAGGGATTGGTCCAAGGCAAAAGTGACAGGGAAGGTTCAGGAATAAAGAGCTGGATTATCTTGAGAGGCAGGGAAGGAGCTGGAACAAAGAGCGGGGAATGGCATGAGGGACAGCTTTGAGGGAGGGAAAAACCTAGGGGTAAACCAACTTGGGGAAAATACGGGGTACATGAAAAGAAACCATTCTACCATAACTGATAAATAAACACGAACCGGAACACCCCAGGGAAATGGGCACAGCATCAATCCCGTCTGACTTTGAGAAGCGTTTGAACAACTTGGAGCAGTCACGCAAGCTTTTAGACACTACATCAAAAGTAGAAAGTGTACGATAGTCAAGAGCGGGAAAAAGAGCTCCCTGCAGCCATGGTGGCAGCTCTGGATCGGCACCAGGGAGAGGACTGATGTAGGCGTGGTTGAAGCAGAGGCAGGGGCGAAAATAGCAGAAGCAGAGGAGGTTCAAAGCAGCCACAGACCAAGCTGCGGCCAAATCAATGTGCATCTTGTAAGAAATCAGGACACTGGAAATAGGGCCAGTGCCCAGAGTTAGGAGACAAAGTACACTAAACTCTTGCAGCCACTCTAGATGATAAGAAATGACCGAGACTGGCAGTTCTTACCCTGGCAGGCCACTGTTTAAAATACAGCTAAAGAATGATGAAGAAGTTGAAATTTTAAGAAATAGCGGAAACACATTTTCACTCTTGAATCAAGCACTGATACCCAAAAGTGAAAACTATTTTCAAGCACTAGGAGCAACTATAGAGCATCCATAAAATGCATTCTTCCTGAAACCACTTCGATGTAAAATCAAGAAGAAAATGGGAATACATCAGTTTCTTTATTTACCAAACTCACCCAAATCTGTCCTATGCAGGGATTTGCTTGAAAATTTGGAAGCAACAGTTCCATTTAGAAAAAGAAAACTTCAATGGAAGGTACCTGAAGACAAATGTGCGGTTTTAGCAGTAGGACTGACAATTGACACCAGACCAACAAACAAGAAGAACTAGTTAGAGGAAGTATTGAATCAGGTATACCCAAGAGTATGGGATACTGATAGCCCAGGAAAATCCAAACGAGCAGACCCTATGAAAATTGAGCTACAGACAAGAGTTAGGGCAGTCAGAAAGCAATACCCTTGAAGATTAGAAGCTAGGAAATAAGTCGAACCCAAATAAGTTCGGATCCCCGAACACTCCCAGGACTCCAAAATGATCCCCCACATCTCTGTACAGCCCTCCGGAAGCTCTCCAAACCCTGCAGGACATCCCAGTGCCATCCCAATTTTCCTCAAAGCCCACTCTGGATGACCCTGAAGCAGAATCAAGACCCTCTATATTCCTCTAGAACTCCCAGCCAAGCCACTGTGGGCTCACTTTCCCCGAGCTCAGGCGACCTGGGTGCTGCCAACCACTTTCCCCACTCTGAGGGCTTTTCCTCACTCCAGGACGCCCATCCCCTCCATTGTCACTCACTCCGTTGTGCCACCAGTGACAGCCCCTACTGACAGCCACGAGCAGGAACAGGGGGGTCCTGCCAATATTCACAGCCACTACTGGGGCCAGAGGGGACACACCTTCGACCCTGGGAGTCCTGAACATCCCGGCGACCCTGCGTGACTCCACCTGTGACCCAGGGTGAGCCAGATGTCACCTCCAGGTCCACCTAAGGTGTGAGTGCCTTGAACGCGTAGTGCCCGTCCTGTCCCAGCAGGTTGGTGGCCATGCACTGGTAGGTGCCTGAATGTCTCACATCGATGTCCCCAAGCTCCAGGAGGGGACCCCGAGCCACCTCGTGCCCCTTGTGCAGCCAGGTGACAAGTGCTGAGCCCACCTGCACTGAGCAGCGCAGGGTCACGGCATCACCTGCATGCACCTGGTGTGCCAGGGGACCAGGGGCGATGGTGGCATTGGCCACGGGCACTGTGGGGACAGAGACAGGGCTGAGGGCACTGGGCAAGGTGGAATAGCGGTGCTGTGGGTGGAGTCACCCCCAGCCCGAGGGTCCTGCTCACCCAGGATGGTGACATTCAGGAGGACACTCAGCCACACTGTCCTGGCATTGGTACTGACCACTGTCATTGTCCCCAACATGGCGCAGCTCCAGGTGGGGGCCGGTGCCTGGCAGTGCCCCTGAGCCCTCCCGGTGCCAGGAGGACAGAGGACCTGTCCCAGCAGCCACCGCACAGCTCAGCACCAGGCGGTCCTTGAGTGCCACCTGTGCCCCTGGGGGACTGCGCCCACTGGGGGACCCCTGAGTGTGGGACCTCTGCAGGAGGGGGGGACAGCAGGGGACAGTGAGGGACCTGGGGGTCTGTCAGGGAGGGGCAGGGGAACCCCAGTGAGGGCAAGGGGGTGCAGAGATGAGGGGTATGGAAAGGAACTCTGAAGAAGGATGCGGGTTCAGGGAGAGGACACTTGGAGAAGAAGAGGGGGGACCTCAGGAAGGGGTTGGTTTGGGGCACTGTGGGGGTGTTGCTATAGAGCACAACAGAGCAAAAAACACCACAACTCCATCAGAAGGGTGTAAAAGAGAGATTTATTATAGTTTTTTTAATAGTTTTTCAAGATATTTACATTTACTTAAAAGACACATTCAGTGCCCATTGGTCGTAAGAGAGAAACAAAGTTCTCAGTAGGTGTACAAGGAGCCACGTCATTCTGTGAGCCAGCTAGAGTCCGTATCTTTTAGCTTTCTCTCCTTCATCATGTCTCCGAGGTGACAGCCTCGGCGTCTTCCTCGGGAGAGATACGAGGCTTTCCTTATCTTTAGGAAGCCTTTACTGACGCACAAGAACAGCACAAAATGCCTTTCCTACAATTCCCCCTTTTTGTATTTGACCCAGAAACACAACTGCTAAGGACTTTTGCAGGGTCCTTGCAATAATCCAAGCAGACAGAGGATCCATTCTTCATTCACTTACAGATAACCAACTTCTTCCAACTCCACAACACACACCCTCACAATCCTAACATTCATATACAAACAAGGTCCATAAAAACAGATCTTCAAATACCGTTACAGACCTCACAATTTTCAGATGACACATTTGTAGCAGAATGACACCTTCACCTCTAATCAAATAACTTTCTCCCACACAGAATCAGAGACCAAGTCATCTGCCTAGTCACCACTTAGAACCAAGTAGCATCCACTTAACTTTACAATTGGTTGCTGCTCTCATAACCAACCTAATTGCTCGAAGTCTGGACTTCAGCAACTAATTCAACCCTTATGCAAAGGCAACATTTCTCCCTGAGGTACATCAAATTCCCCTATTTTTGGAACTGTGTGTGCCCTGCAAAAGGAAATGGTACAAGACACATTTCTCAGTACTACCAACCTCTCTATAGGAGAATTCAAAGAAAAGAAGCAAAAGTAACATCCATTACCTTAAATTTTTGATTTTCAGCGTAAGCCTGTAACTCCCTTTACTCTGTCTTGAATTACCATCTTTACCATACATTCCTTGAGGGTCCATGCTTCCATCCACCTAATAATCAACGCAATTACCTACTCATTTTGCTTCTGCTGTAGAACTACTTATCCTGTCCTTTTCTTTGGGTTCCAAATAAGGTTTAACGAAATGGACAGAGACACAACGATGTCCATTTTCTGTTAAAATGCATGCATATCCTCTTCCCCATGTTACTAATTCCACTGGGCCAGTCCACCTTTCTGTGATTAAGTCTTTTACCCATACCTTAATACCTTTCTTAAAGCTTGGCTGTTTTGAATTCAAAGACAGAAAATGATAGAATATAGGAGACACATGTAAGTCAGGTAAAGGACGCAAAAAGTTTAAGACATAAATGGCTTTGTCTAATCTCACTTGAGGCAATTCCCTTTGCATTCCCCATTTTTGTTTTTGTACCTAGCACTTCAACACACCATGATCACGTCCAATAATTGCTTGGCCTGTTGAGGCATAAGGAATACCAGTGGAATGATCAACACCCCAGGCACAAAAAACCACCTGGAATTTCTTTGAAACATATGCCGGGCCGTTATCCATCTTTACATGTGATGGAACAACTAAGATGGAAAAGGTGTGGCAAAAATGATAAATAACATCCCGAGATGTTTCACCTGCCAACGCTGAGGCAACCATGGCATGAGAAAAGGTGTCAATTGTAACATGAACATACTTTGACAGCCAAATTCAGGCATTTTTGTAACATCTGTTTGCCATTCTTGCAAAGGGAGTAAGCCTCTAGGATTAGTACCGTAATATTGTGAAACATGAGATGTATGACGATGAGGGCAAGAAGAAATAATTGACTTTGCTTCACTATGTGATAATTTAAATTGCTGCTGTAGTGTCTGAGCACCGTGATGAAAATTTGGTGAGATAGAACAGCTTGCTATAACACATTAGGCACCATTTTTACTGCTGAGGCAGCCACAAGGGAATCCACATAGGCGTTACCTTCAACAAAGAATCCAGGTAGCGATGTATGGCTACAAATATGCATAATGAAATAAGAATGCTTTTAATTATGAATAACAGTCCACAATTTCAACAACATAACAAATAATGGTTTCTCCTTTACATTATAAAACACAGCTTGATCCAACTGTATTACTAAATTAGCATCATGAACAGAATCAGTAACTATATTTACGGAACTAGGAAATAAGGTAAAGGCTAAGAGTATGGCACAAAGTTCAATTAATTGAGGAGACTCTTGTTGAACCATTACTTCATATTCCTAGTGGTCATCTTTCTTCCAGGCTACAGCAGCTTTTCCAGTTCTTCCTGATCCATCTGTAAAAACTGGCACAGCTAAAAACTGTCACAGCTTCCCCTGGCACAGAAGAGCAAAGTTGTTTCCCCTGAAAAGGAATCCTCTTAGTGAAATTCAAAATAGGATGAGAAGGTGTGCTGGTTTGATGGGGAAATGGAAATTCTGGGATGCTGTAGTCAAACCAATGTGTGCTCAGATTTTAATATTGGCACCTGATGTAGCCAGTGAGGTTTGGACACACCTCTGAGAACACACAGGAATTAAAAACCAGAGCTGCGCCCCTGGGAAGCTCTCTTGAGACTTCGAGGGAAAGAAGTCAGATCTCCCTCCACCGTCCAGCTGCTGCTGCTGGGTGGGGGAGAGGCAGCCATGTGGTAGGCCTGGGCCTGGACAGAGATGGGGGGGAGAGGAGGCCCTTGAAGATAGAAGGGTGGAGGAGCACCAAGAGACATCGGGCAGCCTCCCCTCCCCCCATCCCCAGGAGAGAGAGAGAGGGAGAGCCGGCATCTGAATTTGATAGCGGCCGGCCCGGAACGAGAAGAGGGGGGAGCGTGGGGAGAAGGTGCCCGGCCAGAGCAGCGTGGGAGTTCCGGAGCTCTAAGACAAGCAGAGACTGAAATTTTTAACCCTTTTCTTGCATGATTGAGACCTTGCAAATGCTGATCCTCCTGAAGCTGAATGAGAAGAGAGCTAAGCGATGAGATAAGAAGGGATTAGCCACGAAGAAAGTAGAGAAGACTCTTGAATGAGGGGAGAGATGATAGAGTAGCCTTTTGGCTGGACTTTTTTTGTGTAGCCATAGACTGAACCATTTTTTTTCCTGTGACATAGAGACTGCATTTAGGGGGAGGCAGTGCCTCAGAACCAGGAGGGTTCAGTGTGGGTACCCCTCAGCCCCAGGGGGTGGAAAAACTAGAGGGGACAGATGTCCGGAAGGAAAGACTGTGCCTTTTTTAGAGTGAAACAAGACATCCTTGAAAGACAACCCTAGAAGCAGTTCTGGTCCATGCACAGTAGTGAAAGCACTAAGCATAGAAGGAAGGTGTCACAATAGCACAGAACTTTCCGAGCAGTGCTGAGTGACATAGAAGCACACGAAGTTTCAACGTGTTTCCAGGAGAAGCCTATAGTGCAAGAAGGACTCCTCTCCTCTTCATGAACTGAGGATTGAGTATTCTAAAGAGTGGTGCCAGACTGAGAGTTAGTGATTTAGGAGAATGTATTGCATTGAGAAATTTGGTGGAGGGGAGGAGAAAATTGCTTTTGTAAGGTTTTCATTTTCCTTGTATTTTTTTTTTCTTCTTTTCTTGTAGTTTAGTTAATAAAGTTTTCTTTATTTCTAAGCAAGAGCCTGCTTTGCTTATTCCTAGTCACATCACACAGCAGACACCAGAGAGAAGGTATTCTCATAGAGGCACTAGCATTGTGTCAGAGTCCAACCATGACAGAAAGTAAATGATATACTATTTGACCTGTAAAGGAAGATAAAGCAGATTGTAGCTCATGATTGTTTTGAAAACACCACTCAAAATACCATTGTTGTACTGGTATGACAATAGTTACAGGACCATGGCCTAAGGTGTCATGGCAGCGTCTGCGACCTTTGATAATGATGTCTGCAAAAAGCTTGTACAGACCTGGAGCTGTTTTTCAGGACCTGAAAGATAAAAATATCCAGTCCAAAAGACATGCAATTTTTCTTCCCTTTTATCATTCTATTGACACAACAATCTGCATGATATTTCATCATCTCTCAAAATAAAGAATTGCACACCAACAGAAACATCTATCCTTGTAACAAATCCAGATGTCAAGGCTAATTCAACTTCTACAGCCTTTTTTGCTGCAGTGGTCAAATGTCTCTCATCGGTAGAGGAAGTTTTCCCTGATAGTAAGTCATACAAAGGTTGTAGTTGGTGATTAGTTATCCCCAAGTATGGCCTAAGCCAACCTATTGCAACAACCAATTTCTGCACATCAGCAGAGGTTTTAATTTCAATGTCCAATTTTACAGGTTAAGGCCCAATTTGTGTATTGGTGACTATCAACCCCAAATATTTCCAAGGCATCTGTCTTTGAACTTCCTCTGGGGCGATAACCAAACCAACTAGAGTGTACACATCGTCCAGCAGTTTGAGGGCATTGGGTCTTCACATGCCCTGATTCTTCACAAGCTGAACATCTGGGTGAGGACTTTATGACTTTGCCAAAGCGGTCATTTTATGCTCAACCGAACCAACCTTTGAGCAAGCAACTACAAGATCAGACAGCAAGGGATCTCCCAGTAAAGAATCAATAATTCCCCTGCAATCATCGTTCGCATTTTCCTGTGCTAGCTGTCTGCATAAAATTTACCTCAACTTATCATCTTCTACTTGCTTCTCAAGGGCTGCAGCAACCCTCTCCAAAAACTGCAGAAAAAGTTCCTTCACCCCTTGCTGGATGGTAATATACCTTGTTTTAGGAGCTGCCATCGCCATTGTTTTAAGTAAGGCACTCATACCCAGCTGCTGGGCCTGTGCCAGAACCAGGGGGTCCCATCTTGCCTGTAAATACAGGTTAGAGAATGGTCCATTGCCCAGCAAGGCATCAACTCCCACAGCATGACGTAGATCATGCTGAGGTAACTGCATATTGTCCAATGCTATTCTTTCAACCATTTGTTTCCAGGTAGCTTGAGACACACCATACTGCACTGGCTGAAACAGAATCCTAGAAAGGTGAACAATATCATAAGGGGCGAGTACATCAGCATTTAAAACACGAATCACTTGCATCACCTGTGAAGAGTTAACACCATACTGATCTACTTTTGACTGAAAGTCCTGTACAACCCTCCATGCAAAAACCTGATGACTATCTTGTCCTGAATTAGGAACAGCTTTGAAAACAGGAAAAGCCACAAGCCCACCAGAAGCAGCAGCAGCAGCAGCCATCTCCATCCTTTTAGGTGGACCTATTTTCTCTAACAAATTCCAATCTCCCACTTCAGCTGCTTTCATTCTCACATGCTCCCAAAATTGTAAAGAGTGTCAAGGAGTCACAGCCACCTGGCAGGGAGGCAGAGCACAAGAAACAGCTGGCCTGGATCTGCTACGAGGTCTAAAAAATTCCTGCGTCTTTTTAGGTGTACTTTCAACTGGCAGTTCATTGTCAGAACTATCACTAGACAAAGAAGGACACAATGTTAAGGATTGAATTTTTCAACCAGTTCAGGAGGGAGGAGGAGGGCAGACGGTGCAACAGGGGACTGAGCAGAGGCAGATGACTCGAAGGAGGGCAGAGAAGGGGTGGATGGCTCAAGGGAAAGCAGGGGCTGGAGCAGCCGACCAAGGGGAGGGTGAGGGGGGAGCAGATGGCCCAGGGGGAGACAAAAGGGCCAATGACCCAGCCTGTTTTTCACTTCACTTCTGTAACTTCATTTTTGCTAACTGCTGTGCAGGCGTAAGATACTTTGGTTTTGTACTCAGTTCAATTAACGGCTGAGCAGGTGAACTATGCACAGGTTTAACATGGTCTTCTGGAGATAAATACCAAGAAACAGTCTTAGCCTGCCGTTTGATTCTCACAATAGCAAACCCTGGGGGAACCTCCACAACAGCTGCAGCAGCCTCCTCAGGGGGAGATACATTGACAGGCTCAGCCTCATCTTCCACCTGTTCCTCTACTTCAGTTTCTTGCTCTAATTCCTGCTCCTCCAGTTCCTCCTCGCTATCTTATTCTGCTTTCCATTCCTTCAATGCCTCATACAACAGTCTCCAGGTAGTAGCCAAATGGACAACCGTCTTATCCCCCTTAGATATCACTTCCCATAGTCTCTTCCAAACCTCTTTCCATGCCCAGACACTGAAGGCATTGTCGGCATCAGCTTCAAAGTCCTGTGATTTACACCATATCAGTAAGCTACAAAGAGCATAATCAGAAGCTTTAACATTTTTCCTTTTCAATAAAGATTTCCATGTGGACAAAATAGTCCTTTCCTTGTTTGATAAATTATGTCCCATTATTTTTCCCAATTATTCACCTCGAATCAGATGTTTGAATTAGGTCTGGACCTCTGCAGCATCCTTGCTGCCTTCACTCAGTTTTAGGGTACCCTTCACCTTTTTTCTCTCTTTTTTCTTTCCATTTTTTACAGTCCAGTTGCAATCACGGGGGGCAGGCACCAGATGTGGCTATAGAGCGCGACACAGAGCAAAACACCACAACTCCATCAGAAGGGTGTGAAAGATTTATTAGAGCAACATGTTGCTTTTATAGTTTTTCAAGATATTTACATTTACTTGAGACACATTCAGTGCCCGTAGGTCATAAGAGAGAAACAAAGTTCTCAGTGAGTGGCCAAGGAGCTACATCATTCTGTAAGCCAGCTAGAGTCTGTATCTCTTGTCTTTCTCTCCTTCATCGTGTCTCCATGATGACAACCATTGTGTCTTCCTCAGGAGAGATAGAGGACTTTCCTTATAATCAGGAAGCCTTTGCCGGCTCACAAGAACAGCACAGAATGCGTTTCCTACACTAAACTATAAAATATTTATCACATTAAAATATATTTTCTACACTGAGATTAGGGTAAAAAGGCTGACAATTTTTAGTGTATCAAAACAGTTAAAAAGTGACTAGAAAGTGCATTATATCAGAATAATTTGCAATAACCAATATAATAGTGAAAGCCAATGACTACATAGTCCTTCATAACAGAGAAAAGGTGTACTGGAGGATTTATTTACCTTCTTCTTATCCTACTCTGATTTTATCATCAATAAATTCAATTCATATCTCTAAATCATAAGCAGTTTTACCCGTGACAGGATTTGATGAGTGATCTCTCCTAGTCCTTGTCTCAACCCAGGAAGCCTTTGCTCAATTTTCTCTCCCCATCCAGGTGTGGAGAGCAGTGAGAGAGAGGCTGTGGTGGGTGCAGGGCATCCGGCCACTGTCCATCCACAGCCAGGCAGGGAGGAGGAGGAGGGTCCAGGTCAGGTTGTTGAGCAGACTGGTGTGGGATTTGCAGTAGTGCTGGGGCTATCTCAGTGTCTTGGGGACAGGTACAAAATTATATATTGCTGCATTTCTGGACTGGTTCCCCCACATGTCCCCTTGCAGCGGCAGTTTGCAGCCAGCCCTGCTCTGAAAACCATCAAAGGCCCTCCCAGAGCCTCTGCTTCGGCTCCCTTTGGGTTTTGTGCTTCTTGAAGAGCTGAGCAAACCACAGGCAGGCCTTTTTCCACCCACACAATTCTCACCTCTGCAGCAGCTCTAAAGCTGCCAGAATCAAAGGCAAGGGGGCAGGGGGGACCCTCAGGTGCTGGCTGCCACCTGGGCTGGCCAGAGCAGGGCTGGGCAATGGCCATCCCTGTGCAGTGGGGCTGGGCCATGGCTGGGCCCCACCCTTGGATGGCCACTGGCTTCACAGAGCAGGAGTTTGGGAGCTCCTTCCTGCCCAGGGCTCCATTCCCCAGCGGCTCTTGCCGGCTCAGATCCTGCAGGGGACGAGCAAGAATGGAGAAGTCTGGACCCCCCTGGAGCTGCCATGCACCAGGACAGGAGTCCCTTGTCCAGCATGTGTCGCCCCTGGAATAGGGTTCCCCCAGGACAGGTACCCCCTGGTTGTGCCCTCCCAGGACAGAATCTGCCCTCCCCCGTGTGGCACTCAGCACAAAAGGCCTCTTCCTTCTTCTGTGCAGGAAAGAGAAATTGTTGGGGGGGCACTGTCAGACACCCACATCCCCCACAGCCTCCCCAGCCCTCCCTGCAGACCCTTCAACTCTGCTTCCCCCACGCTGGGCTTCCCTCAATCTGTTCCCTGCTCAGGTGCCCCCCAGGATCATGAAGGGATGAACTAGGGTCTTGTGAAATTGAGAGAAATTGAGAAAAATAATGGAAATGGAAATAAAGAGGGGAAAAAGCCCTTGGGGGCTGGGGGAACACAGACCCAGACCCTGTCAGAATCTCCCTGCCATGACCCTCCCAAACCACAAGCACCCTGGGGGGACTTTGCTGAGCCCTGGGTCACCCCAAAATCTGATCCAGCCAGGGAAGGAGCTTTGACCCACGGGCTCACCAAGCCACTGCCCATTCCTGGCACCCTCATTCCCCAGGGATCCCAATCATGGGACCCTGATTCCTTCCATCCGCCCTCCCCTGGACCTCCCATCCTTGTACACCCATTCCCCAGGACCTCCCTGTCCCAGCACCCAATTCTTAAGGAACCCTCTCCTGTTCATTCCAACCCCTGAAAGGCCCCTTTCCCCAGGACCTTGATTCTCTAAGGAACCCCTATTCCCACGGGATCCCTCATTTCCCCAGCATCCCCACCTCATGACCCCAAATCCCTGGAGCCCACGTTCCCCTGGAACTCCCATCCCTGAGTCCCCCCAGCCCAGTGAATCCCCAGTGATTCCCCCTCATCAGCACCCCCATTCCCAGGGACCCCCCATTCCCCTGGACAGTCATGTCCATGTCCCCCAAAGGCCCTGAGCCCCCCAGTCCTGGGAACCCCATGTCCCACCTTGTCCCACCCAGGCTTGTCCCCATCCTGTCCCCGCCCTGCTCACAGCCTGTGCCCAGCTTGTGGCCATCCTGCCCCCACCAAGGGCCACCTACGCATGGGGATGAGACCTGACCTCGCTTCTTTCCCCTTTGGCTGAAGAGCAACCACCCAGGGGACAGCCACCCCCTGCAGCGAGTGACAGCCAGTGCACATGGCGGGGGACACCGGGATGGCCGGGAAGGTGGCACTGCTCCTGTGGCGTGAGTGCCCTGGGCACGGGCCTGACACCCCAGGGATGGGGAGGGGAGGGGGCACAGGGGGGCTGTGGGGTCCCCTGATGTCCTCAATGCCAGCAGAGCCAAAGCATGGGGTCTGCTGGGGTCGTGGAGTGGTCATGGAGACAGGAGAAGGGGGACAGGAACATGGGGACAAAAAAGGCGGGACAAGGGTTTGGGGAGGCATCATGGGGCTGGTGGGGGTGACCTGTGCCAGCACAGGGTGGCCGTGGCATCCTCAGTTCAGAGGTGTCCACAGTGTCCCTATGTCCTGCCTGAGCAAGGGGTGGCTGCAGTGTCCCTGTCCACAAGGAGTCCATGTCATACAAGGACAGGTGGGGACAGCCCCCCACCCCCCCTACCCCCGTGCCTCTGTCCCCATGGTGCCACCCCCACTGAGCCATGTCCCTTCTGCCTTCCAGCCCAGACCCTTGGCCTCACTGGTGAGTCCTTGGGGATGCCATGTCCCCACCCTGCTGTCCCCAGTCCCACACTGGGCCTGGCAGGCTGGTGTCTCCTGTCACCCACAGGTGCCCAGACCACCCAGCTCCTCGTGGAGCCCCCCTGGAGGCCGGCGGTGCTGTGGGACCGGGTGACACTGACCTGTCAGGGCTCGGGGACCATTGGTGCCACCACCTGGTACAAGGACGGGAAGCACTGGGGGCAGGTGGAATGCGACCACCTCAATGTCACCGAGAGTGGCACCTACACATGTGACAGGCCTGGCAGTGGGCGCAGCCCCCCCGTGAGAGTCGTAGATGGTAAGGGGGAATCTTAACTCATCACGGTGGCCCTCGATAGGTCTGGGTGGGCTCCATTTCGTAGGTGGCCTCACACCCCCCGCATGGCGAGAGCCTGTGCCCTGCACACAGGGAAATCCCATTGCACCCCAGTGCACCTCAGTGCACCCAGATGTCCTCGGTGCCGTGGGGACCCACCTAGGACCTCTCTCAAGCCCCTCAGTGAGATGGTAGTCTCCTGTCCTACAGACGAGCTGGTGCTGCAGATGCCAGCATGGGCACTGCTGGAGGGGGACACAGTGACACTGCGCTGCCGGGGCCGGTGGAACAGCCCAGTACCCAGGATGTGATTTTACCAGGACGAGAAGGACCTGACAGAGTCCCTCAGAGGGACCGAGCTGTCCCTGCAACCCCTGCAGCGGCACCACAGCGGCCACTACCTCTGCGAGGGCTTTCTGAGGTCCTGGCCATCACGGTCAGCACCAGTGACAGTGACAGTGCATGGTGAGCACCCCCATGGCTGGAACTCCAATCTCCTCATACCCCCAAAAATACCTCCCAGCAGACTCAGAGTGACAGTCCTCACCTCCCCTCTCCTTCCCTGAGCTCTTCCCTGTGCAAGTGCTGGAGGATCCCCCCAAACCCACTCTGTGGTCCCCCCTGACTCTCAGCTGCCTCAGCACCCCCAGCCCCCTGTGGCCCCGAGCCCCCCTCCTGCACATGTTCTATTGGGACGGGCAGGTGATGGGGGGCCCACAGGGGTCCCCACAACTGCTGGTGCCCACCGTGGGGGTCTCCCACTCGTGGAATTACAGCTGCCAGGTGCACTCTGAGGGGGGGGCCGTGCAGAAGAGCAGCGCCCGGCTCCACGTCACGGTGCGCAGTGAAAGCGGGGATGGGCACTGGGAGCCCCCACAGCCTCCTTGAGCGCTCTGGTTGGGCACCTCCATGTCCCCCAGACACATTGTTGGGTCCCTCTGCCCAGTGTCCCCTCTCCCCTCTGTGGTGTGACCCCATTCCTGACATCCCCCACCACACCCATCCCCTCCCTCCCTATCCCCTCACACTGGCTGCCAGCCCCTCGCTGTGGCCTCAGCCCTGTCTGTGTCCCTGCAGTGCCTGTGGACAATGCCACCATCACACCCGGTGTCCTGGAGCTGACACCACGGGACACAGGGACACACAGGGACACAGGTGGGGTCACACAGTGTCACCAGGGAGTGCAGGACCCCTGGGGTGATGGGTGAGCCTGATGTGTCTCCCTCTGTTACTTGCAGCGGCCGCAGGGGTGAGTGGGGCCTTTTTGTTCCTGCTCCTGCTTATGGGTGTCATTGTGGCTTGGTACCACTCGCACTGCCTGGGTAGGTGACAATAGGGGAACAGGGGTCCTGGAGATCAGTGGGAAGGCCCCCAGAGAAGGGGGCCATAGGGCTGCACATACAGCCCCTGACTTGGGAGGGGCTGAGCCCCCAGTGACCATGGCTCAGAGCTCTGGGAGCTGTTGGAGGGTCCTGCAGGGATGTTGGGGGTTCTATCAGGGGTCCCCATCCCTGCCAGGCACGGGGTTCTGGGAGCTCAGGGTGTTGGTGCAAGTGGCGTGGGTCAGGGATACTGGGGGTGCATCAGGGATACTGGGGGACCCTGGGAGGAATTGTGTGTCTGGTGGTGGTTCAGCATTCCCAAGGGTGGATGGGAGCCCCTGGGTCTCCAAACTCACCCCTCCAGTTTTCCTTTGCAGATGCCAGGAAGCACCAGGAAAGGTGAGTGCAGCCTCCAGCCATGATACACCTTTTACCCAAACTCCCAGCACCTCCCATCCCCTTCCACACACCCCCTTATTCCCACAGGCCCCCCCTAGACCCCCTGGCACTCCCAGTGGAGGATCCTCAGGCAACGTACATGGAGCTGCACAGGCAACCGTGGGAACCCAGTGACATCTATGAAAATCTACACCAAAAGTTGTGATGCTCTGGGAAGTGGGAGGAACTGGGTGACACTGGGGGTGCTCCCTCCATGCCTCCTGTGGTTGCCCATCCTTCCAAGGGAGGTGGTCATGAGTCAGGGGGAGGCTACACAGGGCACCCTGTGCTCCCCATTTCCTCTCCCAGTACCCCCAAGGGCTCCCCCATCCCTTTGCTGCTACCTGCAGGGGCTCCCCAGCCCCATCCAAGTGCCCAAGTACCCTCAGGGACTGCCCCATTCTCTCCCCACAGTGCTTGCAGTACACCCAGGGCTTCCCCATTCCCCCTCCCACTACCCCTGTCCCATCCCGCTGTAAAAGGGGGAGTCGGGGAAGATTTTGCTGAAAGGTTTCTCAGATGAAAATGAAGCACAAAAGTGGCAATATTATATCTGAGAACAGTTTCTTGATAAAGGAGGATAAGTGTTTGTACCGAAGGGGAAGAGAAGGGAGTAGAACGGGAAAAGGATAGAGACAGAAACAGAAGACAGGGACAGCGTTACCGCAAGGAGCCCGGGCGCTCTGTGGGCATCAGCTAAGCAGATGGAGTGTGTGTGCTGCAAGCCAGGGCGAGCCCACATGGCTTTTGTGAGTGGCTGGGCGTGATTTCCAAGGACGGCACCTGCGTGTCTCTGGCATGGGCGAGCGATGGCTGCAGGCTGGCTGCTGCGGGCTGGCTGCGGGCTGGTGCTGCGGCACTGGTGGCTCTGGGCTGGCTGCTGTGGGCTGGGGCTGCAGTGGGCAGGTGCAGCAGGCTCGGTGCTGTGGGCAGCACGGGAAATGCGGCAGAGGCGGTGGGTGGGTGCAGGCAGCATCTGCTCCATTGGGGAGCAATGAAGGAACATCCAGGACGAACAGGAATGAGCTGCCTCGGGGAAGCAGCAAAGCAGGGAAGAATGGATGCAGGCAGGGAAGAAGGACCACCGGGAGGAAAAGTTGAGGCGGGGGGAGTACCAGTGATATTTTTGCCTGACGACTAGGAGGAATGATGCATCTGACTCCATCTTATCAGAAGGCTAATAATTAGTATACTAAATTATTCTATATGATATTACATTACATTTAAACGGAATCTGACAAGCACTCAACTGCACTCCACTGCACACAGTCTCATGACTTTCAGCCGACAGTCCCCACACACACACACCTGGATTCAACTGGTCAGTGAATCAAAACACTCACACCAGAATCCAATTATTAATTCCCTTCAGGTAAACAATCTTCCACGATTCATTCTACTTGCAAAGAACACAGGAGCAGTAAATGAGATAAGAATTGTTTGGATCATTCTTTGCTTCTCTCAATACTTCTCCCAGGTTCAGAGAATGTGAATCGCACAGGGAAGGAGGGTGAAGCTGACCCTCTGAGCGAGCCCCTGATCCCTCCAAGAAACCCAAAGCAAAACGCTCCTGTTGTGTCACAGTCTGCTGCTTTTATTTGCAAAGGGTCCTTCCAGAGCCCGATTTTCCCAGGCATTTTTCCCCACACATTTTTCCTGGCCATCTGTCCCACCAGCCAGTGGGGGTCACTCACAGCCCAATCACTGAAGCTTTCTCTCCCCTGATTCTCTGTTATGTGAAGCCTAGCCAGGGACAGGGTTCCCAGCACATGTACAATCCACAGAGTCATTTTCCACCTCATGTGTAGCATATGTTGAGACGTAAATCAAAACCAGATTTGTTCCTCTTAACCCCC
The DNA here is from genome assembly GCF_028551555.1 of Melozone crissalis. Taxonomy (NCBI): domain Eukaryota; kingdom Metazoa; phylum Chordata; class Aves; order Passeriformes; family Passerellidae; genus Melozone; species Melozone crissalis. The sequence goes on along the minus strand of NW_026535850.1, from coordinate 7,210,387 downwards.
ATGTGCTTAGTGGCTCTGCAATCCCCCTCCCAGTGCTCCCGCTAAGGTGGCTTACTGGTGCCCGTCCCAGTTCCAAGGGGGCACAGGACCTGGTTCTTTGCTCCTGGGACAAAAATGCAGCTCTTTGGTTAACCTGGCAGAAATGGTGTTTCTTTGTTCAGCTCTGTCAAGGAAGCTGAACAAGGTGGGAACCTCCCTCGGAATGGAAAATATGACCCCCTTCTCTCTGAACTATTGTAACTTTGAAATTATGGGGCTTTTAGGCAAAGATGTGGGAACAGGAATAACAGTTCTTCACTGGTATGTATTGTGAGAAATAAGTTAATGGAAGTTGACTTTCGCTGGATATTTTACAAATTGATATAACATTATTGATTATATTGTTGATTAAATATTGTGATGTTGTTGGGACAGTGATGTGCATTGTGGAGTGGCTGATGTTGTTGGGGTGGCCATCCATGTGTGGGGCCCAGTCATGGCCCAGCCCCACTGCACAGGGATGGCCATTGCCCAGCCCTGCTCTGCCCAGCCCCAGGTGGCAGCCAGCACCTGAGGGTCCTCCCTGCCCCCTTGCCTTTGATTCTGGCAGCTTTAGAGATGGATGGGAAATTGAGGAGAGCCATTCCCAGCAGCATTCCAGGAGCAACTTCCTCTGATAAATCCCTTTTTTTGAGAATGTGGAAGGGGCTCTACCCAGAGCAGGAGGTTCTGGCATTTCCCAATACAGGATGGAATAGCCTCTTTTTCCTTCATTCTATGGGAAATTACCATGTGAAAAGCTTTGGATTCAGTGGGTGGAAGCTCATGGAATTCCTCTCCCACCCCTTTTCCAGGGAGCTGGGAAGAAGCTCCTCAGCCCAGCGCAATATTCCCTGGATATAATGGAGGCAGTGTGGAAAACATCTCATCCACCAGCTGGGGCGGGATCTGGAATTCTTCTATTGGGAAAAACGGAGCTGCTGGCAAAGGCTGGGAGATCCTGGGATCTGGGAATCTTCCATTGGGAAGAGCAGAGCTGCTGGCAAAGCGTGAGAATGAAGCAGAATTCCCATCAGGCCAACACGGATGAGCAAGGGCCCCATGACACGGAAAAATTTCTGGGGTTCCTGTTCTGACAGGGATTGAGTCATTTTCCACCAGGATTTGGGAAAATTCCCTGACTTAGGGTCTGTCAGGGGAATTCACTGTGAGGAGCTGGGCAAGAAGAATCCTGGAGATGGAGGCCCCTGGGAATGGATGGGGTGCATGAAGGATCTGAAAAATTCCAGAGGGAAGAGAAGGAGAGGGGAGGGAAAAGGAGGGGGAAAGGGGAAAAGCGGAAAGAAAAGAATGGGAAGAGGAATCAGCTGTGGATCAAAGGGATTTTAGCTTCCACTTCCAATCCATTTCCTAAATTTTCTAAGGTTAAAGACCCCTCAGAGCTTCTGGACAAGGAAATTCCCACTGCCTGTTCCTGGGGTGAATTCCCAGCAGCGCCTTTGGTGAGCAGAACACCAGGAATGCACCGAGCCAGCAGCTCCCACTGCAGTGTAGAGACCATTCCAGACCTTTCCAAGGTAGAGCCGGCTTCTCCCATCCCACAAAATGGAAATTGAGTCCACAGAGAGAGGGACAGTCCAACCTCCTGAGGGAAAAGCCTTTGGCCTGTCAGGGTCCGTCCTAGTGGACAGATGACCTGATGGTTCGTAGGAATGATCTCAGAGTGCAAAACACCAACACGGTAGAAGGGGGTTTGCAGTGATAATCAAATCAAATGCAATTTTATTGAAATAGTCACAGCAAAAATGCAATAGAGGGATTAAGGGAGAGAAAAAGATAGAGAAAGAGAGAGAGGGAGAGCGGGAGGGAGAGGGGATATAGCTACCAACGCAGAGATGAAGTCCTTTGGTGCAGTCCAGCCGAGGGTCCGCCTGCTACGCTGGGGAGATCTCAAAGGCTCTAGCTAACTCAGAGGTTTTTATTACTGAAAATTGTGAGGGGGGGAGAAACAGATACAATAGGGAACAGATGTAACAGGTAGTCCATGTTCTCAGCAGTAAATGAGCTTGATAGATGTAACAGGTAGTCTATGTTCTCAGCAGTAAGCGAGAGCCATTGTTTTCTTGGTTCAGTGATCACAATCTGCAGGCAAACATCTCGCTTCGGTCAGCTTGCCTGCCCCACACACCTCCCCCGGGCTGGGGGTTTCAGTCCCAGTCCTTGGAAGGAGCAGAGGGGCCTTTCAGGAGCTTCATGTCTCAGTCCTTGGTGGAGAAGCTTCTCACATCTCCATCTGTCTGTCACGGTGGTTGTAAAACAGGTGAGGGTCTTCGGTAGGAAACCACCTGAAACTCAGGAGAAGTCCAGTCAGGCCGAGAGATGGGACAGCTTCCAGAGCCGCTATTGTTGCAAACGGGGCATGGTGCCCCCTTCTCTAGCATACAGCAAACAGTCCTGTGAAAACAATAGCTCAACACTGAGGTTTCAGGTCTCAGGGCCCGTGGCGTGTGACTTTTCTCCTTCAGAGCCAGATATAGACGGGAGGGGTCTTCTCTTCAGTGGTCTCCCAAGGACGATCCTGAGGCAGATGAGGGAAAATTCTGACAGACTCTCACACCCAGGGCATTGCCATGGCACAGGGGCAGGGAAAATGTATTGGCTGTATGCAGCAGTGAGAAAGGCACTGGCCCAGGCAGCTGCTGCCATGTGGGCACAAGCTCTGCTGCCCAGGAGGGTCCCGTAGTGCAGAGGTTTGCAGATGGACACGGAGCAGTCATAGCACATGATGGTCAGGAGGGAAAGCTCTCCTGAGATGAAGAACAAAAAGAAAAAGAGCTGTGCAGCACATCCTGTGTAGGAGATGTTCCTGGTGTCCCAGAGGAAATTGTGCATGGCTTTGGGGACAGTGGTACAGATGCAGCCCAGGTCACTGAGGGCCAGGTTGAGCAGGAAGAGGAACATGGGCGTGGGCAGGTGGTGGCCGCAGGCTACGGCGCTGATGATGAGGCCGTTGCCCAGGAGGGCAGCCAGGGAGATGCCCAGCAAGAGGCAGAAGTGCAGGAGCTGCAGCTGCCGCATGTCTGTCAATGCCAGCAGGAGGAAGTGCCTGATGGAGCTGCTGTTGGACATTTGCTGTGTCTTGGCATGGGGATCTGTAACAAAAAGTAACCATGGAATAGTTGGGTTTGGAGAGGACTTGAAATATCCCTGCACAGCCTTGGGGCACTTTCCCCCCCTGCCCAGGGCTCTGCTGCCTGGAGCTGTCCCTGCCAGCAGTTGCTTCCCTGTGCCCAGGGCTGGGCCCTGCCAGTGCTGCCAGAGCCCAGCCCAGCCCAGCCCTGGGGGCTCAGCTCTGCCCTGCAGACCCCTCTCAGCTCTAGCACTGCCCAGCGGATGCTCTGGCTCTGCAGGATCAGATGGCAACGTCAGAGCAACCCTGAGGAGACTGGAAAAGCGACACTGATGTGCAATCATAGCCTCCAATTATGTACTTTAATTAGTCCCTGGAGAGGCTTTGTCAGTAACAACGGACAGTGGGGCTCATTAATGCTTCAAGGTACTTCAGTTTTTTAAGCTACTTGGTGTTTTACTTTTGATACAGACTATGAGAAGGATTGTGCAGTCACAGCCTCCAATTATCTACTTTAATTAGTCCCTGTAGAGGCCTTATCATTAATGAGAGTCCATGGGGTTATTAATGCTTCAAGGTACTTTGGTTACTTTAAGGTACTTGGTGTTTCCCCATTTCATACAAACTCTATGACAAATTTGTGCAATCATGGCCCCAATTATCTGGTTTAATGAGTCCCTTGAGAGTTTTGTACTGACACTCAGTGGAGCTTATTAATACCTTGAGATACTCAAGGTTTTTAAGGTACTTTTGATTTTCTTTTCCACACTGATTCTCTGAGAGGTTTTTGTGCCATCCTGGCCTCCAATTCTCTCCTCCAAGGAGTCCATGAGGAGTCTGTGTTGGGGATGGACCTCAGTGGGGGCCATTCATGCTTTGAGACTGTTTGGGTGCTTCCTCTGACTCTGACTCCTGGCAAGGTTTGTGCAATCTCCTCTCAAGCCCTGAGGTTCAAGGGCTCAGCTCCAAATGCACCACGGAGCTCATTAGAATCAGGCAAGTCCTGACAAACCATGGCTCTCCTTCGATTTCCCTCTATTCTTGTGCCGTTCATCAGGAAGGTTTCTGTAGTGGTTTTGGTTTGCCATTTTGAGATTTCTTGGCAAATGCTTTAATTACTGTGATGGGTTCAGTGTTGGCTAATTACCAGTGCACTCACTGGAATATACTTATTCATTTCCTGCTGTGAGATAGGATTAGGAGGAAGGCAAAGTAGGCTCAAAACTTTAAAATGGTATAAAGAAAAATTACAATAGTAACTAAAAGATTAAGTAATAAAAGGCTATAAGAAAAGTTTATCAATGGTAACTAAAAGAAAGAGGAATAAGAATCAGAACAAAACTTTCAGAACACTCTTCTTCTCCTTAAAAACTTTTCTTCCTTACTGAAAATGTAAGGAGACAAAACGTAAAATTTTCAGTCAGTTTAGCACCTCTGGAATAGTTTTGTTCAGTTCACTTAAGGAGAGGAGTCTCTCTATTGTGCTATGGAGACTTCTCCACAAGAAAACCGTTCTCTCGTGGCTCTCAATTCCACAAATAGCAGTCGCCTAAAAAATCTGAAATTGTCAAGTCCCTCCAATTTTATCACCACTTTTTCCACAGCTGTGTTTATGGGCCATGTCAACTTATGGGATATTAAAGATGAGCTGTTTAAGAGCAAACGTTCTCTTGTTTAAGAGCAAAGGTTCTCTTCATCTATTTCTGAAATCATCTTCATCTCTGGGAACAGAAGTCTTATCTCCCTGATGAAATAAACATGGCAGGAGACTTTTTCTCCTTTTAATGCCTTTAATTAAAGTGATCAGCTCATAATTGGGCAGCTCGACGGGTCTGCAGTCTCCGTCGGCTGTCCCAGCGTGATGAGGAGGAGAAGGATATGCACAGCTTTATCCACTAGGAGCAGAGCTGGGGGTCCAGTCCTCGTAGGAGCCAGATGTTAATCTTTGCAGCCTCGCCCCCTCCAGGTCCTGGTTTCAGGATGACTTTTGTGCTCAGGGTGAGGGGCTACAAAGGTCTCCAGTATCTCTGCAGGCTCAGCACTCTGCTCCTCACATTCACACATCACTCTAATTTCCTAACTTTATGTTAGCTCATTGTTTTGGGGGTCTTTTCAGTAAGTTTGGAGTAGTAGCTTCTCATGGCATGCTGGTCCTGAAGTTAGTTTGCATGCACCCCCTCCCAAGTCTCAGTCCCTTCTCTTCACCGTTTGGGGAAGTCCCCACCCTTCTCAGGAGAAGAGCCATTAATTTAGCTCCAGCAGGGGCCTTTACTGATACAAAAAAGAACCATTAATGATAACGACTTGTAATTATCATAACAAACAAGTTATGATATGAACAAACTTTAGCAGCACAGCAACAGTGGTCTGACTAGTTTTTGTAACTTTTTTTTACAGAAAAATTGGCAGAATTTTGTTTATAACAGTCCCCCCTCTTCTTCTTTGATCGAGCTTAAATTTAAGCTTGCATCAACTTGCAATTTCTGACCCATGAGCTTCATATTTCTTTAATTTTTGGTATTGATTATAAATTTCTTGCGCACTCTGGTAATCGTGGTTACTTAACTTCGTTACCTTTCTTGGTTTCTTTAGGTTGGTCTGCATGGCCAATGCTACTATTTTAATTGTCCTGGTTTAGGGCAAATTTGTTAAAAAATCTGCAAAGGATCCTCCAGAAAGCAAAACCCACACGGCCCCTCCCCCCAACCGGTTCGGGAAAAAATTCCTCGGAGAGAGGTGGAAAGAACCTGTTTATTTGACTGGCCCAGCACCCCCCCAGCACACAAAATGAACAATACCAGATGACACTGCTCTGAGAAAGATGACAAAATCAGAAAGTCTCTTTCGGGGGTGGTTGCTCTGTTCTCAGTCCCTCCGGCGCTGGGGCAGCTGCTGCAGCCAAACCTTCGGTGTTCCCGGGTCCCAGTCCGGAGCAGGTTCGAGGTGGTCACAGGAACAGGAGAGGAGAAACAGTCCGGGAAGGAATTTGGACTGTTTAGCTAGAACTAGCTAATAAGCAGAAGCAAAAGCGAGAGCAGAAGCAAGAGCAGAAAAGCAAGCAAGCAAAGCAGCAAGCTGAAAGCAAGAAGTGAATAACAGCCCCAAGTACTGCCCGTCTCTGTGTCCCTGATAAGAGAAACCCAAACAAAACTTCCATTCTTCAGAGCCAGTCTTAAAGGCACAGAACAGATGAATGGGGATACAAGCATCATAACGTCACTCCAGGACAGGAAAACAAGCACAGTAAAAAGAGCAATCCTCCATGTATACACAGAGTGAGAAAAACTACTTTTTCCCATACATCCTTATTGAAAATCCATAGGTTATCTCACCAACTGGAATCAAGTGTAAGAGTTTGTTCTTGGTTATTTACACATGCTAATTTTTTTTTTATTTCATTTGAAATGTTTCTAATAATTGCATCCTTCATCTTTAATACTCCCTGGAGCCTGATGATTCTATTTAACATAGATATTGGGGTCTGAACTTGGCTTTACAATTTTGGACTTTCTCTATTTCTATTGCACTTTGCTTCTTCTGTTTGGTTTCTCCTAAATCATTGCATATAGGCACTCCTAAACTTGATCCAGTTTCTTTGGGTAATAAGAAGAAAGCTGGTTTTATTATTCTAGCTGTGCAGCTGCCAGACCAGTCTTCTGACAATTTAGTGTATGCTGTAGTACTAGAGATCAAAACCAGGTGTTTAGAGCTCTCCCGAAATGTGTCATCAGTTTCTGTTGGGCATTTCCAATATTTAAACAGTTCTTTCATTTTCCAAACGAGTTTATCTCTTTTTCAGTACACTCATAACATTCATATACTTCATAGTGGGTACACTTGTTCTTTCTTTTTTTCAACAGACTCCAATTTGTTTGGATCTCTTGGGATCCCCTGGGTAGCTGAATATTTTACTGCTAAATACTTGTTACAAACCATCTTTCTTACTGTTTTTACAATTTCTTTTCTTTTTACTAGATCTACTGAGCTTGTTTCAGCAGCATCCCACTCAAAGCACAACCAGGCTTCTCCTATAGGGCACTCTCCCAGGAGTGGCTGCCTAAAAGTGGCAGTATTCTGGGCCATCTAATGCATTGTCTTATTTTTCTGATAAAGGACCAATTGGGAGAGGTTAACGCAAGTAGGGTTAGAATTGATGAGGACTCCAGACAAGGAGCTCACTTCCTCCTCATAGAGGGGTTGGTAGCACTCACTGCCCGGCTCTCCTGGGCTCCCCAGAGCACCACCAGCAACCAGAGTCATCATTACTACCCTTCCCAAGAGTCCTGTATGGGTCATCTTGCAGAGCCTGCCCACCCGGCCTTGCCTCTTGGGGAATTTTACTGAGAAGAAGCTTCCAAGCCCTTTAGAGTCTCTTCTACCCGCTTCTCTGGTTAAACTTCTCTTGGTCTTTTCTCTACCAATTTTGGTTTCTCTTAGTGGAGTGCTCTGTAGGGGATTAACCTGGAGTCTTTAGAGCCAAATTGGGGAACTTAACTAGAATGACTTATTTACAGTCTTAAACTTTTTACAAACTTATTTTACACACAGAACTGTCTAGAAACATTTTAAGCTATGTTAGGGCTCTAATACCAATTATTTTCCTATATAGTTCAGTCTTTTTGACTCCTCCTTCTGAGAGTCAACTTTAAATCTTTTGGTCTTTTTATCGCAGTATACTCGGATGAATTAACTTGTGATGTGGTTGAATCCTGTCCAGTGCCCGGAGATGAGAGTGATGCAGAATCTGGTCCAATGCCAGAGAGAGAAGCTGATGTCAGATCTGGTCCTATACCTGGGGATGAGACTGGCCCTTTTATTCTTGTAATGTGAGTCCAACCTTTTTGTCTGGTCCGCACAGCCGAATTAGTGATGAGGAGTACCTGAAAGGGGCCTTCAAATTTAGGCATTAATGGTCCTGTATTCCATGATTTTATCAAAACCCAGTCTCCTGGGCTTAGTTATGTCTTCAACTTTCATGTCAAGAGGGGAAGTTTGGGGGAGGTATCCTCTTTTTCTAAGTCCTTCCAGAGTTCTTCCAATTATCTCTAAGTACTTTCTGGTAGCCTCTTCCCCTTCCAGATAGTCTCCTGTGCTATGGGGTGTTAACAAGAATGGCAGTCCAAACATAATTTCATAAGGTGAAATTCTTATGTCAGACCGAGGTCTTGTTCTGATGCGCAAAAGCGCTAGGGGCAAACACTTTCGCCAATTCATTTTTATTTCTTCAATCAATTTAAATAATACATTTTTGAGAGTTTTGTTCATCCGCTCCACCCTCCCAGAACTCTGGGGGTGCCACGGAGTATGTAATTTCCATTTTATTCCTAAAGCTCCAATTATATTTTGCAATGTTTGGGACACAAAATGTGGACCTCGGTCTGAGTCTATTGTGTTCACCATTCCATATCTGGGGATAATGTTGTCTAGGATTACTTTTGCTACAACTTGAGTTGTTTCCCTTCTGGTTGGGAAGGCTTCTACCCAATGGGTGAGATGATCTACTATAACCAGTAAATATTTGTATCCTTGCACTGGGGCCATCTCTGTGAAATCTATCTGTATGCTTTGGAAAAGTCTTAAAGCTAATTCTCTCCCTCCAGGTGCTACTTTTCTCATGACTTTCTGGTTCCCTTTTTGACAAATGACACACCCTCTTGTAATTGCTTTGGCTAGGCCATATACACCTATGCATAGGTTATTTCTTAAGAAATGATCACATAGTCCTTGAACTCCCCAATTAGTTAATTTATCTAATTCTGTTAGCACTGTCCGAGCCAGTGCTTTATTCAAAAACACCTGTCCATCTGACGTTAACCATTCCCCTCGTTGCCCTTGGAGTAACTTTAAATATTTTATAGCCTCCAATTCTTTTTCACTAAATACAGGTTCTTCTCTTCTTTCTCCTTCTTCAGGTGTTGTTCCTGCTTTAACATTTTTTACTGGATCCCCTGGTTCTAAAGCTGCTTCTTTTGCTATCTGATCAGCCAGTTGGTTTCCTCTAACTTCAAGACTGTCTCCTCTTTGATGCCCCTTTATATGGACCACTGCTATTTCTGTAGGTTTCTGAAGAGCTTCTAACACTGCTCTAAGTTCTCATGGGCTAAGCTTTTTCCTTTTGAACTTAAATATCCACATTCCTCCCATATTTCCCAACTGTGTGAACTATCCCATATGCATATTGGGAGTGTGTATAAATGGTTCCCCGGTCCCCCTCCAGTAAGTCCAGTCCCCTCTTCAGGGCATATATTTCACAGCTTTGAGCTGACCAATTTGGGGGTAGTTTCCCTTTTTCATCAATTTGCAATGTTTCTCCATCTGTAATAGCATAACTTGAAGCCCTTTTTCCATCTACTACCCTCAAAGAGCCATCTATGAATAAGATTCTTCCAGTTGCTAGAGGCTGATCTTCTAAATCTTCTCTTACTTTTGTTTGGAGGTTAACCAATTCAAGGCAATCATGTTCTAAATTCTCTATAGGCTCTCCCATTAGGAATTGTGCTGGATTGAGGGTATTGGAAGTCATAAATTCTAAGTCCTCTGTGTTCATTAGTATTATCTCATACTTTAATATTCTGGCATCAGTTAGCCACTGCTGAGCCTTCTGTCTCGGTACCGCCTTAAGGTCATGAGGAGTATGTACTTCAACTTTTCCTTGTAAGGTCCATTTTTTAGTCTCCTCTGTGGAGGATTTTATTAAGAGTTGATTAGCTGAGAAAGGCCATACTGACATAATGCCGCTGGTTAAGCTTGAAAGGGAGGTCAGCAGTCTCTGATTCAGTGACTGCTGACAGGCAAGAATGCCGGATGACCTTGCTGCAACATGAGGAAAGGGAGGTGAGATTAGTCCTGAATATCTGCAGAATGTAACAGAAGAATAAGCACAAGAATGTAGAAGTAGGTGTAGTTGTTGATATGTAACTAACCAATCCGGAGCTCAACTTTTGCAATATGTATGAAGCTTATTAAGAACTATATTTAACCCGCCGTATTCGATCAATAAATCGGACTTGGATGAACCAATTGGTGTCTGGGTCTCCTTCCTCCGACAAATGGTGGAGAATGCGGGCAGCACTCTGAACATTCGCTTTCTTGGATTATAAATTCGCCACGGTCGAGGAAGTTGGGTGAGAGTCCTTGCAGCCGGGACGGTGCCGGATTTTAAAAGCACCCTTGAGGATCACAAAGGTGACTCAAGTCTCTACGTGTCGCCGGAAGCCTGGAAGGCTGCAACAGCGCGCGCTGATATATAGGTATGGATAGGCAACCGACATACGATCCCTTCTGCTCATATTTAGAAAGACGAGGAGTAAAAGGGATAGATTTAAAAAAGGAATTACCAGGGTTATTAGCTTATGGTCATTCTAAAGGAATTTTTGCTAATTCACATACAGTTCATGAGATAGCAGAGTGGAAAAAGTTTGGGGATATCCTGTGGGATACAGTGTTAGATGATGATAAGTCAGCAAAGAAATTTGGCAAGTTATGGCGGGTGGTGTATAATACGTTACTTCAGCAGGTCTCTGAGAGAAAGGCAGCAGAAAGGGCAACAGAAGCTTATAAGAAGAATATAGGGTATGGTCGTGAGGATGATCCCTTAGCACCTTCTGTAACTCAGATACTTATGCCTAAGGGTCCCCAGCAAAATGGTGTGGAGAATTTTCCCTTAGATACAGTGGAACCATCTGCACCCTTCCTGTCAGAGGGGGAGGGCGAGTTGGATGGTGGAGGTAAGAGCAAGCCAGCTTTGCCTCCGCCGCCAGCTTCAGGCGGGTCGGATGGTGGGGGTGGGAGCAAGCCAGCTTCGCCTCTGCCGCCACCTTTGCCTCCGCCGCTTCCCCCGAGTGGGCCGGCTCTGACGGGGGGGTCGCTTCCCCCGCACGAGTCATCTCCGGTTTCACTGTCAGCTCCAGCAGCGGGGGGGCTGCTTCCCCTGCGCGAGTCAGCCCCTGCTCCACCGCCTTCCCCATGCGAGAGCTCGGTCTCTGTACCGAAGTGCCAGCAGCATAGCACCCTTAAAGGGCCAGATCCTATCCCGGGGGCACACAGTGACCTATGGGGGGAGATGGCTAAACAGAGAAGGGAAGCTTGGGCTGCTGTGGCAAAAGAAGAAATGCAGATGGGGGATGGCGAGGCGGTGGAAGTAGCTTCTAATCTTGCATGTCCGGTCACATACACACCACAGTAGGATGCACAGGGGAACCTTACACATAATATAGCGGAATATAATCCCTTAGATTGGAAGATGTTAGCTCAATTACGTTCTACGGTTAGTTAGTTTGGAGTAAAAAGTGAACCTGTTAGGCAAATGCAAGAGTGTTAGCTACTTTAGGGGCAAATTGGACCATTGAGGAAGCTTTAGAGCGAATGGCATTAATGCCAACAGCTTCACAGGCATTTATAGCAGAAACTTTAAAGGAATTAGGATTAGGGTTACAAAAGCAAGCAGAGTCTACTCAAAATCAGGTGTTAGCTGCTCAGAATCAGGTGTTAGCTGCTCTTGCTCCTCTCCGAAGCGGCTCACTGGCGGACACGCAGAGCTCGAGACCATTCATCAAGTGTTACCGATGCGGCAATGAGGGACATACGCACCCAGACACAAGTAGCCCCTGTGACATCGGAGACACCAGCTGCCGACGCAACATCGCTGTTACCTCCTGTCTGCAACCAGCTACAGCAGAGAGCCTCGATTTGGATTTATCAGCAGCAGTAGACGTCACACTAATGACGAACCGGCCTGAGAGGATACAAACTGGAGTAAAGGGTCCTCTTATATTAAATGGATAAAGATGTGGAGCATTGTTATTAGGACGTTCTTCAATAACTATGCTGGGATTATTTGTATTACCTGGTGCTATCGATGCAGATTATACAGGGGAAATACAAATCATGGTTTACACCCTTTATCCTCCTATTAAAATAACAAAAGGACAACGCATTGCACAATTAATACCACTATCACAAATGACATCTGGTATACCATCATTTACTGGACAAACGCGGGATGAAAAGGGTTTTGGCTCTACTGGTGTTACACTTTTAACTGTGGATTTACAAAATAGACCAAAACAAAAAGTGGAAATTACCCATGGGCATCAAAGCATAACCCTTTATGGATTATTGGATACAGGAGCTATTACAGCTTTTACAGATGCAGGAAAGAAATCAAGGCGTGCTGCTGTCACCTGGCAAGAAAAAGGACAATGGAAGCATCAACTTCTCACAGCAGACCCTGCAGATAGCTTACAAACTTTGGAATTGTTAGCAGTAGTATGGGCAGTGTCCAACTTACAGGAGCCTTTAAATGTGGTCACAGACTCTATGTATGTCGCAGGAGTAGTCAGACGAATAGAGGAAGCAGCAATTAAGGAAGTGAATAATAAACGATTGTATGAGTTATTGATACAATTAAGGAAAGCTCTACGAGAAAGAAATGCAGTTTATTGTGATTCATATTAGGAGTCATAAATGGTCTGAAGGTTTAGGAGAAGGGAATGAACATGCAGACAAATTGGTTACCCTACCCATTGATAACTCTTGTCCTATTGATAAGCATACATTGGCCAGAGAAGCACATAGTAAATATCATCAAAATGCAAAGGGATTAGCAAAGCACTTTGAGCTGAGTTTGTCAGAAGCTAAGGCTATTGTTAGAGCATGTCCAACATGTAGTTATCATAATGGTGGAATAGGTTTAGGCATTGGAGTTAATCCTCAAGGTTTAGAAATAAATGAGAAATGGCAAATGGATGTTACACATATAGCTAGATTTGGTAAAGTTAAGTGTGTGCATGTCACTATAGATACATATAGTCATTACATATGGGCTATGGCTTAGGCCGGGGAAAAAGCTACACATGTTATCAGGCACCTGTTAAGTTGCTTTGCTGTCATGGGAGTCCCAAAGAGTATCAAAACGGATAATGGTCGAGCTTATGTAAGTGCTAGGGTCCATAAATTTTTGAATCAGTGGTCTGTTAAGCATGTGACAGGTATTCCACACTCTCCTACTGGATAGGCAATAGTGGAAAGAGCAAATGGTACCTTAAGCAGTATATTGAGAAGCATCAAGATTTAACAGACCCACAATCATGTTTAGCTAAGGTTCTGTATGTGATCAATCATTTATGTATTTTTGGGGAAGACGATATCCCTCCTGCAATTAAACATCATCCGAGGTCAGGTCAGGAAATTAAAACCCGACTACAGGATTATGGGAAAAACCTGCAAAAGTATTATACTGGGGTCGGGGATATCTTTGTGTTTCCTCACCTACAGGACCTTTGTGGGTGCCTGCTAAGTGGACTAAACCTGTTTTTGATGCAGCCTCTGGTGGACCACCTCACGGAGGAGGCCAGGGAGTGACTGGGGAAGAAACTGTTTCTAGTCCTACGACCACTACTGTTACAGTTGAAGGGACACTCGAAAGTGTTGGACAAAGCACTGACACGTCACTATCGGACGTCCCAGGAGCTGATTGGTTTTATTGACTCATTATCAACTTTTCGTTTAACAAATCCAGCAAAGGAACATTGCCTTGACTGTCACAATCCACATTGTGCTGCCTGGATAGCCCTACGTTGTGGGGGTTGTGATAGAACTTTTTGGTTAGAACAATCATTATTATGGGATTTATGGTGTCACATTTGTAAGCACGAGCACACGTGGGGTAAAAGCTGGCAAGATGAATTAAGGAGACAAACAGGGCAAAATGCATATATAGCTTTAAATCTTTATGAGTCTCCTGAACAGAAAATTCTTGCTTATTATCGATGGGAAGTACAATGTGTTGTAAATAGAATTAAGGTTCAAAGTAAATCACGTATAGTCTCTGTAAGGTGTAGAAAATTAGTACCTTTAACGCAACGTTCTATTGTAGGACACTTCAGAAGGAATCCTGAAAGAGCACTAGACTGCTGCATTGAAAAGTTGAAAAAATTAAGTTTGCAAGTAAGAGGACCAGTAAAGTTAGGAGCAGCAAAACTGAAAACACATAAGAAAAAGAAGGTAAGATAGGGAACGGCCTCATCTAAATAAGGCTATTAGTGATTGCTAATTAGTTTTTTATGATTAGGGCAATTTCACATCTATGGGACCCTGCCTTGTGGGATGCTGTAGCTCCATGGGACCCTGCTTCGTGGCATGCTATAGGTGTTGAAGAACAAGAACAGCAATTACGAGATAAGATACATTTTGCATTAAAGAAGGAGCTTGAATTGGTAGCCGTATATAGTAAGAAAGCTGAAGAGGCTTTGCAATCACCACCATTGAACTGGTTGGATTGGATCACACAGACAAATTTTAATACTGATCCTTTCCTATATACACTTCCTTGTTATGTTTGCAAAAAGGATAATGATAAGTGTTATGCTTGGGTAGCTTTGCATTGTGCTGATTGCAATAAGGTTTATTGGTATTCACAGAGGACAGTAGGAATTTTATGGTGTCACTCTTGTTTTGGGAAGTGGATTCGATATTCTTCCTGGTATAGAGCTCTTAAGCAAAGTACTGGTCTACCAGGAAGGTCAGGATTACAACTTTATGAGAGTACAGAACAAGTGGCCAGAGCATATATGAGGTGGAAATTACAACAAGTACTTAGAGAGCTTGAAATTACTACATCCTCACGCATCATAGCAGCTCGCTGTAAAGCTGATTTGCCTTTAAACTTACCTCACGCTATACCTGTAAGCAAGGATGCTGATTTGGAATTAGATCAGTGTATTCGGAAATTGACTCAGCCTTACAATAGACATTCTAACAAACCAGGGAAAAGACAACAAAGAAAGGAAAAACAGAGAAAGCAGAAAGAAAAATGAGGTTTGTTTTTATTATATTGCTCAATGCTGTAGCAAGTGAAGCAGTAGGAATAACGCATTTTAGTCAGCCAAGAGAGAATTTATGGGTAACACTTGCTAATCAAATTAATCAATCATCGCTTTGTCTTAGTCATGGAGGAATTACTAACCCATTTCGAACATGCCTGGTAGGACTTCCGGTGTGGTCTCCAGGAGAATTTTGCGGTTTGATAAATAATCGAACTTTATGTATGTCTAACATGTCAAACATCACATTGCCAGTGCAGCAAGGGTATACTGCAGGTCAGAGTGATGGCTATCGCCAATGCTTACTAATCCAATCACTTAACACCTCTTTGCATTCTCCTCCTGAGGAATTAGATCTTTTTGGAAGTGCAAATGCCAGTATGTTCAAAATTTAAATCAACCTAAAGAAACATGGGCCACCTTAGATTCATCCCTGAATTTGAGTGAATTCTCTCCACAGTATTACAGTCAATGTAACAGTACAAAAATCACGGCACCAATGAAATTACCTACAGGGATATTTTTAATTTGTGGAGACAGGGCGTGGAATGGTGTACCAGCTAAGTCACAGGGTGGACCCTGTTATTTGGGAAAATTGTCCTTGTTTCATCCTAATGTGTCCTTGCTAATGCAGCTCAGTCAAACATCAAACAGGAAAAAGCGTAGTATACATGACTTGGACTGCAGCCAGATAGGAGACCCAAAGTTTTGGGGTACATTCAGGCAAGTAGTAGTTTCAACTATTTTACCAGGAGGATCTGCCAATAAGGCTATAAATTTAGCAAAGCAATTAGGGTGCTGGGCAAAAAATGAGCTGAACAAGACATCCCAAATTCTAGACATGTTAACTGCAGATGTGCAGAGTGTTAACCATACTGTTTTGCAAAATAGAGCTGCTGTAGATTTTTTGCTCTTAGCACAAGGGCATGGATGTGAAGAGTTTGAGGGAATGTGTTGCATGAATCTGTCTGATCATTCGGTGTCCATTCACACTAAGATAAAAGAACTGCAACAAGAACTTGACAATCTCAAGGAAGAAGAAGGTTTAGGAATTGATGAGTGGCTTAAAAACTTAGGACTTGGGCCATGGCTGAGGAACCTTGTGATCTATGCTATAGGACTACTGGGTGTAGTTTTACTGTTTTTGCTTATTTTGCCTTGTGTCTTTAATTGTATTCAAAACATGGTCAGTCGTATGATAGCAAAAATGCAGACTAGTCTTCTTGCTCAAGAAGAAAACGGGGGAAATGTGGAGGATTTTATTAAGAGTTGGTTAGCTGAGAAAGGCCATACTGACATAATGCCACTGGTTAAGCTGAAAGAGGGAGGTCAGCAGTCTCTGATTCAGTGACTGCTGACAGGCAAGAATGCCGGATGACCTTGCTGCAACATGAGGAAAGGGAGGTGAGATTAGTCCTGAATATCTGCAGAATGTAACAGAAGAATAAGCACAAGAATGTAGAAGTAGGTGTAGTTGTTGATATGTAACTAACCAATCCGGAGCTCAACTTTTGCAATATGTATGAAGCTTATTAAGAACTATATTTAACCCGCCGTATTCGATCAATAAATTGGACTTGGATGAACCAACTGGTGTCTGGGTCTCCTTCCTCCGACACTTAGCACAACATTTGCTTCTCAGGAGGTCTTCAGCAAAAAAACTCCACTAATCCCTAGTTTTGCACAGAGAAGGAGGTCCTGACAAAGCATGAGGCACAGGCAGGGCTCTGGCATATGAATTCCTGAGCCGCAGGATTCCACCCATTGTTGTTCCTAGCTACTTTGCTGATATTTTAGAGCCAGTTCTGGACAAGGGCTGCTGCTGACAGGATAGGAAAATATGGAGAAAAAAAGGTGCAGGAGACAACAAAAAACAAACCAAGGGGGAAAACCCTTAGAAATACAGAGCACAACAGAAGTCCTTGGAGATGGTTCAATAGAAAATGCCAGCAGCAGTGAGCAGAGCCCGAGGTTGCTCACTGCCACCCCAGGGGCTCCTCAGTCCCCTGCTGGTTTGTGTCTGATGCAGCCCTGCCTGGAAAGGGCTCCAGGCTCTGGTGTTCCCAGCTTGCTCCAGGCTATATTCTTAGCAGCACTGAAAGAAGAGGTGAAACAAAGAGCCATTTTCTGTGCTGTCTGCAAACTCTTCTTCTTCAGTGCCACTGGCAGAGATCATCCCTCTGTCAGCTTGGCACTGTGCCTGCTGCATCCTTGTCCCTGTCCCTTGCATCAGCTCCTGCACATGATCAGCACTCACTGTCCCACATCATGAACAGAGAGAGCTGTGTCAGAAGAGCAAGGAGTGCATTTTCTTGGCCTTTCTAACAGACACAAGAAGCATGAGTCCAAATAACTTTGTTGTTTGTTCCTGCCCTCCTTTTTGATAACTCTTTTCTGCTTTAATGCAAAAGCCTCATTTCATACATGGATGGAATGATCTGGAATTGGCAGTTGCTTCAGGCTGTCAGGCACCATGGGAGTTTTCTCTTGTCTCTGATGAGGATTTGGTGAATTTTCCATTGGTCACTTGGTGGTGTCACCATGGGCTGAGCTCAGCGGCCGACTCTGCTGTCCCCAGGGGATGCATTGGGACGCCAAGCCCCTCAGGGCTGGGATTCGGGATTGGGCGGGCTCGGAGCGCCCAGAGCCTGGGCCCGTGAGGAGCTGTTGCTGGCGCTGGCTGTGCTCAGCCCGCTGTGCGGAGCAGCCGCGGCCATGGAGACACAGGTGGGAGCTGTGGCCGAGGCCGGCAGGCGGCCCGTGCCGGCTCGCAGCTGCGAGGGCGCCGGCAGCCTGTGCCCTGAGGCCGAGGCCGTGGCGGGCGGTTTGCGGGCAGGGCTTTTCCGAGCCGGCCGCAATGTGCTGCCTCCCGCGTGGGCCCGGCCGCGGCAGAGGCGGGCGGGAGCGCAGCGGGGCCGGCAGCGGCAGGCAGAGGGCGCAGAGAGCAGCAGCCCGGCCGGGCCCGCTGCAGAGCGGCACGGAGCTGCCGGGCAGCCCTCGGCCGTGTCTGTGCGCACAGGGCAGGAGCAGAGCCCGCAGCAGAGGCAGGAGCCGCGGCAGGAGCCGGCCATAGCGGCAGCTCGCCGTGCCCAGGGCCGCAGCCGCAGCTCTCCCCTGCCGGCCACAGCAGCAGCCGCTCCCCTCCGAGGCTCCGGCGCTTCCCGAAGACGAAGAGCCCGGCCCCCAGCACGCCCTGGAGCCCCGCAGCGAGAGGAGCCGCCGGCGCCGCAAAGGGCAGCGCAGAGGGCGCAGGTTGAGGAGGAGGACATGAGGCTCGCTCTGCGCCGCGCTGGGGCGGCTCTGCCCTGTCAGCCTTCGCCTTGAGCCCTTTGCTTCTTTTCCATGAGCCTTGATCCCCGTCCTTGGCCAAGGGCCCCCGCAGCCCTTTCCAGGGCTGCAGTAAAAGCTGCCTCAGTCACAGAATCACAGAATCCCTGGCTTGGAAGACAGACACTTTCAAGATGATCGAATTCAATCTGTGGCCTAATACCTCAACTAAAGCACTGCACCGAGTGCCACATCCAGTCTTCTTTCAAAGGCTTGCAGGGATGGTGAGTCCACCAGCTCCCTGCAGGGGTCTGTCCCAGGAAGAACCAAGATAACACTGGGGCCTTCTACCCCCCGGCGCTTGGAGCTCTGGAAGTTTGTCTTTCTGCTTAGGCAAAGGCCATGGAAAAGGCCTGGGAAAAGTAGTCACAAATCGAGTAGCCTACAGAGCTCTAAATTGATGTGCAAGGTATACAGAAAAGACAGAAAAGAAAAAAGGCAAAACCCAAATGGCATCAGCAAAGTCTTGGGCATGAACACATAGCTGCAAAGGGTCTTCTCAGCCCTATTTCTTTGTATTTCTGGGAACCAGAGGAATCCTACTTGAGCCTCTGGGGAGATGGGTTTGGGAGGTAAAAGTTCATGTCTTTTTTCTCCTTGGGGCAGCTCCTGTTCCTAGCGTCAGCTGAGCCTCTCTTCAGCCTGATGCTTGTTCTGATTGTTGCAGCAAAACAACTGATGGCAGACAGAAGGCACTGACACTTGCAGAGACATGACTTTTTCCAGTGCCAGCTGGGAGTTGGAGTCAGAAGAAAAACTCCCGAAAGCACAACTCCATTGGAAGATTGCCTTCCTTTTCATTCCATAAAGAAGCTCTAGATCCACTTGTGAATTGTCAGTTGTTTGTTAAGGATGGGAAGTTTTCTTTCCTGATTTTTTTCATGTGGTTTGGAAGTGGATGAGGCTCTCGTTCATTCACAAACTCCAGACCAGAGTGCCTTTGGAAGATGGCCCACGTGGCAGTTTTTGCCCAGCCATGGTACTTGTGGATAGAAGAAAGCAAGGGCAATGGTATTTGCAGCCAAAACCCAGCAAAGCTTGGCTCAGCCAAAACATCCTGGGGAGAGAGAGGCCTCCAGCTGTTCCTAGAAATCAGCAAGTTCCAGCCAAATGGTTGTGTAGCACTAAGTGCAATCTCTTTGCCTAGATCAGAGCCTTGCTCAGCCAAAGAAGCAGAAAGATCAGCAAGGAGCTCTCAAAGGCCCCTCACATCATTTTGATTTTGCTCATCTTGTGTAAGTTTGCAACTGAATGTGTGTTTGCAGTTGAGCTAATGAAGAAAAAAAAGTAAATAGAAGCTTTATGGTGGGGCCATGATATTCCACAAGAGGAATCACTGGTGTGCATTTAATTGGAGCTCTCTCAATCCTATAAAAGTATTGTAGCCCTGATTTAAAATAGGCCTATATGAACCAATTTGGAGAGACAGAGACTAAAATGGCTTATGGGGTTTTTTTTTAAGAGTGAGAAAAACTACCCAAAAGGTGTTGTTTTGTGGCATTTTAAAATATACTACCTCAAAATTACCAACTGCAATAAATCAAGAGTTTAAAATGGAGTGTTTAGGTATATGAATAATTAAAACCACAAAAATGTGAAGATATGAATGCATGTTTTCATAAAAATCATGAAATTATAGACAAAAAAATACATGCCCTGAACTACAATGCAAAGGCAGGTAGAACTGTACTTGAATGGTCTCTTTTTAGATTGCTGGAGTTTTTTCCTTGTGAAGAGGAGCTAGGGTATTGCTGAAGAAAAGTGGCACAAGCAGGACAGGGCAGCGTGCTGTGCTCCGTGCAGAGGCTGCCAGGGGCTGCCCGAAGAGCGCCCTGCTGCAGCCAGAGCCCTCCTGGCCTCGGGCCCGGGAGCAAAGGGCCAGGGCAGGCACCTCCTCCTCGTCCTGACCCTGCCACCGCTCCCTGCTGCTGCTGCTGCTGCTGAGGGAAAGAGAAGACTCTCCTAAGGCCCCATGAACAAATGCACTTACGCAGCCCTGGGGATGCCAGTGAAGGAAACCATGTGTCACGTAATGCATGTGTGACCAGAGTCACCAAACACCACCTAAACATGGAATTGTTGCACCTCTCTAGGACAGGCAGAAATTTAAAGAATTAACTGGGGACTTGAGGGCAGAAGAGGCCAGAGGAGGAAAACAACTCTGAGGGGAAACAAACCAGCATATCTGGAGGGGAAAACATCTCTGCCTGCTCAGAATTGGTCGAGGGAACATGTCTCTAATTCTCTCCAGAAAGGGATGCTTTAGGTGAGCTCTGCACCTCTGACTGCCTTGGACCAGAGCCAGGAAGATTCAATTATGTAAATGTTACATAGATAGATAGATAGATAGATAGATAGACAGACAGACAGACAGATCTCATTACTGAAATCCCTCTTTATTGTCCTCTCTGTTGCTATACACATCAGAACTTGGTAGCCAGTGCCCCGCTCAACTAAAATCCCGAGATTGCTCTCCGGTTGCTTCAGTAACCCTCACTCTTGGGGAATCTGGAGCGTGTGGGTCATTATGGAATGCAATCAGACCCAGAGCATTTCTGGGAACTGCACTCTTTGTGCATGTGTGCTCAGGCAAGTTCTTCTCTTGGACTCGACCACACTGATGGTGCTGAAGTGGCTGGAATCAGAAATGCAGCCCAGCCCCTTCCAGCTCCTCTAATCTCTGAGCACCAGCTGGAATGCAATTGATTTCCTGCTCAATTCCCAAACACAACACACACTGATGCCCTGGGCTGCCAAAAGACACGGGAGCCGTTAACTTGAAAGCGATGTGTTTCTGCCAGTGCTGAAAAAGGGCAGGAAAGATTGAGAAAAAGCTCCCTGGAGAAGGAGAAACTACACAAGGCTTCTTCTAGCAAACAAACAAACAAACAAATAAACAAAATATTAAAGTGTTACCCACTCCAGTGTCTAAAGCACTTGGATGCAGTGAAGGGATGTTTGGCAGGGAAACAGCCCTTGTGCTGAGCATTGGCTCTATGGATCTAAGGCAGGGATCTATGGCAGTCTGCCTGAAGGTCCCTCAGGAGCCCCCATTGTCCAGGCTAAAGCTCCCTCAGCACCTCCTCCCTGGCCTTGTGCTGCCCCCCCTTGCCCAGCTCCCCTGTCCTTCTGTGCACACGCTGCAGCCCCTCCATGACTTTCTGCTTCCCAGGGCCCACAGCTGCACACAGCACTCCAGCTGTGGCCGCAGCGCTGCCCAGCACAGGCCACGCTCCCTGCCCTGCTCCTGCTGCCCCGCTGCTGCTGGCACAGCCACCGTGCCCTTGGCCTTCTTGGCCCCCTGGCCACACGCTGCCTCATCTTCAGCTGCTCACGGCCGCCAGCCCTGCGTCCTTTGGGCCCACGCAGCTCCCCAGCCACAAAGGTGCCCATTGCACTTCAGATACTGCAGGCACCATTGCAAGATGGCCTTCCTGTTCTACCACCTCATGTTCCAAGCAGATATCATAAAGTTTGGTAAGAATAGGATTCTAAGTCACTCTGTTTAAATTGAAATGATCTAATTCAACTGTACAGGAAATTGCTCTTAATTAAATTTTCCCTATCTGCTGTCTGCAAGCATCGTTCTCTTTTCAAAACTAGGTTTTTAATTCTTTAAACTCTGAGAAGGAAATTTAAAAATATCTATCTCTGCCCTTATTATTTTTGTTACAGGCAGGAATATGGATTTTCTTTCGGCCTTCCTAGCTGGCCCTGTACTGTCTACTGCTACTGGCCAAGCTCACATCTTCCTCTACAATTCTTAAACACCAGGAACATGAAATGTTCCTTTCTTACTCACCTCAGGATCTTCAGCACTGCTAAATACATGCTTCAGTTGTCCTGTAGGGGGAAGGGAAAATTAACCAGATGCTGTCAGAAAACTGCCTGGGCTGCTGAATCCCACAGAACAAGTCAACCCAAACAGAGATGATTTCCTGTTTCACAACATCCCTCCAGGAGACACATTTCATTCACACAGCCAGCAAGAGATCAGGACAATATTCTTGGCTGTGCCCACACTGCAGCCAGTTTAGCCAGTAAATGAATTCAAATATGATCAAGCAAATGCAAAGTGTTTTTCTTTAACACTCAATGCTCCTGTTCTACCAAACACATAAGACAGCTTCTGAAATTTTCTCCTTCAGGTACTCTTTTTTTTTATCACTCAGTGTCATGCACTTGTTCTGATTAACTTGCAGCAAACAGTTGCCCAGAAAAGCTTCCCCACAGTCCCCCTGCAGGTGGTGCAGTTCTATTGCCGAAGAGCACAGCAGCACTTCCATTCAAAGGGAACAACTATTTTAGCACTCAGTAAAAGGTCAAGTTAGTAAAATCCTTTCATGACAAAATTTAAAAAGAAAGAAGCTTTCTCTGAATTCTGGGAACAACTGCAGAGTTTTTGGAAGGCTTTAAAGAAGGTCTGCCAGTCTACATTTTCAAAGGTGTCTTGCTTGTCCCAGCAACCTGAGTAAATGACAGACTCTGCTGCCACAGACTCCCCTGTGGAGGGAACGGATGCCCTGCAGGTTCCCCTGTAAATGCTGCTCCTGTGGCTACAGACACCCCCTTTTTAGCTGAACGTCATGACAGGAGCTTTACCAAACCACTGGCACTCTAATGCTCTTTCTGTTTCAAAATCAGAAACTCAGCCACCAAGAAAGAGCAGGAAGACATACAAAAGCCAGGTTAGGATACACCCTTACCGAAGTAGAATGGAAAACTCTACTTACGAACAAAGTGTGCAACGTAATATGAGGAAAAACAAACACCATAGGCAGCAAAAGCTGCTGTGGCCAGATGGTGGATCATTGTCCCAGTGCTGTGCAAGTTTTCTCCAACACTAGAAAAACAAGTGCCCTGTCAGAGTGCAGCTGCCCACTGACCAATGCTCAAACCAGGAGGGTTCTCCTGATGCGAGCAAGGCCTAGGGCTGCTCTGACACTCAGGCCTTCCGTGCACCAAGACAACCTTCTGATGCCACTATGACGATGTGGCAACCATGCCCTGACATCACAAAGCAAATGCTCCATGTTGGTCTGTGAATTTATGCAAAGCAATAACCAACCTTCCCTACAGCAAACACAAAAGAGCCTGGGAAATTCTCATCTGTCACAAAGCAGCAAAAAATCCCCTCATGGGCCAAACCCTGTTGTTCAGGGATCCAAGAGGAACTCCAAGAGTGCCCCAAGGACCTACAGCCTGTACCCCAGCTGAGCACTCAGATGGGCCTCAAGCAAAGGAAACCAGGCCAAGAAAATGGTCCACAGCATTGCACATGTGAGAAATGACTCTCACTTTTAAAGGTTTAGTAAACCTTAACAAAGGACTGACGAAGGAAAACTTGCAGCATTGGGAGTCTCTGTGACTAGCAGCCACGTGCTCATCTACAAAAAGGATGCTCTGCCTTTTATACCCTTAGCTCCTCCAAAAGTTTTGTCAGTCAACTCTTTCTCTGCTGCCCATTGGTGGAGATTACTTTCTTGCATCCTGACTGGAGGTCAGGGGTTGTTACACCCTGCCTGCTGGTCACAAGCCAGCCCTCCTCAAATGCCCTGACTACCAAGGCTATTACAAGGGGGACGGGAAAGAGGACTATGGGAGGATATATCACAATACCATCATTACACATTTGAACATCCACATAACATCTGCTTCTTAATTGTCAGAGCCAACCATTGCATTACTTGTCCAGAACACACAGAACCAGGAGAGAAGCCACTGTTGGCATCACAGCTGAAATGCTTCCTAACAAATCTCCCCACATATTTGCACCTTTATTGGACATACCCAGGGCTCCGGTGTGGGTACATCTCTGCCTTTCTTCCCCTGTGGCAGCAGTCGAACTGGCAGCATCTGCCCGCCAGCAGCAGCTGCTCCAAGCTGGGAACGCCACTGGCGGTGCTGATTTCCAGAGGCTTCTGTGTGCAGGGGAAGCCAAGGCAGGAGCGGGTTGAACGGTGCTGGCGCTGCTGCTGCTCTGTGCCAGAGAGCCCCAGCTGGGCAGGGCACGGTGCCCACTGCGCTGCGGGCTCCTTCTCCTGCCACAGCTGGGCACACCTGGCAACAAGGCATGACAACTTGTGGGCAAGCCAAGGGGTGTCTGGGGCTGCACTGCTCTGCACACACCCAGCACACCTGCAGCACAGAATTTTAACCCTCAAACAGGTAAACCAAAGGGAAACAGGTGGAAAAGATTTCATTTCAACCTTTCTTTATGCTTCAATAGAAATGACCAAAATGAAAGTTACCAAGCAGGGCCCGATCCACACTGCCAGCTCAGTGTGAGAAAAGAGGCATTACTTTATTTCAGTGCTGGTTGTGTGAGGAATCACTTCCCTGAAACATGCACACCCACGTGTTAGTATCCATGGAACTAAGACATTACTTTCATTACTTTTATTCATTACTTTGCTCAAACTCACATGCTAAACATTCTCCCAAAGTATTTGACATGTTTAAATCCCTTCCCCAAAATTACTGACATCTAGAGTAGGGGTCTCTTGAGGGTCTCTGGTGGTCATGTGGTGAACAACCCATTCCTCAAATTCTCCTCCCATGGTTAAGAGCCTTCTTCTCCTTGAATGCATTGCAGCTACCTCCTCAGTAGGCCCACTATCTTTATTCTCAAGGCTAAGACATCCACTTGCACACATTAAACATTGGTGTGAGGGAAGGTACAACTAAGCACTGCCTGGTAAAGCTTAAAAAATTCACAATTTGTTGCACATCAACACTTCCTCAATATCTCTCGTTCCTTCTCTGGGAACCAAACACAAGCATTTTGTGATCACTGAGCCCAAGGCCACCTCCAGCCCTCCTGTCACCCAGAAGCCCTTCTGTCCTCACAAACAGCAGGCCCAGCAGTGCCTTCCCTCACTGGCTCAGTCACCAGCTGTGTCAGGAGTTCTCTGTCACACACTCCAGGAACACCCTGGACTGTTTGCTCTCCGCTGCACTCTGTTGCCAGCAGACATCCCCACCCTGTTCCATGCCCCTTGCAGAACCCTGCACCTGCTGTCCATGGGCACCTGGCAAGGGGAGGCACTCACGGCAGAGATGCACCAGCTGCCCTGGGCAGGAACCAAAACCCTCTGGTGGCACAGCTGCTGGCCTGTGTCTGGCACAGCTCTGCACGCCCCACTCCTCACGGGCTCTGGGCTGGAAATGCAATTGCACTTTCTGCCTCATGGAGAAATACCAGGGCTGCACAAACAACGGCCAGCAGGCCACATCCCAAAGGCACTGCAGCATGGAGCTGAGAAGGGAGAACACCCTTCCCCAATTCCTAACCATACCAAAACCACCATCATTGGGACTTTTAATCTTCTGAATGTAGAGTTGATTCACAGGGTGACAAGGGAAGCTTCCAATGGAGTTGAAGTTTGGTAGAGTTTTTATTCTGAGTCCTACTCAGACTGTTGATTTGAAAATTTATTTTAAAATATTTTTTAAAAGGCTGTCCAGTCATATGGTTTTGTTCTAATACCAAAATGGCTAGATGAAATGTACTGGCATTTTAATTACATCCAAACTGATTAGTCTGTAAAAGCTTTCCTGCAGAATAGCCACTGAACAAGAAATGAAAATCTGTGGACTGTTGACTTTGCAAATTTCTGCTAAACTTATCAGACAATGAGGAGTTTTTAGTTAGATCATAGAGTAAATAAATTCCTATGGATTACTTGATTTGGATAAACCTGTTGATTTCAAATTAAAACTGCCAGCACATACTAAGTGGAAATCTGAATACTCCCTTCTATGAACTCTGAATTATTAGATAGTCATTGTTTGCTATATAAACAAAAATTAATATTCTGGCTATTTTTTTTACTTACAGACAGCTCTTCAACACTCTTTGTAACACTAGAAAGAGAGTTTGTAGCAATGTGAACCATGGGTTGGTGGGGCATTGCAGAAGGCTCCTATGCCAGCACTAAATGTTCACATTTACCATAGCATCACTTCTTGCCTTTAATTCCAAGCTACAGCTCAGTTCCTGCAGTATAGATTCACATTTGTAGTCTGTATTTGCAGCTGGTTCTTACTTTCCTGTCCAGAACAAAATCATGCTTGGATCTCAAATCAAAATAAAACGAGGAAAGAGTCAGGTTCTGGATAGGTATAGCAAGAACTAAGAGAGTTTTTTGCAAATATGTTGAAAAGTTGTTTGTACATGCTGCAAAAATGGCAGATTAAAGACTTGCACTCTAACTTGCAAGCTGAGCTTTGCCTGTTCTTTCTGGAATGATTTCTTGAGGCCAGACACTGAACCCAATGAGTAAGAGAATCAAAATCACCGGAGTAGTTTGGAGAATATTGTAAATTATTCTGTCATGATGCTTTTTGCCTACAAGTTCTGGCCATCATCCGATTGGAGTAATTAGAGGAGATGGAAGCCATCACACTGTGCCTGTGCACACAATTCCTTCCCAGGAGTAATCCATGAAGCAACGCTGACACATCCACACCAGCAGCTGTTGCCACACAGTCATGAAGCAGAGAATTTGTATTTCTGCTACACCTGGACAGCTGAAGATGCCTCTGCTGAGCTAATTTTAGTGACTGCCCACCACAGATGAGACCTTGTGGTCAGTCTCCAACAAGTCAGGGCAGTTAATATTCTGCCTAAATGAAGTAAGTCTAGCAATACATAGGCCATGGGGCCTGAGGAAAGCCGGCAGCTGTGGGAGATTTAATTTGTTTCCACATCTTTCTTTTTACTAATTTATTGCAGTCAATTATTTAAAGAATGGAAACTTTTGGCATACCATTGGCTGGAAGGTTGGTCAGTCTTCCATTCATGACTCCTCTGAAAGCATCACCCCAGTGTTTTTATCAGTAGCTCTTCCATCATCATGGCTCACACAGCATTTCCTGCAGCTCTTGCTGGAGTCAGGGAAAGGCACCAGGAGAAGGGGGAGAAAGCTGTGTGCAGAGACTGTGTCAGCTGAAGACACATTGGTTTCCTCAATGTCCTGGGGTGACGTTATGATGCTTGTATCCCCATTCATCTGTTCTGTGCCTTTAAGACTTGCTCTGAAGAGTGGAAGTTTTGTTTGGGTTTCTCTTATCAGGGACACAGAGACGGGCAGTACATAGGGCTGTTTTAGCTTCTTGCTTTCAGCTTGCTGCTTTGCTTGCTCTCTTTTCTGCTCTCACTTCTGCTCTGCTTTGGCCTCTGCTTATAAGCTAGTTCTAGCTAAACAGTCCACATTCCTTCCTGGACTGTTTCCCCTCTCCTGTTTCTGTGACCATCTTGAACCTGCTCCGGACTGGGACCCGGGAACACCGAAGGTTTGGCTGCAGCAGCTGCCCCAGCGCCGGAGGGACTGAGAACAGAGCAACCCCCCCCCGAAAGAGACTTTCTGATTTTGTCATCTTTCTCAGAGTATTGTCATCAGGTATTGTTCATTTTGTGTGCTGGGGGGTGTTGTGCCTGAAATAAACAGGTTCTTTCCACCTCTCTCCAGGGAATTTTTTCCCGAACCGGTTGGGGGGAGGGCCCGTGTGGGTTTGCTTCCTGGAGGGGCCCTCCTTTGCAGATTCTTTAACAAATTTGCCCTAAACCAGGATAAAATATTGGTGCCCAAACGTGGGGCTTGAGAGAGAGTGGAAAAACCCTGTTTTGACTGCATTTTGGTTGCTATTACTCTGCGTTCGTTTAAATCAGCTAATAGCCATGCTTTTTGAATTCATAATGTTTATTGGGGTGAAGGTTTGCATGCATTTCTGGTCCCTAGGGCTTTCTGAGATTTTAATACCCCTCTGGTCCCTAGGTTTATTTTCTTATCCAGAAATAGCTTTTATATTGCCCCTAATACGTAGTTTTTACATCAGAGGGGCAGTGACCAGAGTAGCTATCCTGCTGGGCTTGGTGGCAATGATGTGCAAGAAATTTATAAACATGCCAGGGTCTGCTCCAGGTATGAATGGTTCATGGATATGGTTATGCATCCAGTTTGTTGCAGGAGGAGCAGGAGGGAATGAGGTTTTTCAGCCTCTGCTTTCCTTCTTCTCCTATGAATCAGTTGCATCACTAGTGAAGGATGTTCAGTTTCCCCTCAATGTTACAGAAACCATCTTCCTGGTATTCAATCTGGTAACCTACCTCTATACAACCTGCTGCTTCTCTAGAATGAGGGCTGAGATTTCTAGACGGGCTGATGAGACCCCTGACTCAGGAGTAAACCCCAGTGTGGAAAACCCTAAGTGGTGTGGGAAATGGGAGGATATGGGCCAAATCCTGAAGGAATTCTCTGACCCTATAGTCTGGGATTTTCCCCATGAACAAATTCAGAACCCAGATGAGGTGGAGAAATATCTGAAAGAGAAGTACCAGGATGAGCCTAAGGAGAGGAAGGTCATTGCAGTGAGCTGGGCCCTGGCATATGCTTATCGCACACTGCTAGATACTGTCGGGCAGCAGACAGAGGCAGGGGGGCAGGGAGATCAATCAGCAACTGTCCCAGTGACTCAGGCTGCAGCTAACACTCCAGGCTCGAAGCCAGCAGCTAAACCCATGGCTGTTGCTACCAGCACTAGAAGTGGGAAATGCACGGACAAGACCAATCAATCAGTGGATGATGATTATGATGATGATGATGAAGGAGAAGGAACCTCAATGCCTTCTGACATAAAATCAGGAGTCAAAGCAGCAGGTGCAAGATCAGATGCGAGTATTGAGTCCTTTTCCCTGAAGGACCTTCGTGGCCTATGGAAGGACTACACTTGAAGGTCTGATGAATCCATAATTAGTTGGCTTGTCCGTCTCTGGGATGCTGCAGGCGAGGCTACAATTCTGGATGGCACTGAAGCCAGGCATTTGGGATCCCTGTCACAGGATCCTGTCATCGACCAAGGAATGATGAGGGGGGCTAACCCTCACAGCCTCTGGGAACAGGTCCTAAGAAGTGTAGCAGAAAGATACCTGTGTGCAGACGATCTCTATATGCAGCAAACTCAGTGGAAGACAATAGAGCAAGGGATCCAACACCTGAGAGAAATGGCAGTGGCAGAGATTATCTTCTCAGATGATGTAACAACTAGGAACCCAGACTTAGTACCATGCACGTCTGTGATGTGGCAGAAACTTGTACGACTTGGGCCACATGAATATGCTTCTGCCTTAGCCATCATGAAGAGGGATGAGAGGGGTGAGACGGTGCTTGACATGGCAAGGAAGCTCTGAGCATATGCAGATGCTGTACATGGCCCCACATGCCAGAATCGCAGCGGTAGAAACACATCTGCAGAATTTAGAGGATAAGATAGAGGAGAACCATAAGAAGCTTAGAGAGGAGATTAAAGAAGACCTTCTCCAAATTTCAGCAGTACAGATCCGAGGTTCTGGTCTCCAAGGCAGACGTTTCCCAGATGGTGAGAGAAGGTACACCCCACGAGCTGAGCTGTGGTTTTACCTGCGTGATTGTGGGGAAAACATGAGAAGGTGGGATAGGAAACCTACTGCTGTTCTGGCATGACGGGTACGTGAACTGAAGGAAGCCACCAGGAGGAAAGCAGCTCCAGTTGCCCGTAGCCGACCAGCCAGGTATGATGATGATGACATGTCTGATCCCCTCGAAGGAACATCCAAAACATACGCCCAGGGAAAGAAGGATAACCAGGCTTAGAGGGGCCCTGCCTCTAGCCAGGTAGAGGCCCGGGAAAATCGTGTTTTCTGGTCTGTGTGAATTTGTTGGCCTGGCACATCGGAACCACAAGAGTACAAAGCTTTGGTCGATACTGGTGCGCAATGCACATTAATCCCATCAAGACATGTGGGGACAGAATCTGTTTCTATTGCTGGTGTGACAGGGGGATCCCAGGATTTCACTTTGGTGGAAGCTGATGTGAGCCTAACGGGAAATGAGTGGCAGAAGCATCCTATTGTGACTGGCCCAGAGGCCCATGTATTTTGGGCATAGACTACCTTCCAAGTGGGTACTTCAAAGACCCAAAAGGACTCCGATGGGCAATTGGAATAGCTGCTGTAGAGACAGAGGGCATTCAGCAATTGAACACCTTGCCTGGGTTGTCTGAGAATCCATCTGCAGTAGGATGCCTGACAGGAGAAGAGCGACGAGTACCAATTGCCACCTCAACAGTTCATCAACGACAGTATAGAACCACTCGAGATCTGTGATCCCCCTCCATAAGATGATCCGAGAGCTGGAGAGCCAAGGGGTGGTCAGCAAGACCCACTCACCCTTCAACAGCCCCATTTGGCCTGTGCGAAAATCTGACGGGGAATGGAGATTGACTGTAGACTACCGTGCCTTGAATGAAGTGACTCCACCACTGAGTGCTGCCGTGCCAGACATATTAGAGCTCCAGTACGAGCTTGAGTCCAAGGCAGCAAGGTGGTATGCCACTATAGACATTGCCAATGCATTTTTCTCCATTCCTCTGGCAGCAGAATGCAGGCCTCAGTTTGCTTTCACATGGAGGGGCGTGCAGTACACCTGGAACCGACTGCCCCAGGGGTGGAAGCACAGCCCCACCATCTGCCATGGACTGATCCAGACTGCACTAGAAAGGGGAGAGGAGCCAGAACATCTGCAGTACATTGATGACATCATTGTGTGGGGGAACACAGTTGCGGAAGTGTTCGAGAAAGGGAAGGAAATCATCCAGATCCTCCTGGGAGCTGGTTTCGCCGTTAAAAAGAGCAAAGTAAAGGGACCAGCTCGTGAGATTCAGTTCCTGGGAGTGAAGTGGCAAGATGGACGGCATCAGATTCCCACAGATGTCATCAACAAGATCACAACAATGTCTCCACCCACCAATAAGAAAGAGACACAAGCTTTCTTGGATGCAATAGGTTTTTGGAGGATGCATATTCCTGAGTACAGTCAGATCATGAGCCCTCTTTACCTGGTCACCCGCAAGAAGAACAATTTCCAGTGGGGCCCTGAGCAGCAACAAGCCTTTGTCCAGATCAAACAGGAGATTGCTTATGCAGTAGCCCTTGGCCCAGTCAGGACAGGACCAGAGGCAAAGAACATGCTCTACTCTGCAGCTGGGAACCATGGCTTGTCCTGGAGTCTTTGGCAGAAGGTGCCTGAGGAGACTCAGGGTCGACCACTGGGATTTTGGAGTCGAAGCTACAGAGGGTCTGAAGCCAACTACACTCCAACAGAGAAGGAAATCTTGGCTGCCTATGAAGGAGTCCAGGCTGCCTCGGAGGTAATAGGCACTGAAGCACAACTCCTCCTGGCACCCCGACTACCAGTGCTGGGGTGGATGTTCAAAGGCAAGGTTCCTTCCACTCACCATGCCACCAGTGCTACATATAGCAAGTGGATTGCTGTTATCACTCAACGCGCCTGTATAGGTAAACTGAATCGCCCTGGGATTTTGGAGATAATTTCAAATTGGCCCAAAGGTGAGAATTTTGGTGTCACACATGGAGAGGAACAAGAACCAGTGACACGGGCTGAAGAGGCTCCTCCCTATAACCAACTGCCCCCAGAGGAAACACGCTACGCTCTTTTCACTGACGGTTCCTGTCACATCCTTGGGATGAACCGGAAGTGGAGAGCAGCCGTATGGAGCCCCACACGATGGGTTGCACAAGCTACCAAAGGAGAAGGTGGATCAAGCCAACTTGCAGAACTCAAAGCTGTTCAACTGGCCCTAGACATTGCTGAGAGAGAGAAGTGGCCAAAGCTCTACCTCTACACTGATTCATGGATGGTAGCCAATGCTCTGTGGGGATGGCTGGAGAGGTGGAAAAAGGCTAACTGGCAACGTAGAGGGAAACCAATTTGGGCTGCTGATGAGTGGAAAGACATTGCTACCAGGGTAGGGAGGCTACCTGTGAAAGTCCGCCATGTAGATGCCCATGCACCCAAGAGTAGGGCCAATGAGGAGCACCAAAACAATGAGCAGGTAGACCAAGCTGCAAAGATAGGGGTGTCCAAAATAGACCTAGACTGGGAACATAAGGGAGAGTTATTCCCAGCTCAATGGGCCCATGATGCCTCAGGCCACCAGGGCAGAGATGCCACCTATAAGTGCGCATGAGACCAAGGGGTGGATCTAACCATGGACAGTATTTCTCAGGTTATCCATGACTGTGAGACGTGTGCTGCCATCAAGCAGGCCAAGCGAGTGAAGCCCCTGTGGTACGGTGGGCGGTGGTCCAAGTACAAGTATGGGGAGGCCTGGCAGATTGACTCCATCACTCTGCCCCAGACACGCCAGGGCAAGCGCTATGTGCTGACCATGGTGGAAGCCACCACTGGATGGTTGAAAACCCACCCTGTGTCTCATGCTACAGCCCGGAACACCATCCTGGGCCTTGAAAAGCAAGTTCTGTGGAGACATGGCACCTCTGAGAGGATCGAGTCAGACAATGGGACTCATTTCAAGAACAGCCTTATCAACACCTGGGCCAGGGAACATGGCATTGAGTGGGTGTACCATATCCCCTACCATGCACCAGCTGCAGGAAAAGTGGAGAGGTACAATGGACTACTAAAAACCCAGTTGAAAGCTTTGGGTGGGGGATCTTTCAAAAATTGGGAGCAGCATTTAGCAAAGGCCACCTGGTTAGTTAACACCCGAGGTTCCACCAACCAAGCAGGTCCTGCCCAGTCTGAGTCCCTGAATGTAATAGAAGGAGACAAAGTCCCAGTGGTACATATCAGAGGTTTGTTAGGGAAGACTGTGTGGATCAATTCTGCCTCGAGTACAGACAAACCCATTTGTGGGGTTGTCTTTGCTCAGGGACCAGGTTGCACGTGGTGGATAATGCAAAGAGATGGAACAACACGATGTGCACCTCAGGGAGATCTGATCGTGGGGTAAGAATGATGTGCAGTATCACTGTCCATTGGATGTTACTGCCATTGTCTGTACATTAAACCATACAGACGGGAGATTGAAGGAAATGTGTAAGTGTTGAAGGTCTGGGCAAGTGGAAGATGGAGAAGGAAATGCGTAAGTGTCGAAGGTCTGAGCAAGTGAAAGATGGAGCTTTAAGTGACTAAAGTGAAAAGGGGGAATCCTGCAGCTCTGTAGTATAGGGCCTGGATTCAGTGGTCCAGTGTGGGGATGTGATGAAGTCATGATGGGTATTGTTTGTAAATTTTGGGGGAACAGATGGAAATTTTGTATGAATAATGCATGATGTGTGGTAGTATGTTGATGATATGGGGATAAGGGGTGGAATGTCCTGGGGTGACGTTATGATGCTTGTATCCCCATTCATCTGTTCTGTGCCTTTAAGACTGGCTTTGAAGAGTGGAAGTTTTGTTTGGGTTTCTCTTATCAGGGACACAGAGATGGACAGTACATAGGGCTGTTTTAGCTTCTTGCTTTCAGCTTGCTGCTTTGCTTGCTCTCTTTTCTGCTCTCGCTTCTGCTCTGCTTTGGCCTCTGCTTATAAGCTAGTTCTAGCTAAAGAGTCCAAATTCCTTCCTGGACTGTTTCTCCTCTCCTGTTTCTGTGACCATCTCAAACCTGCTCCAGACTGGGACCTGGGAACACTGAGGGTTTGCACCGTTTGGCCTGCAGCAGCTGCCCAGTGCCGGAGGGACTGAGAACAGAGCAACCACCCCCGAAAGAGACTTTCTGATTTTGTCGTCTTTCTCAGAGCGGTGTCATCGGGTATTGTTCATTTTGTGTGCTGGGGGGTGCTGTGTCTGTCAAATAAACAGGTTCTTTCCACCTCTCTCCGAGGAATTCTTCCCGAACCAGTTGGGGAGGAGGGCCCGTGTGGGTTTGCTTCCTGGAGGGGCCCTCCTTTGCAGATTCTTTAACAAATTTGCCCTAAACCAGGACACCAGCACAGCCATTTGCCCAGGCAGCCCAGAGCAGTGGTCACAGCGCCAAGGCTGACAGAGCTCAAGAAGAGTTTGGACAATGATCTCAAGCACATGGGGTGACTCTAAGGGTTTCCTGCACATGGCCAGGAGCTGGACTCGATGACCCTGATGGGTCCCTTCCAACTCAGCATATTCCATGATTCTATGACCCTTATTCACACCGTGAGGTAATTTCATATTCCCTTTGGTTTCCACTCTTGTGTGGTTTCATCTTTACAGCCAGACACAAAACGGTTTTCCTGATTTGGGAGGTGAAATGAAGATCATTACCTTGTGTCCTTGTGGCAGTCCTGAGCAAGCTTCCCTGCCACGTGTGGCAGCCTTTCAGCTCTGGCTGTGCCTGCGAGCTGGGTGACTCCAATTCTCTCCATCAGGGACAGGAGGAGTTGGGCCGCACACTCGCGCACCGGGGCGTGGCGGCTGCTGGGGAGGAGAGAGCAAACCCTGGGCACAGGGACAAGGAGCAGCAGCAGCGCCGGCCTTGGCCAGAGCTGCTCCCTGCCCTTGCTGGGGGAAGGAGCCTGGGCTCTCCCTGCACCTTCAGACACCTGCAGAAGGTTCTGTCCTCAGCTAAACACAAAGGTAGCATTGTACACAAGGCCTGCCTGCACGGAAGAGGGAGGAATTCAGTCTCCCTGCTCTGTCTGATATTCAGTTTCTTTCACAGTATTTACTCTGAGAAAGATTAAAGAAATAGATGACATATGAATAATTTAGAAATAAAGGACAATTCATGCTGACCCATCAGAGGGCACCCAGTACACAGAGCTGCAGCAGGATCGAGGCTCTTTCCACCCATTTATCCCCAAATCTGCTGAACTCTGGAAAACAACAAATGCAGGGAAAACACATTGTGGGCTGTGAAGTTGCAGGATATCCAGCAATGCAGCCTGTTTCTTCTGTGGGGCTTGGCAATGGATCCATCTGAATCTTTTACCCTATTCCAAAGCTGAGGAAAGGGTGGCAGGCAGTTTAGCCAGGCTGTCCTGTTCTAGAGAGTGTCTCTTGGGAACTAGCAGGCCCAGCACCAACATTTAAAGCAGCATTTGCTCCAACTGTCCCATGGCAGTCAGCCTGTGGAGGTGCCTGTAAAGTGATTCATCATCTCAAGGCTAACATGAAACATCAGTTTGAATAGAAAGCAGAGCTCTAAGGCCAGCACAGTCATGCAAGACTCCTTTGGCAGGAGCTGCACCTGCTGTGCAGGCTGTGCCACACCCAGCAGATTGTCCCCCATGTGCTCCATGCCCCAGCAAGGATCCTCCTAATTTCTAAAGTTAATGGCATCATGAGGAGACATGGTTTTCCCAGGGCCTCTGTGGTTAGAGCTGTGAAATACCAAACACTGCTCACAGCTGCAATTGCAATTGTCCCTTTGCCCACAAAAGCACAAGGCTCTATCCTTGGCCTTTGCAGGCACTTTCCCTTCCCCACTGATCATCACATCTAGGAAAATCTGACAGACTGGGAGAACTCCAGCGAGCAGCAGGAAGCTGAGTCAGAGGAGCTTTAGTTTGGATATCAGGAAAAAAGGTTTTTCACCCAGAGGGTGGCTGGGCACTGGAACAGGCTCCCCAGGGCAGTGGTCACAGCACCAAGCCTGACAGGGTTGAAGGAGCATTTGGACAACAATCTCAGGCACTTGGTGTGACCCTTGGGCTGCTCTGGGCAAGGCCAGGAGCTGGACTCGATGGTCCTGATGGGCCCATCCAACTCCCCATATTCTACACTTCTGTGATTCTGAGAACTAATGGGCTGCAGGAGGGCAGAAATAGGTGACAAGAGGAGAGAAGTGAGGTTGGTTGGAGAATCAAGTCACTGAGTCCACAGAAGATACAGGATACAGGACCCTTCCCTCCCACCATTCCCATTCTCCGTCTCATCCCTTCTCCCTCCCACACACACGAAGGTGAAGAATATCACTAAAAGAAGAAGAACCTGCTTGACTCCCATGTCCATGAGAGCAGTCATTGCTCGTGCAGGAGTCACATTCTCCACCATGATCCCCAGGCTCTGACTGGCTGCTTTCTGAACAAATTCTGGGGAGCTGGACACCATCTGGAGAAGGAGCCGAGCAACCTCATCCACCTCAGAGTCCATGTCCTTCTTCAAGGTCACAAAGAGCTCTCCCAGAGTGACAATGGCAGAGCAGGACACCTTGGAACGGAGGGTGGTCACCTGGGGAAGCCATGAGGGGAAACATAAGAATCACCTTGGAAAGAAAACCAGTTGCCTTCAACAGAAGTCCCAGGAAATGACAACACATCCCACTGGGTCCAGAGGAACATACAAGTACAGGAAGAGCAGGAGAGCACAAGCACAGAAAGGCACTTACTCTGGCACCAATTTCTGGCCTCAGACCTGCTCACTGCAGGCCTAAAATAAAAATTTCATTAAGTGTTCGACTTAACCCTTCTAAAATGTCCACAGCTTTGATTTTAGGCCCTTTAAGAAAATTAAAGCAAAAGCTGCTTTCAAATCATAACGGCACAACTGATAAAGATAAAAGAGTCAGGTGCTCCTGTTCAAAAAACCAACACCAGCAGTTGAAGCAGTCAGCCAGGAAACAGAAAACACAGGCTCTGGTCTACAGAATACTTTACAGTGTTTAATTACAGCTTGGGCAGAGATTGGGACTCTGGCAAATAACGTCATTAGTGTCTCAGTTTCTGCATTTGCACATTGCATTATAAAGGCACCACACTCAAAGATGAGAGTCAGATACCCGACCTGCCAGTAAATACAGCTGCATGTGCCCACAGATCCTACAGATAGCTGACAGACATTAGAAATCTCAGGTCTAAAACCAGAAATGAAGGCTGACCCTGAGCACACATGGAGATGAGCAAGCACATACCTACTGTACACACTATGTATGAAGTATGGGGGACAATTCCAAACAATGTTCTCACCTCGCTGGTAACTGCCAAGCAAACCTCACCAAGTCTACAAAGCAGGAGCTCTGAATGGGACCCAGCCAGGTGTTGGATGGTAAAGAGTCCCTTCTCCTTCAGCTCCCTGAAAGGCAGACGATTGATTTTTCTCTCCACCAAGGCAGCACCCTCTGAAATGACCAGGCTGGCAGCTCAGTAAACAATGGGAGGTGCTTTTCAAGGAGTGCTTAATGAAATCGTGGAACACGTTGCCCCAGGATGCTGTGGCTGTCAAAAGCATTCATAAACCCAAGAGGCAAAGAGAGGGGTTTCAGAGTGGCCTTTTGAGAAGACAGCCTTTCTGAAATCTCTGGCACATGAGGCCCCTCTGTCACTGCTTCCTAGGAGCTGTGAGACCGGGCCATGCTGCTGTTTGTTGTCACCTCCCTGTACCTGTCCCCGAGACACAGTGCCACCAGGCTGTTATTGGGGCCTTTTCCTTCTTTGCCAGCCCCAGCAGGCATTCAGCAGGGAGAGTCTGCACTGCCACTCTGGAGCTGAGTTTCCACTCTATGATCTCGGCCTCTCTGTCACCTCCTCCACTCCCCCTCACACATTCCCCAAAAAAGCAGCAGGATGTCTGCTGGGACCCTCTCAGCCTGCAGGAAGGCCAAGTGGGTCCTGGCCTCTCCTGACTCACAGCACAGCTTTCTTTCATCCCAGCATGGAAATATAAAAACTGTATTATCACATCACACAGAGGGCCAGGAGCTTTTTATTTTGGCTGCAAGTGTCCACAGGGCATTGGGGAAGAGGAGAAAAGGAGTGTTTTGCAGCAAGCAACCCGGCTACTCAGGCAGGATGTTACTGCGCCTGAGTGGGTCGCTGCTGGTGAGAGAGAGACGGTGAATCTTGTTTCTTGATCAGAAGGCTGGATTTATTGATATATGATATATAATACATTATAACTGTACTAAATAGAATAAAGAGAGAAGTTGCAGATGCTTGCTAAGCCAAGAATAGAAAAGAAAGAATCCAAAACAAAGTTGTGCCCAGGGACTCGGTCCCCTGGCTTGCTCTTGTGATTGGCCCTCAATTATAAACATACAAACATGAGCCAATCAAGGTGTCCCTGTTACATTCCACAGCAGCTGATAACAACTGTTTACATTCATCTTCTGGGGCCTCTGGCCTCCCAGAAAATGCAGAAATCTGAAAGAAAGGATTTCTGTGAAAAAATGTCTGCGACATCTCACCTTTCTAAATTGTATAAAATAAAAAAAATGCTGATGTGGAATGAACAGGAAATTTCTTCACCTGTAAAATATACAATACTAACAAATCACTAAAACAATCCTATAATCTAAGAAAATGCAATAAACAATGCAAAGAGAATTCAAGTCCATGCAGCTGAGTTTCAGGAACAGTCCATCAGCTAAAGTTGTTTCTTTTGGACATCTGAGAGTCCTTTTCGGTCCTGAAAACAAACTTGCTGCAAAAGGAATCCCATCAATAGTTATCAAAAAACCATTGACAGTCATAACACAATTTTAAACAGTTTGTGGAATGTCCTTTCTGGCCCTTCAATGCTTCAGAGCTGCTGCCCGCTATTTTCAATCTTTTTTATTTAATTTAAATTTTTTTTTTTTTTTTTTTTTTTTTTTTTTTTTTTGATTGAAGAGCAAAAGAGCAGAAGCCGAGCAGAGCAGTGCCAGAGAAGGAAAGGCCCTGGGGGCCCTGGCCCATGCTGGACCAGGAACCCCAAAACTGGCTCACAAAGGGGGACCAGGTCCAGTAGGAGGTACCTCAATCCCCAGAAACATCAAGAGGCCAAATGCTGGCCCTGGCCCAGAAACTTTCTCAGCCCAATGGCCCAGGCCAAACCCATGACAGAGGCTCTGCATTCCCGCAGGCCTGAACCCTGCTGCCAGCACAAGGGCAGCACGGGCAGTGAGATGCTTCCTTTCCCCAAAACCACTGAGGCATGCCAGCAGTGAGGAAATAGAAGCCTTCCCCAGAAATCCCATCTGGGGTCTGGAGATGTTTGTTCCCCACAGCAAACCAGCTATGGTCTCCTCCAGCTGTGCCATCTTCCCCTGCAATGCATCGGGTTT
Source organism: Melozone crissalis (assembly GCF_028551555.1). Lineage (NCBI taxonomy): Eukaryota > Metazoa > Chordata > Aves > Passeriformes > Passerellidae > Melozone > Melozone crissalis. Next base: position 7,171,309 of record NW_026535850.1, on the reverse strand, counting down.
GTCTCTCATCCGCCCCGTGGCATCACCATCCCCATCCCCTCCGGGCTGGGGATCAGAGGCAGGGCTCTCGGGATGCACCTGCCCCCCCATGCCACTAGGACGCAGGAGAGGCGGCAGCCTCCTTGGGACAGCAACCGAAACACCATCCCCCAAACCGCTGAGCTTGAAAGCCAGCAGCCGGGCTGCCTCAAGAGTCAGCTGGCGGGCAGCCCCCGCTCCACCGAAGGAGAGACCCCCGGCCGGGGCAGCTGCGGGGGCAGCCGGTCCGGGACGGTCCGGGCTCGAACCAGCCGCCGGTGCCATGGCAGTCTCTGACGCCGACACGGAGGACAGAGCCTCCGACAACGTCAGAGCCGCTGGAGCGGCCAGTCCGAGCGGCGAGGGGGGGGCCGGAACTGGGGAGGGAACCGCGCTGAGAGTGGGATCAGCCGCGGGCTGCTCCGAGGGTCCCGCAGGTTCAACGCCGTTTTCAGCCCCATCCTGAACAGGAACTGTCTCGCCTTGAGGCGGCGGGGATGCGCGGGAACACGCTGTTGCTGCGTCCCTTGGCTCTGAAAGCGGCGGCAGGCACGGCACAGGCAGCAGCGGAGCCGGGAGAAGCGGCGGAGCATCGCTGTTGCTTAGCAACAGCTCAAGCACAGGAAGTGCTGTCTCTTCTGCCTTCTCCGACGCTGAGCCGGAAGCTGGAGACGCATCCTCGTCGTTGCCTAGCAACAGCTCAGGGGGCGGGGAGGCCGGTGAAACCGCGGGCGGAACAGCCTGGAGAGGCGGAGACGGGATCTCCTGGAGTGACGGCTCTGGCAGGACCGGAGAAACATCAGAGACCGGTGCCGCCCCCATGTCTGAAGGCGGAGTCTGAGAGGCCGGCGCTGGCTTGAGCGGCCACTCCCATCCCCCCGGAGAGAGAGAAGGGGGGGAAGGAGAAAACTCCATCTGAGCATGCTCCAGAGCAAGAGTGAAAAAAACTTCTTCGCCCAGCGAAGTTTCAGCCCCCCCCGCCGCGAAGCAGGGCGGGGGGAAAAGCCCAAAGTCATCACCCACCGGGTCTTCTGCCAAGGAGGGGGGAAACGGTGCCTGGCCATAACAATTAGAAATCCATTGGAAACAAGCTGCTCTGCGTTTCAGAAGTGGGAAAAGCTGTATAAATGCTGGGTAGATAGAAGGCAGGACACGTCCCTGGCTCCAGACGAACTGGAAAATGGAGTCCATGCACTCCCAGACAAAAGCATCTAAAGCGTACAGGACATCAGTAAAGAACCCAAAAAGCTTTGCCCATCTAAAGAATTTATAGAGATCTGTTTCTGACAAAAAGCAACCATCTTCTCTGCACCAATGTTGCCAGAGGGCAATAAGTTTCTCCTCTGAAGGGGAGAATTGAATCTCTTCTGGCAAGGCATGTGTCTGCCATACAAACAGCCACAGACTACGAAGGGCTGGTTCATCAGGGATAGAAAAGCCCACAGTACCTTTTGAAAGAGTCCAGCTTGCTCTGGCCAGCTCCACAGGTCTGCTGCTCTTTTCCATCATCTTTCCTGAAGGTTTTCCAGAAGAAGGTTCTCTTTGTGGTCAGCCTTGGCTGTGAACTCTGTCCAAATCAGGATCTTCAGTTCTTCAGCTCCTGGCTTGAGTCCACTTTTGTGGTCACTTCAAAGCAACCATCAAATGCTACACATACAGGATTTTTACCCAGTGCAGCAATTTTGCTCCTCTGGTCTTATCAAATTAATTTTTGCTCTGACACGAGGGGTCACCAGATGTTACTGCGCCTGAGTGGGTCGCTGCTGGTGAGAGAGAGACGGTGAATCTTGTTTCTTGATCAGAAGGCTGGATTTATTGATATATGATATAAAATACATTATGACTATACTAAATAGAATAAAGAGAGAAGTTGCAGATGCTTGCTAAGCCAAGAATAGAAAAGAAAGAATCCAAAACAAAGTTGTGCCCAGGGACTCGGTCCCCTGGCTTGCTCTTGTGATTGGCCCTCAATTATAAACATACAAACATGAGCCAATCAAGGTGTCCCTGTTACATTCCACAGCAGCTGATAACAACTGTTTACATTCATCTTCTGGGGCCTCTGGCCTCCCAGAAAATGCAGAAATCTGAAAGAAAGGATTTCTGTGAAAAAATGTCTGCGACAGCAGGATGGTAGGGAAAGTGTCTGGAAGCTGCGTTTTAGGACTTCAGTTGTTCTGCTGCAGCTTCTGACAGAGCTGATGGGCAGATCCCAGAGCTGTGGAGAGTTCCTGGGAAATTTGTCCTTGGATATGTCTACGAATGCTCTCCCAGCCATGAGCTGCCATCTGTGTCCTGTCCATATGTTACTGCCTTGACTGTTGAGTGTCTGAGGTGCCTCTTGAGGCTGCTATGGACCTCCTTCACCAAGGAATGGGTTGTGACACCACATCCCTTTCTGCTTCTGTTTGGGCACTGACAGAGCCTGGAGCACTCTGGCTCGAGCTTGGGCTCTGGCCAAGCAAGATTGCAAATGAGAGCAGCTCATGGTCCTCAGCTCTTCCCTGCTGCTGGGACAGACAGACATGGCCATGGGGACAGAATGGAGCTGCCCCACCTGCCAGGGCACTAAGAAGGATGTGAATTTTTCTCTGCCCTGTCACCACCAGTTCTGCCTGGGCTGCATCCTGCAGTGGGCAAAGAGAAATCCATCGTGCCCACTCTGCAGAAGAATGATAGAAGCTGTCATGTTTTCTGAGTAGGATGAACAGGACTACACACAATGTGCCATCAGCTCCCCCAAACAATTGCTAGAGTCCAGCAGGGACAGAGCCTTGCTGAAAACAGCCCCCAAGACCCTGTGATGGCTGTTCCATCTTCCCCACAGGAAACACTGTCCCCAGCTGAGCAGGGGGCTGCAGGACCAGAGCCCGTGGATGGCCTCCTGCCCAAGGTGTGGGCCGAATTTTTCAAATAACAATGTCATCTGCTGGACCAAAGGTGTCCCTGGCTGCACCAGAAGCTGGAGGGAATATGCCAGCACCAGAGATGGCTGGTTAAGGAATTCATAGAGCAGCATCCTGCACGCCCTCTGTGCCTGTGGTCAAGTTGCCAAAATCTTGGTGCCAGTACTGCAGCTTCTCCTCTGGAGCAGTCTGAATTGCTGCTAGCATAGTCCAGGGTAAAGAAGCAAAAAGGACCTTTGCTTAATCTCCACAGATGTTTTATTCAGCTGTGCAGGGAGATGTTCAGGTCCCAGCACCCACACACAGAGGGTCTCACTTTGTCTCCAGAGGGGCCTGGGGGCTGACCCTGATCTCGGGGCAGTACAAAGATAAGGGGGCCGATCAGGAATAGGGAAGGTGTGGCTCAGGAACACAGGAACAGACACAGGAACAGGGGAAGTAGCCAATGGGGTCTAACAGCTTTTTGAGGGAAGTTTCTTGTGTCTCCATGGACCAGGCAATGCCCCCCCAGGGTCTTCCCCGTGTTTTATATTATTAGGAAAGCTTCTCTGAAGGATCAACTGAATCAACACAAAATTACAAAAACAATCAAAAGCACTCATAAGACAATTGTTCAAAATGCAAACAATTCTGAGTTCCCAATGTGCCAACAGATTTCTTGGAGTGTCTTAGATCTGGCAGGAGGGATGCAGGGTTTTCTTAGCACAGTTTATCAGGAAGCTGAGTCACACATACTGAACCTGTGGTCCATGGTCTCCTCACTGCCATCGGGCAGCAAGGAGGCCCAGAGGCTGCTGCGCTCTGCTCCTGTCAGGGCTGAACACAGCGGCTCTGTGGCCAGTGCCAGCTCCAGCTCCAGCAGCTCACAAGAGGAGACTCCTTCCAGAAGTTCTGCTGGCTCCAGTGTGGCAGACCAGCAGAGCCCACTGGAAGCCCCCCTCCATTGCAGCCACCCCCAGCTGCGCCCATCATCACTGCAGAGCAGGAGCTGCCCCAGAGGAGCCACGGCAGGAGCTCATGGCAGTGGCAGGTCCCTGTGCCCAGGGCAGAGCCACAGAACCTCTGCTCCTGCCTGGGACAGGGGCTGCTCACCCTGGTGTCCCACCAAGAGGAGGGATCCTGGGCCCCAAACTCTGCCCAGCCCTGCAAAAGGCCACCCCGCCAGAAGTACCAGCAAGGTTCCTGCAGCCATTCAGTCAAATCAGAGGAAACAAATGTCTCTTCAGCTGACACAGTCTCTGCACACAGCTTTCTCCCCCTTCTCCTGGTGCCTTTCCCTGACTCCAGCAAGAGCTGCAGGAAATGCTGTGTGAGCCATGATGATGGAAGAGCTACTGATAAAAACACTGGGGTGATGCTTTCAGAGGAGTCATGAATGGAAGATTGACCAACCTTTCAGCCAATGGTATGCCAAAAGTTTCCATTCTTTAAATAATTGACTGCAATAAATTAGTAAAAAGAAAGATGTGGAAACAAATTAAATCTCCCACAGCTGCCGGCTTTCCTCAGGCCCCATGGCCTATGTATTGCTAGACTTACTTCATTTAGGCAGAATATTAACTGCCCTGACTTGCTGGAGACTGACCACAAGGTCTCATCTGTGGTGGGCAGTCACTAAAATTAGCTCAGCAGAGGCATCTTCAGCTGTTGAAGTGTAGCAGAAATACATATTCTCTGCTTCATGACTGTGTGGCAGCAGCTGCTGGTGTGGATGTGTCAGCGTTGCTTCATGGATTACTCCTGGGAAGGAATTGTGTGCACAGGCACAGTGTGATGGCTTCCATCTCCTCTAATTACTCCAATCGGATGATGGCCAGAACTTGTAGGCAAAAAGCATCATGACAGAATAATTTTCAATATTCTCCAAACTACTCCTGTGGTTTCGATTTTCTTACTGATTAGGTTCAGTGTCTGGCCTCAAGAAATCAGTCCAGAAAGAATAGGCAAAGCTCAGCTTGCAAGTTAGAGTGCAAGTCTTTAATCTGCCGTTTTTGCAGCATGTACAAACAACTTTACAACATATTTGCGAAAAAATGTCTTAGTTCTTGCTATACCTATCCAGAACCTGACTGTCTCCTTGTTTTATTTTGATTTGAGATCCAAGCATGATTTTTTTCTGGACAGGAAAGTAAGAACCAGCTGCAAATACAGACTACAAGTGTGAATCTATACTGCAGGAACTGAGCTGTAGCTTGGAATTAAAGGCAAGAAGTGATGCCATGGTAAATGTGAACATTTAGTGCTGGCATAGGAGCCTTCTGCAATGCTCCATCAACCCATGGTTCACATTGCTACAAACTCTCTTTCTGGGGTTTACAAAGAGTGTTGAAGAGCTGGCTGTAAGTAAAAAAAATAGCCAGAATGATAATTTTTGTTAACATGGCAAATAACGACTATTTAATAATTCAGGGCTCATAGAAGTGAGTATTCAGATTTCCACTTAGTATGTGCTGGCAGTTTTAATTTGAAATTAACAGGTTTATCCAAATCAAGTAATCCATAGGAATTTATTTGCTCTATGGTCTAACTAAAAACGCCTCATTGTCTGATAAGTTTAGTACAAATTTGCAAAGTCCACAGTTTACAGATTTTCATTTCTTGTTCAGTGGCTATTCTGCAGGAAAGCTTTTACAGACTAATCAGTTTGGATGTAATTAAAATGCCACTACATTTCATCTAGCCATTTTAGTATTAGAACAAAACCATATGACTGGACAGCCTTTTAAAAAAATATTTTGAAATAAATTTTCAAATCAACAGTCTGAGTAGGACTCAGAAAAAATACTCTACCAAACTTCAACTCTATTGGAAGCTTCCCTTGTCACCCAGTGAATCAACTCTACATTCAGAAGATTAAAAGTCCCAATGATGGTGGTTTTGGTATGGTTAGGAATTGGGGAAGGGTCTTCTTCCTTCTCAACTCCATGCTGCAGTGCCTTTGGGATGTGGCCTGCTGGCCGTTGTTTGTGCAGCCCCGGTGTTTCTCCATGAGGCAGAAAGTGCAATTGCATTTCCAGCCCAGAGCCCGTGAGGAGTGGGGCGTGCAGAGCTGTGCCAGACCCAGGCCAGCAGCTGTGCCGCCAGAGGGTTTTGGTTCCTGCCCAGGGCAGCTGGTGCATCTCTGCCGTGAGTGCCTCCCCTTGCCAGGTGCCCATGGACAGCAGGTGCAGGGTTCTGCAAGGGGCATGGAACAGGGTGGGGATGTCTGCTGGCAACAGAGTGCAGCGGAGAGCAAACAGTCCAGGATGTTCCTGGAGTGTGTGACAGAGAACTCCTGACACAGCTGGTGACTGAGCCAGTGAGGGAAGGCACTGCTGGGCCTGCTGTTTGTGAGGACAGAAGGGCTGCTGGGTGACAGGAAGGTTGGAGGCGGCCTTGGGCTCAGTGACCACAAAATGCTTGTGTTTGGTTCCCAGAGAAGGAACGAGAGATGTTGGGGAACTGTTGACCTGCAACAAATTGTGAATTTTTTAAGCTTTACCAGGCAGTGCTTAGTCGTACCTTCCCTCACACCAGTGGTTAATGTGTGCAAGTGGATGTCTTAGCCTTGAGAATAAAGACAGTGGGCCTACTGAGGAGGTAGCTGCAATGCATTCAAGGAGAAGAAGGCTCTTAACCATGGAAGTAGAATTTGAGGAATGGGATATTCACCATATGACCCCCAGAGACCCTCAAGAGACCCCTACTCTAAATGTAAGTAATTTTGGGGAAGGGATTTAAACATGTCAAATACTTTCTGAGAATGTTTAGCCTGTGAGTTTGAGCAAAGTAATGAATAAAAGTAATGAAAGTAATGTCTTAATTCCATGGATACTAACACGTGGGTGTGCATGTTTCAGGGAAGTGATTCCCACGCACCCAGCACTGAAATAAAGTAATGCCTCTTTTCTCACACTGAGCTGGCAGTGTGGATCGGCCCTGCTTGGTAACTTTCATTTTGGTCATTCCTATTGAAGCATAAAGAATGGTTGAAATGAAATCTTTTCCACCTGTTTCCCTCTGGTTTACCTGTTTGAGGGTTAAAATTCTGTGCTGCAGGTGTGCTGGGTGTGTGCAGAGCAGTGCAGCCCCAGACACCCCTTGGCTTGCCCACAAGTTGTCATGCCTTGTTGCCAGGTGTGCCCAGCTGTGGCAGGAGAAGGAGCCCGCAGCGCAGTGGGCACCGTGCCCTGCCCAGCCGGGGCTCTCTGGCACAGAGCAGCAGCAGCGCCAGCACCGTTCATCCCGCTCCTGCCTTGGCTTCCCCTGGCACACAGAAGCCTCTGGAAATCAGCACCGCCAGTGGCGTTCCCAGCTTGGAGCAGCTGCTGCTGGCGGGCAGATGCTGCCAGTTTGACTGCTGCCACAGGGGAAGAAAGGCAGAGATGTACCCGCACCGGAGCCCTGGGCATGTCCAATAAAGGTGTAAATTTGTGGGGAGATTTGTTAGGAAGCATTTCAGCTGTGATGCCAACAGTGGCTTCTCTCCTGGTTCTGTGTGTTCTGGACAAGTAATGCAATGGTTGGCTCTGACAATTAAGAAGTAGATGTTATGTGGATGTTCAAATGTGTAGTGATGGTATTGTAATATATCCTCCCATAGTCCTCTTTCCCGTCCCCCTTGTAATAGCCTTGGTAGTCAGGGCATTTAAGGAGGGCTGGCTTGTGACCAGCAGGCAGGGTGTAACAACACTGACCTCCAGTCAGGATGCAAGAAAATAATCTCCACCAATGGGCAGCAGAGAAAGAGTTGACTGACAAAAGTTTTAGAGGGGCTAAGGGTATAAAAGGCAGAGCGTCCTTTTTGTAGATAAGCACATGGCTGCTAGTCACAGAGACTCCCAATGCTGCAATTTTTCCTTATTCAGTCCTTTGTTAAGGTTTACTAAACCTTTAAAATTGTAAAAGTGAGAGTCATTTCTCACATGTGCAATGCTGTGGGCCATTTTCTTAGTCTGGTTTCCTTTGCTTGTGTCCCATCTGAGTGCTCAGCTGGGGTACAGGCTGTAGGTGCTTGGGGCACTCCTGGAGTTCCTCTTGGATCCCCTGAACAACAGGGTTTGGCCCATGAGAGGATTTTGTGCTGCTTGGTGACAGATGAGAACTTCCCAGGCTCTTTTGTGTTTGCTGTAGGAAAGGTTGGTTATTGCTTTTCATAAATTCACAGGCCAACATGGAGCGTTTGCTTTGTGATGTCAGGGCATGGTTGCCACATCGTCATAGTGGCATCAGAAGGTTGTCTTGGTGCATGGAAGGCCTGAGTGTCAGAGCAGCCCAAGGCCTTGCTCGCATCAGGAGAACCCTCCTGGTTTGAGCATTGGTCAGTGGGCAGCTGCACTCTGACAGGGCACTTGTTTTTCTAGTGTTGGAGAAAACTTGCACAGCACTGGGACAATGATCCACCATCTGGCCACAGCAGCTTTTGCTGCCTATGGTGTTTGTTTTTCCTCATATTACGTTGTACACTTTGCACGTAAGTAGAGTTTTCCATTCTACTTCGGTGTGGGATCTCAGTCTCTCAGAACTGGGGTGCAGGGTGAATCAGACCGCCCCTGGGGGGCTCGGGAGTCCTGGAATGTTGCCAGAAATGTCTGGTGGCTGGACTTTGATCCCACATGGGAGATGACATCAGTATGAGGACGGGAAGATTTCACTGGGGTGAATGGTGAAAGGACAAGTTAATTGGAGTGTGAGATACAGGGTTTAAGATCCCTGTACAGGGGGGTCTAGAGAGGCAAGATGGAGGTATTAGGGCGTGCCCTTCTCCTTCTTCTTCTTCCTCTAGGCCTCCATCTTCTGTGGTGGAGTTGGCACTCCGGGATTGGACCTTGCTAGGAGAACACTGGTTAATATGGGTAGAGAGAATTAGAGAAAAATGATAAATATTGTATACGTAACTCCGAGTATAAAGATAGACGACCGCCCCAGGGGCTCTCAGTGTGTGCCCATGGCTGACTGCTGAGCAGAACTCTGTCAGGCCAAGAGAAAATCTTTTAGATAAGCAATTAATAAACACCGAGACCGAGAACAAATCTGAAGCTTCCTCTCGTCCTTTCGAACCCGGGGGCCCAAGGCCATCTTTAGGCTTTTCCCAGACCATCTAAACAGCACCAAAATCCAACAACTGGCGTCCGCTGTGCGGGCTATCTCCCACCAAACCTTTCGGGGGGGGGAAAGCCCTGAAGAGCTGAAGAGCCAAGAGAACAGCACTGATAACTCCAGAGGAGGGAAGCCTGAAGAAAGAAAGAAGAAAAAGAAAAAACCGGCCGAGAGAAGCTGCAAAAATCAGCAGTCACTGAGAAATCCCATCTCTCAGCTTCTGCTGAAGACAGCTCGTAGCAGAGCAGCCTAGACTGAGACCAGAAAGGCGCCTCTGATCCATCTCTTGTAATCTGCTAGACGGAGAACAAGAGCCTCCAGACCACTCTGACGACAGATTCGGTAAGAAAGCCAAAATAATACTATGGAGGCCTCACTCTCCCAAGAACAATGAGAAATCTTATCCACCTTACAAAGTGTAGCAGAATTATATACAGAAGGAATCCCAAAGAAAGAATTAAAACAGCTGTTATTATGGGCAAAGCTTAATTATCCACTTGCAGAGACATGTTTGCTGTTCGAAGTGGGGTTTTAGCAAGAAATTAATAGGCATTTATATATTTTAGCAACAAAAAAAGATGAGACAGCGTTAAAGCTACTCTCGCCAGCAAGAATCATGTTACAAGGTATTTCAGTGCAGTCTAAAAGACTGGAAAAGCAGCGAGAAGCTACGGTACCCTCAGAGAAGGGGGCGGAGCAGCAAAGCTCTGAGAAAAAAATTGCTCTGGCTTTAAAAAGCCAGGGAGAAAGGGCTCTCGAAAAAAGAGAGCGGGAAAAAATATTAAAACCCCCGATCAAAAAATGCAACAAACCCCAAAGGCGTCCTGAAACTCCAGAGAGTGTGGAGGAGTCAGGAGCAGAAGGGGGGGAGCAAGAAGATAAGAGATCGGGGAGGGGGCCTGTTCGCGGTGAAAGCAGCGACGCGGCGGCGGCGGCAAGCGCGGGCAGCGCAAGTGAAGAGACGCGCGCAGAAGGTGAAACTCGCAAAAACCGAAGTATAGACTCACACACGGGCGCGAGGGCGGCGAGCGCAGAAAGCGGGCTGAGAGAAAATGTGCAAGCTCAAAGAGCTGCCGCAGCGAGACGCAAGAGGCGCGCGGTTGTGACGTCAGATCCGGTGCGACAGTCAGCTCGAATCGCGGAGAGAGCCAGAGTACCGGCGGGAGAGGCGAACACAACGTCAGAGGAGGAGGGGTTAGACTCTGAGACAGACCGAGGGGCGGGAACCTCAGAGGTGAAACAGGGGGGAGACGATGACGTCAGCTTAGGAGACACAAGAAGCAGCTCAGAGAGTACGCATGCGCAAAAAGTAAGACGCAGGCGGACCCGAGCCCGGTCCCCTGTGACGTCGCGAGTGAGGAGGGGCCGTGTTAGAGATTCTACGTCCCGGGGCTCCACACCGTCTCCAGATCTGGTGCCTTTAGTTCAGAGCCTCAGAGTCCCAGTCCCTTCCCCTCACAGGGGACGCCGAGCAAGAAGAAGAAGTAGGGCAGTCGAGATTGCTCCGTCATCCGAGCCAAGGAAGCCAGTGACAGCGCCACCTAGTGGCAGGAGGGCGGAAGTGCACGACATGCCGAGTCGGCTCGGCGGAGCCACAGCACCATCTCGTGGCGAGACTGCAACAATGCAGCAATTTTTTCCAACAATATATAAAAAGAAAAGCACCTCAAAGAAGACAATGTTAACACGACAAAGAGATTATCCACCTGATCCACCGATCGTGAGATATTTTCTAAACAACACACAGGCAAAGCTAAAGAGAGATCCTTTAGTTTTAGTCAGAAACCCAGAAACAAGTCAAATAGAGAGTCCTTTCAAACTAATCTCTTAAAGAAAGAGTTTCGCTTGTATCTCCACAGATCGAAGTCTGAAGTAGGTGTCAGCACAGCACGTGAAGCCATTCCAAACACGAGAGCACGAGAACGCTGATCCAAGAAACAAAGAGACGAGTACTCAGACAGAAGTCGAGACTCAGACTGCGAAAAACGACCCAGAAGAGAAATAAAAAAGAAACTAAAGACCTTAAGGAGTTTTTCACACAGAAGCGAAGTAATGAGTTTCATAATGCTTATGTGCATCGTTCTTTCATTCATTGCAGTAAGCAGTGGGAGAGATTTGCCTGTTAGTCAACCAAAGCAAAATGTATGAGAAGCTTTAGCTCGAGCAGCGAATTTAGATAGTATCTGCCTGACACATTCAAGACCAAGTAAACCGTTTTCAGCATGCATAGTTAGATTGCCAGTAGACCAATGGCCAGTTCCAGAGCACTCTGCAATTAACATTTCGCAAGTCATTAAAAATCCTATAAAAGAGTGGTGTGCTTAAACACACCTGCTTCCTGTAGCTTCTACAGAACCTCAAGAATTAGAGATTTTTAAGTCCATGACAATGAGACTCTGCATGCAGTTTGAGGCTCCGAAAGTCACAAAAGTGAAAACTATTAATTTGACTCCCACTCATGAATTTTATAAGAATGCCTCAGCTTAGTGTAAATATACAAAGAGAACTACCAAAGAATCGATCCAAGTTCCGGTGCAATTGCCGCAGAGTCTGTTCTTAATTTGCAGAGACAGAATTTGGCACAGCATTCCTGCTAATGCCATGAGAAGTCCATGCAACATTAGAGAAATTTCAATGCTATCACCTGATTTAAACATGTTAAGAGAGAGAAAGCACAGAAAAAAAAAATCAATACAGCAATATGCAGCAGATTGCAATGATGAAATGTTTTCTTGGGACAAGAAAACGAGTATTGCTACAGCAATCTTCTCACCTCAGACAGCATCAAGAGTAGCCTTAACTCAGATCGACCGCATGAGTTGTTAGTTGAGCAAACATGCGCGGTCTGTGTCTGTCACATTAGATGACATGTTAAAAGACGTCAGTAGTGTGAAACAAGCGACTCTTCAAAATAGAGCAGCAATCGATTATCTATTGCTCGCTCATAGACATAAGTGTGAAGAGTTCGAAGAGATGTGCTGCATGAATCTCTCAGATCATTCAAAGTCAATTCATGAAAATATCAAAAATATAAAAGACAGCATAAATAAGCTTAGCGAAATCACAAGATCATAGATCGATCAACTGGCAAAATTCTTTGACATCTCTCCCATTTAGAGAAGAATCTTAAAAATAAAGTTTTATGTTTTAATAGTTCTCCTAGTCCTCATACTTGTTGTCCCATGCATATTTGCATGTTTAAAACATGCAATGAATCAGATGGCGAAAAAGATCTTTTTAGTGCAAACAGAAGGGGGAGATGTGGGATCTCAGTCTCTCAGAACTGGGGTGCAGGGTGAATCAGACCACCCCTGGGGGGCTCGGGAGTCCTGGAATGTTGCCAGAAATGTCTGGTGGCTGGACTTTGATCCCACATGGGAGATGACATCAGTATGAGGACGGGAAGATTTCACTGGGGTGAATAGTGAAAGGACAAGTTAATTGGAGTGTGAGATACAGGATTTAAGATCCCTGTACAGGGGGGTCTAGAGAAGCAAGATGGAGGTATTAAGGCGTGCCCTTCTCCTTCTTCTTCTTCCTCTAGGCCTCCATCTTCTGTGGTGGAGTTGGCACTCCGAGATTGGACCTTACTAAGAGAACACTAGTTAATATGAGTAGAGAGAATTAGAGAAAAATGATAAATATTGTATACGTAACTCCGAGTATAAAGATAGACAACCGCCCCAGGGGCTCTCAGTGTGTGCCCATGGCTGACTGCTGAGCAGAACTCTGTCAAGCCAAGAGAAAATCTTTTAGATAAGCAATTAATAAACACCGAGACCGAGAACAAATCTGAAGCTTCCTCTCGTCCTTTCGAACCCGGGGGCCCAAAGCCATCTTAAAGCTTTTCCCAGACCATCTAAACAGCACCAAAATCCAACACTTCGGTAAGGGTGTATCCTAACCTGGCTTTTGGATGTCTTCCTGCTCTTTCTTGGTGGCTGAGTTTCTGATTTTGAAACAGAAAGAGCATTAGAGTGCCAGTGGTTTGGTAAAGCTCCTGTCAAGAGGTTCAGCTAAAAAGGGGGTGTCTGTAGCCACAGGAGCAGCATTTACAGGGCAACCTGCAGGGCATCCGTTCCCTCCACAGGGGAGTCTGTGGCAGCAGAGTCTGTCATTTCCTCAGGTTGCTGGGACAAGCAAGACAGCTTTGAAAATGCAGACTGGCAGAGCTTCAGGGAAGGCCTTCTAAAAACTCTGCAGTTGTTCCCAGAATTCGGAGAAAGCTTATTTCTTTTTAAATTTTGTCATTAAAGGATTTGACTGTCTAACTTAATAACCTTTTACTGAGTGCAAAAATAGTTATTTCCTTTGAAAGGAAGTGCAAACTCTAAAGCAGTGAGTGTCTGCTCCTGAACCCTAGAGGTGCTGCTGTGCTCTTCCACAACAGAACTGCCACAGCTCAGGGGAATTTTGGGAAGCTTTTCTGGGCAACTGTTTCCTGCAAGTTAATGAGAATTAGTGCATGTATCTGATTGGAAAAAAAAAAAAAGAGTACCTGAAGGAGAGGATTTCAGAAGCTGTTTTATGTGTTTGGTAGAACAGGAGCATTGAGTGTTAAAGGACAATTTGCATTTTCTTGATCATCTTTGTATTCATTTACTGGCTACACAGGCTGAAGTGTAGGAACAGCCAAGAATATTGTCCTGATCCCTTGCTGGCTGTGTGAATGGAATGTGTCTCCTGGAGGGATGTTGTGAAACGGGAAATCGTACCTGTTTGGGTTGACTTGTTCTGTTGAATTCAGAGGGCCAGGCAGTTTTCTGACAGCAGCTGGTTCATTTTCCCTTCCCACTACAGGTCACCTGAAGCGTGTATTCAGCAGTGCTGAAGATCCTGAGGTGAGTGAGAAAGGAACATTTCATGTTCCTGGTGTTTAGGAATTGTAGAGCAAGCTGGGAGCTTGGCCAGTAGCAGTAGAGTGTAGAGGGCCAGCTAGGAAGGCTGAAAGAAATCCATTTCCATGCCTGAAACAAAAGTAACAAAGGCAGCTATAGATATTTTTAAATTTCCTTCTCAGAGTTTGAAGAACTAAAACATAGCTTTGAAAAGAGAACAATGCTTGCAGACAGCAGATAGGAAAAATTTAATTAAGACCGTTTTGCTGTACAGTTGAATTAGATAATTTTAATTTAAACAGAGTGACTTAGAATCCTATTCCTATCAAATTTTATGATATCTACTTGGAACATGAGGTGGTAGAAAAGGAAGGCCATTTTGCAATGGTGCCTGCGTTATCTGAAGTGCAATGGGCACCTTTGTGGCTGGGGAGCTGCGTGGGCCCAAAGGACGCAGGGCTAGCGGCCGTGAGCAGCTGAAGATGAGGCAGCGTGGGGCCAGGGGGCCAAGAAGGCCAAGGGCACGGTGGCTGTGCCAGCAGCAGTGGGGCAGCAGGAGCAGGGCAGGGAGCGTGGCCTGTGCTGGGCAGCGCTGCGGCCACAGCTGGAGTGCTGTGTGCAGCTGTGGGCCCTGGGAAGCAGAAAGTCATGGAGGGGCTGCAGCATGTGCAGAGAAGGACAGGGGAGCTGGGCAAGGGGGGGCAGCACAAGGCCAGTGAGGAGGTGCTGAGGGAGCTTTAGCCTGCACAATGGGGGCTCCTGAGGGACCTTCAGGCAGACTTCCATAGATCCCTGCCTTAGATCCATAGAGCCAATGCTCAGCACAAGGGCTGCTTCCCTGCCAAACATCTCTTCACTGCATCCAAGTGCTTTAGACACTGGAGTAGGTAACACTTTCATATTTTGTTTGTTTATTTGTTTGTTTGTTTGCTAGAAGGAGAAGCCTTCTAGCCTGTAATTTCTCCTTCTCCAGGGAGCTTTTTCTCCATCTTTCCTGCCCTTTTCCAGCACTGGCAGAAACACATCACTTTCACGGTAACGGCTCCCGTGTCTTTTGGCAGCCCAGGGAATCAGTGTGTGTTGTGTTTGGGAATTGAGCAGGAAATCAATGCCCTTGCATTCCAGCTGGTGCTCAGAGATTAGAGGAGCTGGGATGGGCTGGGCTGTATTTCTGATTCCAGCCACTTCAGCACCATCACTGTGGCCAAGGGCAAGAGAAGAACTTGCCCGAGCACAGGTGCACGAAGTGTGCAGTGCTCTGGGTCTAATTGCATTTCATAAGGACCCATATGCTCCAGATTCCCCAAGTGTGTGGGTTACTGAAGCAACAGGAGAGCAAGTTCAGGATGGCTGCTGATCGGGGCACTGCTACCGAGTGTTGATGTGTGTAGTGACAGAAAGGACAGTGTTGATTCAGGGTGACCCCCATGTGGTGAATAATGTGCTTTGACTCTATGATTTAAAATGTTAAACAAATGTTTTTTTAAGCTATGTTATATTACACTAGTACTGTATTAAAACTATACTAAAGAGATATTATACTATAAAGCTACTAAAGAAAAACTCGTGACTGTCTCCAGAAAGTCATGACACAGCTTTTATCTAATTAGCTAGTCAAGCTAAACAAGTATCGCTAAAATCCAATTAACAAATCACTTCCATTAAACAATCACTAGAACACATTCTACATGTACTAAACAACAAGAACAGCCAGTAGAGATA
The DNA here is from genome assembly GCF_028551555.1 of Melozone crissalis. Classification (NCBI taxonomy): domain Eukaryota; kingdom Metazoa; phylum Chordata; class Aves; order Passeriformes; family Passerellidae; genus Melozone; species Melozone crissalis. The sequence continues at coordinate 7,155,747 of NW_026535850.1, read as the reverse complement.
ATAATTGTTTTCTCTTCTTCTCTAAGTTTGTCACTACCTTCCCTTAAAAAAAATCTAGGAGAGGGAATTATATCTCTCTGTGTTCAAAGAATGTAAATACCACAGCACAGTAAAGAGAGATTATAAAAGTGATATCTATCTATCTATCTATCTATTTGAATCTTCCTGGTTCTGTTCCAAAGCAGTGGAAGATGCAAAGCTCACCTAAAGACATCCCTTCAGGAGAGGGGTAGAGACAAGTTCCATTGACTGATCCTGAGCAGGCAGAGATGTTTCCCCCTCCAGAGATGGTTGTTTTTTCCCCTCCTGTTTTTCTACTCCAGCCTCTTGTGCCCTGAAGCCTTCTTTTTATCCTTTAAATTTTTGCATGTCCTAAGGGAGTGGAACTATCCCATGCTGTAGCTGGGGTCTGGTGACTTTGCTCATACATGCCATACATGACACATGGTTTCCTTCACTGGCATCCCCAGGGCTGTGTAAGTGCATTCGTTAATGGGGCCTTATGAGAAACTCTGTTGCTGCTGGTCAGAACTCTCAGTTGACAAAAGAGGGAGAAGAAACACCTTGGTCCTCCTCCATATACTGAGGTGGCCATAGAGGTTCTCTGACTTCCATCAGAGATCTTTGCACGCATCCTCATCTCCTGAATGACCCAGTTTTCTAACAAGAATGTGGATGTCAGGAAGTCACAAAGCTGGTGCAGGCCTGAAGAGAAGGTGAACTCCAGAAGTGTCTCTGACAAGGAGGGAGCTCACCCAGGAAGCCCCTGCAGAGCCAGGATGGAGCTGTGGGACAGGGCGGGGTGTCAGTCGCTACTGAAAGACAAACAGGACATGGCAGAAGCAGAGGGAGGCTCTCACCGGACCCTTGAGAAATGCCACCCCTTCCCTGTCAGCTGGCTGAGAGGTTGTTGGAGCTTCAGTCCCAGATGGCCCCTGACTGTAGGGCCAGGGTCACTTTGGAATCTGTGCCTCCCCTTGGGCAGAGAACGACCCAGGAGAGCAGCAGCACAGTGCTTTGGGAACGTGTGAGCCCAGCAGCCTTTGAGTCTTGGCCCACAAAGGGGGTATGGGAAGTTGAAACCCATCTTGTCTGTCTTTCTGTGCAGGTGCTTCTAGAGAAAGAGCAGGAGCACACTGCCTTATCTGAGATGCCATGCCAGACTCAGGGAGAGCTGTTCCCTGCCCGAGAGCAGGAAGAGCAGCACAGGCAGCAGGTGGAAGAGCCACAGGAGAATGGCCAGGTAAGCCTGACTGGCCAGGGGACAGAGGGAAGGGCAGGAAGAGGGGCGTAAACCAGAGCTCCTGGGACTGAGGAGGCCAGGAGTCCCACAGGCAATGGAAGCACAGAGCCTTGCAATCTGCAGAGATCAGCCCTGGGACAGGAGGTTTGCCATGGAGGGTGATGTGGGGAGGGAAGCAGAAAGAAATGGCTGAATAAATGTGATTTTGAGGCTAAAAGAGGAAAAAAGCTGAGCCTTACGGCAGCTCCCAGTCACTTGCTCTGCTTTTGTGTGTAGAGAACATCAATGCAGAGCCACAAGCAGAGCTGCCCGAAGCTCAGAGTGACATCATGGCAGTGAAGAGAAAGAACAAGGAAGACATGGGAAGAATTCAACAGGCGAATCTCCATCAGCAGAGGGGCAATCAACAAAACCAGGTGAATGAAAGAGTGGCAGCCACTCCACTCATGAAATGTCCTCTCTTTTGTTTGTTAGAGAACATGAAGGAACAGCTGGATGCAGAGCTTCAGATAGCTCACAGTATGACCAAGGCAAGGCACAAGCAGCTGGAGGAAGAAATGAAAATCATCAGAGAGAAACTTAATCACTTCCATCAGTCTCTGCAAAACCTAGTGAGTGAAAGAGGGATGCAGCCACTGCAGTCACCAGTCTGGTGGTTTCTGCCCTTCTTGCCTTTCCAGTGCAGAGAAGCAGGGAGTGGGGCCATGCCTCTGAGTGCATGCTGCTGTAGTGTGTGTATCACAGGTCACTCTGAAGGACATTTCCTGGTGTGCTGAATCTCAGCTGCTGCCCTGGACAGCGAAACTTGTCCTTTGGCCTTTTGGCCAGCAGTCATCCAAATTGATTCCTGCTGGCCTGTTCCTGCTCTCCTTTTTTCTTGAGGTGTTTTTACAGTGGAACTTGGTGACCCAGATGGAGGATTGAAACAAGCTATTGTATCCGCTGTCAATCTGTTCTTTGCCTTTCCTCACAGTCGATGACTCCTGGCTGACAGGGACAAGCTGTAGTGTCTGACTGCTTTGTTCTGTTTGACTTGAGGTGCAAGTGTTGACATCTCACCGGGCAGCCTGCGAAGACTTGCAGGGAATGTGTGGCAATGAAGGACCCCAAGTTAGGAGTGAGGCACAGGAACAGTGCCCACCAGAAATGCTCCAGGACCAGCACATCCTGGGCTCTGAACCTGCTGCCGCAGCAGCATCACCTCGAGGAAACCCTTCTGTGAAACCTGGGAACTCAAGCTCAGGCAGATCCTGGGAACAGGAGATTGAGGAGGAGTACCTGGAGCTGCTGGGTACGTACGTCTGGGGTGTTTCTTATCTGAGGGACAGTGAATTGTGTGCGGGTGTCAGCAGAGCTGTACCAAATGCTCCTCCTGTGTTTGGTGTCACAGGGCCATTTAGGATTCCCCAGGGAAGTGCTGTGCTCCGAGGCAGCGAGAGAGCTCTGGGTGTTCCTGCTGCCTCTGAGGGCACCTGGGACTGGCTTGGGTTTGCCTGAGCTTCCCTCTCTGCTAAAGGCTGAAGCAGGGATTGTTCTTGGATCAGCAGAAGGCTGTGACCTAGCAAATGATCTAGGCAAGTCCTATGTGCTAGTGGCCAAACTGAATAGAATTTTTAGCTTCCTAAATTCTCCTTAGACTCCTGACTTCCAACCAGTCATCAGAGCAAAAAAACTTCAGAGAAATGGACTGGCTTTGGAGTTTTGTCTTTTTGGTTGGGGATTCTTTTTTGGGGGGAGGGGGGGTGGGATTGCTTTTGTGTTGTTCATTTTTGGTGGGGGTTCTTTGTTGTGTTTTTCTCTATCCTGAAGGAGCCCTTCTACCCCATGTCTTACTGATGTCATTTTTATGACTGTTACTGTTACCACTACTACATCTGCAGTTTATTTTCATGAGAATGCTATATTTTTGTCAATAAGAGAATGCTATCTTTTTGTCAATAAGAACTACTTTGAAAGAACATCAGGTTACAGGACAAATAGAGAGCACGAGGTATTTTCTATGTGCCCCCAAAGAAAAAACAGAGACTTTGATAACAACCTTTATTTAATCTTCTAGTTTTATGCTTATCAAGATGTGTCCAGGAGACACATCCAAGTGGCGTGATCAGACAAAACTGTACTGCAGGCCTTTCTCAGGAGAGAGCCTCCAGCTCAGCCATGGTATATTCCTCAGATCCATGGCACTTTTCCATACCTGATTCCCACTCTTTCCCATGACTGTTAGAATCCTACCCATTGGCCCAGGCCCTGCTCTAGGAAAACACATCAAGCCCTTTGTGATTCTGCAGCACAACCCAATGAATCTGCTTCTTGCCCGTAACAGCTGCCAGTGCGGTGCTCTCAGATAAGACCTGGTGGAGCTGAGACCAGAGCCCAGTGGATGCTGTGTCTGCCATCACCTGCTGGGACAAAAAGGGCACTGATCTGCGCCTCGGTGTGGCTGATCTCAAAGCCCATCCTGGTGTGTCCTGAATGGGGGCAACAGCTTGTCCGGGGTCCAGGCTCACTCTGGCTTCTTCCCATCAGTGCCTGTCAGTGCTCATGCTTGGGCTTTGCCAGCCTTGTTGTGGTCGCTGCCCTGTCCCTGAGGGCTGGAGGGACTGCAGAGGCTGGAGCCTTCCTTAGCTGGGAGAGGGGCATCTTGGAGCTCAGCCTGCTCATAAACAGGTCAGGGTCCTGATGCTGAAAGCCCCGTCAGAATCAGTTACAGCTTGAGGTGCTCTGGTTTACAAATGGGAAGGCATTCCTTTTGCAAATTGCTGAAAGGTGGGGAAGATGTCCTCCTCTCCTGGGATTGCAGGTCCCTGTGCTTTGTTTCCTGTCAAGAGAACTCTTCAAAAGACTGTACAAATCAGTCTCTGTGCTGGCCACTTGTGCTGCAGAGCTGTCTGCCTGGTTGTGGTCGTTGTTACCCCGCCGACCACAAAGGGCTCAGAGCTCCAGGCGCTGGGGCTGCCTTTTGTATCTCCTGGAAGCTGGGATCTCTGCTTTAAAGTCAGCATCTTGCATTTTGTTTCCCTCAGGGAGAACGGTGGACCCCACTGAAAATCCCCATATGAAATACACACATCTGAATTATATTGGCAGCGGGTGAGTCCAACAGCAGTTACTCCTGTACAACCATGGGCCAGGTGTTTTTCTGGTGGAATGTCTATCCAGCATGAAGTCAGGACAGCTGCAAAGATGTTCACAGACTGGGGATAGATTGTCCCATCTCTCAATGCTGCTCAGAATTTGTGAGTGGGCTCAGAAGGCATTGTCAGAGATGCCTTGCTACCGAGGTCTTGCCTGCATCAAGGAACAGGACCTGGAAGGTCTCCTTGTCTCTCAAGTGTGGGACAGCTCTGTGTCAATTTCTTTAGCATTTTTTGTATGTCTCAAAATCATACTGGCACACTAATGAAAAGAGAAGAAACTTGCTTGCCTGAAAGAGCAACCTACGCCCTATCAAAGCTGAGAGATAACAGTTCCCAGGAACAATTCTTTCCCCTGGTTTGAGGAAGGAAACACTCTGTGGTCAGGTTAGGACCACACCATTTAGACAGTGAAACCCAAGAGGAAAGACTAACCTCCCTTTAGAAGTTGAACCCCAGTGCTTCAGGAACAGGCCCAGTGCCCATGCACTTGAGAGGAAAATGCATCATCTGCCTTCTGGCAGAGCCCTCCTGCATCCTGCAGGTTTTGACACTTCCAGCAGAGATTTCCTGTGTGGGCTGGCTTTCACTGCAAGGTCTAAACAGCTTCTCCTTTCTCTGCTTCTGTTTTGTTTCTAGGGGGTATGGAGATGTTTACAGAGCACTTGACACTTCCACAGGAGGAGAGGTAAATGTTATCGGCCCCTGCAGGCTCTGCTGCACTCGAGGGCTTTCCCCTCTAGTGTGAGCTGTGGCTGGAGCTTTGGGCAGAGCTGTGCTGAAAAGGCACAAGAAGCACAGACTGGTGCCAGCCCACAAAACACATTTGGGACTTTGTCCTCCTCAGCTGCCGGAAGGAAGGCACGGAGGGCAGCGGTTCCTTTCAGAGAAGGAGGCGCTCACTCGCTCTCCATTGCTAAAACAAAGGCGGTGCCTTTGAGCACCTCACTGCTCTTTGAGGCTACAGCTTCAGAGTCCTGAATTCTCATTTCTGGCTGCTGGCAAATCCATCTGAAAGTTACTGGTAGTTCCTTAGCCACCTGCAGTGCTGCACTTGGAAACTGCACGTAGGGAGAGATCTGCAAGGCGTCCCTGAAAGCCCAAAGCCCTGCCCATATCACAAGATGTATCCACAGAGTATTAAGGCATGGATTACTTCTTCTGAGTGCCAAACAAAGCAGCAGAGAGTGTGGTCAGAGGTTTGTGGGTGATAACTGAGACACTGCTGTTACCAAGTGGTCAAGGCAAAATGTCAGTGGCCCCACGTGTCCTGTAACTGGCTCCCAAGGGAGCAGAGAAATGGGCTGTTGGAATGTCAGTTCCTAATGACTGCAGTGCCTAATCACAAGGCAGTTTGGCATAGCTCAGCTGTGTCATTGCAAAATCACTCCCTCCACGTGCCTTGTGGTCTCGTGCCACCAACCTCCCAAGTTACTGATCTTCAATGTCATTTTAGGTGGCAATAAAAAAAATAAATCTTCAAGGAGTGAGGAGGAAGGAGCTAACCTTTAATGAAATAATGATCATGAAGAGGTATAGGAGTCCCAATGTTGTGAATTATTTAGACAGGTGAGAGGTCATGGTCTTATCCCATGGATGTGTGTTTACATAAAGCAAACATGAGAGGTTAAAAACCCACTTTGGTTAGTGGCAGCAAGTAAAGCTGTTAATTTTTATTTATTCATATTTCTCTACTCATCTCCAATGGATGAGAAGAGAGTGCATCTTGTCTGCATGAGTCTTCCCTGGCACACCTAGTTTGATAATTACTCCAAAATATTCAATACCTGGATCAGCTGTATCTTCCTAACTCAATAGCCTCAAAGTTCACTGCCTCCACATTTATTTGGGATTGATTTTTTAAAGTTTTTTAAGTGCAGATTAACCATCCTAAAGTTGATTTCGCTTGGATTGTTGCCCCTCCCTGCCATTGCTATGCATGCCAGGAAGACTAGGTGCTTATTTCCAGAAACACCATGCCTGACAGGTTTTTTTTTTATCTGGGCTGTTTCTAAACTGCACTTTTCATTTGCTGCCCATCTAAGACATCTCCTTTTCCACAGATGGGTCTTTCTCTTTGAGACTGCACAGATTGCAAACAATGCACAGCCAAGAGGGAATATCTATTCCTTTGATTCTGTCCTTGTCACAAAGGCATCTGGAAATAAGAAACCTGGAAGCAAAAAATCAATGTAGCCATGCATGTTCATCTCCATGCCCTTGTTTCCTTCTTTCAGCTACCTTCTGGGCGAGGAACTCTTGCTGGTTATAGAGTACATGGATGGAGGTGTCCTGAGCGATATCGTCAGCCAGACCTGCCTGTCTGAAGATGAGACAGCAGCCATCAGTCGGGAGGTTAGCAATCCCAGCTGTGTTTCCAAGGGCTTGGGCAGGATTGTCTGGGAAACAGGGGCTCAGAACAGGAGAGGTTTCATGTGCCAAGCTTTGTTTCTGTGTTGCTGGTATGCTATGGGCAAGTAAAGGCATCTCAAGTGAAAGGCCTGCCAGTGCTCCTGCACTCCCTGTACTCAGTGCCAGTACTCTTAGCTCCTGCTGTTGTATTCTCGCTCTGTGTCTTGTATTTGTATTTGCTGTTCTCCACTTTGCCTCTCTAAATGTTTGCCTGGAGTCTGTCTTCACTACATTCCTTGCCTGTAAAAGCAAAGGTGCTGGTGGAAGGATTTGAAACAAACAGCAAAGAAAAAGGAGAGAGACTCGTTTCTCTCAGTCCTCAGCTAAAAAGGATAGGAGTGCAGCCAGAATGCTCTTTGCTTCTGAGCACATGCACTGCAGCAGGAGTCATCCTGGCTGGTTGGCAGGGGACAGCCTACAACAGCAGGTGCTGTTGCTCTTTCAAAAGCTGACGTGCCTTTCCTCAGAAAGGTCCTGCTCTGCAGGTGTTGGAGCAGCAAGCTCTTCCTCTCAGTGGCCATTACTGTTCTGCCATTACTCCCCATTCCCCTGGAGAGGGAATCTTTCAGATTCTTTGTTTCCTTTCTTGTGTGATGAAATCACATCACTCATTTTTGCCCTTCTGTTTCTGTTTTCTCGCTCAGTGCCTGCAAGGACTGGATTTTCTTCATTCAAACGATGTGATCCATCGAGATGTGAAGAGTGACAACATCCTTCTCAAAACTGACGGTTCTGTCAAACTGGGTCAGTATATTCTTGGTCAGGTTCAGCATTCCAGGGATGTGGGTGTGGGGCTGCTTGGAGTGACTGCCAGCTCCCCAAAAATGGTGCTGGTGGCAGTGCAGGGACCCCTGCTGCGAGCTGAAGGCACAGTTGCAACGTGCACAGAGGTATAAGGAGCCACAAGCAGTCAAGAGTGGCCTTGCTCTGTGTGTGTCCCTTCCAGAGGGAGGGAGTTACAAGTCCAAAGTTTCCAAAGAACAAAAGCCACTGCTAGAGGCAGTGTAAAAAATTGGGGGATTTTTAAAGTCACCAATGCCAGGAGATTCAACAGCACAATTTCAAACTTCTACTGGGGAATTCTTTTGCTTGCTTTCCTAATTGCACAGAATTCAGATAAAACCAGTATTTTGTTTTCTCCTCAGCTGATTTTGGCCTCGCTACTCAGCTCACCCCTGAGCAGAGCAGACGGTGCTCAGTAACCGGGACTCTTTGGTGGATGGCGCCTGAAGTAGTGACAGGTCAACCATATGGCCCCAAAGTGGACATATGGTCTTTGGGAATTGTGGGAATTGAAATGATAGAACAAGAACCTCCTTACTTGAGTGAAAGTTCTGGCACGGTAAGGAGCAAATACTCACTGATCCCACTGTCTTTCTCACCTGTCCCATGTCCTGTGTGCCACTGGACAAAATCCCATTGCCATCTGCTGGAATTACTTCCACCAAGGTCCCCTCCTACAAATGTCCCTGCAATACATCAGCATCTACTGTACTTTTGGTTGCATCAGTGGGGGAATTCAAGCCTTACCACATGCAAACAAACTCCAAACAAACAAAGTGTTCTCAGGCAACACTTTCCTTTGGGTTAGTGGTTCCAGTTCTTTTGTCTGTGTAAATGGCCTTAATAACAGGAAAAGAGCATCTTAAAAGTGTTGTTATATTTCCAGAAATGAAGGAAGGAAACCCAAACCCAACAAAGTTTCTAAAACCGTGGTCTTTAGAGAGGAACCTAACCCTGTGTGCAGTTTCTTCTCACTGGGAAACATGGGCATGAGGGTGAAATGCACAGAGTCTCTTCTGCTTCTTGTGCAGTGCTGCTGAAACACTCAGTGACCGTGTTTCTCTCCTAGCCCAAGGCACATTCTCCACATCACCAAGCCAGAGCCTGGTGATGCGGAGAGCCTGCCAAAACCTCCCAGTGATTCCTGGCACTTTCTGGGATGGGCCAACCATTAATGCATTGACTTGAGTAGCCAAATGACTGGAGGGGGACCATACGGATGGAGCCTCTCCTTCTTCTGACGTAGACAATTTTTCTTTTGCTGCAAAAATGGGAAGCTGCAATTTTCAGACTGCTGAGAGACAGAACTGCAGGTGGCTCCTGTGTGCCCAAGCAGGCATTTTCATCCCAATACATTTGTGCAGGTATCTTAATGTGTCTGTGTTGAAGAGGAGATTGTAAATGTTTGCTTCCCTACCTGGGTATTAACTGATGGATTTCCTTTCTTTTCTTCCAATTACCATTGTTTTCAAGAACAGTACAAAAAGCTTGATGAGTTTTGTTGTAGGGCACGTGTGCTTAAAGGACCGAAAAGCACTGCAGAGATGCCTTTCATGTACTAACCCTTGAAATTAGTTAGTATAGCAAAGTCCCTCTTCCAAAAGCCATCTCAAGCTGGCATGAATCCTCAGAGAAGCAAATGTCCTTTTGCTGATGTAGTTCTCACTAACTAGGTCAGGCAATGAAATCAGCTGCCAAGGCAAGATCTGCAGGATGGTGGAAAAGCTGTGGCTGCATCGGGGCTTGGGTTTTTGGTTGGTAAAGGAAAGTCATCTCTGGGTCTCTGCCAGGGCAGAAACTGCCACTGAAGAACAGAGGTTAAACAAAGGGATCTGGGAGAGCCTTAGAGATGTGAAAGCAGGAGGTGGAGCCTGGTGTCTCCTTTTTCTCCAGGCTACACACCTGATAGCCACAGTAGGGACTCCACAGCTGCGGCAGCCCAAGCTCCTCTCGGCTTTGCTGCGTGACTTCCTGAGCTGCTGCCTGCAGATGGAAGAAGAGCGGCGCTGGTCTGCCAAGGAGCTCCTGCAGGTAAATTGTGAAGGGGCTGCAGGTGAAACAGGCTCTGAGGGATGGGCTCCTCTTCCACTCAAGTCCAAGGCAGCAGATGAGCCCCCTTCCTCCTCACCTCCACTCTTGCTGCTCTTCAAATGAAAATGGTGAGGAATCCTAGACTGGGCTGGGCTGGCAGGGTCCTGTAAAGGTCCTGTGGTGCAAGTGTCCTGCAATGAGCAGAGACATCTTTAAAGAGATCAGGTTGCTCAGAGCCCTTTGCCACCGGAGCTGGAATGGTTGCAGGGATGGGGCTCCTACAAGCTCTTGGGGCAAGCTGTACCAGGGTTGCACCATGCTCTGAGTAAACAAGTTCTTCCTTAGACCTACTCTGATTAGATGCCCTTTGTGTTTAGAAATATTTGTCCATATCCTATTGTAACTGGCCCTGTTAAAAAAGATGTCCCCCACTTTCTTCAAAGCCACTCTGAAGTCTTGGAAAGTGGCAATAAAGTCTCCCAGGGGCCTGTTCTTCACAAAACTGAATAACTCCAGCTCCCTCTGCATTTCCTGTGAGGAGAGGTGCTCTGTCCTCTGACTGTTTCTGTTGCCCTCTTTTGTAATTTGATGGGGTGTTCAGTTTTATCTAAAGGCAAAAGAATTGAAGTAGAGCAATGCGGGGTACAGAGACATGAAATGGTGGTGGAGGAACCCAATGAAGCCAGTCCCAGCCTAGGAGTCAGAGATTTGGGCAGGAGGGGCTGTGGGGGGCTCACTGTGAGCCTCTGAGGGGCCCTGGTTTGTGCCTCCAGCCCACCCTTTGAGGTTTCTGCCATGCAAACAGGGACAGCTGGGAGGGACTTGTCCCAGCCCCATCTGCTGCCTGGCATGCTCAAGCAGACGGGAACTGTGCCAGGGTTACTGCCAGGCTGTGTGGCAGAGAGCGAACTGCAGGGCACAGTCAGTGCCACTGGGCTGGCTCTGCTGGGAAGGAAGGTGCCATCCAGCACATGAGGGGCAGGGCATGGAACAGTAGACACTGCTTTCTGTCCCTGTGGGAATCAGCACAGTGCCCGTCTTTCAAAGGCAGGGGCCTATGTGAGTCACTGGAGTTTCCTGAAAGGAAGAAAACCCAGGGACAGAAAGCGCCATTTCTAGAGCACTGGCAGGGCAAAAATCCCAGCATGATGAAGAAATCACAATAAACAGATGAGTGGGATTCTGGGCCAGGTTTGCCTGTGATGGCAAGGTCTTGCACACTGGAGATGACTGGGGAGCAGATGGTCCCATTGCTCCTCTTTCTGGGTCTTTCCAGGAACTTGATGTATCCTGATTGAGTCCCTGAAGCAATGAGCTTGGAAAGTAATGGTTCACTGTTCTTTGTTGTATTTTTTTTTCCGGTGGACAGCATCCATTTGTAACTTCAGCCAAGCCACCATTCATCCTGGCACAACTCATCAACTCAGTGAAGAAGACGAATAACCCTAACCCTAAACCCTAACCCTAACCCCTAACCGTAACCTTAAATGCTAACCCAAACCCTAACCCTGTCCCTATCTGTAACCCTTACCCTATCCCTAACCTTACCCTAACCTCAACCCTAAGTCTAAGCCTAGGCCTAAACCTAAACCTAAGCCTAAGCCTAAACCTAAGCCTAAACCCAAACCTAAACCTAAACCTAAGCCTAAGCCTAAGCCTTAGCCTAACCCTAACCCTAGGAGACGAGAACATAGCAATCATGTCAAGATGTTATCTCTGTTACCAATTTAGAGTAGGATTGTAGAGTAGGGTTGCTGAACAGATTTGTAGCATAGAATTATAGATTAGAGTTGTAATTAATAAAGTTTCTGAAACATCAACTCATTTGGAAGATTCTCCTCCTTCTGACCCCTTCAGAAAATTCAACATTTCCTTCTGAATTACCAATTGTTTTTTATTGGTGCTAAGTCACACATATGGATTCTTTTGTATGCTTTCGTAAGTGAGGAGAGTTCTTCTTCATTCATCCTCTCCAGACCACACTGCCTTTGGAATATGACCCACTGGCTGGTTATGGCGCAGCTGTGGTATTTCTAGTTGAGGCAGAAAGGGCAATGGCATTTGAAGGCAAAACCAAAGGAAGAATGAGGCAGCCCAAACATCTTGTGCAGATGCAGGCCTTCAGCTGTGACTGCAGAGCATTGGGGTTCCTGCCACTTCGATTTGTATCCCTAAATGCAATAATCTCTTTGGCTGGAGGAAAGCCTTGCTCAAGTGACAAAGCAGAAAGATCAGAGAGGGTGCTCGGGAAGGTCTCCTGTGGTGCAGAGCTGTCAGCGCCTGTGAGGTGAGAGCGGGCCCGGCCTTGCCCGGGCTGGAGCCCCAGCAGAGCCCTGGCAGAGGCTGGAGCAGCCTGAGCCCCGGCAGAGGCAGGCTGGAAGGAGGCCCTTGTAGCTGCCGGCTCTGAGAGTGGAGGATTCGCCCGCTCCCAGCAAGAGGCAGCAGCCGGGCCCTGGGTGCCTCTTGCTGGGAGCGGGCAAATCCTCCGCTCTCAGAGCCCAGGTGGCAGCTGGCTGCTGCCGAGGGGAAGCGCATCCGTGCTGGGCACAGCCCGGCCTGGAGGCATTGGCCATCTGGAGTGTGCCCAGGAGCAGGGAAAGGCCAAGGGCAGCCGCAGGCCACTGGGCTGGCTGAGGATTCCTCCTCTTCTGCCGGCTCCCCTGCAACCCCTGGCAAAGGCCAGCAGTGTGTGCAGCACTCTGGGCACCGGGGCAGGGAGCCGGGTTGTTCGGCAGGCTGGAGCACAGGGCAGCTCCTTCAGGCCGGCACTTGTGCCAGGGGAAGCGAGGCCAGCGTGAGGCAGGGACAGCTTGGCAGGGCACATCTGCAGGAGCCAGCGCCTCACGCAGCTCTGGGAGAAAGCGCCTGCAATCCTGCAGTTCTGCACTGAGCCTGAGCAAAGGTGTGAGATGCACAATGTTTGGCAGAAATATTCAGGCCCACCAGGCCAGCCTGCTTTGTGCTCTCTGGCGCGCAGCAAGTGCTGTGCAATGCAGCTCTGAGCTGCTGGGAGAGAGGCAGTCGGGGATGTGCCTGAGGTGTGTCAAGGGGTTAGCTGAAAATGTAATGAGGATAATTGAAAAGTGCAGATGAGTTGAGGGGCCAGCTGGGAATAGAATTGGGATAGTAGAAGATTGCATATTTTAGTTAAGATCTTCAAATGAGGTAAGAAGCTAAGTTAGTAATACAGCTAGCAGAAATCACGTCCCGTAGTTAAAGAGTACCAAATATATTAGGAACATAAAGCTAGGAGTGACAGGGATAGAGGAAGCAATTGTGAAGAAGCAGAAACCATAGAAATAACTTGCCTTAAGAATAATTGAACAGTCAGGAGAGGCTTGGACTGTGAGCAGCAGGTCCAAAGGTCTTGCCAGCTGGCCATGGGAGAAGAGTTCACCATGAGGAAGACAGCTTTCTTCCTCCCATAAAACCACTCCCTCATTTCAAAATCCCACCGACCCAGTTAAGGGAGTACAATTGCACAGCTGTAGTAGATAGTCAGCTGATAAAAATGCGAAACAGGCAGGTAATAATTATGTATTATGGGTCCTTAGAAACCTATTGTAAAACCTTTTCTGTAGAAAGAGAGAGCAGGAGTCTGCAACTCCTTGCACATGTCTTTGGAAACTAGTTCACATGTGACCAGGGCTGCAATAAATACCCTCTTTTCTACTATAATTAGTTGAAGAGTCGTCTGTCTGTGCTTCAAGGGTTATGCTGGAGTAGTGAACTGATTTGCAAGGGAGCAGAAGAGTTTCAGCAGGCAGTTTTTGGAAGAGATGGAAGCCTCTTGTGACTGAAGGGAAAGCCATTTGGAATGGAGTAATGATACCAAAGTCCATATTGTCCCAAATTGGTCCCAAAGTCTAATTGTATCTTTGTGTCTGAATTTAAATCAGAATGATTATAGATAGCTTCATGCAATTTGTCTACAAATTTATCAAAGTCTTCATTCTTCTTTGACAAATCTGTGTAAAAGACATGGTGTGTAACTTATCTGGAAGTGCAAGAATAGCATTATATGCCAGTTGTTGGCTCATCTGTAAGACTTGATCAATGCTCTTAGCCTGGGCAGTGACAGTAGCCCAGGGCCCCTTGCCAAGTAACTGTTGTGCTGTTAAACCATACAGAGGATCACCTTACACTCTAGGTCTTGCTGCTTCTTAAGCACACTTTTCCTCCCAGCTTTTATGAAACATCTCCTGCTGATAGGGTGATCTTATAAGTCTTTTTAGGGTACGCATATCAGCTGGAATTAATGTGTTAGATGGAAAAATATACTGCAGAAGTGACTGTACAAGTTGGGATTTTCAACTAAATTGTGAAATTGCAGCTCTCAATTTTTCTAAAATCTTCCAATTGAAAGATTCTCAAACTCTACTTGCAGCATTACTTACTACAGGAAAAGCTTCTACATCATTGGAGAGAAAAGTCCCTTCTACAATAGCTTCTGGAATAACTTTTTTCTACTGTAGTTTCTGAGCTGCTTCTATTTCAGGGTCACATTCCAACTCTAATTCCACATTCTTTACAGCGTGAGAGGGAGGATTTTGTTTAACTGGCTCAAATGCTGGCTCAGAGACAGAATGGAGGAGTTTTTGCTAGATAATGGCCATATTCAGCCAATGCACAATCCAGCCTGCTTGTAATAATGGACAATGAACACCTTCACAAAGCATTATTTATGGACATATTCAGAAATGAGCTTGGTATATCCCTGAAAAAGACACAAGAAGAAGAGTCATCAGGACTCAGCTAGTTTGTCAGCAGGCTTGGGAAATTGAGCCATGGGTGGGCCAGACAACCCCAGCAAGATGCGTAAAAATTTAGATGATCCAATCAGCATTCTATTTTAGATGTGTAAACAGATAGGATTAACTAATCATGTATTAGCTAGAGACACATGGGCAGTAAAGATTTATTATAAATAGAGTCTTTTTAGGAATAATAAATTTAGCTTCACTGGATCATATTGGTTATGTTGTGATGTCCCCTGAACCTCCGCACCATGCACTTAAGGGTGTGTTGGTTTTCCCCATGAAATGTACACATCTGGGGAAGTGCCCTTGGCAGAGAGGGGCTTGATTCCCAAGGAAACTGCTTCCCCAGGAGCCCCAGTGAGACAGGTGCAAGTGTCTCCATTTGACTCCCTTTGTTTCCTTCAGTCCTTGAGGCCCCTTGCACTTTGCAGAGGGGCATGCAAAGGGAGAAGGCTGTGAAGAAATACCGATTATGTTCTCTTGATGCAGAGTGTGATTTTATACACTCTCTCCTATGGTGCAGATGCTCTTAATTTCTACTGTGTTGATTATTCTTATCAATACCTATTTTAATTTGCTCTGGCATTCTTCCCATAGAAAAGTTTTCCTTATGTATTTGATTTATGTCTGCAAATGTTGATATGTAACTTAAGGTACCTGAATTTAGCCCATTTCTCCTCTCACTTTAATTTCAGAAAATGTCAGAATTACAGATGTACGCACTAAAGTATCCAAGATTTCTGTGCAACAGAAAGATGAGTAAACAGTAGTACAGCCCAATCTACATTACCTTTAGCAGTTACCAAAGCCAGTAGATATTTAGAAAAGTGTGCCTTCTTTCAGCAATATTACAGATAGATGGTTAAATACAAATTATAATATTATAATATTGGCTTTACACAAATATTAAAATGGGTTCTATATGTGTGATATTAATTAAACTTAGAGAGCTCCCAAGGCCTTGAACATACTTGAGACTGATTTTGCAATAAACTATCTTTTAAACTCTGTTTGGAAAGCAGAAGGTAGGAACATCAGTCATCTGTTGTGTTTGACTTTATTGTTACTTGAGATTGTAGTAAATACTGAGCATGAGCTGGGATGAGATTGTAATTGCTCATCTTTCCAAAGATAGATATGGATACTATTAACATGTGCCCTGTTTATTGTTCCTAACTGACTAATTTACTGCAGTAGTTTTATAGTGCATTTTTATTGTTGTAATATCTAAATGTAGTGGGAGAATATATATTTGACTCGGGGTAGTTTGGCTTTTGTTTTTCGAATAATAAAACCACTCTCTTCAGCCTGGTGAAGAAGAAATCTGCTTCTGTCCTTGTGTACAGCTATGGGTTTGTTCACACAGCTTCTCCTTCCCTTTTCTGCCTAGGCTTTCTCACCTGCAGTTTTCAGTAGAAAAGCAACAAACCTTTGAAAGGCTAAACCTCAACATAACTGTGACCCTCAATCAATACTTCCTTCTTCCAATTTCTAAAGATCTCTTTGTCCTGGGCACTCAGTATGGCCTTTTGCCTCAAAGTTCTTTGGCTGTCTTGAATGCTTACAGTGTAAAAGGTAATCCCTGATCTATTTTCAACTCCCTGCTCAGATGCAGACTGCTGGAAGGGAGCTAGGACTGGTACTGGAGACCTGGCAGCTTGTCCAGGAAGCAAAATTTTTGAAATAATGGTAATGTGGAGAAGCATGCAAGTCCAGGTGGTGAACTCAAATATGCAAGTACTTGCAGTTTCCTGACAGGACTTTATAGTTCATGGCTATGGTATCTTCTTATTTCTGTCCCTTAATGCTCAATCCTTGCCACATTTCTTCAACTTTTTTTGCATTGTCATCTTCCGTGTTTTCTTCCTCTCTTCTTCTCTCTGTGACTTTCTATGCAGGATGGATAACGAGTCATACACTGTCAGCTTGCTCAGTGACCGAGTAGTGATATGATGGTGTAGAAATTGTAGGCGCACAGTAGGCAAACCTGTCATGCTTCTTATGCCCTCTGCCGGCAGACCTGCTTCCCAAACCTTCAGTCAGACTTGGAAAAAAGGCTTGTCACCACTACTTTGTTGTGGTTTATGCATTTATGAAGAAACACTTCCATCTCAGCCCGCTTAAGCCACTGCAGAGCAGGAGTTGTTGCTTTGGTAGCAGATGTGCTGTCAGGGTCCTTACAGCTCCACAAGATGTGCCTCTCCTAGAACAGATTTTTGCATTTTTGTACAATAAAAACTATGTTTTAAATCACACCAGTGTAAGTCATGCACTCCTGTAGATGTGTTTTCAGACAGAGATATTTATATCTATGCCTAGTGAATGGCCTCCTGGGCAGCAGGAACAAATGAGGAAGGAAACTGGGCTGATAAAACATGCTTCTGCTTCAAGAAAAACCCCCCAGTCTTCCCTTTCCAGAGAAGGCTATAAACCTTTTCTTGATTGGCCTAAAGGGGATAAACAAGTCCCTCCATGTCCTGATCTTTTACTAGTCTCAAATTATTTAGAAAAGTTTTAATTTTTTTTTTTTTTTTTTTTTTTTGTGGGGGGTGGTGGTGTTCGGGTCTGCACTTCAGACCTGTTCTCCCAGCAGCCAGGGACCTACAGCTGCTGTGGGTGGGGCAGGTGCTCAGGCAATTACCAACAGGTGCTTGGTAATTGCTAACAGCAGTTGAGCTGAGAAGTTGGCTTGTGCCTGGCTGAGAGCTTGACGACTGTGGTGAGAGAAGGGATAGGGAGTGGAGTGGAAAATATTAGTTACACAAGCAAATCTGAGGTGTAGGTGGGATTTAACTGGATTAGGTGCTGCATTTCAGGGTCTTAATCACAATTTATGAAAAACTGAACATTTAACTATGAGATAGGACTATGTAGTTGTTATTCTAGATGCTGCATTTACTAATATGTTATGTAGTTTGTATTTTGCTCAGAAGCTGTCTCAAAAACATTGAAGTCCAACTAAAGTCTTCATAAACACAAGTTAATAGCTTACTTTTTGTTAAAAACAGAAGCTGAAAGGGCCAATGGCTCTTGCATTCAGTAATTCACACATTTTAAAAGAAGTGGCATTTTAAAGGAAATGGCGATTGTCCAGCTCTGCACAGTGAAAGAACCAACTATGAATATGCAGAGTTACAAAAGAAACTGGGACTTCTTCGGTCAGGCATAATAAACTGTATAAAGCATCCCTGCAAGAAGCGGCTCTCGTGAATGGTGGAGGGTCCAATGCAATAGAGGTGGGATCCAGGTTCACCCAGCACCAACCCCGGGCTCGACACTGTCTCTTTGGCTGTGGTGGTTTTGAAGACCATATTTTAGTAGCGGAAAAAGATAAAGAAATCTTTTCAGATTTTTTATAATTTGGCTTTTGATTGATCATTCATAACAGTTCCATATAGATGATTCCACATTTGGTGTCTTGGTGCGTAAATCAAGAGCACAATTCATAACAGTTCATGATAAGCACCAGTACAAGCTGGACTTCCCAGATCAGCCAACTGAAAGAATCTGAAAAGAAGAAATGCAGGAAATGCCTTGGTAAACTTTGCCTGGAAGATGGGTGACTTTTTTTTCAGCAATCTATAATCCATTCCCTTGGCCTTTGGCTTTCTTAACAAGGCCATTTGCATCCCAGATTCCCCATGAAGTGCGAAGCCTGAGCTTGTGGAAGTGGCTGAAAGATGCCCTGTTTCTCTGCAGGGACATTCAACTGGAACAGGAGCCGGAGCGCTGTCTGGGGAAGCCTCCTCCGAGCTGGAATTTGTGCCGTGTTGGGAGAGGAGGAGGAGGGGGAGAGCGCTGGAGCTGTGTGGCAGGAGCAGGAGGTTTGGGCCACAGGACATTCCATCTGCACCGCTGCCCCGCAATGGGCAGCTGTGCCCAGGGCTCTGGGCCTGGCCCCGCGTGCACTGAGCTGCCTGGGCTGGGCTCAGGTTCCCGCTGGGCCTGGGCAGAGCCTGGGCTCAAACTGGGGGCAGCAGCAGTGCAAAACACCTCTGGGCATCTGTGTTTCCTGCTGCTGGGAAGGAACAATGAAGCGAGTTTAGAAGTTCTGGTTTCTGCTTCTCCTGGTTGATTTTTTAATTTAACTCCACACTGCGGAGGCAAATTCTGTGGCAGCCACTGTCAGCTTATTCTATTTCAACAGTGCCAGCAACAGGGCTCTGTTTGAGCCCTGCAAATGTGGCCTGTGAAGCTTTAATTCCCCTCATCTTAGTGTTCAGGGGCTGGTGAGCATTCCAGTATCTGCTGATCTTTATGTCTGTGACAAAAATACTGACTTCACTGTCATGAAAGCACCGTAGGTAGCACCAACTGAAAGAGGCACTTGCATTTTTATGGATAAAATTCAGGTTGCAAGAAGAAGAGGGCCAAGAGCAGCCATGATCTGCAATTCCCAAGGCAGAGGCACCAGCAGCCTCCTCCTGTCACCTCAGGGTGAGTCAGAGCTGGAAACAGTGCTGGAACCCAATCCTTTCTTGCTCTGAGGGCTGGCTCAGGGCAGCACAGGCGAGCCCTGAGCAGTCAGGGCTGTGTGTGGGTGATTGCTGCTCTGCTCCAGAATTGAGCTGGAAAAATCCCTTGGGAGCAGAGGAAGGAGCAGGCGGGAAGGGGCCAGCACTGCTGCTGCTCCTGGCCGGGAGCCCCGGCTGGGCCGGGCCGGCGCCCCCTGCACTGCGGCTGCTGCTGCTGCCAGAGTCGGGCGGGACTCGGGGACAGGGAACGGACACGGGGGGACAGCAAAGGCCTGGTGGCTGCAGGGATGGTGGCGCTGGGGCTAGCGCCAGCACAGAGCTTCAGCCCGCAATTAACCCCAAGGGAAACCCCATTTCAGCCTTTCTGCACTCATGGCTGTGAAAGGATTGAAATGAAAGAACAGCAATCAGGGCCCGACACTTTCTCCTTTGGGAGGAGCCCCGCGTCTGGGGCTGTGAGGGGCCATGAGGGACTGTGAGGGGCTGTGAGGGGCCGTGAGGGGCCGCGAGGGGCCAAGGGGAACTGTGAGGGGTTGTGAGGGGCCATGAGGGGCTGTGAGGGGCCATGGGGAACTGGGAAGGGGTTTTGAGGGGCCATGAGGGGCTGTGAGGTGTCACTCGTCGAGAATGTCACAGGAACAGGTAGGAGGCAGTTGTGTAGAGAGAGTGAAAGAAGGTTTTATTCAAGAGAACTGTGCGGTTTTTATAGAGAAACAGAAAGACGAAGTAGAGCAACACCACCTGCAGATTGTTTATACTTAACAAGTTATCACATCCCTACCATACCCTAAAAATTCTCACATGCTGCTGTGAGAAACACTTGCTGTTTCTCTCTCTCTCTTCCAGGGCATCCACAGTGAGAGGCTGTGAGGGATCTTGGGGAACTGTGAGGGGCCATGAGCTATGGGAGGCTGTGAAGGGCCATGAGGGGCCATGGGGAGCTGTGAGGGGCCATGGGGAACTGTGAGGGAGCCATGAGGGGCTGTGAGGGGGCATGAGGGGCCATAAGGGTCTGTGAGGGGCTGTGGGAGGCCAGGCCCCTCATGGAACCAAGAATCCTCTGTGACTGCAGTACCAAGGAAATCATTGTTGACAGTACAGAGCCTCATGGAACCAAGGGGCCTTTGTGGCCCAACAAGGCCTTGTGGAACCAAAGGCACCATGGTAACACTATGGAACCTCATGGTACTACAGATCCATTGTTACACAGCAGCCACAGCAGGGCCCCAGAACCAAGGAGATCATTGTGACACTGCACAACCTCATGGAATCAAGGCATCCATGTTACACTACTGAACCTCATGGAGCAAAGGGTCCATTGTGACACTGTGGAACCAAGGAGACTGTTGTTGGCAGTAGGAAAGCTCATGGAACCAAAAGTCCATTGTGACATTGTGGGGTGTCGTGGAACCATGGAGACCATTAGGACACTTCAGGACCACTGGTACCAAGGGGCCATTGTGACACTGCAGGGCCTTGTATAACCAAGGGGTCCTTGTAGCATGGCAGGGCCTTATGGACTCAAGGGGATCAAAGTGACACTGTGGGGCTCCATAAGGGGCTTTGGAGCTCCATAAGGGGCTGTGGAGCTCCATAAGGGGCTGTGGGGGCTCCATGAGACCACGGGGCCATTCTGACCATGGAACCAAGGATACCGTTGTTACACTACAGAACAAAGGAGGCCACTGTGAACCAGCAGGGGAACCCACTGGGACTATTGTGACACTTCAAGGGCATTGTGGAACAGCAGGGCCTTGTGGAAGCGATGAGACCATTGTGACATCCCAGGGCCTCGTGGGAGCAGGGGGCCATTGGGACACTGTGAGTCCCCATGGAAGCAAGGGGCCAGTGTAACACATCCAGGCCTGCTGGAACCAAGGGGCCACTGTGATCCTGGGGAACCCAATAGAACCAAGGGGCCATTTGGAGACTCTGTGACCTCATGGAAGCAAGGGGCCATTGTGGCATTGTGCAGTCCCATGGCAAGAAGGAAACCATTTGGACACTGCAAGGCCACTTGGAAAGCAAGGGGCCATTGTGCCACTGCAGAGCCAAGGAGACCATTGTTATATCACTGGGCCTCATGGAAACAAAGATCTGTGGTGATCCTACAGGGCCTTATGGAACCAAGGGGCAATTTTGATGCTGCAGGGCCCCAAGGATCCAAGAACATGGAACAGGTCTGGGTGGCTGGGCCTCCTGGGGGCTGCTTGACTGGTCCAGCTGGCCTTGGCATGTTGAGAGTTGCTTCTTATCAACCCCTGAAACCCCGGAGTTCTGTGCATTCCTTCCTGTGGGAAAGAACTGTCCTTCTCCAGGGGTTCAACGCTGAAATTGGGATTCCACCTCCGAATTTGATTATATCCAAGAATTATTCCCATATGAAACCTGCCAGGACAGACTGCTCTGGCTGGCCTTGGCCTCTTGGGGGCCACTCCTCATCTGCCTTCAAAACACTGGGGGCCCGTTCTTTTCTTCCCATTGAAAAAAACACTTTCAAGTCCAGACATCCATGGCCAAAATTGAGAATCCGCCTCCAAAATTCCTTATACAGTTTTCCAATGGTACCTCCCAGACAAAAGCTGCCAGGGCTATCTAGATTCCCTTGGCTGCCCTGGTGGCCCTAATGTTGCTGCAGGGCCTGAGTGCTCTTGGGGCCGGGCACAGTCCTGGGTGTGGCAGTGCGGCGGCTGCAGCAGGGACAGGCCATGGGCACTGCTGGGGCAGTGCTGACGCCTCAGGCCAGGCCCTGGGGGCTCCAGGCTCCTTGCCCAGGCTTTCTCAAGAACACGGCCAGGCCAATGCTCAGCACAGAAAACCCCGTGAGCAGCCCCAGGCTGGCCGTGGGCAGGCTGGGAGCAAACAGCATGGCTGGGGCTCTGCAAGGGCCCTGGGGGAGATGGGAAGGAGCAGCAGAGCAGGGGCTGATCCATCCCCAGTGCGCTGCACAGCCCAGGGCAGCGTCCCAGAGCGTCCTCATGGAGCTGCCAACAACATCCCCCCTCTGCAGCCCTGGCCTCTCCCCCAGCTCACACAGGTGCCCCATCCTTGCAGGCACAGACACGGCAGCACTGGCTCAGCAGCCCCTCTTTGCATTGCACACAGCAGGGGGAGCACCCCCATGCTCTTGGTGTGGGGACATGAACGTGAGGGAGCACAAATGCCATCAGCCCCTGGGGCCAGCAAGGGCTGGGGGACACCAGGGAAACCACTCAGCTTTGTCCTGGCCTCTGCAGTCAGCCAGAAAGTTTGTTCCCATCAGGTGGGAGTTTCCTGTCCCACTGCAGACACTGTTGCTCAGAGCCAGGGCTGCCTGGCAGCCACCCCCAAACTGCCCTGAGCATTTCCTTGGCTTCACCTTTGCTTTCTTTCCTCTTCCTGCTGCAAATTTCTTCCTATTGCCCACCCCTCTTCCCTCCCCTGCAAACAGCTCATCCCTGTTTGCCCTTTCCTCTCTGGCTCCACTCCCCATTGCAGTTCCTGACTTGGCCCCATGGGAACATCCCTTGGGGAGCAGAATCATCCTACAAGTGCTGCAAGAATTGTCTGCAGGCTCCTGCAGTGCCTGGTGCTGCTCCCTTGCCAGAGGCACCCCAGGCCAGGGGGGCACATCTGGGCTGCTGTGTCTGCCTCTGGGGCTCCCTGTTCTGGGCAGTGAGGAGGAGCTGCAGAGGCTCTGCAGGACTGACAGGATGGGCTTTGGGGCTGGCAGGAGAAGCTGAGGGACCTGGGCTGCTGCAGCTTCTCAAGAGGGGGCCCAGGGCTCATCCTGTGACTGCTCCAAGGGTGGTTCCAGAGAATCCCAGAATCAGCAAGGGTGGAACAGGCCATGGAGATCATCAAGTCCAGCCTGTGCCCTGACACTGCCTTGTCTCCCCTGAGCCTCCTCTTCTCCAGGATAAACAACCTCAGCTTCCTCAGCAACTCCTTACAGCACTTGTGCTCCTGACCCCTCCCCAGCCTTGTTGCCCTTCTCTGGACACGCTCCAGCCCCTCCATGTCTTTCCTAAATTTGGGGGCACCAGAACTGGACACAGCACTTGAGGTGCTGCCCAAGCATTGCTGAGCACAGGGGAAGAATTCCTGCCCTGCTCCTGCTGGCCACACCATTCCTGAGCCAGGCCAGGAGCCATTGGCCTTCTTGGCCACCTGGGCACACTGCTGCCTCATGTCCAGCCTGCTGTCCATCAGTCCCTGCAGGTCCCTTTCTGCCTGGCTGCTGTCTGGCCCCTCTCGCACCTTGTGGAGGAAGGGAAGGGAAGGGAAGGGAAGGGAAGGGAAGGGAAGGGAAGGGAAGGGAAGGGAAGGGAAGGGAAGGGAAGGGAAGGGAAGGGAAGGGAAGGGTCCAGATCCAATCCTTCCTGAAATGTGGGGTTTGCTGGAACTGCCAGTGCCTTGACCTGAAAATTTCCCTATTCTGGCACAGCTCAAGTGCAGCAATTTGCTGGCACAGAAATCCAAAACCCGGCAACTTCCTGCTACTGGGTCTGGCACCTCCCATATCTTGTGTTTGCTTCCCCAGTACCCAGATTTGGAAATTTCCTGGTGCCCGCACAGCCCAAGTCCAGTGATTTGCTGGCACAGAAATCTAAAATTTGGAAATTTCAAGGTTCTGACTCCAGCACCATCCAGATCTAGTGTTTGCTGAGACCGCCAGTGCCCAGATTTGGAAATTTCCCGATGCCTTCACAGCCCAGGTCTAGCAATTTGGTTTTAGCTAGCTTAGGAAGAGAAGTTCCTCGGACTGTGACTTTCCTTTTTCTTGGAACTGTTTAAACCTGCTCTGGACTGAAAACCCAGACAAACACCTGCAGCTCACACCTGTGGCCCCCCGAGCTCTGGGACGCTGCATTCCAGAACCAGAGGGACTTAGAAGAGACCGAGTGAGCCAACTACAACCCACAACAAGGACTTTCTGAATTTTCTATCTCTTCAGCACTGTCCAAGGTTTTATTTAATATTATTCATTTTTCATGCTTGTGAATACTTTACTTGTTTAATAAACTGAGGTTTTTTTCACTTTTCTCGAGGGAAGTATTTTCCTGAACTAGTAGGGGTAGGGGCTGCTTGAACTTTCTTTCTAGATGTATTCCTTTTGGAGATTTCCTCCCAAAATTTGCCCTAAGCCAGCACAAACAGTCACAATGAAAACTTCACCAGTGGCATAATTTCCTGGTGGCAAATCTTGTGACAGAAGCTTGACCTTGTTCTCCATGAGAAATTCTTGGGAAGAGCAGACAGGAGAAGATTCCTGTAAAACTGAAACAGCTTTCCAAAAGTGAAATGAAAATGGAAGAAACAATCCAAGATGTTTTCCTCTATTTATTTCTATGCTCCCCTTTTCCATGCTGCATCCCAGTAATTCCAGATGTACCTCACCTCTAAGATCAGTGACTTAGGGATTTTTAGGCGTTCTAAAATACCATGAGCCACACACAGTTTTCCTTCTCCTGTTTTTACTGGAAAGCAACACTGGACATGTAAGTGCAGTGCTGGGCTCAGGTAGGAATCCTACCCCAAGGGAAGGTGGCCCGACAGTGTTTGACCCTCAGCAAGGACAATGCACAGCAGCAGGCGAGGGGATCGCTGTGCCAGTGCGCAGGAGTCAGGGCTCTGCATCTGGGCTCAGCGCTGGAAGGTTCCCGTGTTTGGGCAGACGGAGGGGCTGTCCCCAGGGCGCGCGGGGCTCGAACGTGGGGCTCGTGGGGCGAGCGGGGAACGGACACGGGGACGAACGGCCCCGGTGCCTCAGTTGCAGCGGCGGCAGCGGCGGCAGCAGCGGCAGCAGCAGCAACAGCGTCGGCAGAAAAAAGACCACAGACCCTAAACACTGCTTCTCATTCTCATTCTCATTCTCATTCTCATTCTCATTCTCATTCTCACTCTCATTCTCATTCTTCTCTCTCTCTCCCGCTGTCGGGCGCCCTTCTCTCGGGGTCCCTTGCCCGGCGTCCCTCTCCTCTCCCCGCCTCCCTCTCCCCTGCCGGGCCAGGCCATGCCCCCGGCCCGCCCCCGGCCCCGGGCGGGGCTGCCCCGTGCCCGGCCCCGGCCGTCCCGCCGCGGTCTCGCCTCCGCCTGGCTCTGGCCGTACTGGCGGTGGCGCTGCTGGGCGGGCATCAGTGCCTGGTGCGGGGGCGGCATCGCCGCCCTTCGGCTCCGCCTGGCCCGAGCCCGGCCCCGGCCCCGAGGCAGGGTCCAGTCCCGAGCCCGGCCCCGGCCCCGGCCCCGGCTCCTCCCGGGACCCGCGGAGGACACACGCGGCGCGGCCGCTCCCGCCGCTTCCGCTGCGGCTTCCCCGGCCCGAGCTCCGCCTCTCGGCAGCGCGGCCGCCAGCCCCGAGCCTCCCGTGCCGCGTTCCCGGGAGCGAACGCCTGGGCTTGGCCGGCCCGGGGCGCTTGAGAGGCGCTCGGGGGCCGTTGCTGGCCCCGGGCCGAGCGCTGACAGCCGCGTCCCGCCCGCAGGGCAGACTCAGCAGGGCCTGCAGGAGCAGTACAGGCTGGGTTCGCTGCTGGGGCGCGGCGGCTTCGGCAGCGTCTTCGCGGCCACGCGGCTCTCGGACGGCGCCCCGGTGAGCGGCGGACGAGGGGAGGGGGCGGAGGAGGAGGAGGAGGAGGAGGGCAGAGAATGGGGCTGGGCAGGGAAGGCGGTGAGCTGAGCCCTCTGCTCCCCTTGATTTGCAGGTGGCCATCAAAAGGGTGCCACGGAACCGCGTCCTGCACTGGGGCAAGCTGGTGAGTGAGCAGGGCCAGCGGCAGCAGCCAGACCGTGCCGGGCGGGAATGAGCCGAGGCCCGGCACGGTGGGAGCCGCCAGGACGCCCCGAGGGAGAGCAGGCGTGGGGCCAGCGCAGGGCGCAGAGCATCCCGGGCTGGCTGAGGGCTTCACGAGCCCCGGCACGGCATCGGCTCCACTGACGGCATCGTGCTCCTCCCGCAGCCCGATGGCACCAGCGCACCCCTGGAGATCGTGCTGCTGGCCAGGGTGTCCACTGGCTTCCCCGGTGTGGTCCAGCTGCTGGAGTGGCTTGAGCTCCCCAAGGACATCTTGATGGTGCTGGAGCGGCCAGAGCGGTGTCAGGACCTGCATCGTTTCATTCGGGCACGGCGGTTCCTGCCCGAGGAGGAGGCACGGGAGCTGTTCCGCCAGGTGCTGGAGGCCGTGCGGCACTGCACCAGCTGCGGGGTCCTGCACCGCGACATCAAACCAGGGAACATCCTGGTTGATCTGGCCACCGGGCAGGCCAAATTGATTGACTTTGGCTGTGGCACCTACCTGCAGGACACAGTCTACACGCACTTTGCAGGTGAGCCCACGCAGGGCTCCTGGGCCCAGCATCTCATGACCCAACATCTCCCAGCCCAAGCTGACTGTGGCAGCAGGGATTCTCTCTTTTGCGGCCCTTCATGTCACTGAGTCTTCAGCGAGTTTCTTTTGAAACTCAGGGCTGAGTGGGTAGCCATCTTCCAGCCCTGCTGGCAGCCTTTGCCCCCCACTCTGCCCAGAACTGGTGCTGGGGCAGCCAGCCCAACAAAAATACCCGTGGGTGGGGGTAGCAGAGAGGGAGAACCAGAACCTGTGCCCAGCCGGTTTGGTGTGCAGGTGAGAAAGGGCTTGGACTGCTCCACTCACCTGGTCTGTTGGGGTTCATAATGGTTTTTGGGGCAATGCAGGCCGGGAGGATGAGAGCATGGTTTTTCCCAGCACTGGGTGGGTTCTTCCTTGTTATGGTCAGGCCTTGCCAGGGCTTCCACTGCCCTCTTGAAACACCAGTGGCTTCTTTTCCAACCCCAAGTCTGTACACAAGTCCCAGGTGCTGGTGAGAGGGCAATGCTCACCCTGTGTGCCACTGGGGCAGCCCCCACATGCCTAGGGATGCTGGGGCCAGGCTCTGGGAACAGCCTCATCCCCCTGATGAACTCCATCTGTATTCCATAGGAACACGGTCATACAGCCCCCCAGAATGGACCCACTTTGGCTGGTACTATGGCAAGCCAGCTACCATCTGGTCCCTGGGCATCCTGCTGCACCAGATGGTCTGTGGGGAGCACCCTTTCAGGAGGTGCCAGAACATCAGCTGGGACCATCAGCTCTCGCTGCCAGAACGGCTCTCTCAAGGTGGATCCTCATCTCTGGGCACGGGGGGAATCCCAGTGCTGGGAGACAGCAGCAGGCTCGTGGGCATCCTGCTCTGGCAGCTGCTGAGGAGGTGGCAAATGTCCTACTCTCCTCCAAAACAGGGAATGGATGGGAAAGTTTAGGCCCAGCTTTGAGCACATCCAGCATGGCTTGTGCATGGGAATGGTGGGGCAAAGCCAATAGGAGCCTTCTCCAACTAAGTGGTGGTTTCTGGTTTCTCTGCCCAGAGTGCCAAGATCTGATCAGGCGGTGTTTATCCATGCTGGACTTGGAAAGGCCCTCATTAGAAGAGCTGTTCTGTCATCCTTGGATACAGGATATTCATCTGCCCTAGAAGAAGGGAGAGAGCCACAGGCATACTTTGATCCAGGGCCCTGGTAAGTTCCAGCTCCAGATATGCCTTGGCAATGAGAAGCAAAGGAACCCAGCCCTTTTTGTGCTGCCAGTGTCACTGCACCGGGCTCATGGGATGGGAACACGCAGCCCTTGGGCTGGAGCTGAGCTGCTCTGCCCAGCACTGGTGGCCGCCATCCCAGCTGGTTTTGCTTGTCCTGGTTCCCTGACAGCTGGGGCCCTGGGCAGAGCCCTGAGAGCCTGGTCTCCCCCCAGGGAAGGAGAAGAAGCCCCTGGAGAAGCTGTACCGGGTGGGGCTGCTGCTGCTGGAGAGAGTGAGGAGGACACCAAGGATGACAAGCTCTTCCTCAGCCTGGCCAGCTGAAGATGATGGACTTTGATTCTGGCACCTTCTTCAAAGCCAGGCTCCACAGTGAATTTGCAGATGAGTCCACAGGCAGGGGGATGCTCTCAGATTTGGGCATTGCCCAGCCTGGCTGGGAACCAAAGGTTCCCCCTTTGCTGGGGCAGATGCAACTCATTCTTCAGTGGCTGCCCAGCTGCTTTTGGCAGGGCTGGGGCATGGGCTGGGGTGGGTATGAAATGGGAGTGGGCTCCTGGCCCTCCCAAAAGCCCCCAGCACCCACCGTGCCCCGGGCTGGGGCTGGGGCTGGGGCTGGGGCAGCCAGGCCAACACAAACAAACCCCTATGGTGGGAGCAGAGGTGGGACTCCAGAACCTGTGCACAGCTGCTTTGCTGTGCAGGCAAGGAAAGGCTTGGGCTGCTTCACTGCCCTTGTTTGCTTTGGGGTCACCGTGATTTTTGGCGGCAGTGCAGAGGGGAAGAGAGAAAGTGTGGGCTTCCCTCACCCATGGCTGGGTTTTTCCCTGGCATGTGGGGGTTGGGCCTTCCTCAAGGCCCTGACACAGATAAGAGTTTTTACCGTTTTTCTTGTTTTCCCTTTTTGCATCTAATCTCTTTTCAATAATGTGTTGTTTATTTTTCCAGAGGAAGCATTCAAGGTGGTCCAGTGTGGATGGGGAAGTGCTTGGGAGCAGCTGTGGCGTGGATGGGCCATGCCCTTGGAGAAGGCTGAGGCCGTGGTTTGGGAGCAGCTTTTCTTGCAGCCGTGGCTGGTGTGAGGTGGGTCCCTGTGTGCTTGGCAGGGTGGGATCAGAGCTTTTGGGAGCTGGCAGCGAGCACAGGAGCATCCTGCTCTGGGCAGCTGCTGAGGGCTGGATGTGCCGTGGCTGGCTGCAGGCTGGGCACATGTGCTGCGCTCCTGCTCTGCTGCCAAAGGCAGCAGGGATGGGCAGCTCTGGGCACAGCTCTGGGTGCAGCCAGCATGGCCTGGGCACCGCAGGCCTTGGCACAAGGGCACAGGAGCCCTCAGCTGACGGGCGCTTTCTGCTTTCTCTCCTTGCAGCCGGGCTCTGCAGGTGCTGAGGCTGCTCTGGGCTCTGCCAGGGCTCTGCTGGGCTCAGCCCTGGGCCCAGCTGGGCTGGCTCTGCCCTCACATTGCTCTGACAGCTCTGCATCAGACGAGCTCGTTGCGAGCGCAGCGCCTGAGCTTTCTGCTTTGGCAGGTGAGTGAGACTCTGCTGCAGGCCCAGAGATTGCACCTGGGGACACACATCCAACTGGCAAGGACCCAAACTCTCCACAGTCCCAGCTGAACGCCTGGATCTGTACAGGGTGTTTTGTCTGTCCCATTCTTCCTTCTTGATTGGCTGGAATTGTGCAATTGCACTTTCTTCCTCCTCTAGAAGTGCCACAAGTGGGCCAAAGCTGGCAAGTGGGCCGTGCTCCTGAGGCAGTGCAGTCTGGAGCTGGTGGATGGAGAATTGCCCTTCTGCACTTCCAAACCAGAGCAAAAAGCCGTAAGTGGGACTTTGTGTCTCTAAGAAATCCCTGACAGTTTCAAAGGGAATGTGCAGCTCATTTTCAGGCTGAGAAGGAAGGTCATCTTCTGAAGGATTTGGGGTTTGACAGAGTTTCCATTCCCAGTCCTGCTTGGAGCTGGAAGGGCACAAAGCAATTTCTTCTTGCTTCGAGCACAATTTCAAATACAAATTTCAAATGTTTGGAAACAAAGCCCAAAATCTTTTAAAAGGCTGCTGAGGTCAGTAAAATGGATGCATGCCATCAGCACATTTACAATGTAAATACCTGAGTTCTCTTTTTAAAAAGATCATTTACCGCTTAATGCAAAGAATTTAACTTTGCCTTTATGTTTTGTTTTTTCACTAACACCTGGATTTTATTCCTATCTTTTACAATTTACCTATTTTTTTTCCTTTTTCCTTTTTTTCCCTTTAAATAGAAAACATGTCCTATCAAAGGAATGTCCTTTGCTCCTGGTTCCCGTGTGGAGCAGCTCCCTTCCTGCTGGCTGAGCTGCGCAGGCAGAGCCCGGCAGCTCCTGGCCCTGCAGGGCTGAGGCTTTTCCCCGTTGCTGGGCACAGACTGATGGAGCAGCACTGCTGAACACGGGCACACAGAGGGAGCAGCAGCAGCTGCCTTTGGCCACCTGAGGCTCCAAGGCCCAAACTCTGAGCAGCCAGGGCTGGAAGAGACTGGCAGGATCTGATCCCTGACTCTGGGCCAGGGCTGCACAAATGACCCCACAGCAGCAGCAGCAGCAGCAGATGGAGCTGACTTTGAGCACAGCCCCTGCCCCTCTTCCCTCCCGTGTGCAGCGGTGTCACAGCAGCCTGAGGCACCTGGGAGCCCCCAGTGCCAGCAGGGACTGGAGATGGCAGCCCTGGGCTCCTGGAGGCTGTGCAGGGAACAGAGCTGGGCACTCCCTGTCCATGGGGAGCTTCCAGATGGAAAAGGCTGCTGTGCCCAGGCAGCTCCAAGGGCACAGAAAGGAGGCTCTGGAGCACTGGATCTGTGCCAGTGCCACAGTCCTGGGCAGCAGCCAGCGAGCCCTGGGGAAACAGAGGGCACAGCAAGAGGGACAGAACCAGGCAAGGGCAGAGACTGGAGAGAGCCAGGCCTGGGAGCAGGAGCAGCTGCTCCATTGCACTCTTGGAGAAAGCTCTTGGCTGGTTCAAAGCAGTGAAAGGCGTGAAGGGCAGAGAGGAGGCCACAGCAAACAGTGCTCCTGTTTGCACAGCCTCCCCTCTCCATGTCCCAGAAGGAATTGCATGGACTGTGCTCTTCTCTCTGATTGGTCTCGTTCAGCAGGAGCAGCTCAGCACCAGGAGCTGAAGGAGCTGAAGCCTCAGGCCACAGGAGCTGGGCAAGAGGGAACTTTTGGAGCAAAGTAATGCTGCTAAAATAACCCCAGCTGAATGCAGTGGATATAATCATGGAATCACAGAATCGTTTCTGTTGGAAAAGCCCTCTGAGCTCACCCAGTACAGCCGCTCACCCAGCAGTGCCAAGCCCAGCACTAAACCACGTCCCTGAAGTGCCAAGGCCTGGACACCAGCCCTGAGTGGGACCTGGACAGCAGGCCCTGAGCCAAAGGTGGCCTCTGGATGAACCTTCCAAGCAAACGTTATCTTTGTATCTGCTCCCTGATGACATATGCATGGTCATTAGCCCTGTAATAGATGTAGCCACTCCTTAGTGAGACATGGATTGACCTTTGTGTATTTAGAAACCAGACAAGGCCATGAAATCTGACATCTGGCCTTGTTTGGGGCTGTATGGTCAAAGTCAGCTCCCTTGGTTCCTCCTTGAGCCCTGGCCAGGCTTTGGGAGAGACCCAAGAGGAGGATGAAAGCAGATGTTGCCACACTAGCAGTGCTGTCAGTTTGTTCCTTCAGCACTGTCAGAGCTGGGCCCTCTCCCAGCGGGGTTGGAGCCTGTCCCGGGGCTGGAGGCACCTGCAGGAATTCCCAGTGCCCAGGAGTGGCTCTGCAGCCCTTGGCTGTGACAGCTTCCCCAGCTGCTGTGTGGGTCCAGGGGATGGTAAAGCCTGAGGGTAAATGCTGCTGGATCTTTGTTAATCTCTGCAGGCAATCTTTGGTGGGGATGGTTGGGTGCATTGCTGAGCTGCTCCTTTTGTGATTCTTTGCTGCTCTGAACTGCAGGAAATGACCCTGATTCCTTCAGTTGGTGTCTGTGTCTTTGGTGCTGACCCTGCCCACTGGCAAAACAAAACTGGCACAGTCTGCTCAGATCCCAACAAAATGTCACTTGTTCAGTGTCAGTGTGAGGAATCAGTCCCATCAGAAATTCCCAGCTGGGAAGCCCTTCCCTGGAGTTCCCTTGCTCTGGAGTGGGCTGAGGTTGGAGCCCCGTGTGAGCAGTGAGACTGTTGGGTAAAAGAAGCTGCACCCCTGGATGGCTTCAAATGCATCCAAAAATTGCAAATGGAAAAGGAAAAGACTTTGTGGATTTGGGCAGACAAAGATGAATTTGTTGAGAGTACATAGGAAACAGCACCTTCAGAAGGAACAATGATTGTTGGAATGCTCCCACATGGAGCAACAAAAGAAGGTTTTCATCTTGAGCTCAGATGCCCTTGTGCAAGTGAAATATCAATATAACAAATAACTATATACATATTTATAGTATAATAAGACCTTCCTGTTTATATTTATAGATTTTTATGTATATATGTCTGTATCTACATGTCTATATCTGTATTTATATATAAATATGTACATATAATAATAATGTGAAATAGTGCTGACAATACTAATTTGGTATCTTTGGCTGCTGAGGGATGTAACACTAAATACCCTACAGAACAGGATTGGCCAGGACCCTAATGTCAGTGGTCAACTTTGTGAGATTGTATACAATGGAAAAAGGAGGAAGGGAGGAAATTGGCTATTTTTACAGGATGTGCTGATACTGTGATGCAGAGTGTTTTGTCTGTTGCTGTGAAAAATACAGCGATTTTGTCTGCAAGGTTTTTCATGTACCAGACTATGCACAAGCTGCAGGATTGGTTGAAAGGGTGAAGGGGTTCTTAAAAGAGCAGTTGGAAAGATGAGGAGATGGGAACCTTTGCCCATGGAGAACCCATCTCCCAGATGTGCTCCATGCCCTTCACAATGGCCCATGGGGGAAATGAAACCCCCTGGCTGTGCACGGCTGCCCCCAATTTGCAAATCCAGCCATGGGCAGTGAGACTTGGGCTGCCTGGGAAATTGTTCTGGCTGTGATGGCCCCTGGCAGGGCCAGCCCAGAGGCTGCAGGGCTGGGCCTTCATGCATTGGAATTAATTAGGATAAATTCAAAGCAAATGAGAGCTATCAATACTGAAACAGGAATTCAGATTCCTTCAGGACACTTTGCTTTGGTAACTGCTGCCTTGGAGCTTGGCCTTGCAAAGTGTTCCTGTCATGGCAGGAGGAATTGATGCAGAATATCCAGGAGAAATTACAGTAATTCTGTTAAACAATAATGAACAAGATTGGATTATTCAACCCCATGACAGGGTAGCACAATTATTGATCTTGCAATTTTAAGAATGATTGTGAAAAAAAGAGATCCAGCTCCAATCACCACCGTTTGTGGAGATAAAGGGTTTGGATCCAGCAGCCCTAATAATGGAGCCAGTGTTGGTCCAGAGGCCAAATGGCCCTCCCGAGGCAGCTGAAGGAGCAGCTCCTAGGAAAGACAACTCTGAGTTCTGAACCCTGGGCAGGAACAATGGGAATGTGTCCCTGCAGCCAAGGATTCTGTGTGAGAACAAGGAGATCTGACAGGATATTGTTTTACACATCCTGCCAGACCAGATCTCCCTGTTTGCCCCAAGGACCCCTTTGGAAAATGCTCTGATCCACGGGGCTCCATGTGAAGGCTGCTGTGACACTGAGGGACTTGCACAGGAATTCCATCCAGGAGCCTGGGTGCCCCTCAGGGACTGGGACCCAGCCCCTTTCCAGCCAGAGGGGAAAGGGGCCCCCAAGCCTTGTTAGCCACAGACAGCATGGTAAAGCTGAACAGCAAAGAGCCTCGGGGCATTATTCTGGAATTAACATGGTGGCAGCTCCATGGACAACAGAATTCTTGTTCCTAATTGGAATGAGATTGAGAAAAAAGAATGAAGAACGGTGTCACTAAAGTACAGCTGATGTCTGTAAGGTGTACCTTGATAGTCAGCCAGAATCTTTGTCTGCCGCAAACACCTCTGGTGTTTCACCAAGGGGTTAGTCATCAAAATGTAATGATGGGTTATGATGGATTGCTGAGCTTCTTTTGTAATTCTTTGCTAATGATGATGTGCTTTGCTGAGCTTATCCTTTTGTAAATCTTTGCAGCTGTGCATGATATAAATGACACAATTCCTTCAGTTGGTGTCTGTGTCTTTGGTAGTGACACTGCCCACTGGTGAAACAGGGCCCCCTCTTGCTTAGGTATTCCCTGGAAAGGCAAAAACCCTCACTCCAAAATTCCCCCCTCCCTCCCTTTTTTCCCCCCTTCATACACTGAGCATGATGTGCTCTGGTCTGGGCTATGCCCGGGTCCGTTGGGCTCCCCTGTCCTGGCTGTGTCCCTCTCCCAGCTTCCCTGCAGCCCCAGGCCCTCCCCAGCGTGGCTGGACGAGGGGCAGGACAGGCCTTGGCTGTGCTGCAGCTCAGCAAGAACAAAACCATCTCTGCGTGCTCAGCCCTGTGCTCAGCACCCGGCCCAGCAGTGTCTCAGTGCCAGGGGCTGTGCCCTCAGTCCCTGCCAGGGGTTTCCATGGCAACTGCCAGGCCAGGTGACCCAGGTGTCCCCCCAGTGCCGGTTGCCATGGAAACAGTGCCCAGCCCTGCCCCTTTCTGTCTGGCTGACCTGGCCTTTGGCCCTGGCAGTGCCGGTGGCTGCCGGTTTCTGGTGCCTGAGCGGCCAGCATGGCACAGGGCAGGTGGCCATGGCACAGCCCCCAGCAAGGGATCCCCTCTGGCTCTGGGCAGTGACACCAGCCCTGAGCAAGGGCCCAGGGCAGCTTTGCATGGCCACCAACCTTCACAACGGCTCCGGGCATTGGTTGCCATGGCACCAAACCAAGGAACGGGTCCCCGTGGCCGTTGCCATGGCACCTGGTGGCACCAACGAGTGTCACTGCAATTGTACCTGGAACAGCCCTGGCACCGCTTTGTCCTGAGGGTTGCAATGGCAGCTGAGGGCAGCAACAGCTGGGGCTCTGCAAGGGCCCTGGGGGAGACGGAAAGGAGCAGCAGAGCAGGGGCTGATCCATCCCCAGTGTGCTGCACAGCCCAGGGCAGCGTCCCAGAGCGTCCACATGGAGCTGCCAACAACATCCCCTCTCTGCAGCCCTGGCCTCTCCCCCAGCTCACACAGATGCCCCATCCTTGCAGGCACAGACACGGCAGCACTGGCTCAGCAGCCCCTGTTTGCATTGCACACAGCAGGCGGGAGCACCCCCATGCTCTTGGTGTGGGGACATGAACCTGAGGGAGCACAAATGCCATCAGCCCCTGGGGCCAGCAAGGGCTGGGGGACAACAGGGAAACCACTCAGCTTTGTCCTGGCCTCTGCAGTCAGCCAGAAAGTTTGTTCCCATCAGCTGGGAGTTTCCTGTCCCACTGCAGACGCTGTTGCTCAGAGCCAGGGCTGCCTAGCAGCCACCCCCAAACTGCCCTGAGCATTTTCTGGGCTTCACCTTTGCTTTCTTTCCTCTACCTGATACAAATTTCTTCCCATTGCCCACCCCTCTTCCCTCCCCTGCCGACAGCCCATCCGTGTTTGCCCTTTCCTTTCTGACCCAACTCCCCACTGCAGTTCCTGACTTGGCATCACGGGAACGTCCCTTGGGGAGCAGGATCATCCTACAAGTGCTGCAGGAATTGTCTGCAGGCTCCTGCAGTGCCTCATGCTGCTCCCTTGCAGGGGGGCACATCTGGGCTGCTGTGTCTGGCTCTGGGGTTCCCTGTTCTGGGCAGTGAGGAGGAGCTGCAGAGGCTCTGCAGGACTGACAGGATGGGCTTTGGGGCTGGCAGGAGAAGCTGAGGGACCTGGGCTGCTGGAGCTGCTGAAGAGGAGGCCCAGGGCTCATCCTGCAACTGCTCCAAGGGTGGCTTCAGAGAATCCCAGAATCAGCAAGGGTGGAACAGGCCATGGAGATCATCAAGTCCAGCCTGTGCCCTGACACTGCCTTGTCTCCCCTGAGCCTCCTCCTGGATAAACAACCCCAGCTCTCTCAGCCACTCCTCACAGCACTTGTGCTCCAGACGCCCCCCAGCCTTGTTGCCCATCTCTGGACACGCTCCAGCCCCTCCATGTCCTTCCTAAATTTGGGGGCCCAGAACTGGACACAGCACTTGAGGTGCTGCCCAAGCATTGCTGAGCGCAGGGGAAGAATCCCTGCCCTGCTCCTGCTGGTCACACCATTCCTGAGCCAGGCCAGGAGCCACTGGCCTTCTTGGCCAGCTGGGCACACTGCTGGCTCATGTCCAGCCTGCTGTCCATCAGTCCCTGCAGGTCCCTTTCTGCCTGGCTGCTTTCCCAGCCTGTAGAGCTGCAGGGTTTGTTGTGGCCAAAGTGCAGGACCTGGCATTTGGACTTGTTAAACCTCAGCTTGCTGGATTTGGCCCCTGGATCCAGCCTGTCCAGGGCCTTCTGCAGAGCCCTCCTACCTCCAGCAGATCCACACTCACACCTAGCTTGGTGTCATCTGAAAATTTAGTGATTATCTATTCTTTTTCACATATGTGATAATCATTTCCTCAAAATCATTAACATATTTCCCCTCCCCTCATGCATGTGTTCTTCTCTCCTGGAGGTCTCTCTGGTGGTCCCTGGTGCTCGTGGATCCCAATGTTCCCATGGGCCTGGCTGAGCTGGCAGGACACTGAGGCTGGTGAGCTTCCAGTTCCCCTTCCAACACAATGGGCATTGTGGGGTTTTCATAGGCCTGGGGCTGTGGAGAACAAGCTCCAGGTGTGAGCTCAGCTGGTGGAGACAATTTATCATCTGGTAACATGAGGTCACAGAGTGAGCTGTGACATCACAGAGTGGGTTATGTGAGGTCCTTGAGCAGCTATGGCATTATAGACTGCCTCTGTGACATCAGAGAGCCAGGTGAGTGACATTAGAGAATGGGCTGTGACATCACAGAGCAGGCTGTGACATCACAGAGGGGCTGTGTGACATCCCAGAGGGGCTGTGTCAGGTCACTGGGTTGGTCACTCTGCCCCAGCTCCCCCTCACAGTTTCTCCCAACAAGTCCAATGCTGTTCATGCCCAGCAGGGTCCCTGTCCCCCAGGATTCCCCCGGCCCACCTGGAGCCACAGCCGCCACCAAAGGATGTTCCACAGGATCCACCCCAGAGCCTGACAGGGGACAAGGGGCCAGGGCTGTGTGACCAGGACATCAAGGACGGGGATTATCCAGGTCACTGCGGCCTGGGTTGGGTTCCCCAGGGCAGGAGAGATGTCTGGCAGCTGGAGCAGGGTCTGGGAAGGGCCTCCAAGGTGGGGCTGGAGCCCTTGGGCTGTGAGCAGAGGCTGAGGGAGCTGGGCTGCTCCAGCCTGGAGCAGGGAAGGCTGAGGGGCTCCTCATCCCAGCCTGGCAGTGCCAGTGAGGAGGGGATGGAGAACACAGAGCCAGGCTCTTCACCGGGGGGCTGGGGGGAGACAAAAGCCAATTGCCGGAAGGGGAAAGAGGGGCGATCAGCCAGGGCATGAGGAGATGAAATGAGTCAGGCTGATTTTAGCATTTCCTCACCACCAAGAGCAGCCTGATCCCCTTCTCCATCCACCACTGACAGCTTTGCAATTCAGGAATTGTTCAAGCTGTTTTTCCCCCACTCCAGGACGAGCATCCTGATACAAAAACTTAATTGTGTTTATATCTATCACAGAACGATGTTTGTCTGAAATTACTTTTGCTATGGAAATCACTTGTGGATGTTGGACTCATCAGATGCTGTGGGGACAATGCACATAGCTCAGGGAAGAGTGTGATTTTTATTAAATTGTGTCCTGTTCAACTGTGGTCTGTTGGCCATGAAGAGAAACTTTCTGTGCCTCTGAGTCTCACCAGTTCCTGACCTCCAAAGGACACAAACCTGATGAGTTGTGGTTCCCACTCCATTCATGGCACTTGGACCTCCCTCCATCCCCAGAGCAGAGCTCCCTTGTCCCAGAAAGTCCCTGGCAATGCAGGGATGAAATAAACAGGACAGGCTGTGGGAATCAGGGGCAGGGCAGAGCCAGGGAAATTAATGAGTTTTGCATTTGACAAAGCTGTGCCTTCCCTTGGCTTTGCTGGCTGACAATGAATGAACATCCCTCTGTGTCTCGGGCAGCTCCTTCTCCAAGAAAAGCAGGTGGGAGCTGGAACCAAGGAGCTGAAAGCTGCAGGTGCAGCCTGGGCTGGAGGGAGCTCAGATTTGCACAAGGCTGCTCTGAGTGCCAGGGCTTGGATAGGGGAAATGGTGGGGTGGGGGTAGGGACGGAGTGTGATTGATCGTCAGCCATGGAGGGTCTTGATTTTCATGTCTATTCAAACTGCATGAGGAGGTACCTGGATTCAGTGTCAATTGGAGATTGCACATAATAGTTTATTAATGGGAAAAAACCTACACAGCGCCCAAAAAATGGTTTTTTCACTGTTTTTTATATAGAATATATTCAGTTTGAATGCACTACTAAAATTTGCAAATTATTTGAAAACTTAAACAATTCCCAGAGGGTTGGCTTTTTCAGGTGTTCTGAATGTTAATGAGCCCTGGGACACTGAATTCCTGCACTGAAGAGCTGAAGGCTGAACAAGCCTCTGGAGCAGGAAAATTCAGCAGCAGCCTCCAAGGTGCTGAGGATGTCAGCAGCCCCCACTGAGGCCATCCCTGCCCAGAGACCGTGGGGGAATGGGCAGACAAGGAGAGCGTCCCTGGGGCTGGGGCAGCACAACTCAGAGGCACCAGAGGCTCCAGCTGGGAAATGGAGTGTGGAATGTGGCTGGGAGCTCAAAAGAACAAAACAGCCTTTACTGCAAACTTTAGAAAAATCAGAGAAACTTTGGCAAAAGGTTTAGTATGACATTCAATCAACAAAAACCAATTCTCAAAGCACTGACTTGGCCCATTCACCTTCACGAACTCCTAGCTTCATCAATTTTAAGTTACTCAAATTCTACAAGAAGCGTGAATTAAAAAGAGAGAAAGACAAAGAAGATACAGAGGAGCACACACACAGCTACCAACTCCTGGATTCCAGCAGTGTTCAGATGGAAATTCCAAGAGGAGGTAGGGTCAAGATGTGTGCTTGCCTTGTGGTCAGCCTTAAATACCCCTTGGTCTCCCTGGGCCCTTCCCCCAGGTGAGACTTGGGCTCATTTGGTCCCTCAGGAGCTGGGCTGGGGGCTGCAGAGGTGGCTGTGGAGCATTGCCTGTGCTGTGCCAGGGACAACAGCCTGCAGGGACAGAGGCACAGGGCAGGGACTCCGTGGGTCAGCCTGGGCTGCACAGGGCACAGGGGTGGGCAGCAGCTGCAAGACAGCCCTGACAGAGCCAACTTGGGCAGCACTTTGGCCATGGCTGCTGGCCCTGGGCCTGAGGCCACAAGGGGACAAGGGACCCTTGCAGGGCTGGGGCCTCATGGCTTCCTTGTCCCTGCTCAGCAGCCTGGCAGGGGCTGCCCCATGGTCCTGCCCTTGCCATTGCACATCCCCACATGCCAGTGCCAATCCGGGGAAGAGCCCTAAGCAAGGAAGGAGGGACAGGATCTGCCTGGCCAGGGGCTGGGGCTCAGGCCTTGGCCCTTTGTATTCCTGAGACACATCCAGGTGTGCTCAGCACCAGAGACACCTTTGCCTTGGTTGTCCCCACCTGTCATCACTGCTTCCAGTGTTCTGCTCTACCTGGAACCTGGGGACACTTTCTCAGTTGTGTCCCTCAGTGAGACCCATTAAAACTTCAAGAAAATTTGGAGTTGAAATTTAACTTTGAGTTCTTGAGAAGTTTTTTCAAAACACTCTCTCTGGGACTGAGTCTGATGTAAACAACAGCAAAGCCCTGAGAGGGTCATTAAAGTTTTCCTAGTCCAGTTATGGAGAAAGATTTCAAAGAGCAGTAATAAAATATACATTCCTATTTTAAAAGGGTGTCTTTTATTAAATTTCTCTTTAGAGCAGAGGTGATTGCAGCATTCTGTGATTGATATTGATCCAGGGTCTCTCCTCAGCAGTTCTGCCCTGCTCACAGAAGCTGTGCCTTGAGCTCTGACCCAGTGTGGACAGCCTTGCTCCACATTGCCCAGCCCCATCCTGTCTGTCCTCACTGCCCTGGGCCCTGCTGTGCTTGCAGAGCTGGCTGCACCCAGCCTCAGAGGGGTTTTCCCTTCTTGTACTTTTTGCAGCAATCTCAAACTGCTGAGTTTCCCCAGTGCAAACAGACACACTGCTCAGGTGTGTGCCAGCCCCAGGTGCCACCAAAGCCACTGCAGAGCTGCCCTGGGCCAGCTGTGAGGGTGGATCATCAGCCCAAGCTGCACTGGGCACTGCAAGGGGCTGTGGCCATGGGCACTGCACTGACCCCACTGCTGGGTTTGGCTGCCACGGCCACCGAGAGAAATGAAACTGTCCTTGGAAACACTGGGGAGGACTGGGACATACTGGAGAACACTGGGAATGCTGTGGGAGACACTGGAACATACTGGGAGTGACACTAGGGTTTACTGGGACAAACTGGGGACACTGGGGCCATTGCAGAGAAGACTAGGTATACTGGGGCATCCTGTGGATGACACTGGGAGGAAGTGGGAGGGACGGGGAATGGACTCAGGCGTATTGGGAGGGACTGGGCTGTACTGGGAGGGACTGGAGGGGCACTGGGCTTGTACTGGGTTCTACTTGGGATGAATTGGGCTGTACTGGGGTTGTACTGGTCTGTACTGGGTTTATACTGGGCTGTACTGGGAGGGACTGGAGGGGCCCTGGGTGAACTGGGACGAACTGGGCTCTACTGGGGTTATACTGGTGTGTAGTGGGGATGTACCAGGAGGGACTGGAGAAGTTGAATTGGCTGTTCCCGCCTCTGCCGCATCCCATTTGCCGAGACTCCCGCCCATCAGCACCCAAAGCCAATCAGCGCCTGGTTTAGGACCTCAGAAGCGGTGCCTGATACTGGCACCATCTTTTTTTTGCCTACAACTCCCGTCATGCCCCGTGGCCCGATTTAGACCCATTGGAGCTGGGACTACAACGCCCGTAATGCCCCGTGCTCCACAGAACCCCGGGATCCGCCCCCCCTTTGTCCCTTAAGTGTCCCCTAGACCCTCCAGGATCCCTCAGTGCCCCCTTAGTGCCCATTCGGGACTTCACAAAAGTGTCCTCGGACCCCCTGAGTGCTCCTGACCCCACAGATGCCCGGTACAACCACTTCATGGAATTCATCTCCTCTCATCCCCCACGGCCCCAGAGCCCCTCAGAACAGTCCTGCGCATAAAACTCCTGCCGTGCCCCCGCCCTAAAGAGCCCGGTTAGAGCTCCCCGAGCTCCCTGCAAGTGTTCCCGAACTGTTTACATTCCCCCGAGGATCTCAAGTTTCGGCTCGGACACAGAAGTGTCACCCGAGAGCCTTCCCGGACCCCCAAACAAAGCGTTGGAGCCACTTCCGGGACTACGGCTCCCATCATGCTCCGCGGCACACGTCCAGTGCTGTTCCAGCCGGGACTTTATCTCCCGTCATGTCCCGTGCCCCACCGAGAGCCATTGCAGCTGCGCCTTGAACTCCCGTGATGCTCCATGGCCCCGTTTAACAGTATTACACCCACGCCTTCAACTCCCATCACCCCCCACGCCCCAGAGAGCCCTGTCAGAGCTCCCCAAGGGCCCGCCCAGACCCGAAGGCCCCCAAATTCCCCTCACTGACCTCCAAGGGCCCCCCTGGACCCCCAAGTGCTGCCCCGGACCCCGAACTGTCCCTCGGAATCACTGAGTGCCCCTCCAAGTGCCCACCCGGCTCCCCCAAGTGTCCTCCAGACCCTCAATTTCTCATTGGATTTCCTCCCCAGACCCAAAACTGCTTAAATGTGCCCCAGAAATGTCACCAGGGAGCCCAAAGTGCCTCCCTTGACCCTTTCTGAGAAAAAGATGATAAAAAAGATTACAAAAAGATTCAAATATTTCTAGTTACCATAAAGAGGAATAAATAAATAGCCAATGGAGATTAACGAATGAATGAAGGGAATTGTGTTACTTAGAACCAGCGACCAATAACTTTTTTCGTTCCTAAAAATGTATTGGTTTTTTAATATAAATGAAATAAATAGGGCAGGAGATCTTTATCCTTTTTAATGTTTTTATAAAAATCAGATCAGGTGGGGTGATCCAATGGGTCTCACACTGCCGCTGCCCCCAGAAGTGGCACAGAGGAGGAGAAGGAAAAGTGCAGTTGTGTCCACTGGTCTGCAGGCAGAGCTGGGGGTTCCTTCCTCACGAGAGCACCAGGGGATTCCCAGTATTTTGGTTTGACATTTGAGGTCCTTTTTCCAGCCAACATGTTTTTAGGTTAGGGTGAGGGGTAAAAAGGGTCTTAGCGGACACTGGATTCTGTTCTTCACATCTAGACATCACTTTGATCCCTCAATTCCATGTTGTTTTTAGGGGTTTTTGGCTAGGTTTGGTGAGGGGCTTCCTCATTTGCATGCCAACCCCGATGTCATTTCCATGCCAACTTGGTTGTCCCCTCCTCTTCCCTGTCCCAGGTGCCATCCTCCAGGAAGCAGCAGGGTGCCCCTCGACAAAAAGGGGAATTCCCAACCATCAAAAACAGGTAATGAACGAAAAATTATTAACAGCAGGTGATTACAACAACAAACAGTTAGAACTCCACCCTGGCAGCAACTGGCCCAACCTATGAACTCTGCAACCTTTCAATAAAATGGGCAACTTCTCTACTCATAACAGTATGACATCACAGAGAGGGTTTTGGGACATCACTGAGGGAGTTGTGACATCATACAGCTTCTGTGACATCATAGAGTAGGGTGTGTGGCCATATAGGATATGCTGCCATCATAGAGGGTGGCTCTGTGACACCAGAGAATGGGTTGTGACATCACTGGCTGGCTGTGTAACATCATAGAGCAGGTTGTGACATCACAGAACAGATTCTGACATCACATTGTGGCTTTCTGACATCACAGAGTCTTTTGGGACATCACAGTGCAACTGCCCGACATTCCAGGCTGACATCCTAGAGTTGGCTCTGTGACAGCACAAGGGTGACGTGTGACATGCTAGAGTGGGCTGTGACATCACAGGTGGCTGTGTGACATCACAAAAAAAGCTGTGTGACATCACTGGGGGATCTGTGACATCACAGGGGCTGTGTGACATCAAAGATGGCTTTGTGACATCACAGATGGCTTTGTGACATCACAGGGGCTGTGTGACATCACCAGGAGCAGTTTGACATCACGGGGGCTGTGTGACATCACAGGGGCTGTGTGAGGTCACTGGGGAGGTCACTCTGCCCCGGCCCCCCTCACAGTTCCCCCCAGAGCAGTCCAACCCTGCTTGTGCACAGCAGGGTCCCCTGTGCCCCCAGGTCCCCCTGCCCCCGGCCCCGCAGCATCCCCCAGAGGATGTTCCACGAGATCGACCCCAGAGCCTGACACGGGGATGGGGGACAGGGCCCTGGGGGTGGCACAGGGGGACAGGGACCCTCTGGCAGCGTCCCCGTGTCCCCCAGGGCCAGAGCCTGGGCCAGGGCTCCTTCACCCTATTACCAATGAGGCCTTGAGAGCGCTGAAAAAAATCTATGGCAAGGGATCAGCAAAAACCAGATTTAATATTAAGGGACAGTAGCACAAAGTTCCTTGGCAAGAGTCACTCTGCTCCTGACTGGAAACTTGAGGCACACCAGGGAAACAAAATCCAGGCAATCAAACCAGAAATGAACTGAGAACTGTCCCTGTGTGTGTGTATGACACATGCACAGTGAGGGCAAGGATAAAAGGAATATAGCCTAAAGCTTAACAGGCCTCACGCTTAACAGGACTTAACTTACACCTTAAATGTAACCGATACCTTAAACATCAAAGTTTAGCAAAACAACAGCACTAAACAGTATTTAACTTTACTTATAGCCTATGACTTAGTAATTTAACAGAGGAATAACACCTAACAATATTTAATTTAGCTAACAACTTAAATTAAACATAAAAATTTTGCAAAAGAGCAACTCTTAATAGAATTGAAGTTAGCTTAGACCTCATGACTTTACATTACTTACAGCTATCTGGATACCTGACTGACTCAGCTATCCAAGGCACTCCAACCCCTCAGAGAGCAGCATTTCTGCCACATTTCCCCAGCACAGGCACTCCTGTGTGCACACAAAGAGTCAGTGCAAGGCACCTGTGAGAAATTCCCCTGAAGGCAGAAAATGCTCCCTGTGGATCCATTGGCATTTCCCCAGTGGGCAGAGGGCTGAGCCTGGAGGAGTGGGGGGATCGGCCCAGGCTCCATCGTTGTTCGGGATCCCCGAGTGCAGCAAACGGGAGAGTTCCTGGATGGGAGAGGCCCCACTCAGAGGGAGTCATGGCCCAGGACAGCTCCAAGGGCCCCTTTTGTAGCACTGTTTGCAGGGCCCCAAGAGAGGGGCTTCAGTCCCAGCAATGGTTCATCCTGGCCGCACTTGGCATCAACAGCTTTCTTTGGCAGTGTGAGAACAGGGATGTTGTGCCACAGAGGGAACAGAAACAGCTCCCAGGGCTGCTCCTACAGGAACCAGGAGCTGGTTGGGCAGCAGCAGTGCCTGGAGCAGACAGTGTTTGTGATGAGCTGCAGAGGGGCTGAGCCCAGGGGCTGTTGGCCAAGGCTGAGCCATAAGGAGCATTTCTCAGCTGGCAGGGCGGCCTGAGAAGGGGAGGGGGGAATGCAGCAGCACAGGGCCCATGGAACCAAGGGAGCATTGTGACACTGTGGGGCCTTGTGAGACCAAGGGACCATTGTGACACTGTGAGGCCCTGTGAGACCAAGGGAGCATTGTGACACTGTGGGCCCCTTTGAGACCA
Source organism: Melozone crissalis (assembly GCF_028551555.1). Taxonomy (NCBI): domain Eukaryota; kingdom Metazoa; phylum Chordata; class Aves; order Passeriformes; family Passerellidae; genus Melozone; species Melozone crissalis. Next base: position 7,111,499 of record NW_026535850.1, on the reverse strand, counting down.
AGGGAACATTGTGACACTGTGGGGCCCTGTCAGACCAAAGAGCCAGTGTGACACTGTGGGGCCCTGTGACATCAAGGGACCATTGTGACACTGTGGGGCACCATGGAATCATGGAGAACACTGTGACATTGCTGGGCCTCATGGAAACATGGAGACCATTGTGACACTAAGAGGCCCCGTGGAATAAGCAAACCATTGGGACACTGGAGGCCTCATGGAACCAGTGAGACCATGAGGAAGTCCATTGTGATACTATGGACCTCCTCATGGTGGCCCTGGGAGGACCATTGTGATACTGTGGGGCCTCATGAAATCAAGAGGCCTTTGTGACACTGCAGGGCTGCATGGAACCAAAGCTCCAGGGCAACACAAAGTGCCTCCTGTAATCAATGGTCCATTGTGACACTGGGCAACTAAAGGAGACCATTGTGACACAGCAAAGCCCCAGGGTCCAAAGGTCCATTGTGACATTGCAGACCTCATGGAACAGAGGAGTCCCATGACATTGTGGGGCCTGGGGAACTATGGAGACCACTGTGACACTGCAAGGGCTCATGGAATCCTTGGGACCATTGTGACACTGTGGGGCCTTATGACACCTGGGGGCACTGTGACATTGTGGGACCCAATGGAACCTAGGGGCCAGTGTGACACTGCAGGTCTTCTTGTAATCAAGGGGCCATTGTGACACTGCTGGAACCCATGGAATCAAGTCACCATGATGACACGGCAGGGCTCCATGGATCCAAGGCACCATTGTGACACTATGGAGCCCCACAAAACCAAGGGAACACAGAACAGCTCTGGCTGGTTTGGCCTCCCATGGACTGCCTGACTGGTCCAGCTGACCTTTGCATGTTGAGGGTCACTTCTCATCTGCTGCTGAAACACTGGGGCTCTGTGCTTTCCTTCCCAATGGAAAAGAACTGTCCTTCTGCTCCAGGCACCCATGGCCAGAATTGGGATTTCACCTCCAGATTTCCTTATATCCTGAGATTGTTTCCATAGGAATATTGCCAGAACAAGTCTGGCTGGCAGTGGTTTCACAATAGTCACTTCTCATCTGTCCCCAAAACACTGAGGGAGGCTCCATGCTCTCCTTCCCATGGGAAAGAACTGTCCTGCCTCTCCAGGTGCCCATGGCCGAGATTGGTTTTCCACCACCAAAATTCCCTAAATTCAAAGACTGCTTCCAAAAAAAATCTGCCATTCCTGACACGTCTGGCTGGCCTTGGCCTACTGAGGCTCTCACCTGCCTTCCAAACCTTGGAGCTCTGTGCTTTCCTTCCTATGGAAAAGAACTCTCCTTCTAATCCAGGTGCCCATGGCCACAAATGGGATTTCACTTCCAGCATTCCCTGTAGTGACAGACTGGAAGAGATTGTTGGCTGGAAACATTTTGTGTGTGGGGGAGGAAGGGGCAGGTCCAGCCTTGCCCTTCCCTGGAACCCCTGCCCTGCCCTGCCCTGGAATCCCAATTCCCCCAGAGCCTCCATCCCAGCCCAGCAGTGTCTGCCAGTCCCTGGCACAGCACAGGCAATGCTCCACAGCCACCTCTGCAGCCCCAGCCCAGCTCCTGAGGGACCAAATGAGCCCAAGTCTCACCTGGGGGAAGGGCCCAGGGAGACCAAGGGGTATTTAAGGCTGACCACAAGGCAAGCGCACATCTTGACCCTACCTCCTCTTGGAACTTCTATCTGAACACTGCTGGAATCCAGGAGTTGGTAGCTGTGTGTGTGCTCCTCTGTATCTCATTTGTCTTTCTCTCTTTTTAATTCATGCTTCTTGTAGAATTTGAGTAACTTAAAATTGATGAAGCTAAGAGTTCGTGAAGGTGAATGGGCCAAGTCAGTGCTTTGAGAATTGGTTTTTGTTGATTGAACGTCATACTAAACCTTTTGCCAAAGTTTCTCTGATTTTTCTAAAGTTCCCAGTAAAGGCTGTTTTGTTCTTTTGAGCTCCCAGCCACATTCTACACTCCATTTCCCAGCTGCAGCCCCTGGTGCCTCTGAGTTGTGCTGCCCCAGCCCCAGGGACGCTCTCCTTGTCTGCCCATTCCCCCACGGTCTCTGGGCAGGGATGGCCTCAGTGGGGGCTGCTGACATCCTCAGCACCTTGGAGGCTGCTGCTGAATTTTCCTGCTCCAGAGGCTTGTTCAGCCTTCAGCTCTTCAGTGCAGGAATTCAGTGTCCCAGGTCTCATTAACATTCAGAACACTTTAACAAGCCAAGCCTCTGGGGATAATTTGATTTCAGTTTTCAAATCTTGTGTGGTTAATTAGGCAGATTTCAGAAGTGTATTCAAACTGAATATATTCTATTTTAAAAAACAGTGAGAAAAGATTTCTTAGGTCCCATTTAGGTTTTTTTCCCTGTTAATAAATTGATATGTTCAATCTTCAATTGACACTGAATCCAAGTACCTCCTCATGCAGTTTGAATGGATATGAAAATCAAGATCCTTCATGGCTGACAATCAAGCAGACTCTGTCCCTACCCCCACCCCACCATTTCCCCCGTCCAAGCCCCGGCATTCAGAGCAGCCTTGTGCAAATCTGAGCTCCCTCCAGCCCAGGCTGCACCTGCAGCTTTCAGCTCCTTGGCTCCAACTCCCACCTGCTTTCCTTGGAGGAGGAGCTTCCCAAGACACAGAGGGATGTTCGTTTAATGTCAGCCAACAAAGCCAAGGGAAGGCACAGCTCCATCAAATGCAAAAGTCATTCCTCTGCTGAATATTAAATCCACTTTCCACAGCAGACAGTCTCAGAGCAATGGAAAACACCTTCTGTGCCCAGCACAGATCCCAGTGTCCCCCCAACCCTCCCTGCCCCGATTCTGCCCAGATTTGCTCTTTGCACACAGGAGTCACAGGCTGAAGTCAGGAGCTCCCCCCAATCCCCAGAGGGAGGAAAAGAGAGAAAGGGAATGAAGAGCTCTCCTGTGCAGAGCCCAGGTCCAAGTGCTCTGGGATGTCCCAGCACCATCTGACATGTCCACCATCCCCCAGAGATTTCTGTACAGTAACAGTTTCAGACAAAGACAAAAGAAAAGGTAATTCTGTGAGATATAAACACAATTAAGATGTTGACTAATATGATATTTTTTTGAGCTTCAGAAATATTAGGCAATTCCCTGAAGCTCAAAGCATGAAACCAGTCAGCTGAAGGGCACTTGAATGACCAGAAAGCATTGGGAGGAGTGCTGAGGGTTTTTTGCAGGACAATGGACATATGCAACATATGCACAATGCAGCCTTCATAGAACCTGAGTAAGGTCTCTATGCCCTTGAAGGACACAAAAGGAGAAGAACATGCTCAGCAGCAGATGGTTCAGGATGCAAAGGCACACAAGAAAACCTGCAGCAAGATGCCTGAAGAAGAAAGATTAACTAAAATTAACTGAAATGTCAAAATGCGTGCGTAAAAAGGACTTAACCAATCACGTATTAGCTTGAGGTGTGAACAATAGAGAACAGTATAAAAATGGCTTGCTTTTTGTAATAAATTGGCTTCACTTGATCATATTGATCATGGTGTGATGTCCCATTAATGATCCTCTGCACCTGGGGACCAGAAATGCATGCAAGCCTCCACCCCAAGAGACATTATGAATCCAAAAAACATGGCCATTAACTGCTTGATACCAACACAGAGTAATGGCAACCAAAATGCAGTCAGCCAAGGGTTTTTTCCACTCTCTCTCAAGCCCCATGCATTGGGCACCAAATTTTGTCCTGGTTTAGGGCAAATTTGGGAGAAAACCTCCAAAGGGGCCCCTCCAGAAAGCAAACCCACACAGCCCCTCTCCCCAACCGGGTCGGGAAGGATTCCTTGGAGAGAAGTGGAAAGAACCTGTTCATTTAACAGGTAAAGCACCCCCAGCACACAAAATGAACAATACCAGGTGACAACACTCTTTCACCACTCTGAAAAAGATGACAAATTCAGAAAGTCTCTCTTGGGAGTGGTCGCTCTGTTATCAGTCCCTCCGGTGCTGGGGCAGCTGCTGCAGCCACAAGGTGCAAACTCTCGGTGTTTCCCAGGGCCCAGTCTGGAGCAGTTTGAGTGGTTCCAAAAAAGGGAAAGGAAAACAGTCCAGGCAAAAATTCAGACTGCTTAGCTAAACTAACTAATGAGCAGAAGCAAAAGCAAGAGCAAAGCATAAAGCCAAGCAAAAAGCAAAAGCAGCACCATGTACTGCCCTGCCTCTGTGTCCTGCCAGCCATGGGGGAGCGGCTGATAACAAAACCAAAACAAAACTTCACTCTTCAGAGCGAGTCTTGAAGGCAAAGAACATAATATCCAGCATAAACAGAACAGACAGCTGGGGATACAAGCGTCCTAATGTCACCCTAGGACAGCACAGTTATTCCAAACTGCCCCCCAGCAGCCCCCTCCTCACCGATGCCATCTGCTGGGGCTGTGCCAGCTTCAGGAGATGCCTCCAGGGCCTGCATTACCTGTGTGAAAAATGCATATTGTATGACTGCCTTTTCACAAATATTAAAATGAATATTATATGTGTTGTGTTAGAAAGTTATGTTGTACTAATTTCCTTAAGTAGTGTGTTACATCTAGTTTTAGGTTATACCATAATGTTGAAATAGAAACTATGCTATGTAAGATACTTTTATAATTAGAGTATTAATAATTTGGACAATTTGAATTAGGACAATATGAGATAATAGAAACAAAGAATTACAGACGTCTGGGTAACTTCTTCTGGGCAGCATAAGCCTGAAAAAGGACACACTTTAACAGAGGATTAACCCTTAAAAACAATAGCCTGTTACATATTCATACCCCTCATACACGATGCATAAATTCTATTCAAACACAGGATTCTGTCTTCTTCCTCTGAATCCTGACAGCGTCTTCATAGCTGAGCAGGCAGGAAGAAGTTCGTTTCTTCTGATAAGAGAGCAATAAATTCTCTTTCTCTGAAAGATTTAGGTGTCCTGTGGCCGCTATCTCGTTGCGAGTCCTTTCTTCAAAAAAAGTATTTTACATAGCATAGTTTTTATTTTAACATTATGTTATACTCTAAAACTAGATTTAACACACTACTTAAGAAAATTAATACAGCATAACTTTCTGACACAACACATATAATATTCATTTTAATATTTGCGAAAAGGCAATCATAAAATACGCATTTTTCCCACGGGAGGACTGGCCCCCCCCAGTTATTCCCTGTACCGGCGGGCCCACCCCCCCCCCTTCCCCTCAGAGCTCTCCCGCGCTGAGGGGCCGCTGCCGCTTCCCGCCCTTCGCGCCCGCCCTCAGCGGCCGCCCTTTTATCGGAGCCATGGAGAAGGAAAACCGCTTTAAATTGTTCATGCCGCCGCGTCTGAGCGCTGGGCAGGTGTCTGCGGGCAGATCCCAGGTGAGCGCTCGGCCGCGGGGCCGCTGAGGGCGGTCCATACCACATCTGCCCCCGACCCCGGCCGCCTCCTCGGGCTGTGCTGCTCTGGAGGCCGCGGCTGAGGAGGGGACGGGGGGAAAGCACAGGGGCCCTTCCCGGGGACACGGGAACAGTGCTGGGCCCGGGGAGTGCCCCGGCAGAGCCCCGAGCTGGAGCACACACACACCTGCCCCTTGTCCCGGCAGAGCTGGAGCACACACCCACCTGCCCCTGCATAGACCGGGACGGCTCCTGCACTGGACTCATTTCTGTGCGTATGCCTCGAGTGGCACATGCACAGACATCTTCAGTTTGAATTTCAAAGACTTTTGTTGTTGTGTTCTCTGAAAACTGAAGGGAATCATCTTCTGGAGCATCCGCTCTGTGTTGTAAGTCCGCGTTTGCTGTGGGTAATTCAGCCCAGAGAGCGAGCAGGGCTCTATCGCTGGCCGGGCTCTGTGTACAAATCACCAACGGGACGGGACTGCTGAGGAACTGCCTTGAGCTGTTTTATTTTCCAGCATCAGTCTCATTACGTGGTTATGACAATGGGAAGATGCCAGCAGCTCACATCCCAGGCAGCAAAGAACTTAATGTGACAACTTACTTTAAAAGTTTTTTGACCAATCACATAAAGCAAAAGCATATTGACAGCAGTTCTATCCAACCACTATAAGCACAGGTACCTTTGGTTAAAACAATGCTTGCCTTTTTTGAATACAATACCTGCTTGTAAGCCTTGAAACACAATGCACAGAGCTCCATTATTAAGCTTAGAACTTTCTAATATCTTGCTAGATAAACTTTTCTGTAGCTTAGGGAGTTATTCTAGCCAAGCATTAATACACAGACCATTGTTCTATTTGTCATTACTTTTCTACTTTTTGCCTAATTTTTCTGCTGACCTATGTCATGGCTACTGCTTGGCACTAATCACAGTTCTGCTGTCTCTGAGGCTGCCTTTTGCAGCTTTCCCAAACCCCTCTGATTTTATGGATTCCCACAGGCCCCACTCAGATGCTCACATTGGCGTCTTGGTCTCACCAGATCAGGTGTGCAGTGAAAATGTTCTGTCCCCACACTGAGTTATGAGAATTCAACAAGTTATTTTTTCATGTCAAAGCTCCTTATGAAATATGTTGAGATTCAAACAGGATATTCTGACAGCAGATGAGTTTGCTGTTTACAGGATGAACTTCTGTGACTTAAAAAACTTGTAAAAGGGTATTTTCATACTGAAACATAATCAGATATCGTTTAGAAGTGCCCTTGGAAGTAAAGCAAAAAAGAAATATCAACTACTGAAAAGTCTTCAGAAAAGTAATTTGTCTCCTTGAGCCCTTTGCCATGCAGCAGTGCCCAGACAGGCAGGAGCTGCTGAGTTCCCTGCATTGAAAGCTCCCCTTTGGCCACAGTCTATAAATCAAACTGCAGAACACCAACAGTTTGATCAACCACTGGGAAGTAAGAAGTGAGTTCCAAAGCCATTACCAATACCTTGGGCTTTGAAAATTGTAGGCAGCTGTTTAATTAATGACACATTCTATTTTCACATCATCTGTAGGGATTTTTTCTGGCTTTTATAATTCTTCTTTGCAAATCTACTCTTAAGGAACTAATTTTTAAATTTGTGCAGGGTATTAACAGACGCTCAGATGATGACTTTAAGCTGCCATTCGATGTGTTGAGCCATGGAGAAATCACTGATTCAGGTACGATTGGAATATTTGCCATGCACCTTCTTTAGATTTTTATATATTGTCAAGTTTTAATTTTCATGAGTAGTCTCACAGTTTCATGTCTGTAACTGTTAAATACAGTTTCACTGTTACTTTTTTTAGAAATACATTGATCAAAATCTCTTCATGTTTCAGATACAATTTCACAGCAAGTGAAACTTTGCTCTGAAGTAGGTGAAGAGGTCAGCTAAGTATCAACTCTGCACATCTAATTCCTTGGGGTCTTTTGAATTTGTTCCCAAACAGTGCCTAAAGCATTATTCAGTAGATATTTCAGGCCTAAAGGAAGTAGTCAAAAGGGAATAATGTTTTCTGTCTCCTGTTTAAAGCTGAATCACTTAGAGGAGATACTTGTGATTTAGTGAACACACCTGGAAATTAATCTTTAAAAATTAAGGTGATTGCAATATTGTTGTTGTTTTTTTCTTTGTTTGAAGTGCCTGCAAAGTCTATGAGCTTTAATTAGAGCAAGATTTAAACACTTAAGCATCCTTGTCAAACTGCTGCTGAATATTCTGTTGAGGGGCAGAAGGGTTGAAGTCAGAGTATTCTTTGGAAAACTGAAGTAGATGATCCCAATTGCATTGTCTGGCTTTAATTTATCTGTAAAACAATGAATTCAGTGGTTTCCTCAAGCACTGGATTCCTTTCACAGTGTCTTTACCAGCAGATCTCTGCTTTAGCACAACTCAGTGCAGCTCAGCTTTTTTGCAATAGCTTCTCTACTTTGCAGCTACAAAACACTGTTTGCTACCACAAAATAAAACACATTTCTTGTGCTCTCTCTGCTGTTTTTCATATCCCTGACAACTTTTTAGACTTTTTTAATCCTAAGCTATTAAAGCACCATCAGGACTGTAACAAAACTGTGATGCAGCCAAAACAAGGGTGGTGTTTGGGGGTGTTGTAAATGAACCAAAGGGCCCTTGGGACTCGTGTGTTGCTCTCCCTGCCTCAACCACTGGCCCAGCACTGCTTGTAGGGCACTTTCAAGGTGCTGTAAGGGCACAAGGGTGGTGGTTTTCCTTCCTGCTCTGTGTGTGAGCAGAGAACTACTGGGACACTTGGATATTTATAAATCCCTGGTTCCAGATGGGATCCATGCCAGGGTGATGAGGGAGCTGGCAGATGAGCTTGCCAAGCCTCTCTCCATCATTTTTCAGGAGTTGTGGCTCACTGTGAGGTTCCAGAGGATTGGACACTGGCCAGTGTGACACCCATGTACAAAAAAAATAGGAAGGAGGGTCCTGGTAATTCCAGGCCAGTCAGCCGGGCCCCAGTGGCAGGTGAGATAATGGAGCAGTTCACACTGAGTGCTATCACACAGCACTCACAGCATGACCAGGCTATTAGACCCAGCCAGCAGGGCTTTACCAAGGATGGGTCATGTCTGACCAACCTGGGCTCCTTCTGTGAGCAGGTGACGGCCTGGTGCATGCGGGAAAGGCTGTGGGTGTTGTGTGTCTGGGCTCCAGCAAGGCCTTTGGCACTGTGTCCCACAGCACACTCCTGGAGAAGCTGCAGCCATGGCTGGGACAGGAGCACTCTGTGCTGGGCTCAGAACTGGCTGGATGGGCCCAGAGAGTGGTGGTGAATGGTGCTGCATCCAGCTGGCAGCCAGGCACCAGTGCCGTCCCTCAGGGCTCTGTACTGGGACCAGTTCTGTTTAATGTTTTTATAGACAACATGGGTGAGGGCATCGAGTCCTTCATCAGTAAATTTGCAGAGGACACTAAGCTGGGAGCTTGTGTTGATCTATTGGGAGGAAGGAGGGCTCTGCAGAGAGACTTAGATCAGTTGGATGGATGGGCAGAGTCCAGCAGCATGAAGTTTAATCAGTCCAAGTGCTGAGTTCCACATTTTGGCCACAAAAATCTCCTACAGCGTTCCAAGCTGGGGACAGTGTGGCTGGACAGTGCTCAGGCAGAAAGGGCCCTGGGGGTGCTGGTGACAGCCGGTTGAACATGAGCCAGCAGTGTGCCCTGGTGGCCAAGAAGGCCAATGGCTCCTGGCCTGGGTCAGGAATGGTGTGGCCAGCAGGAGCAGGGAGCTCATTCTGCCCCTGTTCTGGGCACTGCTGAGGCTGCACCTTGAGTGCTGTGTCCAGTTCTGGACCCTCAGTTTAGGAAGGACGTTGAGATGCTGGAGCACATCCAGAGGAGGGCAGCAAGGCTGCTGAGGGGTTTGGAACACAAGCCCTGTGAGGAACGTTTGAAGGAGCTGGGGCTGTTTAGCCGGGAGAAGAGGAGGCTCAGGAGTGACCTTATTGCTCTCTACAGCTTCCTGCAGGGAGGCTGGAGCCAGGTGGGGTCGGGCTCTTCCACCGGGCAGCACTGACAGAACCAGAGGACACAGTCTCCAGCTACAGCAGGGAAGGGATAGGTTGGATATTAGGGAAAAAATTTTCACTAAAAGAATAATGAAGCACTGGAATGCTCTTCCCAGGGAGGTGGTAGAATCACCATCTCTGGATGTGTTTAAGAAAAGACTGGACATGGCACTTGGTGCTGCAGTTGAGGTGTCAGGGCATAGGTTGGTCTTGATGATCTGAGAGGCCTCATTATTCTGTGATTCTGTGATTCTGTGTGTGTCCATGGCAATATCACAGGTACTCCTGGGCAAAGTCTCTGAAGCTGCTTTTACTTAACTCAGCAGTGTCTGTCAGAAGGAGAGGACAGAAATGGGGTGAAGAACCTGCTAGAAGGAAATTTGGCTTCACTGATAATTCTGGCAAAATTTTTGTTGATTTTGGTGGATTGCAGTTATCCGTGTCTTTAAGCCCATCTATTTGGTGATGTCTGAAGGGGGTTTGGGATATTTCATTGTATTTGTATCTCCTATGTGCCCTGTAATGCCTTTTGATACATACACAGAGGATGCACAAAGATTTAAACTTGGGCTCCTGATCATATATAAGCTTATATCACCATCTGTGGAAAAAATATTACTCTTGTGATGTTTCTAAGAGATAAATACATTATCTACAACAGTATTAATTAGATATTATATACTATTAATTAGATAGTATATAATGTGGAACCTGTTCTATTAGAATCCAGAAACAACGAATGAATTGTTCTCAAAACTCTACAAAGAGGCTGAGAAGATCAAGCAGTGGAAACTGACTGTGGAAACTGAACTAAACCAGAAAGAAAGAAAACTCCAAGAGAATAGAAGGATTATTGAAGCACAGAATAAAGCCATTCAAGAACTGCAGGCCAGTATTGTATAGTGTACATTGAATAGATGAAGTTCAGTGCTTCCTGATTCAGTATGACACTATTATTGATACAATTAAATATTAAAGACTGTTGCAGTTTGGTTTGTGCCTTGAGAAAATGATTATTTTGAGAAGTTGCAGGCACCTGTCCTGTGTGAGAGTGGGTATGAAGAATATACCTGTAAGTGTCTCATTTGCTGGTAAATTATTGTTCATTAATTATTGTATCTTTCATGCAAAAGATGACTCAGCATGTAATACCAGATAAAACAGACTTCTGTCTACTGATGCCCCAAGTGACTTTTTCATGAGGGATTTGAGAAGTTCAAGTGCATTTCTAATATATTTTTCAGTAACAGTGTCTTTTTGCATCTGTTCCCCATGAAATCAGTTTGAAAATGAGAAACTCCATTTGAAACTGGAAGATGAGATATGTGAAAATAAAGATCTCTTGAAAGAGTAAGTAATAGAACCAAGGATATATTTTTGTGGTGGAAATAATCAGTTTCCATGTGGGCAGTTTTATGTAGCTGTTAAATTTTGAAGGTCATTTCCATTGTTACTCCTTAGGTGCACAAAGCACTGTGCACTCCTGTGCAAACATGATATTTTTCCCTCCTTTAGAGCTGCTGCTTCGAGGCATCTGTGTAATCTGTTCAAGGAAACCTGCACTCGCTTCACACAGAAGACCAGCAAATGTAAATGCTTTTTTAGTTTTTATTTATCAGATAAATGTACTTCTAGCTTGTTCTGAATTCACAAACAGAAGCAAGAAGAAGAAATTTCTCGTGCTGTTCAGAAAAGTTCTACAGTTGAAATCGACTGGATGTGGCTCTCAGAATGAGAAGTGAATTTTAAGTGGCTCACAAAATTGGAAGTGAAGCCCCAGGTCTAACAGACTTGTGGTTTGTAATGCTGAATGCAGAGGGCTTTTGAAGGCAGTGAGATTGTTTGCTGCAAGGTTGCCAGCCTGGGAGCTCCTTGGGTGCCCAAACAGTGCTCCAGGTTTGAGGCAGTGCCCACAGCCCCGACTGGCACTGGAGCCACTGCAGAGCAGGGCAGGGCTCCCCAAGGCTGCTCAGCCCATTGAAGCTTTGCAGTCCCAGCCACACTCTGGGAATGTATTCAGACATGAGAAGTGACACTTCATGCCTGTTTTTAGGCAGTAGAATCTACTCTGAATTCCCAGCACTCTGTAACAAATTTCCAGAGCTGACCTTTCCTGTTTTCAGCCATCACACATTTGTGGGGAAAAAAGGTCTGAACCCCAAGGTATAATGAGTAACTGGAATTCTTCTCATGAAACTGAACAAGCCAAGACAGTTGGATAACTTAATGAAGTTTAAATTCTTGAGGTTTTAAAATATGTTATTGATTGGGAATTTTACTTTATATGCAATTTAGAATTGTTATTATAATCATTATAATTTTACTAACTTGATCCTGGATACTTAAGAAGTGTCTATCTCTTTTTAGCCTTAATTCTAGAAACACTTGTATATAGATGTACTGTTCTTTTTTGATAGCTGTTTCTTTTACTGTTCTCTTTTAAATTGTTTTCTTAGGAAAAAATAGTATCAATTACAAAAGTGAAAGGAAAGAAGGAAAATATGGACATGGAGTGTTGCAATTTTATAATGACAGTTCAGATGCTCTATCAGCATCTGCTGATAGGGAGAAATTAAGTGCTAAACTCTAGATTACAGTTTATAAAGACTAACAGTTTTGATACATTATTGTTCAACAGCATTAATACTATAATAATTAATATGGTCGCATAAACTGATCCAGAATTACACTTTTCACAGAAAAAAATATCTTGGGAAGGAAATTTAAAAGTTGAGCTTGCTTAATATTTCAATGAAATACACATTTTCCCTAGATTCTGTAACTTTTGGCACCATGTTTCATAATGACTTATTTAGTAAGAATGGAGCTGATAATTCCTTTGTTAATTCATTATGCTGATTAAAAATTATGACTTGGGCAGCTGGCATTCTTGTCCAAAAGAAAAACTTTCTTATATGTTCTTGCTTTGATAGATGAACAGGAAAAGGAAGCAACAATACAATTGCATGAGGAACTTCACAGCAACGTAGAAGTAAGTGAGCAAGCTTGATGAAAGGAATGTGAGTTATGTGAGCTGAGCTGAGTTTCATGTTTATGTTGGGATACTGTTTGTGTCCATCATGTGTGGGTATCATGTCATGTGTGATGCATGAAGTTGGGTTTTCAATCCCTTTTCAAGAGTGATTTTTGTGTTCTATAAAGCACATTCAATGGAGAAGGTGCAGCAGTGTGTGGGATGTAGATCCCTGTGATCTGGGTGATGTGTGCTTAGTGCTGGGTCGCTGCCACAGCTTCTGGCTTCTTTCTGGGCTCTGTTTCACCTCCCTGCTGGTTCCTCAGAATGGCTGAGGTGGGCAGCAGCCCCTGGAGAAGTTCCAGGGTTTCCAGTATTGAACTTCAAATATTAAATTTTGTTTTTAGAGAATGACGGTGGCATTTGAAGAGCTTCGTGTGCAAGCAGAGAACGACAGATTGGAAATGAGTTTCAAATGTGAGAATTCTGTTTGTTGAGTTTATGCAGGTGGCTCATTTTTGTACTTCATAGCTTGTGTTACACATGCAGTGTCAGGGCAGCCAGATGTGAAGTGCTGGAATGGTGAGCAGCTCACACTGAGACACTGGGACCCTTCTTTTATTCCTGCTGCCTTTGGTCACTGCCTGGCCCCTTCTGTTGCTGTTCCACTGGGCCAAAGCTGGAACTTTATTTCTCAAACAGTCACTCAAAATTGAAGTTTTGTCTGTGAAGTACAGTCTAGAGATCAATACTTACTTCCCATAGTTTGTTTATTTAAATGATAATGCACAAGTGTATAGCTACAGAAACTTTAGCTAAATGCTCTCTCTCTGTATGTACAGCCTGCTATGTTCCTGTTTCATTCTCACATGCTCTTTTCTGTTTGTATTTTCATTATAAAATCAAACATTGCCTCAACAATTAATCTTGGGAAACAAATGGTACAGCTGTACAATTCCAGGCAACCTTAAACTGGAAGTTGTATTGAGCTTGGAGTTTATTTCAGCTAGAATGTTAACTATGGATGTTACTGTATCTCCAAAGTAAAAGAAGAAGCAGAAAAAGTGGATAAGTTTGAAAAAGAATGCAGTCAAAAGGAAAAGCAGGTTTGCTCATTTTACCATCTAAGATGTAGAGCTTTATTTGGAACTAATGGGGCAATGCAAGAGCCAAGAAGTGTTTCTGGGTATTAGTAAAAAAGACAAAATAACATCTGAAGCTGCATTTAAGTCAAATTCTTCTAAGTTTAGTGGTGTTTCAGTCCCTTTAGTCTACTGGAATTTATGGTTTGATTTTGAATTGGAGAACTTTTTTGTTTAGAGTAATGTGACTTGATCAATATTTGGCTAAGATTATATCTAGACAAATATTATCTATCTATCTGTCTATCTGTCTGTCTATCTATCTATCTATCTATCTATCTTGAATGACAGCAAAATGTCTGCTTATCATACCTGGGTACAAATGAAAATTAATATCTGTCCCTTCTCCAGACTTCATGATGATATTTCTTGCATTTTTCTAGATTTCAGCTCTTACCATACAGAGAGATGAAAAAGATGATGTCATAAAAGACATCAAGGCTCAGCTGCAGACATCACAAAATAAGATTGCTGACTTAATGGAAGCAAAATGTAAGAGTTCTGCCTGCTGTGTTTAAATGTAATTGTTTATAGAATTGAAATGTAATTGTTTATGAATCTTTATTTATTATATGTAATTGTTTATAGAAGCATAGGAAACAGGGCCATGATAGTCTTATTCTGTTGCTGGTTGGCAGCAGGATTTTGGGGCCTTGAAGGCCTTATTTTTGTTTGGAGCAGGAGCTGCTCATGTGGGAGCAGGACTGGCAGGGCAGTTTTTAGGGGGAGTCAAGCATTGAGAGCTCTTGAAAATTGCAAGGGGAAAATATGTTGCTTCAGTTTTGCAAATGTACCGTCAGGCACATGTCACAGAGGAAACTTACTTTTCAGAACTTGATTTTCAATATTTTTAAGCCATCTATATTTTAATTTCATCTATTATTTTATAGTATATGATGTCAGTACCATTGGTCTTTGTTACATTCTTTAAATGTATGTAATTTTCCATTTTTAGCAGCATTTTTTAGTAAATAATCCTATTTTTAAAAATATAAACATCTTTTTTTGCTTAGTACATAATGAAGAAATGTTAAAGGAATCCCAGGGCAGTAAAGAACATTTGAGGGCAGAGTTGGAAGAGGCTAAAATTTCATTGCAAAAGGCAGAGGTACCCCTTGCTTATAGTTTTACAGTAGAAATAGACTAGATGAGTATTTGCATAAGTAATTATGGATACTTTAGACATGAAACAGCTGTAGCTCTTTGTTGCAAAACATGTTTAGAAATGATATCATGTCTTGAAGGCTACTCAAAAGAACTTGGAAACTGAATTCCAGACTACAGTGAAAACATTAATTCAGGTCACTGGAGAAAAGGAAGAGCAGGAGGAAGAATGTAAAAAAATGAAGGCTTTGCTTGCAGCCCTGACGGAGGAGTTTGAGACTTCTGTTGCCAATTTGAAAAGCTTGCTGCAAGAAGAACAAAATAGGTAAATGGATGAGTTTAAATTCCAAGAGTGATCTTACAGGTTGCAGTCTATGACGAAATCAATAACAATTGGAAATGAAGCTGAAATTTTTTTTCACACAGTGGTCTAAATGCAGAGAATTTAATGTATTTTTTTTGTTTGTGATAGTTGATACTGTATAAAAAGTAATCTTTTGCCCCCTCCAACTTTCATAATTCTGTCTTTAAGAAATACAGATTTCTGTAGGTATATATTTGTTTACTTTTATGTCTACTGTTCTGAGGTTTTAAAAGTGAAATTTGATGTGTGTTGCAGGCAGATCTATCACCTGCCTGTTGAAAGATAAATGTTCTTAAAGTGCTTGTGCTAAGACTTTGTCTTATTGTCCTGTAAGTTTCAAATGCAGAGCTTTGTACCCTACATTTGGGATTTTTCATTTACCATTTCCTTAGATTAAAGAAATCTGAAGATGATTCAAAGCTGCTTATCTTGGAGCTCCAGAATAAATCTGCTGAACTGGGTAAGGCTTGTAGAAAGGCAGAAAATGAGCTAGGCAGTAATAAAAATGTTTTCTGCTCTTTTCTGGAAATGGACTGTCTCTAGTAGCTGGAGAAATGATTTTACAGTGCCTGTACCTGTCAGGAATGCCTGGATTTATTTTTACTCAGCTGATCCCTTTTCTTTGGGGGTCATTGGTGCTGGCAGCAGCCACAGGGCAGTGCTGTGCACAGCTCCAATAGTCAGACCATTCATGCATGAATTCCTCTGGAGGTAATTTTGGTTTGCAGCTCAGAGCAGCAGCACTGCAGGTGCCAGGAGTGACTTGTGCAGCAGAGACAAAACCTCCCATGGAGGTTTCTGTGACCCTCCCCATGCTGGAAGTGCAATGATGCTGGCAGGGGTTGTCTTTAAATATCATCAATTTGACATCCTGTGGTTTCTAGGATGTGCTCCTTAGTCCCCAGAGTAAGAGCTCTGCCTTGCTGTTGAGAACTTGCAAAAAAATCCCAGAATTGTGAATGTGCACATAGAAACCATTTGGAAGTTAGTAACAACTGGTTTCCTTTCCCAGCATATTTATGTGATACCTTCAGCAGTTCATATTTTTTTTCTGGAACAATGCAGGTGCATCAATACTTGGAGAATGATCTAGTCTTACAGTCCATGGTTTACTTGAAGCTATATTTGTGGAAAACATAATAGGCTCTAAATTTTATTTAAGATAAATATTCAGTTTCTCTTCAGATATAGATTTGCTAATGTCTGAATCATTTTCTCAAGTCTACATTTAGATTAAGTCATAAATTAGCTTTTCAGTTTCTTAACTTAATCCAACAAGTTTTGAGAACTGGGTATTGCAAAAGGGTAAATGTTTTATACTGCCTGCTAAATATGAAAAATCATTTATGTTCCATTCATTTTACATTCCATGTGCTGTAGAAGAGATGACTAAAGTGAAATGTGATAAAGAAGTGCAACTTGAAGAGCTGTCAGAAACTCTGGTAAATGTTCATTTTATTAATCTCATGGCATTTGCTCTTCATATGAAATTCCTCTTGCTTTGTAAGTATCTTAAATGCCATAAGTAAACTCCATCTAGTCTGCCTTAACATTTCTACTAAACTTTCTCACACACAATTTCAGTGTTTTCTTTGAAGAATTCTTTATTGCCTCTGTTTTTCTTGTCTCCTGTGCTTTTGGTTTTTCTTGTCTCCCATGTTTTTGGTTTTCCTTCTCAAGGTTTTTGGTTATTTCCTTCTTTGTTCATGCCCATTCAAATGCCACTCCCTCTGGATATAAAGTTTTCCCATTTTTTCTTCCTTCCAGGAAGGTAATTAGCTCTGGCCTCTGTGAACCCTGCTGTGCTGTGACATAGGCCCATTTTCTGTCACAGAAGTCTAAGCTATATGAAATACACTCTTAACAGAGGTTTATTTTCATTATGATTTTATATTTACAAGCCTAACAAGAATCCATATCAGCTGAAGTTAAGATAGTGTGAAATTAGGTGTGCATTTTACTGTGTCTGCTTGTTGTTATAATCTGTGCATTGAGTGTTCTGAACTGTTTCACTCATTTTCTAAAATGGGTAAATTGGAGCACTTTTACTGAAGAAGAATCTTGAGGCTAGTACAGAAAATTTGCAGAGAGAGAAACATTTGGAGAGAGAAATGAAAATACTCTCCAAATGAGAGAGGTCTGAAGAAAGGCAACAGTTACATGTTTTTAGAAATAGTGAAGTTGCACATCATGACTTGGATACAAGTTTATACATAAGAAACAGCACCCAGAGCAGGGTCCCACCCGAATTTTGCAGCCCAGGTAATGAAACTCACAGCAGAGGACAGACATGAACAGCACTGGTGTCACAGTTCACTATATCACACCACTTCCAGATCCCAGCAGAGACTGGAAAGATCCAATCTTGATATTCCATGGCATGGATGTTGTTGGGTTCTTCTGAAAGCCTTGTGCTCTTAGTTCATGTCTGATGACCTCCAGCAGTTGGAGTTTGCACATGGGAACTCAAAACTCTTCCTTTTCATTTTGCAGAAAGAATTCCACGGTTTGAAAGCACAGCTGACAAGAACAGCTGAGAAGGAACAAGATTATTTAAAGCAGCTTGTGACTCTGAAAACCGATCTTGAACAAGAGGCGTATGACCATTTTGAAAATGGGATATTTCATTAGTTTTGGTGTAATATAGAAGTTGCTTTAATCCACAGTGAAATGAACTATGATTGTTTTCTAATGAAAGTTTTGAACCACATATATGCCATTAATTATATGCTTATATTTCTAAATTCCACTTTCTCTATTTATGTGTATTCTATGGCATATATTGTTCTTTCACTTATTTAACAAGAAGAGAAAGTTTCTGAATTCATTGTTAATCTTGCTTTAAAATACATAATCTTCACTAACCATTATATATATATAAAAGTTGACTCTGATTTTCTTTCCTTCTTCTGTCACCT
Source organism: Melozone crissalis (assembly GCF_028551555.1). Taxonomy (NCBI): domain Eukaryota; kingdom Metazoa; phylum Chordata; class Aves; order Passeriformes; family Passerellidae; genus Melozone; species Melozone crissalis. The sequence goes on along the minus strand of NW_026535850.1, from coordinate 7,093,527 downwards.
TCTTACATCTCTCTGACTCTGCTGCAAAGCTTATATTTGTAGATAAAGGCCTGGACTTCTTTCAGCATGGAATAACACTTGATAATGGGTATTTTTAATTTAAAAGGAGATTTCAAAATGCATCTTCTTATTCCTCTTGGCCATTTGTTTTAAATTAGGTTAAAGAATGAACAGCTAACAGTGTATCTCAGTAAGCTTTCACTAGAGAAAGAACAAACAGCAAAAGAGAAAAATGCTGTGGCTGCAGAACTCCAGAAGCTGCAAGAACAACAAGAGGCAAGTTGTAAACTTCCAGCTTTCTTGAAAGGACAACACTCAATTTGGCAAATGACTCAGTTTTACAAATTAGATGATGAGCTGCAACATGACTTGCATCTGTAGAGCACCTGAGCAATTTTTTTTGTGTTTGAATTGGAAAGGAAGTGTATTTACACTTGTGAACAAGGCAGATCTGTGTGCTTTGGATGGCTTTGAATTTTTTAAGAAGTCACTTTGAATTTTATTTCTTTGCTGACACATGGGTCTTTATTTAGGATAGTAAGAAAAAAGAAGACAATACAAAGCAATTAGTTGAAAATCTAGAAGAGGCAAATAGCCAGCTAAGGCAAGTAAAACCAAATATTAATAACTGATATTGCTAAAGGAAGTAGACTCAAATAGTTAGTTGTGTTCAAATGTTGCTTTCTGGGATTTTTTGATTAATGTTTTTTTAGATTACATAGCTAAACAGAAACTATTCAGAATTGCTGTTGGCCAAGTAGAAATTTTCTCAGATAGAAATACCAATTGCTGCAGGAACAATGTTTGCCATCATTTTGTATTCCATAGTAGGAGCTGTCTTGTTTTGCATTAGACATCTCAGGTGTGAAGGAAATTCAAATGGAAGCTGAAGGTTATGGATGAAATGTGACAAGGCAAAACTGGATCAGAGTTACTCTCTGTGTCCCCAGTTCAACAGACAGGCAGCTCCCATGTTTCACAGCTGCATTGCAATAGTCCAGGTCAGGATGTATTTTCCTTGGGTTCCTGGAACATCTTTTCCTACTTACAAGAAGTATGGACAGTTCACATATTGACTTACTGGGCCTGTTGCTGCATTTTAAGAACATTTTCATTGAGCAGCTTATGTGAAGTTCCCATCAACATTAGCAGCTCTTTTCAGAAAATAAAATATGGGTTTATTAGAAGTACTGAAAATAAGTTAAAGGCAATAAGGAAATATTTACTAATGCTTGTTAATTTGGCACTTAGAAATGAACTGGAGTCTTTGAAGGAGAAAATGGCAAAGACAGGTGAAGAGATGAAAAGTACACTGGATGAAAGAGAAGAAAATGTATGTCCTGTGTCATGAAAATATCTTACAGAACCTGCAGGGCAGCATTCAATGTAAAATCTTTGTTGGGATTTTTTCTGCAAAGCTCTGCCTGGGGGATGTGATCTCTGCCAGAGGTTTCTTCTTTCCCAGCTGCTGCCAGCTGTGCCCTTGTGTGTCCCCATGTGAGCCCTGGTATTTCAAAAGACAAGCACAATCACTGGGATGTTCACTCTTTGCTGGAAGTTTAATATTAAAGATTTGTTTGTTTTCAGGCAAACAGAGAACCTGCTTTTCTGTTTTTTCATATACCCACTCAGTGATGGATGGGCTCTGGATTAGCTTTTTATATGTAGTGTGAGTTTGAGCTGAAATAGATTCAAACATTTTTACTTTTCTTTCTATTGGTTCAAAGCAACCTGCGGTTTTTAGCAAATTTCAAAATTTCATTGTAAAAGTCAAAGATTTACAATTTAATTTCAGGTTAAGAGAACTGAAAATGAAATTTCAAGAAAGGAAAAGCCATTGAAGATTCTAGAAAATAATTGGGAAAATTCATTTTTTCATGGATGTAGGGAACTTCATACAAGTGCATTTTTTAAATTGTGAAGATCTTGGGGTTTTTTTCTTCTTCTTTCTTAACTCCATAACCACTAAGGAACTGGTTCACTGCTATTAATTAACATCTTGTGGTACTTTATGGCTAAAACTCTGATTATTCTGACATGGCAGCTGGTGTTTCAGTCCATTTGAACAAACCAGACTGGTGCAAGTGCAGGTTTGAGAACATCTACAGGAATTGCTCACATAGGGAGTCATTTGTAGAACTTACTAACTCATGTCTGAAATATCTCTTTCAGATGAATAATTTAAAGAAACAGATGGAAAATAAAACCAAATGCATTGAAGAGTTGCAGCAGGAGGTGTGTAGAGATTTTACATGTCACAAATACATAAACGCATTGTATTTTGGGTTGCCCTTTCAGAAGGTTTGTGTCTGCTGTGATGTCTTTAGATACACCTATGTAACTTAAACATTTTCCTTTCTTATCCTAACCCTGAGCAAATTAGAGAGTCCTCTTAGGGATCACTTGATTTGTTAAATGAGCCTTAATTTGAAAGGAGCAATTACAAAAATAATATCTTTAATAAACTTCTACTCTTTTTCATTTAGTGCATAGTGTTATTTATGTACGTGTATGAGTATCTCAGTTACCACTAGTAGAAAAGAATTCTGCACTGGCACAAACTGTAGTAACTTCACTGTAAAAATAAATAACTTGTATTTTTGGTCATGACATCTTCACACCTTCTGTCAGCAGCATCTTAGTTTTAATTTCCATTCTGCACCTCATTTGTTATTCCCTGCTGCTGCTCAGGAGGAGCCTTTCTTAAGGTCGTGAAGAAACAGTAATTATCACAGAAATTAGCTGAACATTCATTTGTTTGAAGAATTGTTCTGGAACCTGAGCTGCACAACAAAGAGTTATTTGCCTGATGAAAGCTGGAATATCTTGATGCAGTTAAACCATGACATAATTCTATTAACTTATTGAGGTACAGTGCTTGTTTTGTTTTATTTCAACAGAACAAGGTGCTGAAAAAGAAAATTACTGCAGAAAGCAAGAAAAGCAATACTTATGAAGGGAAGGTAGGTTTAAATAACATCGTGTAGAAGATGAGGTGAGTGTTTTTAACTTCCAGTGTAGGTAATGATAATACTTGTTATACATTCTGAGCTGGTTTATGGATCTAGGATCCAGACTTTGCAGGAATGAGCTCATAGTTTTTAGAAGATGCTTCCATTTTTAATCATTGGGCACTGACTATTGGACATTTAAGAGATGGATTCACATTGCAATTAATGATGTTTCCTATCTGTTCCCTTTTTTTTTCTTTTGTTGATAGTGGACTGAACAGAGTTCAGCAACCTCATTGTAACAGAAAAGCATTTAAAAGAAATATATATATAAATATATTACTCTTTTTAGGCTGTTCTTTAAATGTGTTCTGCAGTGGCAATCCCTCTGATGGGAATATTGTGTCCAGCTTTGGGTACTGCACTTGAAGAAAAGTGGACTTTTTTGAGGATATTAATATGAAAAACTTAAAAGGAAAAACTGTAGTGAAAATGCACAGCTGGGAGAAAATGTACCATAAAACCTGTGAAAATCTGATACAGATTTACAAGAGAGGGAATAAAATCTCCATCTGTATTTGTTTTTTTTCCAAGGCATTCACAGCATTTAGGGTGACTGCTTAGGGCAGTCTTCCCCATTGTGCTGTTGCCATTGTTCCTTTGAGTATTTTCTAACTCACTTCAGGCCAAAGTTCAACTCTTTATTAAAAAAACCCCTGAACTTTTAAATAGGAAACACTTGAATCATATACCTGAAAAGTAACAGTGTTTGTGCTCAAAAATAAGAGGTAAGAAAAAATAATCAACATAGTAATTCCTAAACAAATAACAGCAGCAATTCTGCTTTCTCCAAAGGTGAATAAATTGCAGTTAGAGATGGAAAATATGAACAAGCAACATAAGGAAGAAGTTGACATCTATCAAAAAGACATAGAAACAAGAAAAGTAAATGAAAATAAACTTCGTGAAGAGGTGAGAGGTGTTAATTTTTACTGCAATTTTTTTTTTTTAGTTTAAAATGTTGTTCTGAAGCTTTAATATCCAGAGTCCTTGCTCATATTTCAGTCTTATCAACATAAATGGAACTTGTTTTGTATGCCTGTGAGCAAAGCTTTAGTACATTAGGTGCTTAGGTTGAAATATTTGAATATGTCTTTGACAATGAGAACTCCATTAAAAATTCCTTCTTTCAAGATATAGTTTAAAGAAATTCCACCCTTGGTATAAAGTCAGCCCAGTTAAATTAGATTATAACTTCTCCCATATTAGGATTTTTCCGCCCACACTTTTTTTGATGGCAATGCTAAGAAATGTTAGGGCAGAGTGCTTGAAATGGCCTTTTGGTTTGCAGTGAGCTTGCCTGCCATGGCTGTACCTTTGATCTTGCCCATTTTAACAATCTGCAGAAAAGATGAGGGATTTGAAAGGGATCTTAAAAGCAAATAAAGCCCAAGTGGGACTGCAAACTTTGCACCCACAGGGGGAAGAAGAAATTGAGATTTAAAAGAAATATATTGTTATGTTGATGAATGAAATGCAATTTATTACTGACAGGTAGAAAAGATGAGGTTGCTTTGTGATGAAACTGCAATGATACAGAGAGAAACTGATGCCAGATGTCAGCACAAGATAACTGAGATGATGGCACTGATGGAAAAGCACAAGGTCGGAGATTTTCCTGCTTGCTGTGGTTTGCAATGGGTGATACCATGTCAATACCATGTTTATAACTTGTGACACCATGTTAATGACCTTTCCAAAGCAGAAACAGGCCTGAGTCTGGGAAAAGGAAGATGAACACATGCTGGACTTTGCATCATCTAAAATCAAATTCATTTGAAGAATATGAAAACATTCCTATGGGCAGATACATTCCATTCATCTAAACTTCTGGGATTTTTAGATTTTTTTTTCAATTCAGGCTTCCTTTGACACCATCTGAATGCAATATTTTTCAGTATCAGTTTGGCCTCTTTCTCAGAGGTTACCTAGTGACTGTCAGCAGTTTAGCCTGACACATTTTAGTTTACCTTTCTATTCCTCATTTTGCAATATCTTTAGCAGCTACATTAATAAAGATGGCACAGCTGGCTCTTAGTGCTGAGCACATATTGCTGCACAGAAATAAAGCACTCTCTGCCAGTCCACAAAATAATACTTGAATTGAGCATTTCCTGTTTTACAGTTTCTGCAGAAGCATCAATGAATCTTTTCTTTATGAATCTTAAGAGCCTGGTTTGAAAAAATGATGTTTTAAGACTGGATAACTCTATATTGCAACATTTAGTCACATGTTTTGAGTTTGTTGTTGGTTTTGTTTTTTTTTACCACAGAATGAATATGATAAAATGGTTGAAGAAAAAAGATGCAGAGTTAAAAGCATATAAAATGAAACAGCAAAAGCAGTTCTCATCAGAAAGGGCACTGGTAAGGAGCACTTTGCAATGGTCAATAATTCAGTGAAGGGGCTGATGTCCTTGTGTAGTGGTTTTATACTGGCTAAGTGCCAGGCACACACAAAAAAACATTCACTCATTTTTCTCTGCTATTGTTGAGCAGAGGAGGGGAAAGAAAAATTCAAGGACTGAGTTGAGATAAAGATTAGGAGAAAAACACTTTGAGGGTAAAGCAGATTCAAACTTAAATAGTGTAAAAAAATTATTATTAATAGAATTAAAAGTGAGTAATGATAATTAAACGCAACCCTTAAAACACCTTTTTTCCCAATCCCTCCCTCTTGCCCACCGACAGCACAGAGAGACAAAAGATGTGATCTTCGGTCAGTTTGTGACTTCTAAAGATCTTTTTTCAATTTGCTTAGAGAGTTTCTTTTTCCTGCTGTGCTCTGGGGTCTTTCCCACCAGAGACATTCTCTGGGAACTCTTCCAGTGTGCTTTTAATTTTTACCCGCAGCAGTCCCACCCAACCTGCTGCAACAGATCTTATTCTGGGCGCTAAAAACTCCAAATGTTTCTAAAAATAAATTGGAGTGGCAGTGTGTTTGTGTCTGCTCCTCCAGGTAGTGGGTCATGTTCTGACTCTGCACTTTGAATAGGAAACTTTTGTTTTCAATATTTAGATTGTGCCCTCTCACCCCTGTTCTGTTGTGCCCTCTCACCCCTGCTCTCCCAAGGGTTTTAAGGTATTACCTTGAACACTTCTGATCAAGTACCTGTTTCTTACAGTGCTTCAGTCTTTGTTAAACAAGCTAAAGCAAAGCTTCAAGTATAGGGCTGAAAAGCAAATAGAATTATCTTGTGTATCTAATGAGTGTCCCTGTTAATTACTGCCTCACTTGGCACTGTTTTCCTTTTTCTGGGCTGTGCAGAGTTAACCCTGTCCTTTATTTAATGGTTTGTAGGAAAATGAGCTGTCATGTTTGAAAAGGGAACTGTCCTCCCTTCAGGAACAGCTGAGAGCAGAAATGGAAGAAAAGGTGGAGTTTTTTATTCCCTGAGCAGTGGGGGTGAGAGGTGTGGCCTGGGCTTGTGCTGTGGGAGGAGTTGGGTAAGAAATGAAACTGAACAGAAAAACAGTGACTTTGGAATGCTGGGGTTGTGCTAAATCTGGTCATAGATTTGTGTGAACTTTGTAACAGTCTGTGATTATAGATTACATATAAATAAACAAACAACAAAACAAAACTCTCCTTGATTTTAGTTAATTTTAACTAGCTAAAGCAAAAAAGTTCCCTAAACTGAAGGGGTTTTTCAGTGACTTTTGAATGCTGGGGTTGTACCAAACCTGGTCATAGATTTGTGTGAACTTTGTAGCAGTCTGTGATTATAGACTGTGCTCTGTAATTAGACCAAGAAGATTTTTAACAAGTGAATTCAAATCAATATTTCCTTGCTGTCACATAACTCTTTTGTAGGAGAATCTTGTAAAAGAGCACTCTGGCAGTGTGATTCCTGAAAGTGAAAAGAAACACAAGGTAACTTTAACTTTTTAATTGCTTTTAGAATTTGGTAGTATTTATATGTGTAGAATCAATTGAAGTGCCATGATAATTTATTTGCATTCAACAAAAGACAGTAGAATGCTTTAGACTTAAAATTTTAAATTATAGAAAATACAAATTGATGTTCCTGGGACTCCTAAACCTTGTTTAGATCTATGCAGTGAATCTATTCATGTAAAAAATAGAAACTCTCCAAATTATATTCCTGAAAAAAAAAAAAAAAAAAAAAAAGCCTTCTTCAGTACAGGAAGCCCCTTGGGCAGTCCAACATTGAAGTTTTGTAACTCCTAACAGTGAATTTTTCTTGTTGCATTTTTCTGCCTGTATTTCTTACTTCTCTGTAGATTATTTTTTTTCCCCCTGGGATAAGAAGGGATTTTAAAGGGTCACACCATTCCATGGAGATATGAGACAGCAGTTTCTGGAAGGGCTCCCAGTGTGTAATTTTTCTTGCTCAGTTGTTGATTTTTTTATGTCTCTAGAACTGATTTACCTAGTCTTAAAAGTGTCCATTTGTAAAGGCACTTTTCCTCTATGGAAGAGAAAAAAGCTGATACAGCTGTAAAAATGGTCAAAGTATCAAAGTAGTCCTGACTGCAGGACTGACCCTTCTTCCCTGTCAGGAGTTCACTTGTGGTTTTCACATTGGAACAATGGAATCCAGCACCATTTTGATGTTTTCTGTCTAAAAAAGGACTGCACTGGACCATTCAATGCTTCTCAGTTTCACTTCTAGTGAAAAGACTATTTTAAGAAACACCAATCTTGATGTAGCTACCAATCTTTCTTTGAAAGCCTTTTCCTGCATTTTGTTTGTTCCCATTTTCTTTGATGTTTATCAGAGTCCAATGTAGTGGCTGCAGTTCAGAATAACCTGGATTTCTGCAGATAAGCATGGAGAACTTAAATACAATGTGCCCTGAAACTCAGCTCTTCCATAGCTTCCCCTTCATTCTCCTCATTTGGTAACAAAAATAATATAAAAAATGATATTTCCACCCCACCCCACTTTGTTTGGGTCTTTGCTCCATGTTTGGATGGAAAGATCAGAGTTCCACCATTTCTCTCAGGTGAATTCTTGGACACTCAGACTGTAAACTGGGTCCTGAGTTTGGCTTTAGATTCCATACTTACCCCATAAAATATAATCTAAAAATAGAAACATTTTCTTTCCCAGACATATGTTATAAAGACCTCTCCAAGGGATAAAATGCAGAGTGGAAGAAGCACAAACCTGCCTGCAGAGCAGAGCAGCAGGAAAAAGCAGAAAGTGCTTGTGCAGCTGGACACTCAGTCAGACAGCTCTGAGCACACTGACCTCCTGGTAAGAGCCAGAGAACAAATCATGGGCTGAGCAGCTCTTTGTGCTCACTGCTGGGGCCGAGAATGGAAATAAAGAGTTTGGGCTTCCACATTCAAGCCAATATTTATGTATATTTTTAATTTATTGGTTCTTTCTGGAATTGTAGTTATATGTACATAATTAACATTCTTTTTATTGAACTGTTATGCCTCATAATGACAACTTTTCTTTTTCATAATTTAATATCCTTAGGCAGAAAGAAAAAGTAATTTTAATATAGTGTGACTAAGTAACTTTTAATTTAACTTTCAACTTTTAATCATATAGAGCATAGTCTCGGAAGAAGAAACATTTAAAAATCTGTACAAAGATTATCCACAAGCTTCACAGTTACATTCCACAGCACCAAAAAAGGTATGTTAGCCTTTCCTAAGATTAAAGCAAGCAGTTAATCAGATTGTTTACAGAAACGAAAGGATGGCTTTATTTTCCTTCCCAGAGCCCAGCTCCATGCAGTGTGAAATCTCCAGGCTCTGCTCTGAAACTCAAAACCATGAGGAGGATGCGCGAGGCGGGCTGGACTGTGCTCTCCACAATGGACAGGAAAAGGAAAATTAAAGATGCTGTAAAGCTCTTTGCTTAAAATGCAGAAATGCCCAGTGCTGTGGCATTGCTTGCACGGTTGTTCTTCTCTCAGGGTTAGGAATTTGTTGCATTTTTCTGTCATACTCAGTGTGTTTAATACTTCAAAATGTTGGGACAAAAATGAGCCAATTTTAAATTTTGAAATAAATAGAACTACATAGAAAGTTGTTTCAAAGCTGTTTCTGGCATTATAAACTCTGGTTTAAAAACTTCTGTTCTTTTACATTTGCTCTGTTTTTCTTAGCACATAAATACTTAGTGGAAGAAATGTAGCTGTTAAATGAATGTTCTTTTACCTGAAGTCCTCTTGCTTTTTCCTGCATTTTAATGGCTGTTAGACCTGTCTTTTTAGACTGTTTTGTTTTCAGAATGTTAAAATGGTTTTGAAACTTCTAAAATTTCAGTAGAGTTACTTGTATTTAAAAAGATTTCAGCTTCACAAGGAGTAAAATATGCACATTATAAGATTGTGAAACCAATGTTAAGATGCCATTAAATTGTTTATCTGAAATATAAAGTGTGGGACTATCTGTTGTTGCTTTAAATATTTGAACAGAGACAGAAATCACCCACCAGCCTTCCTAGGGACCAGCAGAAGTGCAAGGATAGATTAGAACATCTATTTCTGTATTAATCCCTGATTAATCTTTGTCAAGATCTCTGGCTGGTCAGAGTGACCCCGAGAACAGTTCCAAAGTCTCTTTTCCCAGTCTGGTGCTTGAAGAAGGAGTCAGGGCTCTTCATTTCTCAATCTCAAGGTTGTTTCATTTATCTTATCTGTAAAAAATTTTCTCCTGCCCTGCCAAGGTGAGCTCAGCAGGACAGTCTGAGGCATTCTGCCTCCCCCGGGGCAGTGTTATGTCTTTATACTACAAACTACAAGTACAATGTTTACAATTACCCCCAATACCTCATCTATGTTAGACAGTGAGCTTCTACTCTAAACTGATCTGTAAGTGCTACCAACACAGCAGAAGAAGAAGAAGGAGAAAGCTGGACACACACAGTTCCCTCCATCTTGCCCCCTGAACCCCCATACCAGAAACCCCAAAATCTACATTTTCACCCTGTAATAGCTTCACTAATACGCTACCTAAACTGTTGTGGCTTGCTGATCTTCATAGAAGGTTGGTAACTTGCTCCATGGGTCATAATCAAAACCACAGGGGCATTTTGGGCTCTGTGCCAGGGTCTCTGAGCCCCCTGGCAGGGGTCTGGGCTGCTCAGGACAGCCAGAGAGATGTCCTGGGTCCTGACAAATCTTGGTTCCACAACAATGACAAACCCTGCTTCAGAGCCTAGACATAACAAGAAAACTACAAGTACATCTTAATCCCCGAGCCCCCTGCCCATCGCTGGGGGCTCTGGGGGTTTCTCCCCCTGTCCCGGTGTAGGATTGATGGGGGTGGCACGGTCGGGACGCATGGAGATGAGAGATCTCTGCAGCCAGGTCGTGGAACTTGGGGTTGTGATAAATAGGTATGATTCGTGCTGATAAAAATTGAAACAGTAATCAATATTGATACAGTAATTAATATTTGAGAATAATAAAACAGTTAATAGCTAAAAGTTGTAATGCCAAAGAAGAGAGGGAAAGGAGGGTCTCCACCCACACCCCCCTTCCCAGCAGATGTTCTCAAGGACCACAGGAAAGAAGCTGAAGATACCGTTGCTAAAAATGACCAAGAACCTGGTTGGGTCCAAGAAAATGCTAATTATAAGGGACTTATTGCCTTGATATGCAGATGCAGTGATACATTAGTCTTGGCTTACATTATACTGGCTTGGTGCGCATGTATAACCCAAAGGTGAATTAAAGGACAACGAAGAAGACTACAGAGCCTTCATCAGTGACGACCCCCAAAGACTTGTGCGACCACCAAACCGAGTGGTGGCGCATGCGTGATAAGGGTGGTAATGAGGGCAGAGATAGAGATATGATGAACCGAAAATGGGAGGAGATGGCATTTACACATGGCATATAAGGGGTGACTTTCACTTGGCAAGCTTGCACGTGAAGTGGCAAGGGTCATTGAACTCTGCCCTCCGTACCCCGCAGTTGTTTTTGCTTATGCGCTATTATTTGAACCAAATTATCCCTTATTTATATATTTTCTAAACTATTCAATTAAAATTGCTGCTACCTTAAATATTGTTTGGTTTTTTTTTATGATGGATAATTGGGCAAACATAACAGGATTTATTGCAAAGGGCCTGGGTGCAGGGCCCTGCTGGGATTTGGGGTTTATTGCAAAGGGCCTGGGTGCAGGGCCCTGCTGGGATTTGGGGTTTATTGCAAATGGCCTGGGTGCAGGGCTCTGCTGGGATTTGGGGTTTATTGCAAAGGGCCTGGGTGCAGGGCCCTGCTGGGATTTGGGGTTTATTGCAAAGGGCCTGGGTGCAGGGACCTTTTGGGATTTGGGGTTTATTGCAAAGGGCCTGGGTGCAGGGCCCTGCTGGGATTTGGGGTTTATTGCAAAGGGCCTGGGTGCAGGGACCTTTTGGGATTTGGGGTTTATTGCAAAGGGCCTGGGTGCAGGGACCTTTTGGGATTTGGGGTTTATTGCAAAGGGCCTGGGTGCAGGGCCCTGCTGGGATTTGGGGTTTATTGCAAAGGGCCTGGGTGCAGGGACCTTTTGGGATTTGGGGTTTATTGCAAAGGGCCTGGCTGCAGGGCCCTGCTGGGAGCTGCAGCCACAGCTGGAGCAGCCCCGAGAGAGGAGAGGAGGAGAGAGGATGAGAAGGTAAGAGAGTAAAAGCGTAAGAGAGTAAAAGGGGTAAGAGCATCTAAGGCAAGAGCTAAGAGACAAGAGGTAAGAGCAAGAGTAAGAGAGGTAAGAGCTAAAACAGCAAAGTTCCCATTACAATATAATAAATCTTCTGTGTTGAATATTCTGATTCTCACTAACCAATCTAGTACAAGATACAAATCCTACAGCATTTCCATACCACCTGTAAGAATCATTACATTACCATACTGTGCTACATTTTAAACCCTAAAAACTCCTCTGTGGACCCCTTCAGTAGGGGCTGCTCTGACCCTGGGACCTGCCTGCAAGCAGAGGGAATTGTTTCATCAAAAGGGGATTACTTTCAGCGGCCACACCGTTGTTTTCCCGTTGTTCAGTAACTAAGGGATCTCAAAGCTTGCTTTCATTTCAATCTCGCTTATAGTTTCCATATTCTCAAAATCTTTTGCCAGACAATCATATTTGTAAGGCTTTCCTGTTTCATCTTCCCCAACACCCCAGAGCCGGCGCTGCTGCGGCCGTGGGGCAGAGGGGGTGCGAAAGGGGGATCCGGGCTTGGAGCGGGAGGAAGGGGAGGGAGAGGAGAAGGGGAGGAGCAGGAACAGGAGCAGCACGAAGGGGAGCAGCCCGAGGAGGAGCAGCAGCAGGGCAAGGAGCATTGCGGGGTTCCACGGCGAGCCCGCAGCTCGGCTGGGCCCGGCAGCATCGCATTGCCCCGCGTCCCGCAGGTGAGCGCCGAGGGGAAGCGGCAGCTCCGGGAGGGTTTTTGGGGGGGAGAGGGGGATTTTGCTGGGGTTTGGACCTTGCCGATTCCGGAGTTGTGAAAAGTGCGTATTATATGGCTCTATGCAGATATTTACTGTGGGAATCCATAAAATCAGAGGGGTTTGGGAAAGCTGCAAAAGGCAGGCCTCAGAGACAGCAGAACTGTGAGTAGGGCACAGCCATGAGATAGGTCATCAGAAAAATTGTTTAAACTGTAGAAAAAGCAAGGGCAAATAGAACAATGCCCTGTGTATTAACGCTTGTCTGAATAGCTCTCTAAGCTGCAGAAAGTTTATTTAGCAAGATGTTAGGAAAGTTGAAGCTTAAGAATGGAGCTCAGTGCGTTGTGTTTTAAGGCTTACAAGCAGGTATTGTATTCGAAATAAGCAAGCATTGTTTTAAGCAAAGGTATGTGTGCTTATGGTGTGTGAAAAACGGCAATCACTTGTTTTTAAAATTTTAAAAGTTTAATAGCAATAAAATAGTTCTACAAATAGTAATATAATTAGAGTAATAATAATTTAGACAATTTGAATTAGGACAATACGAGACAACAAATATAAAGAGTTACGGACGTCTGGGTACCTTTTTCTGGGCAGCACAAGCCCAAAAAGGACCCCCTAATGAAGATTAACCCTTAAAAACAATAGCCCATTGCATATTCATACACCTCATAGATGATGCATAAATTCCATTCAAACACAGGATTCTGTGGTTCTGGTCAGTGTCAGCTTCTTCCTCTGAATCCTAACAGCACCTTCGAGGCGGGAAGAAGTTTGTTTCTTCTGATAAGAGAGCAATAAATTCTTTTTCTCTGAAAGATTTAGGTGTCCTGTAGCTGCTATCTTGCTGCAAGTCCTTTCTTTAAAAAAGTATCCTACATAGCATTGTTTCTATGTTAACAATTTTTATAACCTAAAACTATATTTAACACGGTACTTAAGAGAATTAATACAGCATTACTTTCTAACACAACACATATAATATTCATTTTAATATTTGCAAAAAGCCAATCATAAAATACAGGCATTTTCACATTTACCATATGTATTTTGATGTATTGATCAGTAGTGCTGTATTAACAGTTTAATAATAAATGTAGTCTTGTAATTAAAAGGTAACTTTTGTAGTTAAAAGAAGAACTATGTTAGTGGGGTTTTTTTAAAGAAAGGAATGAGGCACTCGCACCAGATAGCAGCCACAGGACACCTGAATCTTTCAGAGAAAAGAATTTATTGCTCTCTTATCAGAAGAAACAAACTTCTTCCCACCTCAAAGGGGCTGTTAGGATTAGAGGGAAGAGGTTGATGATGGCCAGACAGAATCCTGTGTTTGAATGGAATTTATGCATCATGTATGAAGTGCATGAATATGCAATGGGCTATTGTTTTTAAGGGTTAATCCTTTGCTAATGGGTGTCCTTTTTCGCGCTAGTGCTGCCCAGAAAAAGGTACCCAGTCATCCGTAACTCTTTATATTTGTTGTCTCGTATTGTCCTAATTCAAATTGTCCAAATTATTATTACTCTAATTGTATTAGTATTTGTAGAACTATTTTATTACTAATAAACTTTTGAAATTTTAAAAACAAGTGATTGGCATTTTTCACAGGAGTTGAGTCCCAAATATATTTTGGTGTCGCTGAGAGAGGTATTTTTAATTCATTTGATGAGGGGATATTTTTGGATCTCTCAGGAATGCAAAGGGGAGCAGGGGAAGCATTGAGTGCCTGGAGTGGAGGGATGCTGGGGAAAGGGGACCCTGGAACACCTGATGTAAAATTTCAATGGTCAATCCAAATTTTACTTCTATACCTTTTATTTTAAAGCAAGCAAGCAGCGCTGGGTGGCCGGGGAGTCACTGCTCCACTCACAGCACACACAGTTCAGTAAAGTATATATACTGTTTTTAAGCCTACAAAGCAGTTTCTAATGTGCTTGGTTAGTCCAAATTAGCAAATATCAATAAGCTGGGAGCAGTAATTTCATAATATTTCTAGGTTATCCTTGATTCCTATCCTTGTGGTTGTCTGGAGGGAGGCCTTACACTGGTGTCTGCTACATGATTTTGTCAAGTGCATCAAGCTTTTTATTATACATAAGCTTTTAATTGCTTTGTTGCAATATCTCTTAGCTTTACCCCAACTTCCTCTAATTTGTTCTAAGCATCAGTCATCTTGCTACCTCATCTCTTTTGCTCTACTATACTTCTTTGATTTTGATGCTTTTTTTGGCTGTTTGGTCAGAAAGTTTCAAAACCTTTCTTTGTGTCTGTTTTGGACACAGCAGATAGAAGCATTTGCTGATTCCATTGCCAATTGGCATGTATCACAAAAACTATTTCCACAGAATCAGGGGAGAGTGAGCCCTGGGACCCCCCAAAACCCCCTCATCATGTCTGAGCAGGACCCGGGAGAGGGGGAATGCCCAGGACCCACAGCCCCCCCAGGAGCTCTGAGAAGAGGGACCCCCATAACCCCAAAGTGAGGACACTGGAAACAGGGAACTCCCGGGAGAGGTTTTTGGACTCCTTGATTTTTGGAGGTATTTCTGGCCACCAGACACCCGGTGACTTCTAGAGATGGACTTGCCCAGTGGGACCTCCGAAGGCAATGCACTCACATCTTGTTTTTCCCCCAAATCAGGATTTCCCATTCCCAAACCTCATCTGGATGGAGAAGGCTGTGAGGAAGAGGAAGATGCCCCAGGGCACTGAGGCAGGTGAGGAGGAAGTCAGTGCCCCTTTTCCCCTCTGTCCTGCTCCATCTCCCAGCCCAGCACGGCCCCGGCTGCAGCACAGCCCCACTGCTGATGCTGTCCAGCCAGGGATGCACTGGGGGGATCTCCTTCCCCTTGCCTGTGGCACGGAGGCAAATCCCATCCTGTCCTTGTCCTTCCTCCCCCAGGGAAGGAGCTGAGGATGGAGACCAGGGAGGACAAATCCCCACAGCAGAACCTGGTGGAAGAGGCTGTTTTGAGTGGCTCCAGGGCACAGGAATCCACCGGGGAGGAAAAGCCCTGGAGATCCCACAGGAGGAGGGGCTGCAAACCCAGCCCAGGGTACTCTGAGGAGGAAAGACCCACCCTGAGCCAGGAAGGCAGCCAGAGATCTGCCCAGAGTGCTGAGGTGGTGGTCCATGAGCAGCTTGATGATGGCAAGAAGCCCCACCAGTGCTTGGAATGTGGGAAGAGTTTCGGCAGGAGCGACCACCTGCTCATCCACCAGAGGACCCACACCGGGGAACAGCCCTATGAGTGTGGGGAATGTGGGAAGAGCTTCAGGATCAGCTCCCACCTGATCGTCCACCAGAGGATCCACACCAATGAACGGCCCCACGAGTGTGGGGAATGTGGGAAGAGCTTCAGGATCAGCTCCAACCTGATCACCCACCAGAGGATCCACACCAGTGAACGGCCTTATAAATGTGGAGAATGTGGGAAGGGCTTCAGGAGGAGCTCCAGCCTGAAACTCCACCAGATGATCCACACTGGGATACGACCCTTTGTGTGTGGGGAGTGTGGGAAGGGCTTCCGTGACAGCTCCCGCCTGATCATCCACCAGACAATGCACACTGGGGAGTGCCCCTACACGTGCTCAGAGTGTGGGAAGAGCTTCATTGAGAACTCCGGCCTGATTCTGCACCAGAGGATCCACACTGGGGAGAGGCCCTACAAGTGCAGGGAATGTGGGAAAAGCTTTAGGCAGAGCTGCCATCTGAATGCCCACCAGAGGATCCACACTGGGGAGAGGCCCTACAAGTGCAGGGAATGTGGGAAAAGCTTTAGGCAGAGCTGCCATCTGAATGCCCACCAGAGGATCCACACTGGGGAGAGGCCCTACAAGTGCAGGGAATGTGGGAAAAGCTTCAGTCAGAGCACTAGGCTGATTCTGCACCAGAGGATCCACACCAGGGAGAGGCCTTACAGGTGTGGGGAATGTGGGAAATGCTTCAGGCAGAACTCTAAGCTGATTGCCCACCAGAAAATCCACACTGGGGAGAGACCCTATGAGTGTTCTGGGTGTGGGGAGAGGTTTCAGAGCCGATACCGTCTCCTCAAGCATCAGCAGATTCACACAGAATAGAGGCCCTTCTGCTGCCCTGACTGCAGGAAGGGCTTTTAGAAAAACTCCACCCTCGTCACCCACCAGCGGATCCACACTGGGGAGAGGCCCTGACAGTGTCCCAAGTGTGGGAAGAGCTTCTCCCAGAACTCTGCCATGACCCAACACCAAGGGAGGCAGCAGTAAGGGATGCCCAACAAGTGCCCTGTGTGCAGGAAGAGTGTTACCTTGATTTTTAAAGATTTTCTGAGCCTTCTAGTGTTTACATTCTTGTAGCAAACTTTCTCAAACACTTTCTGTAAATAACTTCTTGTTTGGCATTCTTTTATAGAAGAAGAAAAATTTGATGGACTGTTGGTTTGTCCAGTGTCATTGGAGAGGTGGCACTTTCACCCTCCAATCCACGGTCGCTTTTAGAAAATTATAAATGTTGGAGTCAGGAAATAAACTTCCCTTTTCTTCCCCTTGAGAGCAGCAGTGTGTGCGCTCGTGCTGTTTTGTGTCCTGCAGTGACAGGAAGAGCTTTGAGCGCTGCTTCAACTCCATCCCCCATTGGGGACCCCCACTGGATGGTCCACAGTGACCCTCGCTGTGCAGAGACTTGGTCATCCATGGTCCTGGTGATCCATGTTGGGAAGACACCTGGCTGGTGGTCTCCACGTCTTCCTGGCTCCCCTTGGGCACTTGGACACAGCCAGAGAAAAATCCATTGGGATGCAAACAGACATCAGAATTTCACAGGGGACAGCACAGTTTTTTACTTTTGACACCAAAAAAGTCTCACCTTTTGCATCCAATCATTGCTTCGAGTGGCATCCAGAATTCCAAATGGTGTTGGAGGTCTTTTCCAACCCGAATCATTCCATGATTCTAATTCTCTCTGGCCCACCAGCATCTTCCACAGCCAAATGGTGATTGACTGGGGCAAAACCCAGGATTTTGGAGACAATGGAGTGGAAATCTTTCTAGAAAAGGTCCTTTCTACCCACCCAGGCACACAGATACTCAGCCAGCATGGACCCATAAATGCTTTTATTTTGGCCTTTATTTTCTTTCATTTTTCATTATCCTTCACCCAACACTGGGGTAAATATAAAGACATTTAACTCACACACACATGGTGACATTTTGGGACATGGGTGGGGACATGGTAGGGATGGGGACAAGGACGTGGGTGGGGATGTGGTGGGCATGGGGACAAGGACCTGGGTGGGATGTGGTGGGGATATGGTGGGGATGGGGTCAAGGACATGGCCGTGGATGGCGATATTGGGCATGTGGGGGGTGTCACAGATAGAGATGGTGACATGGGGCTCTATGGCCATGGAGGAGGACATGGGGGACATGGCCATGGATGGTGACACAAGTGGCCTAGAGACAAGTCCATGGGTTGACATGTCCATGCCATGGGGTGTCCCATGGCCAAGGACAACACATCCCCACCACCACCATGATACTGTCCCTTTCATGCTACCATTTGTTCCCTGCTCCTCCCCATTGTCACCCCACTGTGAACCCAGCCAGGGACAGGGGTGACATTTGGGGACACTCCTGTCCCCACTCCAGCACATGCCTGGGGCCAGCAGAGAAGGGGATGAAGGACGACGGGGACCGTTCCTTGCTGTTCTCCAGACTGAACCTCAGAGGACTGAACACCTGGGATGACACCGACACAGTCACACTGAGGGGACACAACTGTCACCACCATGGTGACAGGGACACCTCATAGGGTGGCCCTACCTCAGGCTTGGGCCAGAGGTCTGGGTTGTGGTGGGTCCCGTAGATGCTCATCAGGCAGATGACCCCTGGTGGGATGGGAATGGCCACTTTAGGGACAGCAGATGAGGGTGGGTGGTGACACTGGGGACACCCTGGCCATGCCATACCCTTGGGGATGACACAGCCATCACACAGGGGGATGTCCTCGGTGCAGCGCCGGGACACAGCAGTGACAGGAGGGTGCAGCCGCAGGCTCTCCTTGATGCACATGGTGGTGAAGGGCAGCTGGGACAGGTCGTCCCTGGGGACAAGCGGGGGTGGCACCGTGTCCCCAAGCCACATGACGGGGGTGGCCTGGGGACATCTCACCATTCAATGTCTGCAGTGTCCCGGCCAGCCAGGAGCTCCTGGACCTGCTGGTGGCATCGGTCCTGGTGCTCAGGATGGCCGGCCAGGTTGTAGAAGGGCCATGCCAGGCCACTGGCCGTGGTGTCATGGCCTGTGGGGACACTGGGTGAGTGAGGGGACACTGGAGTGGCTCCTCCCCAGTGGCACCTGCGAGCTCATGCTCACCCTCAAACATGAAGGTGTCAGCCTCAGCCGCGATGTCCTCATCTGACAGGGTGCGGCCATTCTCGTCCTGCAGGGGCAAGATGAGCCACGGGCCACTGGGGCCACCAGTCTGTGGCCACCTGGGGCCAAATCCCATCCATGGCCACCACCCTATGGCACCACCATCCCACTGGCCACCAGCTCTATGGTCAGTGCTGCCCATGGCCACCACTGTTCCCCTGTGGCCACCAGTCTATGCCCAAGCCCCCCATGGCCACCAGCATCCTACTGGCCTCTGTGGCCAATCCTTCCATGGCCACCACCACTCTCTTGACCACTTTCATGCCCCATGGCCACCACCCCAACCCCACCTTGGTGAGCAGCAGGATGTACTCGCTGGGCCGTCTGCACCAGGGACAATGGGGGGACACTGTGGCCACCAGCATGGATGATAGCAGGACCATTGGGGCCACCAGAATGGCCAACAGGGACAGTGATTGGACAGGATGGCCAGTGGGGACCATGGCAGAGCCAGCACAGCCACCAGGATGGCCAGCAGGGACAATGGTAGGGTCACCAGGGCCACCACGATGGCCAGCAGGGACAATGGTAGGGTCACCAGGGCCACCACGATGGCCAACAGGGACAATGGTAGGGTCACCAGGGCCACCAGGATGGTGTCATGATCCCCTCGTACAAGCGGGGGTCATGATGGTTCGTTAACTGATCTCAGAGTGCAAAAGCAACACGGAAGGGGATTTTGGTATTAATCAAAACAAATGCACCTTTAATTGAGTGCCCACAGCAGATGTGATGGAAGGATTAGAAAGGAGAATAAAGGATAGAGAGAGAGAGAGAGAAAGAGGGGAGGAATAGCTGCCAATGGAGAGATGAAACCCTCGTGGTCCAGCCAGTAGATCCATCTTGTCACGTCAGGGAGAATCTCAAAGTCTTCGTTCTATTGTAGTCCTCCACCAAGGGGGGGAACAGGTAAGTCTATTGAAACCACCGAGAGGGAACAGGTAAGTTTGCAGACAGTCCATGTTCTCAGCAGTGAGCGAGACCAATTGTTTTCTCGGTCCAGGGAGCACACCTGCAGGCAACACTTGGCAAACATCTCGCTTCAGTCCGGCCAGCCCCTGTGTTAGAGTTATAGGGGTCTCAGTCTCAGCCCTTGGGAGGGGGCTTCAGTCTCCGTCCATCACAGTGGTCGTGAGGCAGATGAGGGAAACCTCAGAGTGTCTCTTACAGATGATCAGTGGGGACAGGTAACAATCACTCCTGGCCATGGCTCTCATGGCTGAAGATGCACTTCTGGAGCGTGTCCAGGGTGAGGAGGCTCAGGGGCTGCAGCACCTCCAACTCCACTGGCCCCCACCAGCTGCCACTGCTGCTGCTGCCCACTTGGCCTGCGGGGAAGGGCTGGGTTGGGGAGGGAACAGGGAGGAGATCAGGGACAGGAGAGAGGGGATAAATTGGGGGGTGGGACAGCAGTGGGAGAGGGGGAAGAGTGGGGAGTGGCTGTAGAACAGGGATGTGGTGATGAATGAGGGGTTGGGATTTGGGGGCAGCTTTGTGTTTGGGGTATGGGACAGTACAGAATTTGGGTACAGGACGGGGCTCGGGGTGCAAGACAGGACTCAGGATGCAGCAGTGGGTGCAGGACAGAATTTTGGGTGCAGGACTGTCCTACGGTGACGTTATGATGCTTGTACCCCATCCATGTGTTCTGTTTATGCTGGATATTATGTTCTTTGCCTTCAAGACTCGCTCTAAAGAGTGAATGTTTTGTTTTGGTTTTATTATCAGCCCCTCCCCCATGGCTGGCAGGACACAGAGACGGGGCAGTACATGGTGCTGCTTTTGCTTTTTGCTTGGCTTTTTGCTTTGCTCTTGCTTTTGCTTCTGCTCATTAGTTAGTTTAGCTAAGCAGTCTGAATTTTTCCCTGGACTGTTTTCCTTTCCCTTTTTTGGAACCACTCAAACTGCTCCAGACTGGGACCTGGGAAACACCGAGAGTTTGCACCTTGTGGCTGCAGCAGCTGCCCCAGCACCAGAGGGACTGATAACAGAGTGACCACCCCCAAGAGAGACTTTGTGAATTTGTCATCTTTTTCAGAGTGATGAAAGAGTGTTGTCACCTGGTATTGTTCATTTTGTGTGCTGGGGAGTGTTTTGCCTGTAAAATGAACAGGTTCTTTCCACTTCTCTCCAAGGAATCCTTCCCGACCCATTTGGCAGGAGGGGCTGTGTGTGTTTCCTTTCTGGAGGGGCCCCTTTGGAGGTTTTCTCCCAAATTTGCCCTAAACAAGGACAAAATTTGGTGCCCAATGCGTGGGGCTTGAGAAAGAGTGGAAAAAACCCTGTTCTGACTGCATTTTGGTTGCCATTACTCTGTGTTGGTATCAAGCAGTTAATGGCCATGTTTTTTGGATTCATAATGTCTCTTGGGGTGGAGGCTTGCATGCATTTCTGGTCCCCAGGTGCAGAGGATCATTAACGGGACATCACACCATGATCAATATGATCAAGTGAAGCGAATTTATTACAAAAAGCAAGCCATCTTTATACTGTTCTCTATTGTTCACACCTCAAGCTAATGCATGATTGGTTAAGTCCTTTTTACCCACGCATTTTGACATTTCAGTTAATTTTAGTTAGTCTTTCTTCTTCATGCATCTCGCTGCAGTTTTCTTGTGTTCCTTTGCATCCTGAACCATCTGCTGCTAAACATGTTCTTCTTCTTTTGTGTCTTTCAAGGGCATGGTGACCTTACTCAGTTTCTATGAAGGCTGGATTGTGCATATGTTGCATATGTCCATTGTCCTGCAAAAAACCCTCAGCACTCCTCCCAATGCTTTCTGGTCATTCAAGTGCCCTTCAGCTGACTGGTTCCATGCTTTGAGCTTCAGGGAATTGCCTAATATTTCTGAAGCTCAAATAAATAGCATATTAGTCAACATCCTAATTGTGTTTATATCTCACAGAATTGCCTTTTCTTTTGTGTTTGTCTAAAACTGTTACTGTACAGAAATGTCTGAGAGATGGTGGACATGTCAGATGCTGCTGGGATATCCCAGAGCACTTGGACCTGGGCTCTGCACAGAGAGCTCTTCATCCCCTTTCTCTCTTTTCCTCCCTTTGGGCATGGAGGGAGCTCCTGACTTCAGCCTGTGACTCGTGTGTGCAAAGAGCAAATCTGGGCAGAACTGGGGCAGGGAGGGTTTGGGGAGACCTTGGGATCTGTGCTGGGCACAGAAGGTGTTTTCCATTGCTCTGAGGCTGTCT
Source organism: Melozone crissalis (assembly GCF_028551555.1). Lineage (NCBI taxonomy): Eukaryota > Metazoa > Chordata > Aves > Passeriformes > Passerellidae > Melozone > Melozone crissalis. The sequence continues at coordinate 7,071,532 of NW_026535850.1, read as the reverse complement.
GCTGTGGAAAGTGGATTTAATATCCAGCAGAGGAATGACTTTTGCATTTGATGGAGCTGGGCCTCCCCTTGGCTTTGTTGGATGAAAAGATACAGAGAAGCACACGCAGAGCTACCAGCTCCTGGATTCCAGCAGTGTTCAGATAGAAATTCCAACCGGAGGTAGGATCAAGATGTGTGCTTGCCTTGTGGTCAGCCTCAAATACCCCTTGGTCTTCCTGAGCCCTTTCCCCAGGTGAGGCTTGGGCTCATTTGGTCCCTCAGGAGCTGGGCTGGGGCTGCAGAGGTGGCTGTGGAGCATTGCCTGTGCTGTGCCAGGGACTGGCAGACACTGCTGGGCTGGGATGGAGGCTCTGGGGGGATTGGGGTCACAGGGCAGGGCAGTGCAAATGTTTCGAGCCAACAATCTCCTCCAGTCTGTCACTACAGGGAATGCTGGAAGTGAAATCCCAATTGTGGCCATGGGCACCTGGCTGAGAAGGACAGTTCTTTTCCATAGGAAGGAAAGCACAGACCCTCAGTGTTTGGAAGGCAGGTGAGAGCCTCACTAGGCAAGGCCAGCCAGACTTTTCAGAAATGGCAGATTTTTGTCTGGGAGCAGTCTTTGGATATAGGGAATTCTGGAGGTGGAACCCAATCTCAGCCATGCGTGCCTGGAGAAGTAGGACAGCTCTTTCTCATAGGGAAGAAAGCACACAGCCTTCCCCAGTGTTTTGGGGACAGATGGGAGGTGACTCTCCTGAAACCACTGCCTGCCACACTTGTCCTGGCAATATTCCTATGGGAAAAATTTGGAGTTGAAATCCCAGTTCTGGCCATGGGTGTTTAGAAGAGATTGACAGTTCTTTTCCTAGCAAGGAAAGCACAGAGCTGCTGATGAGAGGCAGCCCTTGGCATCCCAACATCAGCCAGAGCTGTCCAGTGGCCCCTGGGAGGCCAAGCCAGCCAGGCCTGTTCCATGTTCCCTCAGTTCCATGGGAGCCAATGGTCCCTTGCTTCCATGTGTCCCTGAGGTGCCATAATGCCCCCTTGGTGACACGAGGCCCTGAAGGGTCACAACGGTCTCCAAGGTTCCATCAGGCCCCACAGAGCCATAATGGCCTCTGGGTCCATGAAGCCCCGCTGTGTCACCAAGGCCCCTTGGTTCCATGGGCTCCGGTGGTGCCACAATGACCCCCTTGGTTCCATGGGCTCCAGTGGTGCCACAATGACCCCCTTGGTTCCATGGGCTCCAGTGGTGCCACAATGACCCCCTTGGTTCCATGAGGTCCCCACAGTGTCACTGTAGTGTCCTTGGACTCACTGGGACTCTCAGTGTGTTCCCAGTCACCCCCAGTATGGTTACAGACACTCCCAGTATATCCCAGTTGCCCTCAGCACACCCACAGTCATTCCCAGTCACATCCACTTGGCCCAGTAAGGTTCCACTTTCCACCAGTATGATCCCAGTCACTCCCAGTGAAGGGAAGGGACCGGGATGGACTGGGACAGGCTGGGATGGACTGGGACACCGGGATACACCAGGATAAACTGGGATACACTGGGATACACCGGGACACACCGGGATATAGTGGGATACACCGGGACACACCGGGATATACTGGGATACACCGGGACATACCAAGACACACCAGGATACTCCAGGATACACCAGGACACTCTGGGATTCACCGTGCCCAGCACTGGGACTCACTGGGAGCAGGATCAGGGCACACTGGGACTCAGCAGGGCCAGAATTGGGGCAACATGGATCATAGTGGGACCAACTGGGATATACTGGGAGTGACTGTAACCATACTGGGGGTGACTAGGAACACACTGAGAGTGACTGGAGTAACTGAGTCTACACTGGGGGCAACTGGGATTGACTGGGACTATGCTGGGGAAGACTGGGGTCACAGTGGATTCCGGCTGGGGTCATACTGGGAGTGACTGGGTCTGTGCTAGGGTGTCGTGGTTTTGGTTTGCTCATTTAAGATCTCTTTAATTTTGAGATTTTTTTGGCTAATGCACTAAAGAATGTGGTGGGTTTGGTGTTGGTTAATTACTAATACACTTATTTTTGGTTGTGAGATAGGATTAGGAGAAAGGTAAAGCAGGCTCAAAACTTTAAAAGGGTAGAAAGAAAAATTTTAATAATAGTAAGTAAAAAGAAAAAAAAAGGTAGTAAGAATCAAAGCAAACTTTTTAGAATACTCCTCCCCACAACTTTTTCTTTCTCACTGACAATGTAAAGAAACTAAACTTAAGATTTCTAGTCAGTTTATTACCTCTCAAAGAGTCTTTCTTTAGTTCACTTAGGGAGAGAAGTCCCTCTTGTTAATGTTATGGAGACTTTTCTACAAAAGGAAAAAACTTCTCGTGGTTCTCAATTTTGTCATGAATAACAACTGCCGGGGAACCTTGCTATCGTAAAATCTTTCTTATTTCTACCTTATTTCTACCTTATTTCTGCCTTCCCACAGCTTGGAGATGGGCTATGTTGATTGATGGGGTATTGTTTTAAAGATGAGCTGTTCAAAGGCAAAAGTTCTCATTATCTATCTCTAAAATCATCATCGTCTCTGGGAGCAGAGATCTTCATTTTTAGAAGCACAAGACTGCGCTCTTTCTTTGTGCAAACTTCTCATGAGATTACAGCTATTTCAACATCTGCTCACTTTAACATAGAAGCCTTTACCTAATATCAATTCAAACACTTTCATTTCCTTATAGTTTTACGTGTTATAAGGGAAAAGAATCGTTTCTTTATAGCTTACAAGAGGATTTCAGCTCTAAAAACAAAGCATCTTCTCACCCCTCCCATCTGGGACTTACTTACCTTCTTCTTTATTACCTTTAATGTCTTCATCTTGATTTAATATACTTGCATGTTGTTCTTTTCTCTCACTCAAAAGAAGATTGAAGCACTGAAAAAGTTAACATCACGCCTGAAGCCTACCCACCAATAACTTGTAACAGAAAGCTGTGGCTCAGTTGTGTTCAGATCAGCTTTATAGTTAGTGTTTAGTTTTCTACACCAGCCACAGAAGTCTCTGGTCTCAGCCACGCTAAGAAGAAGAAGCAGCAGCCTGGCAGCGAGATCTTCACAGCCACAGCCAGCCCTGCTCTGGCTAAAGCTCCGCAGCCTCCCCTGTCTCCTTGCCCAGCAGCTGCTGAAGCCCAGCCCGGCCAAACCAGAGCCCATGGAGAGAGAAGCTAGCAAGCAGCCCAGAAAATAGAAAAGAAGCCCAGCCTGCAGCAAGACTGCCCAGCCCAGCCCAGACACAGAGCAGAAGCCAAAACCCAGCAGCTCCCTGCCGACCAACAAAGAAAAAAAAGTCTCTGAATTTTTTGGCCTTTACCGTATGTGTTTCGCAAAAGCATGCCTTAGCTTTTCAGCAGCTCAACAGACTGTCAGATACACAAAAAACTTTGGATCACTTCCCTAAATTTCCTCCCATTCCAAAAACATAACACAGGGGCCACTGGGAGCAACTGGGATGAGACTGGGAGGAAATGGGAACAACTAGGACCAAGCTGGGAGCAACTGGGATCATCATGGCATCAGAGTAGGATCATACTGGGAGGGACTGGGTCTGTGCTAGAGCCAGCTGGGATCATACTGGGATGAAAATGGAACTATGCTGGGATAAATAGGATCATACTGGGAGCAACTGGCACCACACTGAAGGTGACTGGGATCCTTCTGGAATCATACTGGAAGTGACTAGGGGTAGGCTGAGGGCAACTGGGACCACAGTGGAGCAAGTGGGATATACAGGAAGTGACTGGAATCATGCTGGAGGTGACGGGGAGTGGCTGTGAGCAAATGGAATCATACTGGAAGCTACTGGGAGCAACTGGGAGTGAGTGGAAACACATTAGGGACAACTGGGATGTACTGGAAGAGACCAGGAATGACTGGAATCACAAAAGAACCATAAAGGAAGTTGCTGGAATAATACTGGGAGTATCTGGGAGTGACTGGAATCCTACTGGGAGTGACTGGAATCATACTGGGTGACTTGGAGTGACTGGGACCATACTGGGGGCAAATGGCACCGTACTGAGAGTGACTGGGTTCATCCTGGAGTCATACTGGGAAGGACTTGAACCATACTGGGAGTGCCTGGAACTATAGTAGGGGTGAATGGAAACACCTGGGATCATACTGGGATCATGCTGGGCGTGACTGGGATGATACTGGGATCACACTGAGTGTAACTGGAAGTGACTGGGAGCCACAGGGCCCATGCTGGGAGTGACCTGGGGGGAACTGGGGGAACTGGCCCAGCTGGGGCTGAGGGTTGTTCTCCCCCTGGGCTGCCCTGCGTCCTGCTGCTGTCCCTGGCCTCACAGAGCCGAGGGACAGGGGACAGCTGAGGGACAGGAGACAGGGGCAGGGACGTGGAGAGGTAGAAGGGAATTCCAGGGGGTCCTTGAGCCCAGGAAATGGGAGTCCAGGGTTTCCCAAAAAGGGGGGACCAGGGTGGGGACACTCGGGATGTTCAGGAAGGGGCAGTTCAGGGGGTCTCTGGTTTTGCACAAAGCTGGGGCTGGGGGCTGGGAAAGGCAGGAATGGGGGTCCAAGGCATTCCAGGGCGTCCCAGGGTCAAGCCAATGGCCAGTCTGGAGGCTGGGAGCCATGGGATGGCCAGGAAAAGGGGAGCAGGGAGTCCTGATGTCCAGGAATGTGGTGTGAAAAATGCCTGTATTTTATGATTGGCTTTTCGCAAATATTAAAATGAATATTATATGTGTTGTGTTAGAAAGCAATGCTGTATTAATTCTCTTAAGTACTGTGTTCAATATAGTTTTAGGGTATAAAAATTGTTAAAATAGAAACGATGCTATGTAAGATGCTTTGTTTAAAAGAAAGGACTTGCAGCGAGATAGCAGCCACAGGACACCTAGATCTTTCAGAGAAAAAGAATTTATGGCCTTCTTATTGGAAGAAACAAACTTCTTCCCAAACTTCTTCCCCACCAATGGAGGTGCTATTAGGATTAGAGGGAAGAAGTTGACACTGATCAGACAGAATCCTGTGTTTGAATGGAATTTATGCATCATGGATGAAGTGTATGAATATGCAACGGGCTATTGTTTTTAAGGGTTAATCCTTTGTTACCAGGGGTCCTTTTTCGGGCCCATGATGCCCAGAAAAAGGTACCCGGACGTCCGTAACTCTTTGTTTTTCTTGTCTCATATTGTCGTAATTCAATTTGTCCAAATTGTTATTACTCTAATTGTGTTACTATATAACCATCTTATTACTATTAAACTTTAAAAATTTTAAAAACAAGTGATTGGCGTTTTTCACAATTTTGGTAGCAGAGGATGGTTACTAACACATCGGTGCCGGTGCTTTAGGAGAGTCAGAGTGGGGAAGGCGCGCCCTGCCCTCTTTGGCAGCCTCGCTCTGTTTCCCCTGAAGTGATGGACAGACGCAGGTGATGATCTGTGGACAAAAGGAGGCAATAAAACTACTAAAAGGGAAAAAGGCTCCCTACAACCGCGGTAATTGGCCCCCTAAGACTAGTAGTGCGCACGAAGAACCCGGGAAGGAAAAAGGATTGGTAAGTACTTCTCGGAGGGGCAGGTACGGGGGGATGAATGTGTGTGAATGAGAGGTGGGCTGGTTGTCCCAGACCTGCCAAGTGAGTGCTGGAGTCTCCCATGCTGTGTTTTCGTCTTTTCGCAAGAAAAGCGGCCAGTAAAGAGACGAAGCGAGTGATAAGAGAGTGAAAGAATCCCCCAGGGTAACTGGGACTGGGTCTCAGGGAGGGGTTGGACCCCTCGGAGGTAGGGAGCAAGGTTTCCTAGCCCAATCCACTAGGAAACGGGACAGGAGGGGCCCCTAAAACCTGCTGGGTTGAGGGATTTCTATTCCAAGAGCATCCAAGAGCAGGGTTGAGCAGAATTCTGTCGGACTGAGGATATGCCCAAGAACACTCAGGGTGGGACAACACAGCTAGATTGGGGGATGAAAATTTTGCCCAACAGCATCTGGGGTTGGACAACACAGCTAGATTGAGGGATGAAATTTTTGCCTAACAGTATCCGGGGTTGGACAACACAGCCGGATTGAGGGAAAAAATTTTGCCCAACAAGATCCAGGGTTGAACAACATAGCCGGATTGAGGGATAAAAAAATGCCCAAGAACATCCAGGGTTGGACAACACAGCAAAACAAATTAAATGCTGATGAGCATCTGTAGTTGTACCACACCTCTGGGTTGAGGGACAGAAAATGCCCAAGAGCATCTGGGGTTGAACAACACAGCTGGATTGAGGGAAAAATACCCAAGAGCATCTGGGGTTGGACAGCACTGCAGGACTGAAGGAAAATTACCCGAGAGCATCTGGGGTTGGACAACACAGCAGGATTGAGGGAAAACTTGCCCAAGAGCATTTGGGTTTGGATAACACAGCTGGGTTGAGGGATATCCAATAGCACCGGGACTGGCCAGTAACACCTAAACTTGTAATAGGTGATGTGAAAGTAAGAGGTACCTTATTGTTGTTTTGTGGTGTGTGAGAGTGAGACACACACAAAGTCAGCCTCAACTTCCCGGGCAGGTGGGAAGGGGGAGGCAGTGGAAAGAGGAGTGAGTGACCTGCGAACCAAGGTAGCGTTCCCTGGGTGTGTGAGGAGCCACAGCTGAAGAGTGTAAAAGACACGCAGAGAGCCTCACAGGTGAACGGACACCAGAGGCAGCCAGAGTCAGGGCCCTTCTAGGGGGCCTGGTGACACTGAGACCTGGAGGTAAACCCCAAAGCGAAAGAGGGGGCCACAAGGACCTATGATTTTCTAGCAATAAGGATCCACTTTATGTCTTGAGAGTGTGAAGGAATGTGTGAAAGTGAATGAGAAATAAAAGTGAGTGAATGTAGATGAATGAAAGTATAGGTAATGTCGATTGTGCATTTTAAGCCTTACCATATCTCCTTGGAGGAATTGTATTGAAAAGCAGTGTGAGAAAAAGATTTTCGGGTGTAAGTAGTTGAAAGAAAAGTGGTATTTAAGTTGTTAGTAAAAAGTGAAAAACGGAAGCAGGGGACGAATAGATAGAATATTGAAAAATGAGACAGAAATCCAGTAATGTGAATACAGGAAAAGAAAAACAGGAAAAATATTACCAACAGAAATACCCCAAGATAGCACTTTGGGAGTTATGTTAACAAACAGAAATACAACTCCTTGCAAAATACAGGGTATGCAGAAGTTGATGAGAAAAAACATGCAAACTTGTGAATTATATACTTAGAAAGAGCATTAGAAAATTTAACACAAAAGAAAGGAGTTATATATTGATTCAAGGTATGCCTTGGGAGTAGGGCATACCTTAAGAAAAATTTAAAAAGGGAGATTACTTAATTAAAGAAGAAAAAGATTAGTACATGAGAAACTTATTTTCGAGGTTTTAGAGGCATTAAAGTTACCTAAGAGAGATAGCAATAGTACATATTAAAGAACACCAAAAGGTAAAGACCTGGAAATAAGAAGAAATAAAAGAAATAATTGGCAGATCAAGAAGCTAAAGGTGCAGCAGAAAATAGAGCTGAAAGAGTTAATATTAACTCCAAATGAAGAAATGAAGAAAAAAAAAAGGGGGGGGGGAATTAAAACAAGATCGTGGCGAACAAGATAAATCTGGGAAATAGAAACATCTTGATATGGAAGACTATTAGATAATAAAACGCTTACGAGGGAATAGCATAGGACATGTATCAAAAAGCCCTGTGGGATACTCAGGCTTTGGGTGATAATTTTTTTAAAAGAATTATGGGTGCACTGAACTTTAAGAGTAGAAAAACAAGTACCTGAAACATGTATAATTTGTCAAAAGATAAATTAAAGGGTGATGAGAAAACCAATATGAGAAGGTCGTGAGTTAGCTCGTCAACCATTTCAAAGCATCCAAGCAGAAGTTTAGATTTAAGTTAAGTTAAGCTCTGGATTTATTTGTAAAAACCGATTAATCCAGAAGAAAAAGAGAATACCACATGGTGGGGAAGGAGGAGGCTGTAAGAAAATAACATTTTTGAAAGGCAATAAAAGCAAAACGGGGAAAGTATAAAGCTGAGAACAAATCGCCTCATCCATTCCCGTTCGTTCCCCCACTCGTTCGCAGCTGCACCACCCCTCCCAGCCCCTGTGCCAGCTCCGGCGCAGTCCGTGTGTCCCAGTCCGTCTGTCCCAGTCCGTCTGTCCCAGTCCGTCTGTCCCAGTCCGGCCGCCTGGCCCGCGGTCTCTCCGCTGGCCGTGCCGGGGCTGGGGGTCTGTCCTGCCGTGTGCACCGTGGTTACCGCGCTGACCGCACCGAGGGGTGTCCCGTCTGTCCCGTCTGTCCCATCTGTCCCATCCCCGGCTGCCCTGGCTCTGTCGGCTCCCGCCGCTGCAGCCGGGGTCAGTCACGGCTTTGTCTGTGCCGGATCAGCCACCGTGAGCCGTGTGGGGGCGATCCCCGCTCCAGCTCGGCCTGCACCGGAACGGCCCCGCGGGCGATCCCGGCTGCAGATCCCGCCTTTGGAGCACCCAGACCCTGAGCTGTGCCGATCCCCTCGGGCGATTCCCCCTGCAGACCCCGCCTTTGGAGCCCCCAGACCCTGAGCTGTGCCGATCCCCTCGGGCCATCCCAACCACAGACCCCGCCTTTGGAGCACCCAGACCCTGAGCTGTGCCGATCCCCTCAGGCGATTCCCCCTGCAGATCCCGCCTTTGGAGCACCCAGACCCTGAGCTGTTCCGAGTTCTCCCGTCCTGCCCTGAGCTCCGTTCCCTCGGTAACCACAGCTCCGGCTGCTCAGGGAAACTCTCTAAAGGAATCGCTTTATCGAAACACTAAAAGTTCAGTTAGAAGAAAACCCTCTCCTGATTCTTCCTAAAAATACGGGGAAAAGGCTATAGAAGATAAAAATCCAAAAAGAACAGGATAAAGAGATTGGTCTATTTCCATTACGAAAGGTTCTCATAGGAGGGGACGGATCAGAGTTTGTAAATGCTCCTTTGACTTTGTCTGAGGTCTGAATTTTAAGAAATAAATACAAGGGATATTCGGAGAATCCCATAGGCATAGCTGAACAATTAGACCAACTTTTAAGTCCAAACATTTATACTTGAGAAGAGATGTGGTCGGTAATGAAAAGAATATTTTTCTCAAGAAGAAAAGCAATTAATCAGAGCAACTGAAATAAAAGCTTAAGAAAAAGATAATCCGCAGGGACCCCCAGAGAAGACAAAACGCCAACTGCACCTCCTGAGTGGGGTTAAAATAATGAGGAGGGGAGTAAACACATGAATAATGATCGTAATTACATAACCAAGAGAATAAATGAGACAGCATATCAAAGGCAAAATGCGAAAACAAAAGGTTTTTGAAGGACAGCTTTTAAAGGGGAAAGAAGAAACTCCAACTAAATAGATAAGCAATCTTGAGAGAAAAAGGAAAATGGTCCTAAGTAAGCAGAAGATCTGAAAATCTTTAAAGAAATGGGCACATTAAAAAAAATCAAGTCAGAGGCTCTAATTGTTTTGGGGGGACAAATACAATCTGGAGCCTGTGATAACTTTAAAAGTGAGTCCCCCAAGAAGAAGAATTGGAATTTGTAACAGACACAGGGGCAGAGAGAACTTTCCTGTTAAATGTTCCAAAAAGTTATAGTGTGAGCAAACATATAGTGAAAGCAAAAGGGGCAAAAAGAGAAAGTTTTACATTTCTAGTCATTAAAGATGTGGTAATTGAGAGAAGAAACTAAAATTTAGATGGGAGATGTGTTATTTGTCCCAGGGGCAGGTAACAATTTATCAGGAGGAGTCTTACCAGTGCAATTAAGAATAGTAGTTATATCAGAAAATGGGAAAATGACAGCTAGAGTTTTGAAATTAGGCCAAGAAGATGAAAAAAAAAATCAACAAAGAAGTTTGGGCTGGAGAAAGAAATAGGGGAAGATTAAATATCGACTCCATAAGGGTTACAATTGAGAGAGAAGAAAGAGAGAAGTTGAAGTAAGGGGGTGGTTAGCAAACTCTGAGATGTTGGAATGTGAAGTGATGACATCTTGGTGCTAGAAGAGAGCAGAAGCGTGAATGGAGTTTTTTGCATCAAAGGCAGAGAAGTGTCTTAACACATGGTTGTCAGGAGGTTATTCAATGCCACACTGGGATCCAGAAAGGGTTTAGCAGAACAGGCCCTGCTTGAAGACAGAAGAGGATAAGAAAGAAAGAGAAAGAAAAAGAATGTCAGGAGCACCTGGGGACGCCAAGTTTGGGGTTGTCAAGGTTGGAAGGTGTCTGAGCGCTCCCTACGAGCGGCGGGGTCTCGGGGGCTGCGGCAGGGACCGATCCGTGGAGGTGACCCGCGGCGGTGCTGGCAGCAGAGGACACAGGTTTGCGGCCAGGAGCGGGCTGGCTCAGGGGCGGAACTGCCGGGGGGCTCCCAGACTGTCGGGGTGCAGAGTCCAGGATGGCAATGTCAGCCCGGTAAGTGGGCCGAGAGAGAGAAGGGGAGAGAGAGAGAGAGAGAGAAGAAGAGAGAGAGAAGGAAAGAGGAAGAGAGACAAGAAGAGAGAGAGAGACAGGGGGCAAGAGAGACCCAGGGCAGCCCCCAGGGTCCCCATGCCCGTGGCTGCTCTCCTCTGCTCTGGCCCTAAAGCCAAGGGGCAGCACCGGGGGAAGGGCGAAGAACAGCACTGACAGCAAGGCTGTGGAAAGAAGGGCAGGGGGGCCAGCAATAAAAGATAAACTCAAAGCAGAGATTGATGAGTCTCCAAACCTCACAAAGCAGTTTATTTTTCTTAAGTGAGAAGTTTTTTGGTTTTTTCTTTTGTTCTGCCATTAACGAGAAGGTTTTTTTTTTTCCTGAAGAAGAAGAGGCTGCTGTAGAGAAAGCTTTTAGGTAAACCCAGAGAGTTTAGAAGGAAAGCGAATAGTAAAAGTTAATGCAGTATTATCTTTCTTTTATTACCATGCTATTAAGAAGTCCTTTCCAGGTACTACTGAAGCAACAACCAGAATCACAGAAAGAAGGTGAATTTCATGCCAGCAGAATCAAAGGACTTGTGAAGAAACCTGAAAAATGGAATATCACATGTAAACCGGGTGATACTGAACTGACTTTCCAATGGGATCTGACTGGTAATAGTCTGGGAAAACCCAAATTATCCAAGAAATATACAAAGAATAACACTGAATTAAGAAATAAGATAATGCTTATATCACTAGTTTTGAGCACTGCCTGAATAAAACATCTCCTTGGGAAGGAATACCTCAGATAGAAGGATCAAGACTGTTTTTGTATTCTGACCTTAGCCTGAGAATTGTACAGGGGAGAAGGGGAATTGCCATTTCCATTAGTAAACTTTATTTGATTCATTCCAATACTGGACATGCTAGCTAGGTTATAAGTAAATGCTTAAACTGTGAGAGGAATTAGTATTGTAGTTCACAAAATTTATGCTCTTATTGCAAAAAGTGTTATAGTAATAACTTAGTTTTGTGGATGGGAATTATTAGTGCCTGTTGAATGAGAGATACCTGAGGAACAGTAGGAGACCACAGTTAAAGAGTGTTAAAAACAATTTGCCTGGAAATTAGTTAAGAGAAAGTGACAAGAAAATACAGGGCAAGACCAGATTGGCCTCTGTATTTCACCACCGAGAAGATCAAATTCAGCTGCTGTGGGTTGGAACCTCACAGGCATGGGAGGTGGGAGTATAAGCCATACTGGACCTCTGTTATTCCTGTCTCTGGCACTCATTTGTTGTCTTTTCCCTTTCGGGATACCAGAAAGATCGTGTCAAAAATGCTACAAAAAGCATCACATAGAAAGAAACCAAAGTTCCTCCTTTATTACACACACCTATGTCAACAGCCACTGTTATAACCCATCCAAATTAAGAACCCCTAGGCAAAATGGAGTAAATTATTAGATTACAAGAAACTTAGGAAAAAGTGGTAATAGATTTAGAATTGAATGTCCAAAAAGAGAGAGATGGATTTGTTTTACATTTAATCTTGAAGATACGGTTCAAGATTTGGTAAAAAAACAAATAATAAACGAAAAGGTAAAACCAGCACAGCAATCTAACTCTGTATTGACTCCAAATTATCTGTTGAATCGTATTACAAGACTCCAAGCAGTTATAGAAATGATAGCAAATAAGGCTGCTCAAGCATTAGAGTTAATATCAAGCCAGCAAAGCCAAACAAAAACTGTGGTGTATCAGAATAGGTTGGCTTTAGACTATTTATTGGCCAAAGAAGGGGGTGTTTGTGGAAAGTTCAATATATCAGATTGTTGAAAATTGATGACCACAAAAAAGTCATTCTAGAAAAAGCAAAAGAAATCAAAGAAGAAAAATATATAAGCATATAATAACCCAGGTACCAGTCCAAAAATTAGAAAACAATGTTAAAATCTAGCTGGTGGGGTAATGTATTAGAAAAAATTAAGATCTTTCATTTTTTGTTACAACTGTTTTTATATTTCTTACTCGCGTAATCCCATTTTATTTTGCCAGCATAGCCCAGAAGATGCAAGTAGATAAAAATATTGCTCAAGCCAAATGATTTACAAAGAATAAGAGTGGGAATTGTGAAAAATGCATGTATTTTATGATTGGCTTTTCGCAAATATTAAAATGAATATTATATGTGTTGTGTTAGAAAGTAATGCCGTATTAATTCTCTTAAGTACTGTGTTCAATATAGTTTTAGGCTGTAAAAATTGTTAAAATAGAAACTATGCCATGTAAGATGCTTTGTTTAACAAGAAGGGCTTGAAGCGAGATAGGAGCCGCATGACACCTAAATCTTTCAGAGAAAGAGAATTTATTGCCCTCTTATCAGAATAAACGAACTTCTTCCGACCTCGAAGGCGCTGTTAGGATTAGAAGGAAGAAGCAGGCACTGACCAGACAGAATCCTGTGTTTGAATGGAATTTATGCATCATGTATGAAGTGTATGAATATGCAACGGGCTATTGTTCTTAAGGGTTAATCCTTTGTTAACGGGTGTCCTTTTTTGGGCTCGTGATGCCCAGAGAAAGGTACCCGGACGTCCGTAACTCTTTGTTTTTATTGTCTCATATTGTCCTAAATATTTTATTACTCTTAAACTTTTAAAATTTTTAAAAACAAGTGATTGGCGTTTTTCACAGGTCCCTTTTCCTTAGCGCGCAGTTTTCGCACAGCATTCGCAGCGGCCGTCCCCTCCCACCGCGCCTTTGCAGCTCAGCAGATAAACTGTATTCCAATTCTCGACAACATCCACCAGTTTTGGTTTTGCACGGGAGGTATTTAAAAAAGCGATGCAAAAGTTTTAGCTACTAAAAGCTGTACAGCTTCTGAGACAGTAAAGAAGAAATTAAATCCCAAACAAGAGAAATAAAGAAATGCCTTAATCTTAAAGCTAAAACCCTCTGGTAAAACTATGGAAACAAGACTTTTTTCTCTAAGACTTAAAGGTATGGAGAGATATAGTTGTAATTAATATCAAACAAAAGACTCCACAGCAAAGCAAACAAATATTAAAGTCACTGTAATCCTATAAGAAGTTGAAATGGAGAGAAGAGTAATAAAATCATGTGCCTCCAAGAACAAAAATCTCTGTTCAGAGTGGGCACAATGGGAGGCCGGGCCGCCAGCTCCGCCCCCCGAGCCCCCGCCGGCCGACACCGCAGGCCCCTCGGCACCTTTCGGCGTGGCCCCGCTCCCCGCAATGCCGTTGTCCGCAGCCTCCTCCCCGCCGCCCCTGCCCCCGGACGGCCGCACTCCAAGCCGCTCCTGCCGCTGCCCGCGCTCCTGAGAGCGACACTGCCGGCCCGGCTCGTGGCGGCCTCGCCCCTGGACAGGGAGCTGCCGGCCGCTGCTGGCCCGGAGCAGCTGCGGCTCGGAGTCCGCCTGCCGAGGGGCGAGAAGCAGCAGCCCCGGGCTGCTCACCATTGTGCCCCGCATGATTCCCTGCCCCGGTGCCTCGGAGCCCGGGCACACCGAGCGCCAGCACGGCCGCTGCGGCTCCCTGCCTGGGCACACGGAGAAATCCGGCACATGGAACTCGCCAGAACCCCGAGGCCCGAGCTGAGGCAAAACTGACCGCGAGTCGCACCTGTGCTGAAGCCGCTTCCCAGCTTTATTATAGGCTTGCCGGGCTCTGGGCGCGACAGCCGCTGCGCCTCCAGTCTAATGGGCGCGATTCGTACCCCCTCACTGCTACACGGGCAGCGTCAGTGTGGGAGGGATTTTGGCCGACCTGAGCAATCGGCGGCGGGAGCGCAGCCAATCGCGGATCGGCGGCTCCCCCGCCGCGCCCCGGCGCTCGCCGCTGCCTTCTCCGGGATCGGTTCCTTCACCGCTCCGGCGCCTCCCGTCGCTGCCAGCCCGGATTCGGGATCAGAACCCGAGTCCCTTTGGCCCGGTGAGCGCAGTGCAAACCCCCTGCGGTGGCGGCAGGCGCGGGGCTGCCCCGCCTCACCCCGAGCCCCGGGCGGGTCCCAGCTCGGCTTTCCCCGCTCGGCTTTTCCCTCGCTGCCGCCGGGGCTTTCCCCGCTCCCGGGGCTCGGCTTTACCCGGCGGCTCCGCTTGGCCCCGAGCGAACTCACTGACCCCCGTGGCTCCCCAGCCCTGCGGCGGGGCGAACCCCCGGCATTTGCCGAAGGGCTCTGACTGCCCCTGGCTACTGAAGCCTCACGCACCGTGTCCTAGAATGCCGTAAACATGTGCTGAAATGCTTATTTGAAGTTAGTCTTGTGTTTTTGGTGAACTCTGATTTCTCTGAGAATTGATACTGGAAAGATTCAAAGCGGTACATGCAGTGCTTCATTATTATCATGTGCAGAATAACACAGTCTAATTTCTTTAGCAGAAATGCTGATAGCATTTACCACATGGTATTACACTAAATACAATCTCGAGAAGCTCCCGATCTCTTGGACACTTTGCCAAATTCTACTTTGTTGTTTCTTTTAGTAGAATTGAGCTTTAAAAGGTTTCAGTAAATTCATTAAAATTTGTGGCTGCCATGACTTTTTCTCAATGTTAAATTACATAGGGTCAAGATATTTGTTACATTTCTCTAATCCCTGCAGTAAATCCATCAGGCCACTATTTCAGACACGCTTGGTTCACATTTTCAGTGCCTTTTGGTATTAATAGCATCAGACTAAGGTACATTTTGTAGAACCCAGAACTTTTAAGGATATTGATTGCTAGTTCAGTTCTGTTTTATTTGAATATGATTTTAGCGATGTTAAGATTAAGCAAGGTTAGATCTGAGTAATGTTACCTTTATTACTCTATTGAGTTAATTTTTTACTAATCTTTCATGTTAAGGTGGATTTCTGTCAGATTTGAATGTTGCTGAGTTTGGACAAGATCAGGTTTCAGTCTTCTTCACTTTAAGCCATTTCATGTTTTATTTCTGTTTTAAGATCAGTTTTTATTGAGTATGAAAGATGCTACTTTAAATTCTCTTAAGTATACCTCGAATGGTACTGAGGTGACACTGAATTACACTGTAATTAATTTTAAGACCCAAGTCAATTTTCTTTAAACATGTTTCTTTACATTGCAAGATGTAGTTCTTTTCTTCTAGAGAAAAGACAGATCCCACTGAAACAGCTGTGATGAAACACTGATAAACACCTGCTTTTGGATAGAAGAAGATACAGTTTGTTGGGCCCTTGATCCTCTCACAGGTTGCACAGGTGTCAGTGCTACACTGCCTAACAGGATCATTGACTGTGATCTCTTCTGGTTTATTTTCCACAGATAACACAGGAGAGTGGGTGGTTGTTCCACACTGTGGCTGTTATCCATTGTAAGCTGTTCAGTGTTTCATTGCTATGGATACAGGAATGCTGGAAGAATATTGTCTCCAATTCCTGAGACAGTCACTGCTGATAGATTGCTTCCATCATGTGAATTCACTCATTTTTATAACAGGCATTATTTGTAAGACACCATTACCTTATTTATAGCTGGCTTTTCATGAACTTTGACATATCTTTGTGTGAGTATCCACAAGACATGGTGTCACTTTGGGATCTCTCTGTTTTGTTCTGCAGCTGCAGCTGCATCTCTTTGAACAGGCTGTCTGCAGCCATTCCCTGCACTGCCTGCTCAGCCTTCAGTCCCTTCTCTTGTTCCAGCAGGGTTGCTGTGCCTTGACCCAGGGCTGTCTCATGATTTTCCTGTGTTTTCAGAGTTCCAGGATGAGATCTCTGGGCTCTGTCAAAAGCCTCATCTGAACTGAGGTCCTGTGGTCTTTCCCGACCCTTTTGTGCCACATCCTCATGGGACAGGGCTGTGACCTGCTGAGGGCAAGGCTGCTCCTACTCTGTGGGAATCAGACACAGCTGCAGTTATTCTCACAGAAGGGGATTGGCTCAATTTAGCCTCCTAAAACGAGGGGAAATGCAGTCTCCCTCTTCAATTTCCCTCAACAAAAGACCACTCTGGGGGCTTTTGCACATCTTTTTCACCTGTGAAGGTCCCTTCAAATGGAGGGTCCCCCTCAATGGCACTCTTACAGTGGCACATCAAGAGGTTCCTCTCAAGGGAAGCCCTTTCAGACCAGGGACAGCCGTGTTTGCTCTCAGTTTGAACCAGAAGATGTTGAAAATGGGGCTCTTTCTCTCAATTCACACAGCACCATAAAGGGTTTCTCCTTCCATTTAAACATGAAAATCATGGAAAATGGAGGTGCCACCAAGGGAGGCACTACCAAGGGAGGCATCCAAAATGATGAAAAAGGTGTGTTTTCCTACAATTCAGACCGTTAAAATCACAGGGGAATGGGGATCCCCACAGTTCAAACACAATTACAGAAAAGCTTTCCCTCCTCCATTTCAATCCCATTTTTGGGGGCACTGGGGAGGGACTGGGGGCACTTCCCCCTCCTCACTGGTCACCCCTGGGGCTGCTGCCCCTTGCACAGTGCTGAGGAGTTCCCTCCCAGTTCCCTGCCAGTATCCCTCTTCCTGGCAAGCTCCGGCAGGGATGGGGAGAGCACTGGGCAGGAGCTGGGAGCGCTGTTCCTTCCCAGGGCTCCTGATATCCCTCCCAGTGCTCCTTCCTGCTCACTCCCGCTGCTCCCACTCTCCCTCCCAGTTCCCTCCTGGCATTCCCTGTGCTCCCAGTTCCCTCCCAGTGTTCCCAGGATCTCTCCCAGTGCTGCCAGCGGCAAAGCCCTGGGGGCACAGCGTGCTCTGCCCTTGAAGAGGCGAGACTTGAGCTGTCAGGAGAGCAAACCCGGCTGGGAAAGCGTTCCCTGCAGAGGAAGGTGTCTCCCCTCTCTGACCACAGAGGGAACTCAGCCTCCGCTCTTGACTCCAAACCCTTGAAGCTCCGAGCCCGACTGCCCGAAATTGGCTCGGCCCCAGTTCCCAGCGCACTGCTCAGAGCTCACACGGCCGAGGGGGCAGTGCAGATTAAATCATGAGCGCTCCTGGGCACGGCTTTAGCTCTGAACTACACACTGTCACACAGGAACAAAACCCTTAACGAGGATGGGTTCCTCTTGCTGGCAGAAGGAGAGAAGCAGAAATCTGACAGGAATATTCTTCATCATTCTGCTCAGGCTCTGTCAAACCCTCCAGCTCCTGCACCTCGGGAAATAACAAGTGGCTTCTAAGCAGTGACTTTGATGTCAGTGAGCAGGTTATTATGGATTAATCTGGCACTGGAAAGCAGTCTTCACACCCTACTGCTCTTGGGATCACCCAAAGAGTTTGGAGGCTGCTGCCCAGCGAGCTCCTGAGTTGTATCTTCCTTGTCAATTTTGTCAACCCCTTGTTTTATTGTAAAAACATAAATAAAATGCAGGGATCACTGGCCCAGGGACTCAGGACTTGCATATCTCTTCCAAAGAAAGGGAAAAAGAGTGTTTCAACCAACTCACAGAGTCTAAAAGTTCATGATATGTACATACATTTTTAAAACGAAGGAGGAAGAGTAAAATATTAATTACAGTTCCAATGGTGCTCCAGCCTATTTCTGTTCTCTTCTTTCACTTGTAGCATCTCTAAGAATACTTAATAAAACCCTAAAACTAAAAGAACATGGAATTGAAACTGAATGAGAAGCAATCTGGCTGCAGGCTTGTGGCACTCCAGTGCCTGAGTTCCAGTAAGGGAACTTCTCTGCGGTTCCAAGCCTCTCTGCAGTTCCAAGCCAGATCCCAAAGTCCTGAGCATCAGCTTTCAGCTTTTTGAACACTGAACTGTAAGAAAAGGTGCTGGGGAGGGCCATGCTCCAGGCACATCTGTGGCATTTCATCTCTCCAGCTCTCTCAGCTCAGCTCGGCTCTTTTCCTCTTCTTGCTGGCTTTGGCTCATGCATTTCTTGAGGGGCTGCCCTGCACTGACCAGAGCATGAACTGACCATCAGACAAACAGCTTCTGGCACTGTGGCTCTATCCTAAATGGAACATTTCCCAAAGCAATTCCAGCACCTTAATGTCACTTAAAAAGCCTTTTAAAGGAACCTGGTTTAATGCACTCCATTTCTAAACAAGGAGCGCACAACACTCCTGCACTCCCTGCCAGGGGCATTCTTTAAGCCTTGCAGAAAGGCTTTAAAGCAGCACAGAGCTTGTTAAGCACCAACAATTTCATCCAAAATGCAAATCAATAGCACGGGCAGAGTCTGACTTTAAAACCTACTTTAAAACTGAATTAAAGAGTGTTGGATTTTGGTGCTGTCTAGATGGTCTGGGAAAAGCCCAAAGATGGCCTTGGGCCCCCGGGGTTCGAAAGGACGAGAGGAAGCTTCAGAATTGTTCTCGGTCTCGGTGTTTATTAATTGCTTATCTAAAAGATTTTCTCTTGGCCTGACAGAGTTCTGCTCAGCAGTCAGCCATGGGCACACACTGAGAGCCCCTGGGGCGGTCACCTATCTTTATACCCGGAGTTACGTATACAATATTTATCATTTTTCTCCAATACCCTCTACCCTTATTAACCAGTGTTCCCCTAGTAAGGTCCAATCCTGGAGTGCCAACTCCACCACAGAAGATGGAGGCCTAGAGGAAGAAGAAGAAGGAGAAGGGCACGCCCCAATTCCTCCATCTTGCCTCTCTACACTCCCCTGTACAGGGATCTTAAACCCTGTATCTCACACTCCAATTAACTTATCCCTTCACCATTCACCCCAGTGAAATCCTCCCGTCCTCATACTGATGTCATCTCCCATGTGGGATCAAAGTCCAGCCACCAGACATTTCTGGCAACATTCCAGGACTCCCGAGCCCCCCAGGGGTAGTCTGGTTCACCCTGCGCCCCAGTTCTGAGAGACTGAGATCCCACATCTTCCCCTTCTGTTTGCACCAAAAGACCTTTTTCGCTTTTATGTGAAAACCCCCCAAAGTCCTTAGTTTCTTTTTATTTCTCTTCTGGGTCGTTTTTCGCAGCCCGAGTCTCGACTTCTGTCTGAGTACTCGTCTCTTTGCTTCTTGGATCAGCATTCTCGTGTTCTCGCGTTCGGAATGGCTTCACGTGCCGTGCCGACACCCACTTCAGACCTCGATCTGTGGAGATACAAGCGAAACCCTTTCCCCAAGTGATTAGTTTGAAAGGACCCTCTATTTGTCCGGTCTCTGGGTTTCTGATCAAAACTAAAGGATTTTCCCTTAGCTTTGCCTGTGTGTTGTTTAGAAAATGTCTCACGATCGGTGGATCAGGGTCCGAGGATGAGCTATTTAGGAAATTCAGCACATACAATGCCTTATTTAATTTCATGTGAGGTGTTGCCTCTGGCTCACCCCTTCTCTGTCTGTCCAGAAGGGATTTTAGGGTGTGATGTGTTCTCTCAATGATTGCCTGACCTGTGGGTGAATGCGGAATACCAAACGTGTGTCTGACACCCCATCTTTTCAGGAATCTGTCAAGCACCCTGCCTGTGTATGTTGGACCATTATCTGTTTTTATCTCCTGAGGCACACCTAATGCTGCAAATGCCTGCAGAAAGTGTCGGCAAGCATGGTCTGCTGTTTCCCCAGCATGTGCTGAAGCAAAGACTGCACCTGAGAATGTATCTACAGAAACATGAACATTTTTGAGCTTCCCAAAAGATGGGTATTTTGTGACATCAGCTTGCCACAACTGAAGACTTTGCAGCCCCCGCGGATTGATGGCCCCGGTAGAAGAAGGTGGCTGCACAAGCTGACAGTCTGGACAAGCACTAATGATCTCCCTCGCCTGACTCTTTGTGAGACGAAAGGACTCCATCAGTGCTTGCGCATTCTGATGAAAGAACGCATGACTTAACCTTGCCTGCTCAAAAATGTCCGGCAGTGTTTGCAAAATGGGCATTGTCAACCTGTCCGCCCGAGCATTCCCTTCCGCTAAAAACCCCGGAAGTGTTGTGTGCGCTCTAATGTGTGTGATAAAATACTCTCTTTCCCTGCTCTCTAGCAGTGTTTTCAAGCTTGTCAGGTATGAGTATAAAACCTCATTACTGACTTCTTTCAAGAGCGAACCCTCCAATCTCTTGACCACACCCGCAACATATGCGGAATCTGTCACCAGATTGAGAGGCTGTTTGAACAACTGAAATGCTCGGACAACAGCTGCCAACTCCACAATTTGTGGAGAGCCCTGAACCATCCTCACGTCTGATTCCCAATCCCCTGTCGTTGAGTCTCTCCACGTGATCACTGACTTGTGTGTCTTCCCCGAGCCATCCGTGAACACGGTGATCCCGTCCAAAGGTTCTTCACTTATCTGTGGTTTTGCTCTATAGCATATTTGCGATTGCAGTATTCTGTGTTGGGGAAAGTGGATTGTGCAAGCTCCTGGGAACGCTAACAATGCGATTAATAGGTCTTTCGATTGTTGCATTGCCCAATCGAAGTAGTCTCGTTTCAGAGGTAACCTGATGACTGAGAATTCTCTTCCTGCCATTGTCAGCAGCCTTGTTCTCGCCTTTATGATGATTTGTGCTGCCATCTCCAGATCTGTGAGAATCGTTTTCGCGGGCCTGTGCGGTAGGAAAATCCACTCTATGATTATCAAAGAGTCCTTTTGCGATTCATCCCATTGGAAGATCAAACCATGGAACTGCGTTTTCTTCCCCAGCACTGCCAACTGAAAAGGCAACGATGGAACAAATCGGTGTGCCTGCCTTTTCTGTATCGCGTCCGAGATTTTCTCCAACTCTTTTCTTGCTTCTGGTGTGAGTGTCCTGGGAGAACGAATGTCTGTGTCTCCTCTCAAGAGATCAAGCAGTGCTGGAATGTCACTATTTGTGATTCCCAAAACTGGTCTCATCCAGTTGATTTCTCCCAAAAGCTGTTGCAAATCATGCAAATTGTTGACCTTTGTGCTGATCTCCACCTTTTGAGGCTTTATTGTTTTCTCTGAGATTTTCCACCCTAGATATTTCCAAGTTGCAACCTCTTGAATCTTTGAAATGCTGATTTCCAGACCTGCCTTTTGCACCTCTGCGATCACACAGTCACGAGCTTCTTGCAGCTCCTGTCGTGTTGATGCTGCAATGAGCAAATCATCCATGTAATGAATGATCTTCGCCTTCGGAAATTTCTTTCGTGCTGGTGCCAAAGCTCGCGCCACGTACCATTGACAGATCGTCGGAGAATTTTTCAGGCCTTGTGGAAGACAGACCCAATGGTACCGCTGCAGAGGCGTTTCCCTGTTGATACTCGGGACTGAAAAGGCAAATCTCGGAGCATCATCTGGATGGAGTGGGATACTGAAAAAGCAATCCTTGAGGTCAATGACCACAAGCTGCCAATCTCTGGGAATCATCGAGACAGATGGAAGTCCCAACTGAAGTGGCCCCATGTCTTCTATGACTTCGTTGATCTTCCTGAGGTCGTGTAACAACCTCCACTTGCCCGACAGCTTTTTCTTGATGACAAGCACCGGAGAATTCCAAGGGCTGTCTGTTGGCTTGATGTGTCCCTTCTGCAATTGTTCTTGGACCAGGTCTTTCAAAGCACTCAATTTTTTCCGCTCAAGGGGCCACTGATCCACCCAAACTGGATCATCTGTTTTCCATGTCAGCTTCAGTGTGGCGAGTGCTGCAGTGACCCCTATTAAAAATCCATTTCGATCTTCGCGCCCCATTGTGCCAAAAGGTCCCGACCCCAGACTGTGATCGGCTTTTGGATGACAAAAGGACGAATGATCGCCGTCTTATCTCCTGGTCCCGTGACAACGACGGAATTCTCACTTTGCAGACACAGAGATGCTCCCCCGATGCCTGAGAGAGAGCCCAATGGCGCGACCAAGCTCCAATGGCGTGGCCAAAAGATGTACGATATTACTGTTACATCCGCCCCTGTGTCGAGCATACCTCTGATCGATATTGTCCTGTCCCCACATGTCAATTGGCACGTGAGCGTGGGTCGGTCTCGACCTATGTGCTTCACCCATGTTGTATGTACTTCAACATGCTCTTTCATAGGGAGACCTTCTTCGTCGAAGATTGACATGACCTCTCCAACTGCGTGTGGTGGCAATGCAAAGGCTCTTGCAACCACAGTATTTTCCGGTACAGTCAATGGTGGACGAAGCGCTCTTGCCAAAACTGTTAGCTCTGTATTTTTGTCTGCTGAGACAACTGTCGGATAGACAATGAGCCCAAGAATACTGCACTTATCTTGTCCAATTATGAAAAAATCTTGTTTCTTGTATGAGTCCCCGCGGATACCTGTTGGTATCTCCGCATGACTTTCATCTAGAAAGCATACTAGTTTTGAAGCTGCCAATGCACACTGTGCCCCTGGTGGGAGGAGGTCTGGGTCACTGTGGAATCGACTGAGGGTTTTGCTGAGGGCATCTGCTTGTCGCTCACTGATGACTGCCCTGTCTGTTCTTGTGACACCGCCAGTACTTGTGTCGGAGCGCGCCGGGGATTTCCCGCGCTCAATTTCCCGTTTCCCGGATGCGGCAACGGATTTCCTTCCACATCTGTCCGGGAATAACATTCTTTCACAGAGTGTCTTCCTCTTCCGCACCGTGCGCAAATTGGTCTTTCCGCTCTCTGGGCTGGCGTTGGTATATGTGTCCGTGGGCAATTCCTTTTCATGTGCCCAGATTCCCCACATCCGTAGCACTGTCCTCCTTGGGGTCTGTTCCTTTTCTGCATTGCCGCAAGAACTTTGTTGACATTTTCGTCCTGTTGATGAAGTAATTTCTCGAACATCTTCTCCAATGTCTTGTCCTCTGATTGCCCTTCTGAGCGTTCCTTTAGCTGTTTCTCCCATTCCTCTTTTAATTCATTCTTTACAATCGCTGCGACGTGCTGAGGCGTCCCCACCTTGCTGCATGCCTCCACCATCTCTGCCAAGGATGGCCGTCCTGGCATGGTGCTAATCACCCGTTGACAATCCGGGTTGGCATTGCCGAAAGCTAAATTCTCCAAGAGAGGCCTCTTCACTTCTTCTGTTGTCACCTGTCGATCCACGGCTTGCGTGAGTCGGTCGATGAATGACATGAATGGCTCTGTGGGACCTTGCCTGATGCAAGAGAACGGGACATCCGGAGCTCCTGTCGGCGTAATTTGCATGATTGCCAATCGCGCTGCTTCTTTGATGTCGCTTAACACTCTTCGTGGAAGCCGCGCTGCTTGTTCCCCTGGATTGTCATCTGGAGGATCCCCTGCTAATTGCCCTTCTGTGAGGTTCGCATTCGGCCCACCTTGGTATCTGTTCCGCAACTCAGCAAGATATTTTCTCCACCTTTTTTCCCAGACAAGACTCTGTGTGTCAGTGAGGATCATTGCCACAATACTTCGAATGTCATATGGTGTGAGATCATACATAGAGAATGTCCCTCTTAATAGCTGTTTGAAGTATTGTGAGTTCAGCCCAAAAGTCTGAGCTGCCTTCCCTAAGTCTTTGAGTGTCTCATGACCCATCCTTTCCCACCTTGGATTCTGTCCCTGGGCATCATATGTCACTGGCATTGTCAAATCCCCTGATCCCGGGAATAAATGCTTTTCCTTTTCCAATGCTTCTCTGATTTGCCTCCAATCCATTGTCTTCACCGGCTCTTGAAACCCCTCTTCATCAGATTCCATTGGGATTTGCATGAATAATGGTGTTGTAGATGTCATCGGTGATTCATGGTGTCTCATTTTTCGCCTTGAGGTTTTTGGCCTTGCTCCTAAATCCGAAAAGGAAACTCGAGGATCCTGTTGATATTTCTTCTTTACTGCATCGAATGAATGCAAGAAGCTTTTTGCTGCTTCTGCTGCTGATAGCATCCATGTTGGGACACCCTCCGATGCTGTGATCCTTATGACATCTTCCCCTTGTAGCTGTTCTTCATCTGAGCTTTCATCATCTTCATGAAATCCCGAAGTGGATGGATAATCCCTTTGTCGTGTTAACATTGTCTTCTTCGAGGTGCTTTTCTTTTTATATATTGTTGGAAAAAATTGCTGCATTGTTGCAGTCTCGCCACGAGATGGCGCTGTGGCTCCGCCGAGCCGACTCGGCATGTCGTGCGCTTCTGCCCTCCTGCCACTAGGTGGCGCTGTCACCGGCCTCCCTGGCTCGGATGACGGAGCAATCTCGACTGCCCCACTTCCTCTTCCTGCTCGGCGTCCCCCGTGAGGGGAAGGGACTGGGACTCCGAGGCTCTGAACCAAAGGCACCAGATCTGGAGACGGTGTGGAGCCCCGGGACGTAGAATCCCTAACACGGCCCCTCCTCACCCGCGACGTCACAGGGGACCGGGCTCGGGTCCGCCCGCGTCTTACTTTCTGCGCATGCGTACTCTCCGAGCTGCTTCCTGTGTCCCCCAAGCTGACGTCATCGTCTCCCCCCTGTTTCACCTCCGAGGTTCCCGCCCCTCGGTCTGTCCCAGAGTCCAACCCCTCCTCCTCTGACGTTGTGTTCGCCTCTCCCGCCGGCACTCCCGCTCTCCCCGCGATTCGAGCTGACCGTCGCACCGGATCTGACGTCACAACCGCGCGCCTCCTGCGTCTCACCGCGGCGGCTCGCTGAGGCTGCAAATTTTCCCTCAGCCCGCCTTCCGCGCTCGCCGCCCCCACGCCCGCGTGTGAGTCTATACCCCGGTTTTTGCGAGTTTCGCCCTCCGCGCGCGTCTCCTCATCTTCACCCGCGCTTGCCGCCGCCGCCGCGTCGCCGCTTTCACCGCGAACAGGCCCCCCCCCCGATCCCTTATCTTCCTGCTCCCCCCCTTCTGCTCCTGACTCCTCCACACTCTCTGGAGTTTCAGGACGCCCTTGGGGTTTGTTGCATTTTTTGATCGGGGGTTTTAATATTTTTTCCCGCTCTCTTTTTTCGAGAGCCCTTTCCCCCTGGCTTTTTAAAGCCAGAGCAATTTTTTTCCCGGAGCTTTGCCGCTCCGCCCCCTTCTCTGAGGGTACCGCAGCTTCTCGCTGCTTTTCCAGTCTTTTAGACTGCACTGAAATACCTTGTAACATGATTCTTGCCGGCGAGAGTAGCTTTAACGCTGTCTCATCTTTTTTTGTTGCTAAAATATATAAATGCCTATTAATTTCTTGCCAAAACCCCACTTCGAACAGCAAACATGTCTCCGCAAGTGGATAATTAAGCCTTGCCCATAATAACAGCTGTTTTAATTCTTTCTTTGGGATCCCTTCTGTATATAATTCTGCTTCACTTTGTAAGGTGGATAAGATTTCCCGTTGTTCTTGGGAGAGTGAGGCCCCCATGATTTTATTTTGGCCTTCTTACCGAATCTGTCGTCAGAGTGGTCTGGAGGCTCCTGTTCTCCGTCCAGCAGATTACAAGAGATGGATCAGAGGCGCCTTTCTGGTCCCAGTCCAGGCCGCTCTGCTACGAGCTGTCTTCAGCAGAAGCTGAGAGATGGGATTTCTCAGTGACTGCTGATTTTTGCAGCTTCTCCCGGCCGGTTTTTTCTTTTTCTTCTTTCTTTCTTCAGGCTTCTCTCCTCTGGAGTTATCAGTGCTGTTCTCTTGGCTCTTCAGCTCTTCAGGGCTTTCCCCCCCCCGAAAGGTTTGGTGGGAGATAGCCCGCACAGCGGACGCCAGTTGTCCGATTTTGGTGCTGTCTAGATGGTCTGGGAAAAGCCCAAAGATGGCCTTGGGCCCCCGGGGTTCGAAAGGACGAGAGGAAGCTTCAGAATTGTTCTCGGTCTCGGTGTTTATTAATTGCTTATCTAAAAGATTTTCTCTTGGCCTGACAGAGTTCTGCTCAGCAGTCAGCCATGGGCACACACTGAGAGCCCCTGGGGCGGTCACCTATCTTTATACCCGGAGTTACGTATACAATATTTATCATTTTTCTCCAATACCCTCTACCCTTATTAACCAGTGTTCCCCTAGTAAGGTCCAATCCCGGAGTGCCAACTCCACCACAGAAGATGGAGGCCTAGAGGAAGAAGAAGAAGGAGAAGGGCACGCCCCAATTCCTCCATCTTGCCTCTCTAGACCCCCCTGTACAGGGATCTTAAACCCTGTATCTCACACTCCAATTAACTTATCCCTTCACCATTCACCCCAGTGAAATCCTCCCGTCCTCATACTGATGTCATCTCCCATGTGGGATCAAAGTCCAGCCACCAGACATTTCTGGCAACATTCCAGGACTCCCGAGCCCCCCAGGGGTAGTCTGGTTCACCCTGCGCCCCAGTTCTGAGAGACTGAGATCCCACAAAAGAGCAGTCTAATTGCCAATTGACAAGATGAGAAAGGTTTCCTTAGCAGTTGTTGAGATGACAAAGTAAGGGAGAGGATGGAGCATGGAGTTTGGGGAAGAAGGGGAAAACCTTCATTTGCACACTGGAGTTTTAACCATCATGCTCACACCTCAAGGAATTGCAGAAACCATTCTAATCTCAAGAAAGGAAAAGCTCCCTGAATATTTTTCATTTCAGCAGGAGCCTAAGGAAGCCCTCAGCAGCAGGAGATTGGAGTAATTTCCAGGAATTAGACATTTTATTGTGTATGACAAACACTGGGGACGTCTAAGAGCCATTTGTGTGTTTGATGTGATTCTTTGGTAATTGTTCATTTATTAATTTTTTGAGGATATTCAGTTTTTTCCCTGCTGGTGGCTCCTGACTCCCCTAGACAGGGTTGTTAGTTTTTGATGATAACATTGGACTGGTCGGTGCTGCTGTGGCTCTCATTAAAATCTCCCTTCTGTTTCTGTTCTGTACTGGGCCAGCGAGTCTCCCTTCTCTGCTGGAATGGGTTTGTGCCCCACGAGGGGCCGGGTGATCCTTGGCTCACCCTCAGCACTGGTGGCAGTCCCCATGAGCTCCCTGTGCACACACAGTGTGACTGTTTTGGCTCTTGGGAGAGCCCCCATGGGCACTCCCAGATTGTAATGGCTGGGCTGAAGCACAGGAGGAATTGCAGTGCCCTCTGTGCCAGTGCCCAGCACAGCTGTGACATTCACTGTTCCACTGCCCTGGCTCAGGCTGCAAGGGGGCTGTGGCTGTTCACTGGGAACACCTCCCACCCAAAGGCCATCAGCTGTGGGCTACAGCTCTCAGTGCTGTTCCTTGGTGCACAGTTGGCTTAGTTAAAAGCACAGGCTCTCCATGGATGTCTTGCTCAGTTACAGTCACTGGCAATGCAGCAGTGATAGCTCTTAGTGGTTTGGGTTGAATTACTGCTGGAGTGCTGTAAGCAAGAGCTAAAGCTATCAGCTCTTGGTTAGAGTGTACTGAAATAATAGTTGGGAACACTGAAAATCTAACCATTATGTTTTAGTCTCTGCTGAGAATTAAACAGTCCTGTCTCTGTTGTGAAGTGCTAGAAACCCCTGTGGGCATAAATTGATGACAAAAGTTTGTTTAGAGGTATGTTAATGTAGAAGTTGTTAGTTTGCATCGTGCCCCTGGGGGTAATAAGTCGGGGTTGCTCCGGAGATTTCTGGTGATTTTACAAATTGCATCTGCTCCAAGTTTGTTTGGAGCCGCCGTTCTTTGTTTTGTGACACGGTGGCGCTGTGAGCTCTTGTTGAAGTTCCCGACAGAGGCTTTTCTGTTATGTTAAATTTGGAGCGACAGCCATAGGTATAATGTCTCTTTTTTTTTTTTGTACTGAGGGTAAGTACAGGTAATGTTGTATTTTTCTCTGATTCAGAACTGTCTTTTTTAAAATTTCTTTGGGTTTCTTGCAGTTAAAACATGGCTCTTTAATGGACTCTAAAGCAGTGAGTGTTTTTCAATAGCTTTGGTTTGAGCCTCAACAGCTCTTTGGAATTTATTTCCCAGCAGATCTTGGGACTTTGTAAGTTGTTTCCCCAGTGTGGGAGCTTGTATGGTCACGATGCGCCGTGGAGTGCTGAGCTCACCACAAGCTGAGAGCGTTCGTGGCACTGTTGGTGGCTGGGCTGGTAAAAGAACCCTTTCACATTTATTGTTTGTATTAGTAAAGCCAATGCTTTAATTCAATGAGGATGTGCTGTTTCCTTAGGACACTGCTTTTGAACTGCTTGTGCCAAGCGATCTAAAAAGCCAAGATAAGGTTTAGTGGTGGCTTGTTGAACCAGAGAATTGGCATTTTCATGGGTTCTTGCAGTTGTACAGTTAAAGGAGTCTTTCTGGCTGCATTTCTAATATCTCTTATTCCTGCTCTAGAAAAGGATTCGGCTTGGTCTTCAGCTTTATGGTTTGAAGGATCTCTAGCTAATTGACTGATTGTTAGTTGGGCTTTAGCACTTCTAGCAGAGCTCTCCATCGGTCTGTGAAGATGCTTTTGCTGTTCCAAGTCCCACAGAATATATTGTGAGTTTGTTAAAATTACAGATGAAATGTTACAGCAGTCTGAAGGTGTGAGGTGATGAGAATCATATCTACTTATCACCACGTTATTAAAATACTGGGAGCTTAAGCTGTTGTCTTTAAAAGCTTTAAACTTCTGAATATTCCAATGTGCTATCGGCTCCCACCAAGGACTAGCATTATTTTCCTTATATCGAACTGGCATAGCAAGGAGTTTTCTATATGGTGAATCATAATCTTTATCTTGCATGAATTTTGGTCTAATCTCAGCCCAATCAATCAGTTCCCGTTGTGTGTTCACGAGGCTGGGATGGAATGGATTAAACTCTTCCTCTGAACCAGAGTCCGTGCCCTGCTTCATTTCCCTATGGAGGAGTTTGCCAATCGCGGGTTTTTCTCTCGTTCCTCTCTTTGCCGGCAGACAGACCTCGGGTTTTTGCAGCGTTGGCAGAGCAGCCTCGCTCCTTTAGCTGGGCAGAGCTGCCCTCGCTGCCGGCCGGGCAGGGCTGGAAGATCCCGGGCGGGCCGGGGATGGCAGCGGGGGCTGAGCCGGGAGAGCGGCGGGGGCTGCGGGGCAGCGCCGGGGGCAGCGCGGCTCCGCTCGGGCTTGCGGGGCCTCTGGGCAGGGCTGGAGGGAGGGAGGGCTCGGAGACACGACTGGGGACGCGGAGGGGCTGCACACAAGAATGGGGAAGGGGAAAGCTTTGCAGGTTGTTCAAATAAGTTCATTAAAGCGTGATACAGAGGTAATAATTTTGTGGTTGTATGGTTTTAGCTTGTGGTAAAAGTATTGTACAGTTTGAGTTTAACTGGCTCTCAGAGGGAAGGTGAACACAGAAGTATTTGTAGGTGGAAACTGCTTTTGGACTTAAAACAGTAAATTTTTCGATTCTGTTTTGAAATATTATAAGAATTAGATCTTTAAGGACCTTTCAGGCTTTAATGAACGTCTTTGGGTTGCTTGGATATTTTGTACTTGATTATGTTTTTTAAAGCTTGCTTGATGTTTTGTAATAGGAGATAATATTGTTTTCTGTTTGACTTCAGCTCATGATGTTGGTAGAAGTCTTGACTGGTTTTTTGGGTTTTTTTGTAGAAGAACTAATTCTTTAGGGTCTTGTTTCTGTGTAGTAGCACTGAACAAAAAGTACTTTGAGATTTTTGAACTTGAAAAACGACAGTGGTGTTTTTCTTCTTATTCTATAGGAAGTACTGTTTTGTTGGTTTTTTTAGTTTCTATAAAGACGAGGTAACTGAGAAGTGTTTTAAAATATTTTATTATTAGTCTTAATAAAGAATGAAACGTAAGAAATATAAACCTCAATGTTATTTTCTTAAAATCTAACGTCTTTCCTAATTACAATACCTTACATATGCTTTTCAAGCTATAAGGTTTTACATCACAATACTACTATATTACTTCTAACACCAAACACCTCTATTTTTACCTCACATAGTCCTATTACAATGCATCTTTCAGAGTTCTAATTCTCTAAAGTATCTACTCTTTTTCTCAAGCCTCGTTTAAATATATACTTTTATATAAACTTATTGTATTTTACAACTTGTTTTGAATTCAACCGGATGATAATATCATCTCTATTCCATGGCTTTCCTAAGTCAACACACCTGATCTCAATATTTGCATACAGATATACAAGACGGTGTGAACTTTCTATGAATTTTAAAGATTCTGTGAAAATCCATTCCTCGCAGCTCCGGAGCAGCCAAAGCTCGGAGCAGCGCCCGAGGGGCAGCGGGGCCGCGGCAGCCGGGTCTGAGCAGGGCAGGGAGAGGCGAGCTCAGGATCCCGGGCACCCGAGCAGGGGGGACAGGGCCCTGCAGCACTGAGGGGTGACCGTGAGGTGCCCGTGCAGGGGCTGCTCTCACAAGCACAGGCTCAGCCCACAGCAGGAGAAGCAGCTCTGGGCTGGGTTGTGGCTGTGGCAGCGAATTCCCTTCCCCAAGCAGCAGCTCCAACCATCCTCCTCCAAAGGCGACACAGACCAAGAGCCAGCAGCTGAGAGACCCTTGTTCACAGTCAGGTGCCTGATGCCGAAAGAGGGATTCCTCCTCAGCACGTGTCAGCGGTTCTTCCTCCTCTTCCACAGACAGTCCAATTCTGTCAACACATTCCGGCCAGTTTGTGAATTCCAAGAGCCCAGGGAGATTTGGATTTCCCGTTGGAGCTTGTTGTGTCGTGAGGGCAATGCACTCACTGCAGGCAGCATTGGTGGCAGGATGGATTGCAGAGACTTTTCCTTTGCAGCCCCAGCCCAGCATTGGCACTGGGGATGAAGAGGCACTGAGGTGACCCTGAGAGGAAGTGCAAGGCACAGGGCACAGCTGAGGAAGGACAGCGCTGTGCTGGGCTCAGAGGTGAAGCTGGCACTGCCCAGCGTGGAGGAGGTCCTTTCTCGCCAGAACCCCCCCGGCCCTCACCGCGGCCCCCTCCGCCCGCAGCGAGCCCCGAGCTGGGGCAGCACCGACCGCGGTCCCACCTGGGCTGGAGCCGCCTCCGAGCTCCGCCGCCGCCTCGCCGGGCTCCGGTGCCGCCGCCGCTCCGCTCCCGGGCAGACACAGCGGGCACGGCTGCTGCTGTCACCGCATTTATGCACAGCGGGGAAACGGGAGACGCCGCTTTGGCCCATTCAGCGTTCGAGGAAAGTGACGAAGAGCTCCCTGGCTGGCCGCCAGAAGAGGAGATCGCATGGATGTTCTCAGATGTTCATGAGAGCGTAGGATACAGGATGGAGTATTGAGATAAGCAATATCCTAAAACAGAATCGGTCTCGGATGAGTAAAGTTTGGACGATTCCAAATAGGGAATCTGCAATAGTAGTCTTATCTATAAAATAATACGGCTTAGTTCGAACATAATGCTTACTTACATAACCCAAAGGTTAATGCACCTGCCCAACCTGCCAGGTTATTCAGAGGGCAGTGAGGAAGACAGTGAGCCTTCCTCTGAAGAGACGCCCGAAAGGCCAAAAGACCCCTCAGCAACAGGCAGAGCATGCACTGTGCAGTGCAGTGTCATAGATTTAAAGAATCAAAAACAGGATGGGATTTAGAGGAAAATATTGATGCATATGTGTTAGCATACAGTATATAAGTTGTGTTTGGATCCTTTTGTCCTTTGTACGAGAGGCAGGGTGAGAAAAACCCTCCCCCTATCCTGAACTATTTTGCTTATGCTTTATCCAAACCACTGCCAATTTTTTTGCTTTGCATCTGCTTGATTATTTCAAATTGTATAATTTTATATAAAATTGCTGCTCAATTAAAATTGGTGCTAAATTTTATTTTGTGGTTCATTAAATTAGACATATAGGGACCTCATTCATAACAATTTGGTGCCCAAACCTGGCAACTCCACCTCTGGGAAGAATGGCTAACCTGGCGAGGAGCTCCACACCAGTGTTTAGGTGGTCCCGAAGTCAGACCAGACTCCCTTGGAGAAGGACTTCCAATTTTGATAAAGCATAAGCAAAAGAAGCTAGTGGTAGGAAGCCTCAAAGGGGCTCCCTTAAGAGTGCCAGCTAAAGGTGAGAGCACCCATAAAACTTCTGTGTGCACAAAAATCTTCATGAGAAAAGGAGTCTGTGAGTATCCCAAGGTGGGGTGAAGGCAGGTGTGTGCTTGCATTTGTATTTGTGTGTATGTGTGGGGTGCTTGTGACGTGACCTCACACTCCGCGGGCTGCGGTAGTCACGGTCCTGCAAGGGGCACAGCCAGCTAAGGAGAGGTGTTTGTGTGTTTGTCTGAGAGTTTGAGACATGACCTAGTCACAGAATGAGCGGGGACCTGTGTTTCTGTGTTTGTGTGAGATTTTGAGACTGACCTAGTCACAGAGCGAATGGGGACCTCTGTTTGTGTGTTTGTGTGGGTGTTTGAGATGTGACCTCATCACAGAGCAGGTGGGCACCGCCGAGGGTTGCAGTTCTGCCCTCCTGGCTAAGGAAGGAAGCGACTGTGTTGTTCTGTAAAGGATTGTGACCAGGCTTTGTAATTCCTGTGAGGGGGTAAGCAGATGAGCTTACCCAGCTGTGCCATGCATGTATAAAGGGTGGGTGAGTGTGGTTTAATTTTAGCAAAAGTAATAAAAAAAGGGCTTAGTAAGTGAGGAAGGAGGATTGTGGAGACTGAAGCCAGAAAGAGTGAGAGGCAGGAGCTTATTGGGGTGACTGGAATCAGGCAGGGGCAAGTGGGTGACAAGAGATGAGCAAGTATTAGAGGGGATTAAACCACGAGTGAAAAGAGTGAGTGAGGATTTCCTAGGTACCCAGAACTCCTGGTTATTTACCTGCCAGGAACTAGGGCAAGAGAGGTGGCATCTTGTACCTAGGAGCGAGTGCTCAGGAGGGAGGCTTGCAGGGTTACCCAGAAACAAGGGGATTTCTGAACAGCGTGGGGAGCAATTCTCTGGGACAGTCCCCTGGGGATGGTAGTGAAGTTATAACTGTTCCAACATTTTTAAGAGGTTTGCAATAGCTTCTAGAAATGAACCCCAATAGCAGATCTTGGGGAGATGTGATGGACATATTAGATGGCTTGGAAAATTTAGAGCAAGAGCTACAGAAAGTTGTAGAAAAAGTGCAGAAGCTGTTCATGCACAGAGATTGTACATGTATGAGGATCAAACACAGGGGAAGGGAAAGCAGTAGAGAGAGAGAAGGTTTTAAAACAATGAGAAAAAGGCAGAAGGGTTCACAAAAGCATCGAGACATCAGAGTAATCTAAATTCTACCCCTAATGACTCGAGACCCACCTGTTTCTATTGCCATGAGAAGGGACACCTGTGGAAATTTTGCAGGAAAAGGAAGCAGGATGAAAAGAGGTTTTAGGAGGAGTAGGGGTGTCAGGGACTGTATTTAATGAGGATGGAAACACCAAAAAAGCCATTGATAAAATTAAGAATTGGTCCTCACAAGGACAAGCACTTTGTGATAAGTTTTTTAAAAATGTATGGATATATAGGAATATTTGAAATCAGAAAACAAATTACTCGGGGGATCTCACATGTTAATAAGTGAGCAAAATGGTGTGGAGGACTCATGCCCCTGGGGGATGACATATAGTATACAGGCCATTTAAAAGGATTCAGATTCATTTTGCCAAATTACCCAGAGTGGGCAGGTGGAAATATCTGTTAGTTATTAACTGACTCAGTGGGTAGAGGCCACCCTGCAGCTCGGGCTACAGCTCAAGCAGTAGCCAAAATTTTGTTGAAGCCTAATTTTCCAAGATTTGGACTATAATTTGATGTGATAAAAGCAAATAATTTGGGGTAAAAGTTTTTATAGTAATGAATGTATGTTTTATGTAGTTTGGCCAAACTAAGTGGGTGAGTGTTTGATATGAGTGATTTGTTTTGTTTGTCAAAGTAATTGTGTTACAGCAGAGGGAAAACGTGCAATGTTGTACCAAAGGCTGGCTTAAATGTATAGTTTATGTCCACTAGAAATTTTTATACAAGCTACTAATTGTAGGCATTGAACGTAACTATTGTAAGGAGAGGTGGTATTAACATTGCCACAGGGGTTACCCACCATCAGTGTTGGGTCCAGAGTGTGAACACACTGATGCAGTAGTGAGCTCAGCTGGAGCATACAAACAGCTTGACTACAGATGAAAAACTTGGTAATTGCATGAAATTTTAACCTCTGCTCAAACACCAGCTTGACATCAATTCTGGAATCATTGGGGTGAGTAACCCTGCTGTGTTTGGAGACCAAACAACATCACAAAGAACGAATTCAGAGTCTCCTGAGACACTGGGATCAGGGACTAATGCCAGCAACAGAGGTGCAGAAAGAAACAGAGCACTGGATGTGTGCTGGGCATGGCCTAGGCTGTCCCCCGTGGGCTTGTATTGTCTGTACAGTTTAACTCGTGGGGGAAGGGAACCAAAATAAAACACGGGGAAAATAACTGCTTTGTTTAACCTGCTTAAATCGCTTACGTGACCAGCTTACAATAGCATGCCCTTACAGTGATTTTATAGGAAAACCTTTAAGCAATAAAGATAGAACCTTTAATGCAGCCGTTCAATTAATAGAAGACAGAGACCAAGGAGTTTTAGCTGTAACAGCCTATGAACAGGCAAGAGAGCAAGTGTGCCATTCTGTGATAGACAGTTGTTTCATTGCCGATAGCTGTTGAGGGAAGGAAATTTATGAGTCATACCATAGATTTGTTTCTGATACAGATGGGCTTTGCAAGTGTGTTTACTGGTGACAAAGATTATTTAGTAATTATCCCCAACATCAGAGAAAATAGCAACCAGTAAGGTCTTATAACAATTTTTTTCAATTGCTTAACTAAATTGTTTTAGTATTTGTTTTATAGAAAAGGGTGTTAAAACATTTCCTGTGGTTGGCACATCTCTGAAGCCCCTTTTATTTAATAAAAAAAGAACCATCAATTAACCCAGGGAAAGCGATAGGACTGTGCCTCCAGACTGTAAGGATCCTGTGCCATCATCCTTGGGCGAAGGTGGGCTACACAGAAATAGCATCCTCTGCTGTAATCATTGTATCTGAGGGGTGCACACAGAAATAGTATCCTGTGTTGTAATCATTGTATCTGAGGGGTGCACACAGAAATAGTATCCTGTGCTGTAATCATTGTATCCAAGGTGTAAGAGTGGAGATTGGCTCAGCAGAAATGGTACCAGCAATGAGGTTCCAGGACACAAACTCTGCTCCCAAGAAGACAATCTCAGCCCTTGGCTGCAGCCCAAGGGGCCGTGAGAGAGGTGGAGAGTCCAGACTCCTGAGGTACCTGCTCCTGACATGTATCCTGGTACCCTGTGCATCTGCAACCCCTGCAATAAATGCTACCAATTCATATGGGACAGTCACAATTCAATGACTATTTTTGCAGTACATCACTTTGTGGATGCTGAAGTTTACAACCAGACAAGGTTACAAACTTGCCACAGAAATGGTTGAGCCTATTGGGTGGGAGTTAATCTAGGATTGGGCCAATGGACGCCTTCCAGCCCAGACTGCCCAGTTGCCGGGCTTGCAAGGGTTTCAGGGTGAACAGAAAGACGAGAATCTTGACCTCATGTTCAGAAGGCTGATTTATTATTTTATGCTACATATTACATTATTACTATGCTAATAGGAATAGAGAGAAAAGTCTCAGAAGCTTGCTAAGCTAAGAATAGAAAAGGAATCAATAATAAAGAAGCTCTCTCTTGATTCTGTCCCAGGGAGAGTTCAATCTCTGATTGGCCCTTAATTGTACACATGCAACATGGGCCAATCACAGGTGTACCTGTTGCATTTCACAGCAGCAGTTAACCATTTTTTACATTCTTTTTCTGGGGCCTCAGCTTCCCAGAAGAGGGAAAAATCCTAAAGAAAGGATTTTTCACAAAAGATGTCGGTGACATTTCACCTTTTTAAATTCAAATAAATTAAAAAGAAAAATGCTGGTGTGGAATGAACAGGGAATTTCTTCACCTGTAAAACATACAATTCTATCAAATCACTGAACAATCTCACAATCTAAGCAAATGCAAAAACAATGCAAAGAAAATTCAAGACCAAGCAGCTGAGTTTCAGGAACAGTCCGTGGGCTGAAGATCTTCCTCTTGGACATATCTGAAAGTCCTTTTTGGTCCTGAAATAGGCTTGATGCAGAAAAGTCCATCAATAGTTATCAAAAACCATTGACAGTCATCAAACAATTTCTAGCAATTTGAAACAACTTCTGGAATGTCCTTTTCTGGCCCTTCAATGCTTCAGAGCTGCTGCCAGCTATGTCAATTCTTTTTTATTAAATTTTAATTTTTTTCCTTTTTTTTGTTTGTTTGTTTGTGATCAAAAAGAGCGGCAGAAGCAGAGCAGCCAGAGAAAGGCCCTGGGGGGCCCTGGCCCATGAACAGACCAGGAACCCCAAAGCTGGCCCACAAAAGGTGGGCCAGGACCGGTAGGGGAAACCAAAACCCCCAAAGCCATCAGAAGGCCGGGCGGTGGGCCCGGCCCAGGGATCTCCTGAGCCCAACAACCCAGGCCAAACCGACGAGGCAGGCTCTGCCTTGCCACAGGCCTGCACTCTGCTGCCAGTACAATGGCAGCACGGATGGTGAGATGCTTCCTTTCCCCAAAATCACTGAGGCATGCCAGCAGTGAGGGAATAGAAGCAGCCCCAAAAATCCTCATCTCGGATCTAGGAATGTTTGTTGCGCACAGCCAACAAGCCATGAACTCTTCCAGCTGTGCCCTCTGCCTCTGCAATGCAAGTGCCACAGGTGTGTCTCCCATCTGCCTCACGGCACCACCCTGAAATAAACAGGGCCAGAAGACTTCTTCTCCTTTTTAATGCCTTTATTAAAAGTGATCAGCTCAGGATTGGGCAGCTCGGTGGGGCTGCAGTCCCCCGTCGTCTCTCCCAGGGCAGCTCAGAGGAGGAGGATATGTTTAGCTTTGTCCACTAGGGGCAGAGCTGGGGATCAGGTCCTCGTGGGAGCCTTTAGGGCCTGGAGATCCCTTCGGATGTTCGTTTCTTCTGTTCCTTCCTGCCCACTCCCAGTTTCGGGATGGCTCCCGTACTCAGGGCGAGAGGGGCTCCGAAGGTGTTCAGCATCTCTGCAGGCTCAGCACTCGGCTCCTCACGTCCAGACATCACTCCAATCTCTCAACTCTTATTTGGCTTGTTGTTTTTGGGGTTTTCTCCGTGCATTTGGAGCCGTAGTCCCCCACAGCATGCTGGTCCTGGAGTCACTTTGCATAACCCCCCCCTCCAGGTCTCTTCTCACTGTTCGGGAAGGTCTCCACCCGCCGTTACTGTCTCGGAGAAGGGCCATTACCTCTCCCCAGCCAGGGCTTTTACTAAGACGAAAACAACTATTAACAACAACGACCCGTAATTACCATAACACAAGCAGCAGCCCAGCAATAGTCGAAGCTTTTTTCTCACAGAAAAAAATCAATGAATTTTTGTTCATAACACACCCCCTCTGGGCTGGGGACCAAAGGCAGAACTTTCGGGATGCACCTGCCCCCCGCTGCTAGGGCACAAGAAGGGTGGCAGAGATGGCAACCTCCAAGGGGCAGCAACTGACCAAACACCCCCCAACCTGCCGAGAACGCCGATTTTGAACGCAGGAAGACGGGCTGCACCCACAGCCAGCTGGCGAGCAACCCTCCTCCATGGAAGGGGGAGGGCGGCCGTCGCGGCCGCTGCTGCAAAGGCAACTGGCCTGGGACGGTCCGATCTCGAACCTGCCGCCGGTTACAGGGCAGCCTCTGATGCAGACATGGAGGACAAAGTCCCTGATGGTGGCAGAACTGCTGGGACGGCCGGTGGAGCAGGCAGGGGGGCCAAGAGGGCTGGCAGAGTGGCCAAGGCTGGAGGGAATGCCTCCCCTGTTGAGCCGGAAGCAACAGCCGCACCCTCATCGCCTAGCAACAGTGGCTCAGATGTGGGAAATGACGTTTTCCAGCTCTCAGGCGAGGAAGCTGCCGGAGGAACCACGGGAGATGCCATGCGAGAAACCGCCCGCACCCGTGGGGCAGGTTGAGGTGGCGGTCTCGGTGCTCGCGTGGCTGGCCAAGGCAGCAGGACAGCCAGGGGCGGCGGCACAGACTCGCTGTTGTCACCAAGGGCATCTCCTAGCAACACCGGCGGCGCAGGTGCAGGGAGCGGTGCTTCTGAGCTCTCAGGCGCAGGCATGGAAGCCAGTGAAGGCAGGGGCGGGACCGTCCAGGGAGGCGACCACGGGGCAGGTCTGGGAGGCGGGGGGAGCTCGGGGACTGGTACCACGCCCTTCTCTGAGCGGGGCGGGGTCCAAGAGGCCAGCCGTGGAGGGGCCTGCAGGGCTGGCAGGGGTGGTGCCCGTGGCGCCGGCTGGGGCAATGCCACCCACTCCCATCCCCCTGGAGAGGGAGAAGCGGGGGAGAAGGACAGCTCCATCTGAGCATGCTCCGAAGATGCAGTAAAAAAAACTTCTTCTCGCGCCAAAGATTCACCCCCCGCTGGGAAGCAGCAAATCGTCCCCCAAAGGGTCTTCTCCTCCTGGAGACGGGGAGAAAGGAGCTTGTCCCTTGCAGTTAGCAATCCAGGGAAAAACAGCTGCTCTCCGTTTCAAAACTGGAAGGAGCATCTAAATGCCGGGTAGATACCGGGACAACCACACCCATGGTCCCAAACAAATTGGAAAATGGAGCCCATGCACTTCCATACGAAAATATCCGGAGCATACAGCACATTAGTAAAGAACCCAAAGAGCTTCGCCCATCGAAAAAACTCATAGAAATCTGTCTCCAACAGGAGAATTCCGTCCTCTTCATCCCATTTTTGCCAGAGGGCAATAAGCTTCTCCTATGAAGGAGAAAAATGAACCTCATCCTTTATGGGGGGTGTCCCCCATATGTGCAGCCCCAAACTACGAAGGGCCGCATTTTCAGGAAGGGGAAAGCCAACAGTACCTTTTGAAAGAGTCCAGCATGCTCTGGCCAGCTCCATGGTGCTGCTGCTCTTTCCGAACATCTTCCTGGAGGCTTTTCAAAAGGTTCTCTTTGTGGTCAGCCTTGCTGTGAACTCTGTCCAAATCAGGATCTTCAGTTCTTCAGCTCCTGGCTAGAATCCACTTCTGTGGTCACTTGTGAAGCAGCCATCGATGCTACACATCCGGGGTTTACCCAGTGCAGCAATTTTCTCCTCTGGGGTCTCACGAAATTGGTGGTTTTTGTCCTCCTCAGTCGAGGGTCACCAGATATTGCCGGGCTTGCAAGGGTTTCAGGGTGAACAGAGAGACGAGAATCTTGACCTCTACCTCTTGTTCAGAAGGCTGATTTATTATTTTATGCTATATATTATATTATTACTATGCTAATAGGAATAGAGAGAAAAGTCTCAGAAGCTTGCTAAGCTAAGAATAGAAAAGGAATCAATAATAAAGAAGCTCTCTCTGATTCTGTCCCAGGGAGAGCTTGGTCTCTGATTGGCCCTTAATTGTGCACATCCAACATGAGCCAATCACAGGTGTACCTGTTGCATTTCACAGCAGCAGTTAACCATTTTTCACATTCTTTTTCTGGGGCCTCAGCTTCCCAGAAGAGGGAAAAAACCTAAAGAAAGGATTTTTATGAAAAGATGTCGGTGACACTGCCCCACAGAGGGAGAATTCCTTTGTTCCCCAAAAAGAGAAGAGTGGGGAAATTCAGAACAAAACCAGCAAGGTAAGAATAAAGGAAAAAATCCAAGGGTGTTGTATAACCAATGAAGGCAGCAAAACAGCGACTGGGATTTGCCAACCTCAGGTAGAAATCTTTTTGTAGATTTAATGCAAAAAATCACCTCTGAATTGGATTTATCAAGATTGGATTTGTGGAGGAACTCAAACGGCTGAAAGATGACCATGGAGGGGTGAAGGTCTAGCTCGGGAACACTTTTAAAAAGAGAAATACACCCAAATTTCTGAGAAAATAAAACTGCCTGAAGGGTGGACTTTAAGTCACCAGGTAATTGGAGCAGTTTGTATAACTTGAGAAGGAAAGAACTATACCAAAGAGGTGGGACATGCCCCCTGTGAATCTACCTTAATTGTAAATTCAGATAATAGAACTATGACCTGGTGGCCAAACAAAACCGATGGGTATTGGAGAACAACAAAGAGAAATGATTGCAAGAGGGACGATCAAATTAATCTGTGCTGGTATAATAGTTCTGTAGCTAGCCCTTACCATTCCATAGAAAATATAGATCCCTATTGGAATCAACCAGACAATATAAGTAGAACATGGAAGGCCCCTGATGGGCTATATTGGATTTGTGGACAGCGAGTGTACAGTCAGTTACCCCATAGATGGAAAGGGACCTGTAGGTTAAGAGTTATCCAACCCTCCTCCTGCACGCTGCCCTGCTCCAAGGGAAATGCACTAGAGAAAGCCCCACTTGATAAAGCCATGGGCAATAACAAGAAAAACCTAAACCTTTTGATTAGGGGCAGCTATAAATAAAAGTGAGTGAAAATGAATGGCACTCAGAAAGGATCATAAACTTTTATGATCTGGCTATTGTGGGCTCAAAACAGATCTGGGGAATATAGAACTCCAGACAATATGTTAAATCAGTTGATAAGACTGCAAAAGGTAATTGAGGTCACTTGGAACAAAACAGCTACCCAACAAAGCATGCCCATGCTAGTAACCGCCTATCTGAGCAGATGGGCCTTGGACTATCTAATGGCTGAAAAAGGATAAGTTTGTGAAAAATATAACACATTAAAAGGCTGTCTAAAAATAAATAACAATGGAAAAGTTTGATCAAAAGAAGCGAAATGCACCTGTTAAAAGTTGGAACCCCTTTGGGGAAATCTGGTGGTTTATACTAGCTGGACTCATTATTGGAATTGTTGCCTAGACCATTTTTTAATCTCCTGCATTATGTAAGTGAAAATACCACATATTGAATTTGATCAAAAAGAGAAATGAGGGAATGTGAAAACCTGGAGTTTTGGGGATGTAGAAGATACCAAGATTCAGTCTTTTAATAGAAAGCATGAATCAATAAATCAAAAGAGAAAATGGGAGAAATTGTGCTAAATGAATATGATTAGTGCTAATAATTGCAACTGTATTGATAGTTTAGAAAATATTTGTTAAAAGGTAATAGAGGAAAAGGATATGTAATTAGTGGCATGAAATAGATGTTCATGGAAAAATAGGATAGAGGATGGAGTATTGAGATAAGCAATATCCTAAAACAGAATAGGCCTTGTGAGGAACAAAACTGGGACAACTCCCAAAGCAAAATTGGTCTTGGGATGTTAGATAAAGTTAGAGGGTTTTGACAAAATGGTTAAAAAGAGCAGGCCTCAGGCAGAAGTTTTGTTAGCATTGCAAATACAGCAAAAAAGTTTTCTAAGCAGTAGAGCAGACGTGACAAATAACAATAGACCTCTGTAGAACTGGCTTATGGATTGCAACAAGGTTATTTAATGTGTATCTTTAGAAGGTTAGTATGAATAGATCTCTGTTCTTTTTCTCGGTTGAACAAGTCTTTGTTTTAACTACCATTACCTGTGATTATATGATTGGATAGAATTCTTGTCAATGTGTGTTGCTCTATGTATGACTGGCTGAAATCTAGGACGAGATGATTTTATGCTATGCTGTAAGGTAACACCTCCTTGGCATTTCCTGTGGATCAGCGAGCTGTTAACATCCTGTCTCCATTGTCCTAACAATGTACTGAGACTAATGTGCTGAATAAATGGCTCATGTCACTGGTCCAGATGCTTCGTCCTGTTCGTGATTGTATCTAGTTTGCCGGCAGCAGGATGGACAAAACTGGGGTGATTCCAGGTATCTATGAAATAATAAGGCTCATTTTTGGAATATAATGCTGGCTTCTATAACACAAGACTTGGGGCACATGTGCAACCTGTGGGATTGCTCAAAGGACAGAGAGGATGAGGAGAAGCCTTCATCAGAAACAAGCCCTGAAAAGCCAAAAGACCCTTCAGGAACAGGTGGAGTATGCGCTCTGTAGTACAGTGACATAGATTTCAGGAATCAAAAATAGGAGGGGATTTACAGGAAAAGATTGATGAATATGTGCTAGCATACAGTATATAAGTTGTGTTTGGATTCTTTTGCCTTTTGTACGTGAGGCACGTTGAGAAAAACCCTCCCTGTACTCCGATCAATCAGTTTTGCTTATGCTTTATCCAAACCACAGCCAAATTATTTTATATCTGCTTGGTAATATTTGATTGTATTGTTTTATATAAAATTGCTGCTCAATTAAAATTTGTGCTAAATTCTAATTTTGTGGTTTATTAAATTAGATGTATAGGGACCTCATTCCTAACAGTGTAGTAGCTTTTGTTTTATTCATAACAGTGTAGTCACTTTTGTTTTATTCTCTGTGAGAGGACACAAAGTTGGCAAAGCTTTGCTAAACTTTGCTCCTCCCTCCTGTCTCTGAAAAAGCCATGTCTTACAGTGCCCTGTGTAGTGGTTTTGGTGCTGATCAATCACTATGCACTCATTTCCTGCTGATCAATCACTACTGCACTCATTTCCTGCTGTGAGATAAGGTCTGCAGAAAGTGAAAGCAGGCTTAAAACTTTAAAAGGGTCTAAAGAGAATTTTATAAATAGTAACTAAAAGGAAAAAATTAGCAAGAATCAAAGTAAACCCTTTAGAAAAATTCTAAAACTTCTCGTCCTCCCACAACTTTTTCTTTTCCACTGACAAATAAAGAAACAAAACCAAAAATTTCTAGTTAGTTTACTACCTCTAAAAAGTCTTTCTTCAGTTCATTTAGGGAGAGAAGTCCCTCTTGTTAGTGTTATGGAGACTTCACAAGAGGAGAGACAGTTTCTCCTGGTTCTTAATTTGGTCACAAATAGCAGCTGCCTGGGGAAAATTTATCGTGAAGCTTCTCTCATTTTCTACATCCTTCCTACAACTTCTTTATGAGTCATATTGACTTCTGGGGTATTGCTTTAAATATGAGCTGGTTAAAGGCAAAAGTTCTTATTATTAATTTCCAAAATCATCCTCATCACTGGGAACAGAGATTTTCTCCTGGCAGTATGGCATTCTTCTTTCTTTGAAATTTGAGCACCTTCTCATAAAGTTTTTGCTTTAGACTTCCTGAGGGCAGATTTTGACCTATTTAGGATACTTACTCAGAAAGTCCCTTGGGAAGCAGCCCTTAAAGGAGTCCAAGAAATGTGGGTGTGCTTCAAAACAGAGATCTTGATATCACAAGAACAGACTGTCCCTGTGTGCCAAAAAAGAAACTCAGTGATACAAACATCCAGCCTGGATGGGGAATGAGGGTTTGAAGGAATTTAGGAATAAAAGGAGGAAGTAACATCTTTGGAAGGAGGGTCAGGTTTCTCAGGAAGTATTTAAGGGGGCTGCTACGGTATGTAGGGAAAAAATTAGGGAGGCCAAAGCTCAGTTTGAACTTAATTTGGTAACTTTTGTAAAGGATAATAAAAACAGTTTTTACAAATATATTAATGGTAAAAGGAAGGGTTAGACCAGCTTTTGTTCTCTTTTGGATGTGGAAAGGACCTTAGTAACTGCAGGTGAGGAGAAGGCAAAGGTGCTCAATGCCTTTTTTGCCTCAGCAAAGTGGAAAGAGGGCTTGTCCTCAGGATCAGTGTCCTCCTGGGTTGGCAGTCAGGGGATTACAGCTACTTCAGCAACTGCTGATTTAGTGTG
The DNA here is from genome assembly GCF_028551555.1 of Melozone crissalis. Taxonomy (NCBI): domain Eukaryota; kingdom Metazoa; phylum Chordata; class Aves; order Passeriformes; family Passerellidae; genus Melozone; species Melozone crissalis. The sequence continues at coordinate 7,027,636 of NW_026535850.1, read as the reverse complement.
GAGGCCTTTGTTGGATATCAATTTGAACCCTTCATCTCCCCAGAGTTTTATGTGTTATAGGGGAAAAGTGACTTTTCTCCATAGCTTATAAGGGGATTTCAGCTTTAAAATCAGAGCATCTCCTCGTCCCTCCCATCTGGGACTTAACTTCCTCCTCACTGACCATGATGTTTTCATGTTGTTCTTTTACATGTTTGTATCTTGTTCTTCTCTCTCACTCGAGTTAGGACTGAAGCACTGAAAGGGTTTGTGTGCTGCTTGGAGCCTGCAGATGTTTGCCCTGACCCCGTTCCAGACCCGGAGCTGCGGTTGGGGAGCGGCTCCGATCTGATCAGCCCGGCCGGAGCTCAGCAGCAGCAGCAGCAGCAGCAGCAGCAGCGCTCGGGGCTGGGCTGGCTGGGACAGGGGCGGCTTCTCCTTGCCCTGCCCGATGGCTGCGGCCGCTTCTCTGCGGTAAAATCCCGATGCTGGCCTGGGGCTGCTCCCGGGGCTCGGCTGGGCCGGGCTGGGGCTGTGACAAGCAGTGAGATGAGAGCAAGGCCGGCTCCATCTGGCCCGCAGCATCCCCTTCTCCCTGCCCGCGGCAGCGGGGCTGGGATGGGGAAGGGGCCCAGCCCGGGCCCGTGGCAGCGCCAGCCCGGCTGGGTACCTCACTGCCGGCCAGACAGAGAAAATCACGGGTTCCTTTGGTCTTATCATTGCCTTTAACAGAGGTGTGATAGTGTGATAGCTTCTTAGTGGTTCAACAGACGGTTAGTTAGAGAGAAACCATTTTTATCACCTCCCCAAATTCTTCTCATGTCAAACTGTTACTCACTGTAATGCTCTCTTGCCCTCAGACAGTTTCATTTGTGTGAATCATCTTGAAAATGTGGCTGAGAAAGTACCTGAAATACAGTGGAAAATCCACTGTTCCCTCTCCTGGTAAAATATAAAAGTTTAATAAAGGACTTTAATAGGAGACAAAGACAACTAAGCAGAGGTTACAGCCAGGTGTGTGTTGGCACTCAGCGTGGAGCACACCTGCTAGTTTGGAAGCACAAATTATATAGTATTTCTTTTGCATCAGCCTGGTGCATATGTAAAATTTTCCCCAACACCTGCTAGTTTGGAAACACACTTATACAGCATTTCTATTGCATCAGCCTGGTGCATATGTAAATTTTTTCCCAAACTAGTTTACATGCCCCAAGAACTGTTTTGCATGGCTCCTCCTTGGGTCCTGCTTTTTCAAGCACGTTGTGAAGGTGATGATAAAATTAACTAAAACCACTTGGTTGTGGTTTTAGTTAATTTTATCATCACCTTCAGTTCTTGGGCCTGGATCCACACTGCCTTCAGAAGATGAGTGCTGATAGTTGGCATCATCTATTCCTTGGATATTATCTCAACCAAGCAGGCATTTTAACACAAGCATATCTAGATCAGCTATTTCCAAGTTTTAGTTAGCAACAAAAATAGAAACTATGTACTTTCAGCAAAGTCACTTTAACACCACACATATAGAATCCATTTTAATATAGGCAAAAGGCCAACACCATAATATATATCTATAACACAGTGTTCATTTTTTACACTTTACCTGAAATCAATGTTTTCCAGTTGATTTTGATGTCAAAACCATTCAGTGTAACTGCTCTCCATACAAGGAAACCTTCAGACATGTTGACTCTTGCTGCCAGTAGAAGAGAATTTTCAGTAATTTCTGCAGTTTGCAGTAGTAGTCTTAGTGTTCATGTGCTTCAGTAGTGTTCATCCAGCCACACTTCATGTAAAAACAGAATTGCCAAAGAAACAAATATTTCAAGTTAGACCTAAAGTGTCTCTGTATTTAATGTTCTTTTGTGTGTCAGAGAAGCTTTGGGCTTAAAAGATGAAAATCTTCCTCTGTTAAAAACAAAGAGAAATTTTACATTTATGGGACCCTCATTTTACCTCAGATGTCTGTGACTCCTTATTTGTTTTGCCCCCTAAATGCGAATGCAATTTTCAGCACCAGCTGGGCTTTGCTGGAAATGGTATTGGGGACCCACAAGAAAAGTTCCTTATTTTAGTGGCTGAGACCATGGTGAGGTTTATAGCATTTCCTTCTCTCAGGTGGGATCTGATGACCCTGAGGTGGCTTTGTCTCCTCAGGGATTTCATGCCCTGAAGAAGCAAAGGCTGATGGAATGTGCTTGATCCTCTCCTGTCTAATGGGGAGGAAAAGCACCAAGCAGAGCTGGAATCACCTTCTCCATTCCTGATTTCTCCTGCTAACAGATCACTGGGCTCTCTTAGGGAACAGAAGTCACTTTTCCTTTTGGATGGATGGCCTGAAGGCACACAGGGGCTGCAGGTTAGGACTGCTTCAGAAATCCTTTTGGCTTGGAAGGATCCTTCTACCTAAGAGCTGAATTGAGAAACAGACAGATGTAGTGAAGCCAGGGAGATAACTCAGAACTGTTAGGAGGATCCCTGACGGATTTTCGGCTGTTTAGATGGTCTGGGAAGGCCTGAGGTGGCCTTGGGCCGCCCGCGCTCCAAAGGACGAGAAGGGACTTCAGATCTTTTCTCTGTCTCGGTGTTTATTAATTGCTTATCTAAAAGATTTTCTCTGGGCCTGACAGAGTTCTGCTCAGCAGTCAGCCATGGGCACACACTGAGAGCCCCTGGGGCGGTCACTTATCTTTATACTCGGAGTTACGTATACAATATTTATCATTTTTCTCCAATACCTTTCACCCTTATTAACCAGTACACTTTAGTAAGGTCCAATCCCAAAGTGCCAACATCACCACAGAAGATGGAGGCCAAGAAGAAGAAGAAGAAGGAGGAGAAGGGCACTCCCCAATTCCTCCATCTTACTTGTCTAGACCCCCCCTGTACAGAAGTCTTAAACCCTTTATCTCACACTCCAATTAACTTATCCCTTCACCATTCACCCCAGTGAAATCCTCCTATCCTCATACTGATGTCATCTCCCATGTGGGATCAAAGTCCAGCCACCAGACATTTCTGGCAACATTCCAGGACTCCCGAGCCCCCCAGGGGTGGTCTTGTTCACCCTGCACCCCAGTTCTGAGAGGCTGAGATCCCACAGATCCCAAAGAAACAGATCCCTAGAAAAGACTGCAGTTGTTTTTTATAACAAAGTTTCCAGCAGAAGTTTCTGGACTCCAGGTGAGGCATGGAATAGTTTAGCAGTGTCAGAAACAGCAAATCCACTCTTGGCTAAGAGTTCCCAGCTCTTCCGGTGTTACTGGCAGAAGTTACTGTAATTAATGTTCACGCAGCAGAAAACAAAGTGACCACAGGATGTGACATCATCTGCCTATAAAGTTAACTTGTTTTATGGTTCTAGTTTAATCTCCTGCTAACCAGGTGCAGCTGCCTTCCTGCCTGTGGCTGCCCTCTCATAGCTGGGTCTCAAGGGCTTTGTTACACTGCAGGGATTCAGATGTCCTAGAATCTCTAGCACTGCTGTAGAAAACTAAATATATGCCTTGTAAAAGTGTACCTTAAGTCAGCACTGAGAGCTGTACATCAAAGTGATTTTCTGTCTGACTGAAGCAAAACTTCTTTAGAAAACAGGAGACCTTACATTGATGAAAATTCTTTATTAGAAATTGCAGTTGTTTTCCACTCAAATTTCCATGCATAACACAGACACCTTTCCCCCTTTCAGTCCAAGATGAAATCTTGATGAACACCTTTGTTTCAAAGTCCCTGTCCCCCTGCAGAGAGGCCTGGAGCTTTCCTTTCCCTGTCCCCAGGGGACTGTGAGCTGCCCTCCCCAGCACCAGAGCCACACGTTCCCCTGCTCAGGTAAGAAGTGAAAGGGGCCCCTGGACAGAGCACAAGCTGCTGAGGCAGTGGGCTCAGGCTGTTGTGAGTTCCTGCCCCAACAGCCCATGGAAATGGAAGGGGTGAAAAATGCCCCGAGTGCTGTGCACCAGCAGTGACCCTCAACCAACCTTCCCAATGCTCTCCCTCGAGCTCCTCAGGCTCTGGGGAACACAGGACAGCAAAATGGGCTCAGTTTGGCCCTTGGAGGGGGAGAGGCAAGTAGCAGAATCCAGCGTGGTCTCTGACCTTTCCTTTAGCACAGGCCTGTGTGTCCTCAGCCCAAAGGCACAGAGGGGGCTCTTTAAATGGTGCCACAATGTCCCCTTGCCCACCGTGTCACGGTCCCACGAGGAGAGAGCCCGGGGGCATCGGGGCCAGGAGAGCTGTGCCAGAGAGCTGTGCCCGAGTGTGCCCGGCCCTGTGTGCCCGTGTGTGCTGTGCCCAGGTGTGAGGGCACACGTCCTGCTCTGCCATGGGCACTGTGTGTGTGTATGTGCTGTGCCCAGGTGTGAGGGCACACGTCCTGCTCTGCCATGGGCACTGTGTGTGCTGCTGTGCCCAGCTCTGTGCCCAGGGATGTGCTGCTGTGGGCACGGGCTGTGTGCCCTGCTGTGGGCACGGGGGCTGCGTTGCACTCTCAGGTGTGAGTGGGGCTGTGCACAGCTCTGTGCTTGTGAGTGTGCACAGGTTCTGCAGGTGTGAGCACGGCTCTGTGTGGGACAGGCGTGTGTTGCTGTGTGTGACTGCACACGCTGCTGTGCTCAGGCTCTACGTGCCAGCAGGTCTTTGCTTGGGGCCCGTGTGCATTGGTAGGGACTGTGCACAGGTGAGTGTCTGTGCAGCACAGGTGTGCTGCTGTGGCTGGCTGGGTGCACACAGGTGGGTGCTGCTGGCAGGTGCCGTGGGGCACAGGAGCTCTGTGCAGGTGAGCAGGTCCCTGTGTGTGTGAGCACTGGCTCTGCACATGTCCCTGTGTGCACTCATGGCTGGGCACGTCCAGGGACACAACTCTGGGTACACGGCTCTGTGCATCCAGCTGCTGTCCCACCGAGAGAAACAGACATATATATATATACATTTATTTATACATGTGTGTTTGTGTATGTGGCACTACCCAGCTCTGCTGGCTGGGGTGGCCCCTGGCTCTCCGTGTACACTCTGTTCTTGTAAGGAGAAGAATCAGAGGTATTGGGGCAGTTTCCTTAAGGACCAGCAAGTAGAGTGAAACAAGAATCAGAGGGCAAGACCAGGTTGGCCCCTGTGTTCACCACCAAGAAGATTCCATAGCCCTGCTGTGGGCAACAATCCCATAGGCATGGCAAGGTGGGGGCAAGAAAGGCACCCCAGACCTCTGTCATTGCTCAGCTGTCTTTTAATACAGCAGGAACCAGAAGGCAAGACTGAGTTGGCCTCTGTACTCCCCACTAAGATACACCTGCTATGAGTAGCAGCCCCATGGGCACGGTAAATGGGATAAAAAAACCAAGCCAGACCTCTGTGATCTCATTTTGTCCATTCCAAATATGTCTGTCTCAAGAAAACCTGAGATTTTTTCTTCTGTTCCCACTGTCCTTGCCCACATCAACAGATACCAGTATGATTAATTAAAATGTTTTTGAGAAGAGCAGATTATCAGAATCAAAAATTAGAGCTAACTGTTTGAGACAAATGACTCATGGGAAAAGAAAAGGGTGGTGTGTCATAGATGAATTATGTAGTGGTTGGCTCTCACAATTAGGGGATTATTACGTGTATGCTAGGAGAAGTTTTTTAGATGTAGAATGCTGTTACTGTAGTGTGTCCCCCCACAGTCCCCTTTCCCTCCCCCTTGTAGCAGCCTCAGTTCCCAGGGCATTTGGGGAGGGCTGGCTCATTACCAGGAGGGGCCACAGGACAACACCTGAGCTCCAATCAAGGTGTGAGGAAGTGATCTCCACCTGTGGAGGGCAGAGAAGGAGCTCACTGACAAAGCTTTGGCACGGGCTGAGGGTATAAAAGGAAGAGCATCCATTTTGTAAATGAGCCCGTGGCTGACAGTCCCAGAGACCTCCAGAGCGGTAATTTTTCCTTATTCAGTCTGTTGTTGTATTTTTTTGTTAAGGTTAAATAAACCTTGAAAAATTTAAAAGTGAGGGTCGTTTCTCACGTGTTCCAAGGACAGTCTCATCTTCAGGCCAGTTTGTGATGATTTCCAAGCCTCCAGGGCAATTTGGATTTCCCAACTAAGCTTGTTGCATAATGTAATAAATTATAAATATAGGTATTGGATTTTGCATTTACATAATAACTTTTCTTTAGCAAGCTATTACTGATCACAAAAACCTTGATATAGTACAATGTGTAATTACTGCATTTGATATAGTATAATGTGTCAGTTTATGTATGCACTGTATAGCTTTAATAAATACACATGTAATAGATACTCTCTTAGACTGTAGCATAATAAAGACTGTGAAATGTTGATTTACAAAATATTTTTTCATTTGTACCTAACCCAGAAAATGGTGTAAAATAATTAAGTGATTTCCCACATTCAGGGATATCCTTATCAGAAAGACAAAATAACAGAAACCAGAGCATGGAAAACAAAAGTATTTATTGACCCTCATTATCAGGGAGTTAAAACACAAAAATTTAGAACCACAAGGAAGCATGAAATGTAGTAGTTTAAGGTACAAGATGTCCTGAAGACAATTCAAAAGTTAAAAAACTTTTAACAGTATGTAAATTCAAGGTTATGTTTCAATTCTTCAGAAGGCTTAAAAAAGTACATGTAGATCTATAATGAAACACTACATAAAAAAAATAGTTTCACTTGACCACGTGCAAAGACATGCATGGCAGGTCGGGATTTTATCCATTAACAAACAATTATAAAAAGTGTAAATAGTGAGCCCTATTTCCCACACATAATGAGGGCAATGCACTCACTGCAGGCAGCATCGGTGGCAGGATGGATTGCAGAGACTTTTCCTTTGCAGCCCCAGCCCAGCGTTGGCACTGAGGATGAAGAGGCACTGAGGTGACCCTGAGAGGAAGTGCAAGGCACAGGGATGGTTTTCTAGAGGTGCATGAAGGGTTCCAGCGATGGCTCTTGTTCTGCCAAATGGGCTAAAACAGCCCCTTTTTATAGGGTACACAGCTCACTTTCCCCTGCCCTTACTATTTGAAAAACTTGTCCAATAATAAAAGTTAGGGGAAAGTGACCGATGGGGTTACAGAGATAAGAAAGGGTCGGATCGGCAGAAGACAGGAACTTATTTTGCTATTTCATCCTGACTCAAAATATCCTGTTGTTAAGCCTCGACCCTCCACGGGGCCTAGACAAGTCCACGGAGGCTGCTAAAAGGTCCGTAGAGCAGCCCCTATTACAGGGGAGCTTGGGCCTTGCTGCAGAGATACGGCCGCTCATTGGAGCAGTTGCCACTCCTGAATCTCTCATCAGCCAGGTACACACACTCAGAAGTGTCAAAGACAGGAACCCTGCAGGGAGGAGCAGAGGCAGCGCTGGCTGCCAGGGGAAGCCCTTGTGCCCCTTTGCCCCCAGGCCCTGCCCGGCTCCCCGGCACTCACCGGGAGCTGTAGCTGCTGCCGTCCCCCCAGTGCAGGCGCTCGCCCCGTCTGCGCAGCCCGAGCCAGTAACCGAAATTCCCACAGAGGCGGGAGAGCAGATCCTGCCCAGGAGAGAGGAGTGGGAGCTGCCCCGGCCCCTCGGGGGGACACGTGCCCGGGGCTGCCCCCGCACACCAGGGCTCCTTCCCTGCAAGGCCCCAGCCCAGGGCTGCAGCCCCGGCCCTACGAGCACCGAGCCCGGCCCAGGAGCGCCCCTAGGCTGCCCTCAGCCACCCCACAGCGCCCGCAGCCCCTCACTCACCATGGCCTCCTCATCCTTGGCAATGGCCAGGGAGGCCCCGACTCGGAGCACCGTTCCTGACCCTGATCCCACGTGCTGTAGTCCCTTGAGAAGTAGTAGCAGACCCCCTTGTGCCCAACCCAGCTATGGGGACAGCCCAGAACACACTGTGGAGTCGCAGGTGTGACTGGAACCTGTGGTGCTGCAGGGGGACGAGGAGAAGCTCTCAGGATTCCTCTGTGCAGGGAGCAGGGAGCCCACTCTGCCCCGAGGGGCTGGGCCCAGGCTGCTGCCCCTCCCTTACCTGCCAGCACAGCCAAGGCTGCCCCCAAAGCCAGCACCAGCACCAGGAGCAGCAGAATCAGCACTACTGTGCCCACGGGATGGCACCTGAACCATTCACCTGGAGCAGGAAAGAGCTGCTGGCTGCCAGAAGCAGAGCCAGCCCTGCAATCTGCTCAGCCCACAGCCAGGGAGCAGAGCAGGGAGCCCTGAGGCAGTGTGGCCCTCCCTCAGCTGGCAGCCAGAGAGCCCAGAGCCTGGCCACAGGCAGGGACACAGCTGTGGGCACAGACAGGCACACAGCTGTGGGGACAGGCTGCAGCAGGAGAACTGCACAGCCTTGGGGGCAGCTGGGGCTCTTGCTTCCAGCCACTGATGGGGCCCAGCAGAGCACGAGGCCTCTTCCAGACATCGGGAAACAGCCACACACCTGCCAGCCCTGGCCTTGGGAGGGGACACGGGCCCCTGCCTAGAGGCCACAGGGGTGGCCCTGCACTCACCCAGGAATCTTCTGAGGTTCCTTTTGCGTTCATTGTTGGTTGCTGGTGTGCCCTGGGGAGCCAGGGGCTCCCTCACACTCCCATCCCTGGTGCAGAATCCACACTCCACATCTGCACTCACTGCACGCTCACAAGTGGCATCCTCCTCCTTATGCCAAGAGGCTTCTTGGGCCCTAGGCAAGTGTGGAACCGCGGCTGCTGGTCCCTCCTGGGGATGCTGGGGCCCATTCGCAACTCCACAAATGGAGCAGAATTCACTCTTCTCCTGCTCACAGCCGGCATCTCTCTGCCCAAAACAATCAGCACGTTGCTTCGGACACATCAGGAGTGCTGCTGGCAGAGTCTTTGCGAGCTCGGCCTCGGGAACAGCTTTCCAGCCGCGCTGATGGCACCCTGAAAGGGACACGGTGAGAGGTCGCTGCTGGTGCCGGCCATGCGGGGGCTCAGGAGGGCGGTGGCAGCTGTGGCTGCGCTGTTGGCGCTGCCCAGAGGTGCGGCAGCAGGTGCGGAGACAAGCGCAGCCTCCAGGAGCTCTGCGGTGGCCGCAGCCCCGGCCCCTGTGGCTCTGCAGCCGCTGCAGCCCAGCTCCGTGCCGGGCCGGGCGCTGAGAGCGCCTGCGAGCTGCCGGCTGCTGCTGGCCCGGGGCAGCTGCGGCTCGGAGTCCGCCTGCCGAGGGGCGAGAAGCAGCAGCCCCGGGCTGCTCACCATTGTGCCCCGCATGATTCCCTGCCCCGGCGCCTCGGAGCCGGGCCACACCGAGCGCCTGCACGGCCGCTGCGGCTCCCTGCCTGGGCACACGGAGCGGCTCCCGGCACAGAGGGCAGCGCCGAGAAGCCTCGGTCCCGGAGCAGGCAGGATGCGCCGCTTTGTGCCCGCACTCGGCGCCTGCAGCGCTTGGGGCTCTGAGGCACGTTCAAGTTCATGCCGTGCCAGCCCCGAGCTGGGCACGGACACCTCCCGCCCGAGCAGCGGCCCCGAGCCCGGTGCCGCACGGCCGGGAACGGTCCCGGGCACGGAGCAGCCGCCTCCGTCCTAGCGAGAGCAGCCGCGATGAGCCATCGCTGCCGCGGCAGGGGCTCCATGCCGGCCATCCGGGCAAGGAGGAGAGCGCGGGCAGCCGCTCCCTCGTCGATCCCAGCGCAGGGGGACACGGGGGAAGCCGGCACCAGGAACTCGCCAGAATCCCCCGGCCCTCACCGCGGCCCCCTCCGCCCGCAGCGAGCCCCGAGCTGGGGCAGCACCGACCGCGGTCCCACCTGGGCTGGAGCCGCCTCCGAGCTCCGCCGCCGCCTCGCCGGGCTCCGGGTGCCGCCACCGCTCCCATCCCGGCCAGACACAGCGGATACGGCCGGTGCCGCCGCAGATTTGGACCGATTTGATCAATCAAATGAGGGGGGGGATCGCGGCCAATCGTGGCGCGGCCGTTTTGCTCCCCGACCCCGCCCCGGCCCCTCTCCCCAGCGCTCCCCGCTGCATTTTCCAGGATCGGTTCCTTCACCTTTCTGGCGACTCCCGTCGCTAATGACCCGGATATGGGGACCTGAACACTTTGGCTCGGCTGAGCGCATTGGAAAATCCGGGGACTGCCCCGCATCATCCTGAGCCCACGCTAGGTCCCCGCTCGGCTTTTCCCTCGCTGCCGCCGCCGCTTTCCCCGCTCCCGAGGCTCGGCTTTGCCCGGCGCCTCCGCTTGGCCCCGGGCGAACTCACTGCCCCCCGTGGCTCCCCAGCCCTGCGGCGGGGCGAACCCCCGGCATTTGCCGAAGGGCTCTGACTGCCCTGGGTACTGAAGCCTCATAGATCGTGTTCTAGAATGCCTTAAAAATGTGTTGAAATGGTTTTTTAAAGTTAATCTTGAATTTTTCGTGAATTCTGATTTCTCTGACAATTGTTACTGGAGATATTCAAAGCGGTGAATGCAGTGCCTCGTTATTATTATCATGTCCAGCACAACACAATCGAATTTCTTTAACAGAAATACTGATAACACTTACCATATGCTATTACACTAACTACAATCTCGAGAAGTTCATGGTTTGTTGCACAATTTTCAAATTCTACATTGTTGTTTCTTTCGGTACAATTCCACTTTAAAAAGTCTTACTAAAAATATGATTCCTTAAAATTTGTGGCTACCATGAGTTTTCCTCGATCTTAAACTACATAGGGTCAAAGTATTTGTCACACTTTTCTAGTCCCTACAGTAAATCCATCAGGCCACTATTTCAGCCATGCTTGGTTCACATTTTCAGCACTTTTTGATATTAATAGCATCAGACTAAGTTACACATTGTAGTACCCAGAACTTTTAAGGATATTGATTGTTACTTCAGGTCTGTTTTATTTGAATTTGATTTTAGTGTTGGTAAGATTAGGCAAAGCTATGTCTGAGTAATGTTAAACTATGTTTTAACTCTATTGAGTTAATTTTGTTAAGAGTCATTTATGTTGAGGTGGATTGCCATCAGGTTTGAGTGTTGCTGAGTTTGGATGAGATCAAGTTTCAGTCTCCTTCATTTTAAGCCATTTCATGTTCTATTCCAGTTTTATTAAGATGAGCTTTTATTCGGTATTATAGATGTAACCTAAATTCTCTTAAGTGTACCTCTAATGCCACTGCGGTGACATTGAATTACATTGCAATTAATTTTAGGCCCTAAGTTAATTTTGTTTAAATATTTTTGTTCACATTGCAAGATGTGGTTCTTTTCTTCTAGAGAAAAGACAGATCGCACTGAAACAGCTGTGATGAAACACTGATAAACACCTGCCTTTGGAAAGAAGAAGATACAGTTTGTTGGGCCCTTGAACCTCTCACAGGTTGCACAGGTGTCAGTGCTGCACTTCCTGACAGGATCATTGATTGTGATCTCTTCTGGTTTATCTTCCACAGATAACACAGGAGAGTGGGTGGTTGTTCCACATTATGTCTGTTATCCATTGTAAGCTGTTCAGTGTTTCATTGTATGGATACAGGAATGCTGGAAGAATATTGTCTCCAATTCCTGAGACAGTCACTGCTGATAGATTGGTTCCATCATGTGAATTCACTCATTTTTATAACAGGAATTATTCATAAGACACCATTACCTTATTTATAGCTAGCATTTCATTAACTTTGACATATCTTTGTGTGACTATCCACAAGACATGGTGTCACTTTGGGATCTCTCTGTTTTGTTCTGCAGCTGCAGCTGCATCTCTTTGAACAGGCTGTCTGCAGCCGTTCCCTGCACTGCCTGCTCAGCCTTCAGTCCCTTCTCTTGTTCCAGCAGGGTTGCTGTGCCTTGACCCAGGGCTGTCTCATGATTTTCCTGTGTTTTCAGAGTTCCAGGATGAGATCTCTGGGCTCGGTCAAACGCCTCATCTGAACTGAGGTCCTGTGGTCTTTCCTGACCCTTTTGTGACACATCCTCATGGGACAGGGCTGTGACCTGCTGAGGGCAAGGCTGCTCCTGCTCTGTGGGAATCACACACAGCCCCAGTTATTCTCACAGGAGCACTCCAGCAGTTTGCTGTGTTGGGGCATCTCATAGCTGCTATTCTTGAGAGATTTGTTTTAAAGGTATGTGAGGGAGACCCTCCCAATGAGGGTCTGGGCTCTAGACAGGCCCTGGCTCTACCTGGTCAGAAAACTGGCAAGAAACCCAGATATTTTCTGCCTCAAAACTATATTCAAGTCCCTTGGCCTTGGCAATTTGACCCTATACCTATAGGGCAGCTGGATCAAAATCAATTAAATTTAAACCTAAGATGCTGCGAATTGAGGTACAGCTCCCTAAAAGCAGAGATGACGTCACTATCCCCGTAGATTAATTAAATTGGAATACATTAAATAGAACAAGAGTAAACGAGCCGAGTAAGTCAGGACTGACCCAACTCTTGGGTCAGGGGATAAGAGCCGGTTGCAGGGATTTAATTGCGTTCCGTCACACCGGTGCTCAGGAATGCCGGGAATGCCGGGAACCATCTCCCGTCGGGGACAGGGGGTGACCGGGCCGTCCCGGGGCCCTGCTCGGTGCTGGGGGCAGCGCGGGCGGCAGGCCCGGGAGCGGGGCCGGGGGATCACGACCGGGACCGCGCTGGGGCTCGGGGCCGCGCCGGGCACCGGGGCAGCGGCGGCCACTCACGGCTGCAGCGGTTTCCGCGCGTATCGCGATATCACCCTCAGCGCCGCCGCCCCGCCGCCGCCATCGCGCCGCTCCTGCCCGGGGGCGGAGCGCTTTGGGCCCCGGCGCGATGGAGGCGCTGCGGCGGCCGGCGCTGCCCGAGGACGCGGTGCGCTACCGCCTGTTCGCGGCGGCGGCGGGCCCGGGCGGCGAGGCGCTGCTGCGGCGCTGCGTTGAGCTGGCCCTGGTGCGCTTGGCCCCGCTCCTGGCCGCCTGCGTGTGGCAGCGGCAGCCGTTCCGCCTGCGCTACGTGCCGGGCCGCGGTGAGCCGGGAGGGGGCCGGGAGGCGCGGCAGGAGGAGCGCCCGGAGCGGAGGGACTGGGAGGGGCACCCGGCGGCAGGGAACCGGGAGCCAGTGAGGGGGAACCGGCGGCCGGGAACCGGGAGAGTGTGAGGGAAAAGCGGGGGGGTAGAAGGGGAACCCGGCGCCCGGAATCGAGTAGCCTGTGAGGGGGAACCCGGGAGCGTGTTAAGGGAATCAGGCGGCCAGGAACCGGGAGTGTGAGGGGAAACCGGAGGGGTGTGAGGGGAACCCGGCGGCCGGAATCGAGGAGCGTCTGAGAGGGAACCGGTGGGGAGATCGTTTGAAGGGGATCCGGCGGCCGGGAACCGGGAGCTTGTGAGGAGGAGGCGGGAGAGTGTGAAGGACACCTGGCGGCCGAGAACCTGGATCTTTTGAGGAAAATCTGGCGGCAGGGAACCGGCAGCGTGTGAGGGGGAGTTGAGCCCTGTGAGGACGACCCGGTGGCCGGGAACTGAGGGCGTGTGAGGGGAAACCGGGATAGTTTGACGGCAATCTGGCGGCCGGGAACCGGGAGAGTTTGAGGGGCACCCGGCGGTTGAGAACCGGGATCTTTTGAGGAGACTCCGGCAGCCGGGAACAGGCAGTGTGTGAGGACAACTGGGCCGTGTGAGGGGGTCTCGGGGGCCAGAAACCAGAAGCGTGTGAGGGGGACCCGGCGGCTTCCCCGACTCTCGGTGTCACAGCACGGGTTAGCCCGGTGAGGCATCTGGTGCCACCTCCCTGGTGCAGCGGGGCCATCCCCGAGCACAGGACACAAGATTGTGTCAGCAGGGTCTGGGATATCCGCAGTGAGGGAGACTCCGCAGCCCGTGTGGACAATCTGTTGCTGGGCACGGCGTTGCTGAGCCGCCTCTCCTGTCTGTGCCCCGTGCAGGCGAGATCCCGGCGCACTTGGGCGGCACCGCGGTGTTCGGGAATAAGGTGGAGGATGAGTGGTTCATTGTGTAGCTGCTGCGGGAGATGAGCAGGGAGTTCGCGGGGCTGGCAGCCAGGTAAGGCGGGTGCTGCTGAGCTGCTTTAGTGGGAGGGCTGCCAAGGGGCAGTGCCTGTGCTCTGAAGGTCCTGTCTTAGCATTGCCCATCCTTGGAGGTGTTTCCCCATCCCAGACACGTTGGAAGTGTCCAAGGGCAGGTTGGATGGGGCTTGGAGCAGCCTGGGCTAGTGGAAGGTGTGCCTGGCTGTGGCAAGGGTGTTGGAAGGAGGTGTTGATCTTTAAGGTCCCTTCTAACCTAAGCCTTTCTATGAGTTTATGAATATTAAAAAAACCCCAGCAGACATGGATTCAGAAGTGTCCCTGAGGGTAGGGAATGCTCAGGGCTGGAGTGTTGCTGTTTCTGTAAGGACACAGGCTTTGTCTGGTCCAGGTGAAATAATGAGCAGACACCTTCACACGAATATGGATGGCTGCTAATGGAATGAATTAAAATGGACATAATTTATTTGGTCATTAGCAAAAAATTGTTTAATTATTTTCCCCTACTCCAAGATTCTTACAAGGGCTGGAACAGAAGACCAAAATAGATTGCAAGTGAGTACCTGGACTGTCAGGCTCATACTTTCCTTTTGTTTGAGGGAACAGACAGAGTGAGGGAGTTGAGAAGGTTGCATTCAGGGCTTTTCTTAGCATCAGGAACCAGCAGAGGTCGCATGTGATACCTGAAATGCTGCTTTTTAGTTCCTGTGATGTTCTGAAGCAGTTAGGATATCCTGGTTCTCCTAAAGCACTTCGCTAGTTGAAAAGAAACGTGGTTTTTTTGTTGTTAAGGAAACAAGATGTATTTGATAAACGTGTTACAGTTCAAATGGGGATTTTCCAGAATATTAAGGATTTTTCCTAATGTATTTAGAATGACAAAAGTTTATATTTGCTTGGGGATTTCAGTTTGGAACAAACATTGTATAGCCTGAAAAGCAATTTATCAGAAAAATCTTTCTATGATGTATTTTGAATGCAGTCTCAGGCACTGCCTGTAATATGGGTGCCTCCAAAGCCACTCTGGTGACCTGGAGGGAGTTTGCTGGCTGTCCCCAGCCCAGTCGCGCTGCAGGGAGTGTTTGTTTCTGCTCTGGCTGTTGCAGGTGACTTTCACTCGGTGTTTATATGCACAGCTGGTGCAGCAGCAGTTTGTTCCAGACAGACGCAGTGGATACACCCTGCCCGCCCCAGCTCATCCTCAGTACGGAGCCTGCGAGCTGGGCATGAAGCTGGTAATGATTGCTGGGGCATTTTGGCCTTGGTTCATGCATGCCCAGGGAATGGGTCCTTGTCTGGAGGTTGCCTGCTTGTCCAGAGAAATGTGAGCAAAGTCTGTCACACCTTGAGAACCTCTTGTTTTGCATCTTTTATCTGCAGGCTCATGGCTTTGAAATGTTGTGCTCCAAGAGCAGTAAAGTGGCTCCTGATGCCAAGAGAAACGTGTTAAGCGGTCCTCTGTGGGAGAGATTCCTCAGGAGCTTGAAGGAGAAGGATTATTTCAAGGTCTGTGAGTATTTCAGAGTTTTTAACATTGCAGGGAAAATACATTTTAACCCTTGAACTTGTGTGAGGAGCTTGAATCCATATCTCTGTGTGAAATGAACTAATGTGTTTAAAGGGGACATGTGCAGCTTGTTTCCCTTTGAAAGTAATTTATTTTGGAAATTAAAAAGGAAAAAGCAAGATGTGGGGATTGATTAATTCATCTAAAGCAAGGGGAGAAATACACTTGAGTGAAGAAAACCCCCATATGTGATTGTGTGAGGTGTGACTGATTTCACTGGTTTACATTTCATTTCCACCCCTCTAGAATTCAATATTCTTCAAGATCCATACATAACACCATCGACCTATCTGGGCCCATGCAAGTGTAATTTTTATGTGTGTGTGGTTTTTGTGACTTCTGGGGGTTTTGGTGAGGTTGTCTGGTTTATTTTTTTGTTTCTTTTTTTAAGATGCCTTTCACTACTTTTTTGATGTTAATAAATGGGACATAAATTGACTACTTGTTTCAAGGTTATCAAATTGGACAACACTATTGAGATTCTTAGCTCCATATCCTTTAATAAACTTCAAATACAGGAATGCCCTTTGCAGTATTGAGTTCCAAGTGTAGATGGCCAAGAGGTTTTACTTGTTTTTGTTCTCTCAGCATTCCTGTGTGACCAACAGTCACCCTTAGAAAGCCTGACTGTGAGGAGGAAGGGGAGGGAGAATTGTTCGGGTTCATGCCTGTGACTTGCATTTAACAGGGAGAAATGGAAGGATCAGCCAAGTACCTGGAACTGTTGCACATGGCAGAAGATCACTTCCAGCAATCTGTTGCAGTGCCAGAAAGGTGAGAGCTACTTGAAATTCATGAGTGTCATATATCCTACAAATCCTGTAAGTGACCTTTGAAATGCTTGTTACAAACACCTGAACCCTTTTCTCCACTGCACATTGAACATGGGAGCTGTGGCCAGGACATACAAGTACTAATTCCTCTGGAATGCTCCACTGGGAGAAGTTCTGGCTTGAGTAACTCTTTTATCTTGGTTATGTGAAATGCTGAGCTCTTCCAAGTGGATTCCAAGTGGTGACTGCAAATCAATTTTTGCTTGGTTGACTGTAGAAAGTGTAGAAAAGTTTCATTGAAAAGCAGTCCCAGTGAATAATGAATACAGGGTAATCTATCTCCTTTGCTCAAGGAGCTGGCTGTGGATTTCTCTGGATAATCAAATCCAAAAAGTAAATCACTGCAAAAATATCTGAGGCTTTGCCAGCCCATAATATCTTGACTGTTATTTTTTTGAGTTTCCAGTCTGTGGTGTTTAGGATCAGGTAATCTTAATATTTACCAAGGCAAATGAAATGTAAAGGAAAAGAGCCATGACCAATGGGCTTTGGAGCCATCAGCTGGGAATTGCAGGGACTGACTGTGTCCTGTTTTGGCCAATGCTCTGTGTAGTGCTCTGGTACTTCCCCCAGATTAATTTCCCTTTTTGATGTGTTTGCACAGAAGGAAAATGGAAGAATTCAAGTGAAAACCTGAATGCAGAGCATGTGATCCCATTGAATCCATTTCAGTAAATTCAATGTTTTTCTTCTAGCTGTGATGAAGTGAGCCCAGGTGATGAAATCCTGACACTACTACAGACAACCCCCATTGATGTGAAGGAATTGGAGAGAGAAGCAGCTTGTCTTCCTGCAGAGGATGGTGAGCTGGATGGGGGAATTATTCCTATTACAGATGATTATTTGTGGGGGTAGAGGGGCAATGCTGACAGCTGTGAAGGGAGAGCCAATCCAGCCTTCCTCAAGACTAAACACTGGGTTGGCTCTCCCAGTTTAGAGTAAGCCTTTCTTCCTCCACTTAGTGGCCCAAGGCTTCTCAGTGACTAGAATGGTCTCTCTGAGTTTGAGCTCTGCAAAGCAGAGTTTTTAAGTAGTGACAAGAAATCTGCACTCAGTTCTTCTCATCCTCTCTCTGGCTTTGCTGTGTGTGACCCAGGACCAGCACAAGAGCTGAGCTGCAGAGCTGAGCTGCAGGATGGTTGCAGTCCTGTCAGTCAGCTGGTTGGGGCCTGTGAGCCAGCAGGCTTGTGCAGAGTAACAGATGTGTGCTGTGTTCTTTCAGATGACAGCTGGCTGGATATTACACCAGGTGCTCTGGATCAGATGCTGAGGGAGACAAGAAATGAGTCCCTTCCTTCCCCAAATGAGGAGGAGCAAAAGTATGACTTGGAAACAGTTGCTGAGAGCATGAAGGCTTTTGTGTCCAAAGTCTCCACGCAGGAAGGAGCAGAAATGCCATGGTAGTAGCCCCTGGAGTGTGGCTCTGGTGTGGAATGTTGCACTGTGCTGCAGCCCTGTGCTTGGTTGTGTGATGCAGAGAATCAGAGTTTGAAGGTGCTGTGCTGAGCAGGGCCTGAAGCAAAGCCAGAGCAGTGAAGCTGTACTTGCTTTAAATCAGCTTGGTGCCACTCTGGCACTGGTGCAGGTTCAAGTGCTGCAAGCTGAGCTGGTCTCTGTTCCTCAGTTGGATTTTGTGGTCTTCACAATTTTTCTCCTTTATTCAAAGAATTCTTCCACTGGTTGTTTGATGTCTAATGCACACAGGCTTCAAACTTCTGAGGACTTTTAAATTCAAATGTCCCAACTTTGGTCCTGGCTTGAGAGAAATCAGTATGGCTTGTGCCTGTGTCAGGCTTATGCAAGCATAGAAGCTTCATTTCTTTAAAAATATTTTTAGATTTCAGGTCATCTGATGAATCCCATGTTACCTTTGATGTGGATTCTTTTACAAAAGCCCTGGACAGAATTTTAGGTGAGATTGCTTCTTTCTTTGAAACAAATGCCAGCACTGATTTCTTTGCTGTTGTACTGACACAACATCATGTGCAGGGGCAGACTCAGAGGAGCTGGATTGTGATGATGTGGATGAAGAGGAGGAGTTTGCTTTCTCAGCTGAGGATGATGAGGGAGCTGGATGCTGGGAATGGAAGGCAGGAGCAGAAGGTGTCTCCTGAGGAGCTCGTGGGCAGTCTCAAGGCGTACATGAAGGAGATGGACTGTGAGCTGGCACAGAGCAACGTTGGGAAAAGTTTCAGCAGCCACAAGAGAGGGGTGAGTGTGCCTTGAGCTCTGATTTGCAGCAGTAATTTCCAAGCAGGAAATGTGCTGCAAGTGGCCATTCTGAGTAATGGGATTGGAACCTTCCCACGTGCAAGCAAAGTGTGCTGGACCTGCACCATCATACATTTTTTATAAACTAAAGCTTAACTAAGCTTGGAATTTGCCCATCTTTTCCAAGGCTTAGTTCCATTTCCCTGTTTTTAGTAGTAGGGCAAGAAGCTGCAGCTTCACTTGTAAGGTCCTGTAGTAGTTTTCTCCCATAGGAAGCTGAGCCAGGACTCAGCAACACTTTGTGTCCTTCTCTTGGAATTTAATCTGGGTAATGGACAGTGGTGATTTTCAGCTGGCATGAGCATTTGGTGTCTGAATTCCTGTTTGTCAGGACTCAGGAGTGTACTGGACTTTTTTGGCTGCACAATTGCTGTTTCTTTTCTCCTGTGGTTTGCCCCTTTTTTTTCCCCCTTAAATGTGCTCATGCAATTTGATAAAGCTTTCTTTTTGTACTGTCTGCAGGCAAGTTCTGTTGGAGCAGCCCCATGTGAGAGTGCTGGCCCTGATTGTGGAGCTGAGGCTGCTGAGCTGGCAGCCCTGGCTGTGGACATGAACCTGGTGGCAAAGCTGCTCGAGTCCCGCAGTGCCCAGGCTGGCCTGGCAGGACCCAGCTGGAACATTTACAGAGCCTGGGGGTGAATTTACCTGAGAGCACAGAGCTCACTGGCAGCTGAGCAAGGCAGGGAGAGCCTTGGCACAAGACATGGCTGCTGGGGAGATGGAGCACACACACACGAGCAGGATGTGGGAGAAGAGGCCAAAGGTTTGAATTTGGAGCATTCTGTTAATTTTTGTGTCACTTCAGCAGAGTGAATTTACCTGCAGAAGCTTCTGTTTGCACACTGTCTTGGGTGGAAATGAGATTTTCCTAATGTTAGCACATTTTCAGAAATCTGGGAAATGATGTTGAATGCATGACTCAAATGAGGTTTTGTTTTATTACAACACCTCTCTTCCATTTTTTCATTCAGTGATCCAATTTGCCACATTTCTAAAATGTCCTTTTATCCATTGCTGAGTGGGGTCAATATCTGGGGAGCAGTTCTTGTTCTGAAAATGCTGCTGCCTTCAGGGGCAGGTGGGGAAATAGCACATTGCAGGAAGAGTAATTGGACCAAATGTGTAAATATTGGCCAGCAGTATTTTTTAAATTTATTTCAATCAAAACAGAAATACATCTTGACTACTGAATTTTTTGAAGGTATGCATAACTTCCTCAGTGCAGTATCAGTTCTTGGAGTGAAAGTATTTTTGTAATTGTTCATTTCTGAATGAATTCCATTATTGCTGAATGTTGATATACAGCTACTGCTGGCATGATGTGAGCCCAGGCTGAGCAGTTTGGGGTTTTTTCAGTGAAAATGTGGCTGGACGGCACACAGCATGTTGCTTTCATGTGGAATGAACAATCTATTTTAAATATGAGAACTTAGGTTTCAACAAGTTAAATTTGATATAAAATACATAAAAATTCTTGATACACAGACAGCAACAGTGCAGTCCTGCTGGGTCCAAATCAGCTTCTTAATTTCTCTTTATTTCATTTTCATTCAGCAATTAATGAGTTGTCCTTCACTGATGTTGTGTAATTTCCTTTGTCAGCAGTTCAGGGAGAGCACTGGCAGGTTGGACAGGGATTAGAGATGGACAGCAAGAGCTGGGAAGTGTGAAGAAGGTTCTGCTACATTTCAAGCAATTTGGACTGCTGAGAGGTGAGAGACTCAGACAAATCTGTGGTGGAAAAATGGGGTTAACAGAGGGTTTTTAATTGAGACAAGGCTAATGAGCATTTAGTGGTGGAAAACAGAGGTACTTGAACCTTGGGAAGGGTTGGTGTTTGACCAGGAATGGTAATTTACTCTGAAAATACATAAAATTCTCCACTGATGAGTAGCTAGATCAAGTTTAGATACTTTAAAACATAATTGAGTTGAAGAACATGATCACATTGAACTGCTGTGTGGCCAGTGCTATAGAAAAGGTCCAAATAGATGGAAGGACTCCCTTAGTGCATGAGCAGAACTCCTAAGCTGAGGTTCAGAACAAAGCTGCTCTTTTGCAAACACTCCAGCTGCTGTTGCTGCTTGAATAATCTGACTTTTCCATCAGTGGGGCTGGGATTTCTCTGGGGCTCTGCTCATCCCAACTCTTTCCATTTGTTCAGCAGCTTCCCAGGGGAGCCCTGCAAGGCTCTGGGAGTGCTCCCAGGAGAGTTTGCCATGGAAGAAGAAGCATTTCCATGCTGCCTCTTCCTCTGCTTTGAGGTAACACACGAGGCATCTCCACTTTTAATTCTGAGAGTGTTTTTAGTGAAGGAAGCCTGATGGAATTAATTAGGGCAGACAAGTGGTGTGTGGTTCCCTTTCAATGGATTTCTGTCCAAGTGTATTCTGGAGTTGTTTAACTGGTTAATTTTCCCTTATAGTCTGTGTTTCAACTGGGGGAATCCCCATTCACCTGCAATGTTGAGGGGATCAATGGAAAGAAACCCTGCCTTGGCCATTATTTCAGGGCTATCAATGGATGGGGAATCCCCATTCTCTTGCTGAAATAGATCAGGGAACGCCCTTTATGATGGGATTTTATAGGTCTAAAATGAGAACAAACCTTCAATTTTCATCATCTTTCAGTTTAAATTGACAAGGAATCTCTGTTGTGCCTTTTTTTTAGGGTTGAAATTGGTAGAAACTCCCACTGATTCCATTGAGGCATTTAAATTGAGGGGCCACAAAAGCTGGAAAAAATGAGGCATAAAAGGGCAGCAAAAAAAACAAGGTGGAAAAAATTGGTAGAAAAGGGGTGGAAAAGAAGGTATCAAAAAGAGGTGGCAAAAAAATGGAAGAAGAACAAAATGGAGGGGAAAAAAGGGGCAAAAATTGGGAAAAGAGGGCAGCAATAAAAATGGGGGGGAAGGGCAGAAAAACCAGGAAAAAAGGCACCAAAATGGGGGGCGAAATGGCAGCAGAAAAGGGGGGAAGAGTTAAAAATGTAGATGGCATAATGGTGAAAAGGTGGCATTTAGGAAGCAGGAAAGCTCTAGAAAGGTGAGGAGAAAAGGGTGCAAAACATGAGAGGAAAAAGGATGGGAAATAGGAGGGGAAAAGAGCAGGAGTCCCAGAGACACCCCAGAGCTCAGGCCCCCCTCCCCAATCCCACAGACACCCTCAGGTACCCCCAAGAGAGCCCCTGCAAACCCCACAGACACCTGGGCCTGGATTCCTGCAGGAACACTCGGGAACAACTGGGCTCCTTGCAGTGGGATGGAAACAACGGCCAGGGCTGGGAATGTGTGCCCACTGTGCTGCCAGGCTGGGAATCAGCTGGGTGGGGCCGTGCCATGGCAAAGGCTCCTGAACAAGTGCCAGGTTTGTGGGCTGCAGCTGGAGCTGAGAAGCAAAGGGATTAGTCCAGGCAGGAGAACATCCCATCGTTGGGTACTGCTGCAAAGTGGGCATGTTTGGAACAGAGCCTCTCCTTCAGCAGGCCAACGCTGCCAGATGGAAATTGCCAAGGGCACGAGGCTGGGAAGTGAAGAGCAGAGCTGCTGTGAAGGTAAAGCTCAGTTCATTCAGAGAGATCACACAGGTCACCTGAGCACTGTTACAGGTAGGAAGCAGAAAATGAGAGATTTCCAGGAAAGCCTTTGTAGTTTGGTGGGGAAAAGGAGTCGTGATGCCCAATGGCTGCAGGGATGGTGATCCAAATGAGTTCTGAGCAGATTTCCTTTTTTTTTTTCAATTGGAGAGGGTTATTAACCTTAGCTGCTGTTGCAAGGCCAAACAGTTTTGGAATCTCTTCTAGTTTCATCTAGCTGTCCTCCATGCTGCATACTCACAGCAGCCATATTGAATTGTCATATAATGTGTGAATTTGCTTGTGTCCCTATCCCAAATGTCATCCTTCCTGGGTTTTCAGCTTCTTTTTAACATGCTAGTAAATCTTCTGCATCCCTCTGCAGTATTTCCATGGGTAAACCCACTGAAGAGCACAAGCTAAAGGATGCTACCTCCAACTGAGCACAGGGAGCAGTGGGAAAGGATGTTCTATCAGCATTTTCTGTCCCTGTGCTGATACTGTTCTCCCTGGGAGGGAGCTGGGAAATCCCTATTTCTGCTGCTGTGCTCTTCCTGATGTGTGTCACAGCTGATGCCAACCCCATTTTTCCAGTGTAATGATGATTCTGGATGTCTGAGTGTACCTGCTGGCCTTGGAAATGCCACTGATGGTTATTAAGGAGAAGGCAAGTCCCACCGTTTCCGTGTGGGAACAGAAACGTGTGGCCGTCCCTCAGTGCAGCTCTTTTGGTGACAGCGGTCAGTGGCCATTCCTGGTGCAGTTTTGTTATCATTTTTTCTTATACCATTCTATTTTATTCCCTTCAGACTTCCCACCCTTTGCCATTCCTCACTTCTTACCCAGCACTGCCCCAATGGTCCCTGGGTGCAGCTCTTTTAGAGAACAGGGCCCGTCCCAACAGGCGGCTGCTGCAGCCAGGGCAGGGGCAGGGCAAGGGACATCACAGCGCTGGTGGTGCTTGGAGACTGTTGGCTTTTGCAGTTCAGGCAGATCAAATCAATCCCAATTGTAAGAGATTTCCACCATCTGCTACTTCTCCCCTCTTTTCCTGGATGGATTTGACAGCTCTTCCTTTCCTCCCACAGAGCTGGAAAGCAAAATGCCCACCTGTCCCATTTATTTGGCACCACTTTCTCCCTCCTCCTCTCTCTGCCAGCTCCAGCAAAGCCATTTCCCCCACTGGCACCAGCTGCCTCCTGTCCCTCGCTCCCATTTTGCCCACTCTGAACTCCTGGAGCCGCCTGCCCGCGGAGCCGCAGCCGCCGTGGGGCCGGGTAATGGTGCAGGGAATGCTGGCAGGGATTCTTGGGCTGGGCTGGGCCAGGCCAGGTGCCTGGGGCCAGAAAAGCGCTCTGAGGCTCTGCTCCTGCCCCTGGGCAGGCAACAGAACACAGCAGGAAAGGCTCGGGGCTCTCAAGAAAGGCAGCCAGAGATCTCTCACCCATCATGGGCATTGGAAGCCTGGAGTGGGGCCATTAATTTCCATTGAATGTATTATGAAAGAAATCACAACAAGAGAGTGAGTAGGCTGCCAAATCCTAAAAATGCACCTTCTCCACACTGTTCTCTCCTTCCTGGGCTTCACTTTATCCACAATTCCCTCCCTCTCTCCTCCCCACACAGTGACACAGAGGGATGGGGGTTACAGCCACATCATGTCACTGCATCCCCCTCAGGGAGACAAATCTGTCCTGCTCTGTTGTCATCACGGGGGTTCCATACTGTTGTCTCCTTATCGCAGATGTTTCACACTTTCTTGGTGTTTTCTCCTGGGTAGCTCCTCAGAGCACTGACTCTTCATTCTTCACAAAGTGGCCAACTGACTCCAGTTCCCTTCCCAACCTGCCAGCCCACTCTTTCATAGCACTCTTCTTCTCATTGGTTACAGCTGTGGCCTGTTAAAATCAGGCCTATTCCTAATATTTGCTAATTGCCCCATCTGCAACTCCTTAGGGGTAAGATTACTTTCTGGACCATCTTTATTTTCTTATATTCTATCCCCCTACACTGCTCCAGCCTGGGATTCCTCCCACAGGAGGACAGTCAGATCCTTTGTGACAGTGTCCTGGTTCAGGGCAAATTTGGGCTCCTCTAGGAAAGCAGATTCATTTGGCTCCTCCCTGCAACCAATCTGGGAGAAAATACCTCCTTGGAGAAAAGTGGAATAAAACTATTTATTAAACAATAAAACCCCTTGCTGCTCCAAAAGAGGTGACAAACTGAGAAAGTCCTCCTCCAGGTTGCAGTTCAGCTCACTGAGTCTCCCATCAGTCCCTCTGGTGCTGGAAATGTTGTGCCCCAGGCCCAGCCCGGCAGGCCCCAGGTGTGAGCTGCTGGTGCTCTTCTGGGTGTTCAGTCCAGAGCAGGTTCAAACAGGTCCGAAAAAAGGGGAAAAGGAAAAAAAACAGAGTCCAGGGAACTTCTTTGCCTCAGCTAGCTCAACTAACTAAAAGCCAAGGAGAGCTCGATCCTGTTGTCTGTCCATCTGCAAACACAGTCTAGGAGCAGGAATGTGGAGGAGTGAGAGCAGTGTCTGAAAACAATGCACACTTCTTCTCTCCCCTCTTCACTCTCTGGAAGACGTCTTAAAGAGGCAAAACTTATTATTCAGCATAAAGAGAAGAAGACGATTTGGGCTAAAAGCATCATATAGTCAACTTGGACAGACAGACAGACCATTGCCCACAGTCAGGTGCCTGATGCCAATAGTGGGATTCCTCCTCAGCATGTGTCAGCGGTTCTTCCTCCTCTTCCAAAGACAGTTCACAAGTGCCACATTCAGACCAGTTGGTGATGATTTCCAAGAGGCCAGGAAGATTTGGATTTCCCATTGGAGCTTATTGTGTCATGAGGGCAATGCCCTCACTGCAGGCAGCGTCGGTGGCAGGATGGATTGCAGAGACTTTTCCTTTGCAGCCCCAGCCCAGCGCTGGCACTGGGGATGAAGAGGCACTGAGGTGACCCTGAGAGGAAGTGCAAGGCACAGGGCGCAGCTGAGGAAGGACAGCGCTGTGCTGGCCTCAGAGGTGAAGCTGGCACTGCCCAGTGTGCAGAAGACACTTTCTGCAGCCCCTGTTACAGGGGAGCTTGGGTCTTGCTGCAGAGATACGGCCGCTCATTGGAGCAGTTCTCACTCCTCAATCTCTTGTCAGCCAGGTACACGCACTGGGAACTGCCGAGGACAGGAACCCTGCAGGGAGGAGCAGAGGCAGCGCTGGCTGCCAGGGGAAGCCCTTGTGCCCCTGTGCCCCCAGGCCCTGCCCGGCTCCCCGGCACTCACCGGGAGCTGTAGCTGCTGCCGTCCCCCCAGTGCAGGCGCTCGCCCCGTCTGCGCAGCCCGAGCCAGTAACCGAAATTCCCACAGAGGCGGGAGAGCAGATCCTGCCCAGGAGAGAGGAGTGGGAGCTGCCCCGGCCCCTCGGGGGGACACGTGCCCGGGGCTCCCCCCGCACGCCGGGGCTCCTTCCCTGCAAGGCCCCGGCCCAGGGCTGCAGCCCCGGCCCTGCGAGCACCGAGCCCGGCCCAGGAGCGCCCCCAGGCTGCCCTCAGCCACCCCACAGTGCCCGCAGCCCCTCACTCACCATGGCCTCCTCATCCTTGGCAATGGCCAGGGAGGCATTGAGCTCGGAGCACCGTTCCTGACCCTGCTCCCTCGTGCTGTAATCCCGTGAGAAGTAGTAGCAGACCCCATTGTAGCCCACCCAACCATGGGGACAGCCCAGAAGAGACGGCGGAGTCGCAGGTGTGACTGGAAGCTGTGGTGCTGCAGGGGGAAGAGGAGAAGGTGTGAGGATTCCCCTGTGCAGGGAGCAGGGAGCCCGCTCTGCCCCGAGAGGCTGGGCCCAGGCTGCTGCCCCTCCGTTACCTGCCAGGACAGCCAAGGCTGCCCCCAAAGCCAGCACCAGCACCAGGAGCAGCAGAATCAGCACCACCGTGCCCACGGGATGGCACCTGAACCATTCACCTGGAGCAGGAAAGAGCTGCTGGCTGCCAGAAGCAGAGCCGGCCCTGCAATTTGCTCAGCCTATGGCCAGGGAGCAGAGCAGGGAGTCCTGAGGCAGTGTGGCCCTCCCTCAGCTGGCAGCCAGAGAGCCAAGAGCCTGGCCACAGGCAGGGACACAGCTGTGGGGACAGGCAGGCACACAGCTGTGGGCACAGACAGGCACACAGCTGTGGGGACAGGCAGGGACACAGCTGTGGGGACAGGCTGCAGCAGGAGAACTGCACAGCCTTGGGGGCAGCTGGGGCTCTTGCTTCCAGCCACGGATGGGGCCCAGCAGAACACGAGGCCTCTTCCAGACATGGGGAAACAGCCACACACCTGCCAGCCCTGGCCTTGGGAGGGGACACTGTCCCCAGCCTTTAGGCCACAGGGGTGGCCCTGCACTCACCCAGGAATCTTCTGAGGTTCCTTTTGTGTTCATTGTTGGTTGCTGGTGTGCCCTGGGGAGCCAGGGGCTCCCTCACACTCCCATCCCTGGTGCAGAATCCACACTCCACATCTGCACTCACTGCACGCTCACAAGTGGCATCCTCCTCCTTATGCCAAGAGGCTTCTTGGGCCCTAGGCAAGTGTGGAACCGCGGCTGCTGGTCCCTCCTGGGGATGCTGGGGCCCATTCGCAACTCCACAAATGGAGCAGAATTCACTCTTCTCCAGCTCACAGGCAGCATCTCTCTGCCCAGAACAAACAGCACCTTGCCTGGGAGACATCAGGAGTGCTGCTGGCAGATCCTTTGGGAGCTCGGCCTCGGTAACAGCTTTCCAGCCGCGCTGATGGCACCCTGAAAGGGACACGGTGAGAGGTCGCTGCTGGTGCCGGCTGTGCGGGGGTTCAGGAGGGCGGTGGGAGCTGTGGCTGCGCTGTCGGCGCTGCCCAGAGGTGCGGCAGCAGGTGCGGAGACAAGCGCAGCCCCGAGCTGGGGCAGCACCACCGCGGGTCGCAGCTGGGCTGGAGCCGCCTCCGAGCTCCGCCGCCGCCTGGCCGGGCTCCGGGTGTCGCCACCGCTGCTGAAGGAAACGAGCGCTCCGCCCGCCGCCCCTCCCATCCCGGCCAGACCCCGCGGGCACTCGGGCTGGTGCCGCTGTGCGCTCACACTCCGCGGGCACTCGGGCTGGTGCCGCTGTGCGCTCTCACACCGCGGGCACTCGGGTTGGTGCCGCTGTGCGCTCACACTCCGCGGGCTCTCGGGCTGGTGCAAAAGCCTTGCTAAGAAAAAGGGCCCCACTCTGTTGAAGCTGGTCGAGAACCGTAGCCCCTTGGAAGCCCCTTCTGGGGCTCTCAGGAGTGAATTACGGCAGGGATTTTTGGAGTGAGCCTGGCCCGGTGCCGGTACCAGCAATTCCCACGAGTTCCTTGTGGCGGCTTCCCCCACGTCCCCCCGGCCCTCACCGCGGTCGTCTCCGCGGACCCCCCCACCGCGAGCCCCGAGCTGGGGCAGCACCGACCGCGAGTCCCACCTGGTCTGGAGCCGCCTCCGGGCTCCGCCGCCGCCGCCTCGCCGGGCTCCGGGCGCCGCCACCGCTGCGGAATGAAACGGAGCGCTCCGCCCGCCGCCCCTCCCATCCCGGCCAGACTCCGCGGGCACTCGGGCTGGTGCCGCTGTGCGCTCACACTCCGCGGGCACTCGGGCTGCTGCCGCTCTGCGCTCACACTCCGCGGGCACTCGGGCTGGTGCCGCTCTGCGCTCACACTCCGCGGGCACTCGGGCTGCTGCCGCCGCAGCTCGGGGCTCTCGCTGTGGGAGGGTTTTGGCTCCTCAGCGTGCGGCAGCGATGCCGAGCAGTAGGGGAGCAGCGAGCGGGGCGGCAAAGCGAGTAGCGCGCCGCGGGGACACCGACGTTCCTGTCTCGAAAAAGTGTGCTAAGAAAAAGGGCTCCACTCTGTTGGAGCTGGGGAAGAAGCGCAGCCCCGGGGAAGCCACTTCTGGGGTTCTCAACAGTGAATTCTCGCAGGGATTCTTGGGCTTGGCTGGGCCAGGCCAGGTGCCCGGGGCCAGGAAAAGCGCTCGGAGCCTCTGCTCCTGCCCCTGGGCAAGCAACAGAACACAGCAGGAAAGGCTCAGGGCTCTCAAGAAAGGCAGCCAGAGATCTCTCACCCATTTAAGTGTAACAAGCCTGGAATGGGGACACTAATTTTACTTGAATTTATTATCAAATAAATTGGAGGAAGGGAATGAGAAGTACACCAAATCCTAAAACTGCACCTTCTCCCTGTTAAGAATATGAAGCTTGACCAGGCCAATATTAAAGCAGCAATCAATTTATTATTTAATATGGTGAAGTATGAGCAATACAGCGCCAGGTACAGTGGGGGAAGTTTTCCCTCCAACTGCACAGCGATAATTGATGGTTACAGGTATTTATAGGGGTACTCATCAGCTTTTTCAGCAGTTTCTATTTCCAATTTTTTTACTCATCAGCAATTTTTATTCCAAATTATTACATCACGATTCTATACACTATTGTGATCTTAGTTTCTCAGGATGTATCTCAAAGGAGTATCCCCAGATGGTGACGGTCCAGTTTCCGAAAGAAGAAAGACAAATCCTATCTGGTGGGGTCCAGCTCCCCAGATGTGTGTCCACCTTTTAATTGCAGAGACTCCAAATCTCATAACAGTGATGTCCAGCTTCCCTTTGGTTGAAACCATAAACCCTTGAGGTGATGTTCATCTTCCTTTCTCAAGCTGTTTTTCTCTGCTTCAATAAGGCATGAGATAAGCATATTTCCTTTATATATATTCCAAAGCTACAGTTTCAAGGATCCAAGTAATATTCTAAAATTGTACTTCAAAAGGTTATTATTGCAGAGCTTTTTATGGATGAAATGCAAGCAAAAGGGAACATCCTTAACACCTTAATTCCAATGCTGCTAAATCAACTCGGGTTAATTGCAAACAAAAGATAGGCTCAAAGGCCTTTTTCCATGCTTTATTTTCCTCAGTTATTATTAGAATTCACAACTATCCCATTGTCGATGTCCACACATTTCGCATTCGCAAGTACACACTTTGCCTGTTTGTACCTGACACGAAACACAGCTTTGCATCTCACACCCCTGATCCAGGACAGGCCCACTGAGTCTGGGGGGATTTTGCGAGGGTTTTGAGGAGTTTGGGGTGACTTTTTTGGGCTTCTGGGGGATTTTATTGTCAGTTTCAAAGGAATTATTGGAGGTTTTGGGATGCAATTACTGGGCGAGAATTACGTGATTTTCGGGCTTTTGTATTTTGGGGGATTTTATTGGGGTTGTGAGGGGTTTCTTGAGAAAGGATTTATTGAAATTATTTGGAGTATTTTTTAATCTTGGTGAGTTCCACTGGGATTTTCAGAGATTCTCTGGGGTTTTTGAGGGTTTTCTTGTAATTATTGGGGATTTTCATGGAATTTTGGGGGGCTTTTGGGGCATTCCCTTGGTGTGGGGAAGAGCTGAGAGGCACCAAAATCTCCTTAAAGCCCCCAAAAGTCCAAATAAAACCCACTAAATCCCAATTAAATCTCTCAGAATCTCATTAGAACACCCTAGAATTCCAATAAAAGCCCACAAAATCCTTTGAAATCCCAATAATCCCAAAAATCCTGATTAAACTCCTCAAATCCCCCAAAAATGTCCCCAAAACCATAAAAAGTCCCACAAAATCTCCCCCAAGATCCAAAGAAATCCTGGCAACACCCAAAAAACCCCACAAAACCCCTCAAATCCCACCAAAAATCCCGAAAAACCCCAAAACCCCAATGAACCCCACTAAATGGCTCCACAATGCCAATGAAATACCCCAAAATCTCCTAAAAATCGCAATAAAACCCCCAGAATCATTGAGAATCCCAAAAGATCCCAACAAAATCGCAGTAAAATCCCCAAAATTCAAAAAAAGCTACAAAAATTTCAATAAACCCTCAAACACCCCCAGAAAAACTCCCCCTTAAAATGCCAATAAAATCCCCCAAAATCCAAACCCCCCAAAATCCACAAAACCAGCCACTCCCAGTCACTCCCAGTATGATTTCAGTCGCTCTCAATGCGGTCCCAGTGTAACCCAGTATGGACTCAGCTGCTCTCACTGTGATCCCAGTTGCTCCCAGCATAATTCCAGATGTTCCCAGTTCCTCCCATTATGATCCCAGTTGCCCCAATAACAGTCCCAGTCTCTCCCAGCAGGGTCCCAGTCGTGCCCAGTTGCCTCCAGGGTAGATTCAGTTTCCCCCAGCATTGTCCCAATTGCTCCCAGTGTGATCCCAGCTGTTCCCAGTGTGGTTCCAGTCCCCCCAGTATGGTTAGAGACACTCCCAGTAGGTTTTAGATACCTCAGAATGATCCCAGTCTTTCCCAGTTACTCCCAGTTTCCTCTAGCACAATCCTAGTTTCCATCTGTTGCTCAAAGGGTGGCCCCAGTTGCTCCCAGTATGATCCCTGTTGTCCCAATTGTACTCTCAGTCCTCTCAGCATGGTTCCCAAACCTTCCAGCCGATCCCAGTTGCTCCCAGTGTGTCACATTTTCCTCCCAACATGGGCCCAGTAGCTCCCAGTAAGCCCCAGTCAGGTTCCATTCACACCCAGTGTAATCCCAGTATGATCCCAGTAACCTGCAGTCTAATCTCAGTTGCTCCCAGTCACTCCCAGTCTGATGCCAGTGCCCCCAGTGTGATCCCAGTTGCTCCCAGCATGGGCCCAGCTGTTCCCAGTGTGCTTCCATCACTCCCGTGTGGTTACTGACACTCCCAGTATGGTCCCAGTTGAACCCAGTTGTCCCTGCTCTAGTCCCAGTTACTCCCCAGATGATCCCAGTCCCTCCCAGCATGGTCCCAGTTGTTGTTATTATATTTCTGGAGTCCCAGCTCTCAGGCTGCCACAGCTCTCGGCTGTCCTATCTTCTATTGCTGTTGTTATATTTCTAGAGTCCGATACCTTCAGGCTGCTCTTCCCACACACAGCTCTTCACAGCAGTGTTGCTCCTGCTTCTTGGTCAGGGCTCCTCCAAGACTCTCCCTGCACAGCCAACCCACTCCCTTTTATCCCAGTTATCTTCATCAGCCACAGCAGCCACCCAATTAAGGACATCACAGCTGCGGCCCATTTACAATTAGGATTGGGGCACGGCCACTTATACAATACATATATTTTACTAGGACTCCTACTATACCCACTCACTCCCAGTTGCCCCCAGTGTGGGCCCTGTTCTTCCCAGCATGGTCCCAGTTGTTCCCAGTGTGGTTCCAGTCCCCCCAGGATGGTGACAGACACTCCCAGTATATCCCAGTTGCCCCCAGCATGTCTGTAGTCATTTCCAGGCACTGCCAGTGGCCCCAGTAAGGTGTAAGTTCTCCCAGTATGATCCCCCAGTCATGCCCAGAATATCCCAGTTGCCTCCAGCATGCATCCAGTCCTTCCCAGTTCCTCCAGTTTACTTGCAGCATCATCCCAGTTTCCCTCAGTTGCTCCCAGTAGCCCAAAGTGTGATCCCAGTTGCTGCTCCCTTTCAACCTCTGTATCATCCCAGTAAGCTCCAGTTTGATCCCATTCACATGCCCGCTCTCCCAGTGTGGTCCCAGTATAATCCCAGTTGCTTCCAGTCTCTCCCAGTATGGTCCCAGCTGCATCCAGCATGGTTCCAGTTGCTTCCTAGATCACCCCAGCCAGTCCCAGTATGATGCCATTTGCTCCATGCATGCTCCCAGTTGCTCCCAGTCAGGCCCAGTATGGGGGATGATGTGCAGGGTGTGTTCCCAGTCATTCTCAGACACTCCCAGTATTAGTCCAGTCCCTGCCAGTATGATCCAAAGATGAGCCCAGTGTGCTCCCAGTCCCTGCCAGTATGAACCATTTGTGCTCCACATGGTTCCAGTTGCTCTCTTTCACCCTCACTTTCCTTCCCGTCACTCCCAGTATCTCCCAGTGTACCCCAGTTCCCTCCAGCATCTTTCCACTTCCTTCCAGTATGATCCCATTTGCTTACAAGCACTCCCAGTCAGCCTCAGTGTAGTGGCACTCACTGCCAGTATGATCCCAGTCACCTCCAGCATGATCCCAGTTGAAGTTCAGCAGTTTCCAATCACCCCCAGCATGCAGCCAGTCACTCCCAGTTCCTCCCAGTTGCTCCTATCATGTCCCCACTTGCTCACAGCTACTCCCAGTCATCCTCAGTATAATCCCAGTCACTCCAAGTGTATCCCATTTGCCGCTAACATGGTTTCAATTGCTCCCCGCAGGCTCCTGCTCACTCCCAGTATGATCCCAGTATGATCCCAGTGTCCATCAGTGCGATCACATGCTGGCCTGGCATGGCAGTATGATCCAAGTACGATGTCAGTACCAACACAGTACAATCCCAGCCACTCCCAGTATGTTCCCAGTATAATATCAACACAAACCCAGTACAATCCCAGTATGATCCTAGTAGGATGTCAGTACAAAGCCGGTACAGTCCCAGTCACTCCCAGTAGGATCCCAGTCCAGCCCAGTCCCTGGCAGTGCTGCCTCTGCTGGGATCCCCCAGCCCTGTGTGCGTTCCCCCCCGGCGGATGTGCCGAGAGGAGCCCCAAGGGCTGGCAGTGGCCAGGCAGGGTCCCCAGCAAGGCCCAGTTTGGATGTGCAGCCCCCAGTTTGCCCAGTTTGCCTCTCCTTTGGCCCGGGCCGGCTTCCGCCCGCAGCGGCTGGGAGCAGCCGAGAGCCCCGCGCTGCCCATCCCGACCTGTCCCGGCTCCATCCCCGTTCCTGCCGCGGGCTGCGAGGGCTGCGGGAACGGGGCACCAAGGGTGTGGCTGCTGCTGGGGGAGGAGGAGGAGGAGGGAGGGAAGGGCAGGGATGGAGGGGGAGAAGGAGGCGGGGTTAGGGGGGAGGAGGGATGGAAGAGGAAAGGGAGGAAGAGGAGGGACAAAGGAGCATCAAGGAAAGAAGAAAACCACGCGGTCATTCCTTCCCTGAATTCGCAGCCCCCAACCGTGGGATCATCGCCCCCCCCTCACCATCGCGCAAGTGAGTGGGGGGGGGGGGGGGAGCTCAGCCCAGATATCCCGGGGGGTCCCTGGGTTGGGTTTTTTTGGGGGGATGTTTGGAGAATGAAGCAGTCCAAGGCTGAGCGGAAAAGGCCCCTCGGGGGGACATCGGGGGGACATCGGGGGGTGCCGGTGGCGGCTGCCGGCAGAGGCAGCCTGGAGGAGCAGAGCCCTGTGTGCCCCAGGAGCCCAAAGTGGGGAGCCCAGAGAGGGGGGAGCGCCACCATTGGCGGGAGCCTCAAGAGCCTGGAGAGGGGCAGGGGGGACTCCTTGGAGCCGCTGCAGCCCAGAGCAGAGAATGAGGGGAGAAGGGAGCCCGGGAGCCCAAACAGCCCCGGCATCCCGAAATGGGAGAGCAAAGAGGGGGGAGCTTTTGGCATTGCTGGGACTGCCAGCAGCCTGGGCAGGGCGGGCACCGAGTAGACGGGGGACCCCCAGTCCAAGCGTGACCCCAGGAGTTGGGACATGGGGGAACCTCCCCGGGCACCTGCGGGATGGGGGGCGATGCTCTTGGGTTCCAGAGTTCAGGCAGCGCCGGAGCCGCGCGATTCCGGCCGTCCTGTGCTCCCGCCGCTTCCTGCTGCCGCTCCGCCTCTTCCTCCCTCCCTCCTCATCCTCCCCCGGTTCCGGAGTCCTCGAAGCCGGCGGAAGGAGCGGGGATGGAGCCGGGATAGGTCGGAATGGAGCGAGGGCTGGGGGGGATGGCAGCAGTGGGAGTGACTGGGCTGTACTGGGATCATCCTGGGAGCAGCTCGCGGGTGACTGAGTTCTACTGGGACCGTACTGGGATCACACTGGGAGTGAGGAGGAGCAGCGCGATGGCTCCAGCGCTGGGGCTGGGGGCAATCCTGGGGCCCCGGGGGGGCGGCGGGAGCTGAAGGGGACCTCGGCACCGGGACTCTCTGATCTCCCATCCCGGAGCACCGGAGGTTCCTGAACCCCCATTCCTGGGCACCGGGATCACCCGCATCCCCATTCCCGGGCATGGGATCCACCCTGCACCCCCTGATCCGGCACCAACAACCCCCGCACCCCCACTCCCGGGCATGGGATCCACCCTGCACCCCCTCATCTGACACCAACAACCCCCGCACCCCCACTCCTGGGCAGGGGATCCACCCCGCACCCCCTTCCCGGCCATCTCGCCTCTCCCAGCCCCTAGAGCCCCCTTTTCCTTCCCGCAGAGACCCCCTGGACCCCAGTTCCTGCCTTTCCCAGCCCCCAGCCCCTCCTTTCCTTCACACCGAGGACACCTGGGACCCTTATTCCCGGCCATCCCGGGTTTTCCCACCTTTTGCTGGGAATGGGAACACCTGGGCTCCTTGGAGCTCCCTTTCCTGCATGCACGAACCCCCTTAGCCCAGCCCGTGCCCCCTCTACCCACCGCAGCCTCCCCTTTTCTTAGTCCTGGAACCCCCGAACCCCGTTCCCTGCTCTCCCAGCTCTCCCTTTGGTTCCTCCTTTGGTTCCCCCGTGCCCCCCCGCCCCCAAATCTCGGTGTCTCCCCAGTTCTCTTGTCCCAGCGTTCCCTGCCCGTGGGGCTGTCGGAGCCCGGCCCGGGGTTCCCCCGGTTGGTGTCCATGGGGTCCCTGGCTGGGATCCCCTTCCAGCGGGATCTCGGCGCAGCCAGAGCCGGCACCACGAGCGGCACCGGCACGGGGCCACCGGGGAGCTGCCGCTGCTGCAGCTGCATCCTGCCATTCCCAGTTGCTCCCAGTTCCTCCCAGTGGCTGCGCAGTCGGCTCCCAGCATGCGCCTGGCAGCTCCCAGCACCCCCCAGATAGGGACCAATCACACCCCCTGCAATCCCAGTCCGATTGTAGCTACTCCCAGTATGATCCCAGTCACTCCCAGTATGATCCCAGTCAGTCCCAGTATGATCCCAGTTACTCCCAGTATGATCCCGGTCACTTGCAGTGTAACTCCACTCACTCCCAGTCTGATGCCAGTGGCCCCCAGTGTGATCCCAGTTTCTCCCTGTCAATGCCAGCATGACCCCAGGAGCCTCCAATATAATCCCAGTGATTCCCAGTCTCTCCCAGTATATCCCAGTCCTCCCCAGCATGCTTCCAGTCACTCCCAGTTCCCCTCAGTTGCTTTCAGCATGATTCCAGTTGCTCACAGCCATTCCCAGTCAATCCCTGTATGACTCCAGTCACCCTCAGTGTGATCCCAGTCTCACCCAGCATGGATCCAACTGCTCCCACTGTCAAACCAGTATGATCCTAGTTGCTGCCAGAGTAGTTCCAGTTGTTCCCAGTTCCTCGCAGCATGGTTCCAGTTGTCCCTAGAATAGTCCCAGTCCCGCTCACCGAGGTCCAACTCACTCCCAGTTGCCCCCAGCATGGTCCCAGCTGTTCCCTGTGTGCTTCCAGTCCCCCCAGTATGGTCACAGACAGTCTCAGCGTATCCCAGTTGGCCTGGTACAGTTCTAGTTAGATCAGAATGATCCCAGTCTTTTCCAGTTCCTCCCAGTTGCCTCCAGGATGATCCCAGTTTCTAGCAGTTGCCCAAAGTGTGATCCCAGTGGCTCCCAGGGTGACCCCAGCAGGAGCAGTAGTCACTCCCAGTATGGTTCCACTCGCTTCTTGGATGATCCCAGTCACTCCCAGTATTATGCCAGTGGCCCCCATTATGATCCCAGTTGCTCCCTGTCAATGCCAGGATTATCCCAGGAGCCTCTAGTATGATCCCAGTGATTCCCAGTCTCCCCCAGTATATCCCAGTCAGCCCCAGCATGCTCCCAGTCACTCCCAGTTCCCCCCAGTTGCTTTCAGCATGATCCCAGTTGCTCACAGCCACTCCCAGTCACTCCCAGTATGGTTCCAGTCACCCCCAGTATGACCCCAGTCAGTCCCAGATACTCCCAGCGTTATTGCAGTCATGCTCAGAGTGACTCCCTGGCACTCCCAGTGTGGGCCCAGTTGCTCCCAGTCACTTCCAGTATGGTTCTAGTCAGAACCAGCGCCTTCCCAGTCACTCCCAGTATGATCCCAGCCATTTTCCATAGGATCCCAGTAGGATCCCAGCATGGGCACAGCTGCTCCCATGATCATCCAGTGTGGCTCCAGTTGCTGCCATTTACCCCCTTTGTGGTTTCAGTCTCTCCCAGTGTATCCCAGTTGCTCCCAGCATGTTCCCAGTCATTCCCAGCTGCCCTGAGTAGCTTCCAGCCTGATGCCAGTTGCTCACAGCCACTCCCAGTCACCCTCAGTGCAGTCCCAGTTGCTGCCAGTATGATCCAGTATGATGCCAGTCACTCCCAGCATTGGCCAGCTCCTCCTACTGTGATCCCAGTAGGATCCCAGTAGCCCCCAGCAAGGTTCCACTCACTCCCTGTTCCTCCCAGTGTGATCCCAGTTGTCCCAGTATAGTGCCAGGTACTCCATAGATGATCTCAGTCCCTGCCAGCATGGTCCCAGTCATGCCCAGTTGTCCCCAGTGTACATCCAGTCATTCCCACTCGCTCCCAGGTACCCCCAGCATGGTGTCCCAGTTCTCCCCAGCATGGTCCCACCTGTTCCCAATGTGGTTCCAGTCACCCGAGGATGGTTAACAGACACTCCTGGTATATCCCAGTGTCCCTCAGCATGCTCACAGTCATTCCCAGTTACCCCAGTGCAGCCCAGTCCACCCCAGTCCCTGGTGGTGCTGCCACTGCTGGGATCCCCCAGCCCTGTGTGCGTTCCCCCCTGGCGGATGTGCCGAGAGGAGCCCCAAGGGCTGGCAGTGGCCAGGCAGGGTCCCCAGCAAGGCCCAGTTTGGATGTGCAGCCCCCAGTTTGCCCAGTTTGCCTCTCCTTTGGCCCGGGCCGGCTTCCCCCCGCCCGCAGCGGCTGGGAGCAGCCGAGAGCCCCGCGCTGCCCATCCCGACCTGTCCCGGCTCCATCCCCGTTCCTGCCGCGGGCTG
Organism: Melozone crissalis; assembly: GCF_028551555.1. NCBI lineage: Eukaryota > Metazoa > Chordata > Aves > Passeriformes > Passerellidae > Melozone > Melozone crissalis. The sequence goes on along the minus strand of NW_026535850.1, from coordinate 6,990,577 downwards.
CGAGGGCTGCGGGAACGGGGCACCAAGGGTGTGGCTGCTGCTGGGGGAGGAGGAGGAGGGAGGGAAGGGCAGAGATGGAGGGGGAGGAGGAGGAGGAGAAGGAATGGAAGGGGCAGGATGGAAGAGGAGAAGGAGGTGGGTATAACACAGAGGAGCTCGAGGAGGGATGGAAGGGGAGGAGAAAGAGGAGGGAAGGAGGCGGGGTTACAGGGGAGGAGGAGAGGGAGGAGGGATGGAGAAGGAGAAGGAGGTGGGGATAAGACAGGAGGAGCGGGAGGAAGAGGCGGGACAAAGGCTGATCAAGGCTGAACAGATGGAACCGCGCTGCAGCCCTGCCTGAATTCGCAGCCCCCACCTGTGGGATCATCGCCCCCCCCCCCCCCCCCGCGCCCATCGTGCCAGTTAGCGGGGAGGGGGAGCCCGGCCCAGACATCCCGAGGAGTCCCTGGGTGGGGTTTTTGGGGGGATGTTTGGAGAATGAAGCAGTCCAAGGCTGAGCGGAAAAGGCCCCTCAGGGGGACATCAGGGGGTGCCGGTGGCAGCTGCCGCCAGAGGCAGCCTGGAGGAGCAGAGCCCTGTGTCCCCCAGGAGCCCAAAGTGGGGAGCCCAGAGAGGGGGGAGCGCCGCCATTGGCGGGAGCCTCAAGAGCCTGGAGAGGGGCAGGGGGGACTCCTTGGAGCCACTGCAGCCCAGAGCAGAGAATGAGGGGAGAAGGGAGCCCAGGAGCCCAAACAGCCCTGCATCCCGAAATGGGGAGAGCGAAGAGGGGGGAGCTTTTGGCATCGCTGGGACTGCCAGCAGCCTGGGCAGGGCAGGCACCAAGGAGAAGGGGCACCCCCAATCCAAGCGTGACCCCAGCAGCTGGGACAGGGGGGAACCCCCGAACACCAGAGGGGAGGGACCAGGGACAGGGAACTCCTGGGAGGCTTTTCCAGGGCTGGATCTTGGTGTTTGGGAGGTTTTTATGGAGCCCACGTGGCCAGTGACTTGTAGAGATGGACTCGGGCAGAGGGACATTCAAACTGAACATGTGTTGGGCAAGATGAAACAGGGAAGCCTCATAAATATGATTGGCAAAAGAATTTGAGAATATTGAAACTCTAAGCAAGATTGAGATGGAAGCAAGCTTTGAGATACCTTAGTGAACAACTGGAAAACAATGGTGTGGCCTGACTGAAGGTAATCCCCTTTTGTTGAAACAATTCCCTCTGCGTGCAGACAGACCCAGGGGTCAGAGCAGACCCTAATAGCTCAGCAGAAGGGGTCCAAAGCGGTGTGTTTAGGGTTTAAAATGTAGCACAGTATCATGATGTAATGATTCTTGCAGGCTGTATGTAAATGCTCTAGGATTTGTATCTTGTACTAGATTGGTTAGTGAGAAATAGAATATTCAACAGAGAAGAAGATTTGTTGTATTGTAATGGGAAGCTTATTCTCTTACGCTCTTCCCCTCTTACTCTCTCACCCTCTCATCCTCTCTACCCCGCTCTTCTCTCGGGCCCGCTCCGACCTGTGGCTGGCAGCTCCAAGCAGGGCCCTGCACCCAGGCCCTTTGCAATAAACCGCAACTTCCACGCCCTGGCTGCAGAGATCTCTCGTTTCCATCCGTCCCGACCGTCCTACCCCTCAACACTCCTACAAATGTGCTCATCCCTTGTTTTCCCCAAACCAGATTTCCCATTGCCAACCCCTGGGATGCTGCGAGGAAGAGGGAGATGCCCCGGGACACTGAGGCAGGTGAGGAGGAAGTCAGTGCCCCTTTCCCATCTGTGCTGCTCCATCTCCAGCCCAGCACGGCCCCGGCTGCAGCTCAGCCCTGGGGGATCTCCTTGCCCTTGCCTGTGGCACGGAGGCAAATCCCATCCTGTCCTTGTCCTTCCTCCCCCAGAGCAGGAGCTGAGCATGGAGAGCAGGGAGGACAAACGCCTGTGGCAGAACCTGGTGGAAGAGGCCGTTTTGAGCAGCTCCACGGCGCAGGAAGGCAACGGGGAGGAAAAGCCCTGGAGATGCCGCACGAGGAGGGGCTGCAAACGCAGCTGGCGGGGATCTGAGGGGGAAAGAGCCAGCCTGGGCCGGGAAGGCGGCCGGAGATGGAGCCAGAGCTCGGAGCTGGTACTCCATGAGCAGCTCCATGATGGGAAGAAGCCCCATACGTGCGTGGAGTGTGGAAAGAACTTCAGGTGGAACTGCGACCTGATTGTGCACCAGAGGACCCACACTGGGGAGAAGCCCTATGAGTGTGGGGAGTGTGGGAAGAGCTTCAGGTGGAGCTCCAACCTGATCAAGCACCAGAGAATCCACACTGGGGAGAAGCCCTATGAGTGTGGGGAGTGTGGGAAGAGCTTCTGTGGGAGCTCCAGCCTGATCAAGCACCAGAGGATCCACACTGGAGAACGGCCCTTCGAGTGCGGGGAGTGTGGACAGAGCTTCAGCCAGCGCTCCCACCTGATCTCGCACCAGAGGACCCACACTGGGGAGAGGCCCTACAAGTGTTCCAAGTGTGGGAAGGGGTTTCAGACCAGCTCCCATCTCGTCCGGCACTATCAGAGTCACACAGAGGAGAGGCCCTTCCAATGCCCCGACTGTGGGAAGGGATTCAGGTGGAACTCCACCCTCGTCAGGCACAGGCGCATCCACACTGGGGAGAAGCCCTACGAGTGTGATAAATGCAGGAAGAGGTTTCAGACCAGCTCCCATCTCCTCCAGCACTATCGCATTCACACAGAGGAGAGGCCCTTCCGCTGCCCCGAGTGCGGGAAGGGATTCAAGCACAACTCCACCCTCGTCAAGCACCGGCGCATCCACACTGGGGAGAGGCCCTACGAGTGTCCCCAGTGTGGGAAGAGCTTCTCCAGCAGCTCTGACTTGACCCGACACCAACGGAGGCACCGGTAAGGGAAGCCCTGCAAGTGCCCTGAGTGCGGGAAGAGCTTCGTGCGCTGCTCCAGCTCCATCCCCCACTGGAGAAGGCACTCTGGGCAAAGCCCTGGTCACTCCCATTCCTTGTGATCCATGTTGGTAACACACCTGGCAGCTTTTACTTTTGTTTTGGCCCTAATGTTTCTAGCTTCTCTATCTCTTTGCACTTGAAAAGTCAAGAGAGATGGATCTGTCACCTGAAAACCACTGAAATCCCAGTGAAAACAACTCGATCTTACCCAAAAGGGCTCAATCCCACCTCAAAAAAACTCAGTGCCGTACCAAACTCACTTGATTCCTCAGCCACCTAAGTAAGATGGGGCTGGGAGGAGATTGGGAGAAGTGGGATCTCAGTTAGAGCGGTGGGATGAGGATTGTGTGGAGCTGGGTCTGTGGGATGCATTTGATAGCAAATAAAATTTTCAGACTTACTGATTTCTCTCCCGTTCATGTTCAGTCCGTTGCAGTTCTGTTTGCAGAGTGCCGCCTTCTCAGCTCATTGTGTTTGTGTCCCCTTTTCTCTCCTGCCTCTCTTTGCCTGCTTTGTTTCTCTCTCAGTGTCTCTCTTGACCCAGGGACCACCATAGATCCTCCCCTGATTTAATTGACCCAGGCACCCCCCGAGACCCTCCGTATATTTAATTGCCTCAGGGACCACCAAATACCCTCCTTTGATTTATTGCCCCAGTGACCACCAAAGATTCTGCCCTCATTCAATTGACCCTGCCCTGATTTAATTGACCTCTGCCCTGTTTTAATTGACCCCTCTGCCACCAAAAACCCTCCCCATATTATTTATTATTTTATTTCCCAAATATTATTTTAATTCCCAGTCCCAGGAGCTGAAGTCCTGAAGGCTGGCAGGGAAATGTCTCTGTAGGATTTTGCTCCATTTGCCTTCAAGGGCGGGAACATCTTTTCCTGTCTGGGAGCTGGAATTCCAGCCTTTTGGAATGTATGCCGAGCAATACAGACTGGCATATGGACTGGGATCAAATGGATTGGGATCAAATATGGACTGGGATCAAATAGGGACTGGGATCATATGTACTATCCCGAATTTCCTCATTATCCAAAAATTCCCATAATTCTGGAATTTATGTTATCCCAAAATTCTCATTATCCCAAATTTCCCATTATCCCAAATTTCCCCATTATCCCAAAATTCTTGTTATCCCAAATTTCCCATTGATCTGGAATTTCTGTTAGACTGGAATTCCCGTTATCCCAAATTTCCCCTTGATCCCAGAATTCCCATTATCCTGGAATTTCTGTTATCCCGGAATTCCCATTATCCCAGTTCCCCATTATCCCACTCTCCTAGTTCCCCCCATTATCCCAGTCCCCCACATTATCCCAGTTCCCCCCTTATCCCATTTTTCCTGTTATCCCAGTTTCCCCCGTTTTCCAGTTCCCCCCCACCCCGCTATCCTGTGCCCCCCAGTTATCCCAGTTCCCTACTCAGCGGATGCCTGAGAGACTGGAATCCTATGCACTGGGACAAACTGGAATGGGATAGCCCAGACTGGGATCCTATGGACTCGGATTATATGGAACTGGGATCCTATGGACTGGGATAAACTGGACTGGGATAGCCTGCACTGGGATCCTACGGAAAAGGATAAACTGGACTGTGATAAACTGGAATGGGACCAAGTAGGGATTGGGACTGTATAAACTGGAACCCTGTGAAATGGGATCCTATAGACTGGGACTGCACAGACTGGGACCATATGGATCCAGGCCATACACACTGGGATAAACTGGTCTGAGATTCTATGGACTGGGATCCCACCAAACTGGGATCGCATGGACCGGGACTGGAGAAATAGGGATGGCATGGAAGAGGAGGGATAACGGAGATCGAGAAAGGATGGAAAAAAGAGGAGTAGGTGGGGTTAGGGAGGAGCAGGAGGAGGAGGAGGGGTAAAATGGGAGGGAAGAAGGAGGAGAAGGAGGGAGGGTCAGGGAGGAGGAGGAGGAGGGAGGGAAAGGGAGGGACAAAGGAGGAGAAGGAGGTGGGGAAAGAGGAGGGGGAGGAGGGATGGAAGAGGAGAAGGAGGTGGGGTGAGGGAGAAGGAGGAAGAGAGGGGAAGGAACAGGAGGAGCGGGAGGAAGAGGAAGAGGAGGGACAAAGGCGGATCAAGGCTGAGCAGATGGAACCATGCGCTGCAGCCCTGCCTGAACTTGCAGCCCCCACCTGTGGGATCATCGCCCCCCCCCCGTCGTGCTGGTGAGCAGGGAGGGGGAGCCCGGCCCAGATATCCCGGGGGGTCCCTGGGTGGGGTTTTTGGGGGGATGTTTGGAGAATGAAGCAGTCCAAGACTGAGCAGAAAAGGCCCCTTGAGGGGACATCGGGGGGTGCCGGTGGCGGCTGCCGGCAGAGGCAGCCTGGAGGAGCAGAGCCCTGTGTCCCCCAGGAGCCCAAAGTGGGGAGCCCAGAGAGGGGGGAGCGCCGCCATTGGCGGGAGCCTCAAGAGCCTGGAGAGGGGCAGGGGGGACTCCTTGGAGCCGCTGCAGCCCAGAGCAGAGAATGAGGGGAGAAGGGAGCCCGGGAGCCCAAACAGCCCCGGCATCCCAAAGTGGGGAGATGGAAAACAGGGAACTTTTGGGATCGCTGGGTCTCCCAGCAGCCTGGGCAGGGCGGGCACCGAGGACAAGGGGGACCCCCAATCCAAGCGTGACCCCAGCAGCTGGGACAGGGGGGAACACTGTAACACCAGAGGCGAGGTACCTGGGAGGCTTTTTCAGGGCTGAATCTTGGTGTTTGGGAGGTTTTCTGGAGCCCAGATGTCCAGTGACTTGTAGAGATGGACTGGTGCTTCAAACTCACTGTGCTCATCCCTTGTTTTTCCCAAACCAGGATTTCCCATTGCCAACCCTTGGCAGGCTGTGAGGAAGAGGAAGATGCCCCGGGACACTGAGGCAGGTGAGGAGGAAGTCAGTGCCCCATTCCCCTCTGCTGCTCCATCTCCAGCCCAGCATGGCCCCCGGCTGCAGCTCAGCCCTGGGGGAATCTCCTTGCCCTTGCCTGTGGCACAGAGGCAAATCCCATCCTGTCCTTGTCCTTCCTCCCCCAGAGCAGGAGCTGAGCATGGAGAGCAGGGAGGACAAATGCCCATGGCAGAACCTGGTGGAAGAGGCCGTTTTGAGCAGCTCCACGGTGCAGGAAGGCAACGGGGAGGAAAAGCCCTGGAGATGCTGCACGAGGAGGGGCTGCAAACGCAGCTGGCGGGGATCTGAGGGGGAAAGAGCCAGCCTGGGCCGGGAAGGCGGCCGGAGATGGAGCCAGAGCTCGGAGCTGGTGCTCCATGATGGGGAGAAGCACCACACGTGCGTGGAGTGCTGGAAGAGCTTCAGGTGGAGCTCTGAGCTGATCCAGCACCAGAGGACCCAGACCGGGGAGAGGCCCTACGAGTGTGGAGAATGTGGGAAGAGCTTCAGCCATAGCTGCCACCTGATCACGCACCAGAAGACCCACACCGGGGAGAGGCCCTACGAGTATTCCAAGTGTGGGAAGGGGTTTCAGACCAGCTCCCATCTCCTCCGACACTATCAGAGTCACACAGGGGAGAGGCCCTTCCGCTGCCCCGAGTGCAGGAAGGGATTCCAGCGCAACTCCCACCTCATCAGGCACTGGCGCATCCACACTGGGGAGAGGCCCTACGGGTGTCCCCAGTGTGGGAAGAGCTTCTCACAGAGCTCTCACTTGCCCCAACACCAACGGAGGCACCACTAAGGGAAGCCCTGCAAGTGCCCTGAATGCGGGAAGAGCTTCGTGCACTGCTTCTGCTCCATCCTGCACTGGAGGAGGCACTTTGGGCACCGCCCTGGTCACTTACATTCCTTGTGATCCATGCTGGGAGCACACCTGGCTGCTTCTCTCCTTTTGGTTTGGCCTCAATTTTCTTTTGCTTCATCTTCATCCCTTAAAAACAGCCAAAACAGGGTTAAATGAAATAAATTGATCAAAGATGTCTAAAGTTCCACAATTTCAGAGGTTTTTAAGGGAGAATTGATGGTTTAGGGACAATATTCTGGAGGATTTGTGGGTTCTGTGGGGGGATTTTGGGCAGTGTTTTCCATCTCTTTGCGCTCCAAAAGCCAAGAGGGTTACCTCAAAACAACTGAATCCCACTGAAAACAACTGTTGCAGAATTTTGTTCAGACATGGCTTATAGAGGGGCCATGAAAATATACAGCTGGTTAAAAAGTAAAAGGCAGCTATAAGCAGCAAGTTCTCAGGCTTTTTCCTTAAACAATAAACACCGTGTCCTTGAGTAAAGTGATGAGAAAAAACATGATGGAAAACATGGAGGCCTTGAGAACAGTCAATAACAAGTCAACAACAGGATGAGAAAAACAAATGTTAGTCTCAACAAGAAACCACAGATATTGACAACAAAAGGAGGGGTTGGTGTGTAATCTGTAGCCAATAATGAGCTTGGGTTTTGCAATATGTATGAACTTTATTAACACTACAATAAACGTGTGTAAGCTGGATCAATAAATCAAACTCCGATTTATTGATCCAGCTTACACACTTTTATAGTAGTGTTAAACAACTGAATTTTAATTCATATGGGTTCAATCCCACATCAAAATAGCTTGTTCCCACCTTAAAATAAACTCAATCCCATGCCAAACTCACTTGATTCCACCGATGGCATGGTGAGATGGGGTGGGAAGGAGATTGGGAGAAGTGGGATCCCAATTTGGAGCGGTGGGATGGGGATTATGTGGGGCTGGCTGGTTGGGATGTATTTGATAGCAAATAAAACTTTCAGAGTTACTGATTTCTGTCCCTTTCATTTTCAGTCAGTTGCAGTTCTATTGGCAGAGTGCCACCTTCTAAGCTGATTGTGTTTGTGTCCTCCTTTCTCTCCTGCCTCTCTTTGCCTGCTCTTTTTCTCTCTCAGTGCCTCCCGTGAGCCAGGACAGCTGCCACCAAAGACCCTGCCCTGATTTAATTCCCAGTGCAGGAGCTACAACAGCCATGGGTGAAGTTCTGAAGGCTGGCAGTGAAATGTCACTGTAGGATCTTGCTCCACTTGGCTTTTGGCCCCTTCTTAAGAGCTTTGCCTTCAAGGGCAGGAATATCTTTTCCTGGCTGGGAAATAGAATTCCAGGTCCTTGGAGTGTGTGCTGTGCAGGACCATACAAACTGGGATCACGTGGACCAGGATTTCACAGGCTGGGACCATAGGGATTAGGAGCAGAGACTGGGATCATACAAACTGGACCATATGGACTAGGATGCTGCACCAGATCGATGTAAACCAAGGGGGTCCCGCCCTGCCTGGGGGTGCAGCCAAAGCTCCTTGGAACAAATGCAGAGTTTCAGGAGGGATCCCAATTCCAATCCCATTTCTAATCCCATTTCCAATCCTTTTGCCAATCTCAGAGTCATCCTGGCGCTGATCCTGGTCCCGGTGCCAGCTTCGATCTCCGTCTCAGTCCTGGAGCACTCCCAGTGCTGATTCTGGTTCTCGTGTCAATCTCAATCGCAGAGCGGTGCCGGTCCCCGTCTCTGTCTCGGTTTCAGAGCAGTTCTGGACCCAGTGCTGCTACTGGTGCCGGTCTTGGTCTCGGAGTGCTCCCAGTGCCAATCTCAGTCTCGGTCCCGGCCCCAGAGTGCTGCCGGTCTCGGTGCTGGTTCCGGTGACAGTCTCCATCTCAGTCCTGGTGGGCTCCTGGTCTCGGTCCTGGTCCCGGTCCCAGAGCAGTCCCGGTGCAAGTGCCAGGTTCCAGTCTCGTTCCTGAGCCCAGTCCTGGAGTGCTGCCAGTGCCAGTCCCAGTTCCAAAGCGCTCCTGTTGCTGGTCCCAGTGTCAGACTTTGTCCCAGTTCCAGTTCTGGTGCTGGTTCTGGTCTGGGTCTTGGTCCTAGTCCCGGTGCCGATCCTGTAGCGCTACCAATCCCAGTTCCAGTGTTGGTCTCAGTCTTGCTGCTGGTGCCAGTTCTGCTGCTGTGTTTGGTCTTGGTCCCAGAGAATTTAGGTCCAATTGGGTGATTTTAGGCCAATCTGGGCAGGTTTAGGGTGGGTTTCAGATCCCTTACAGTGATTTCAAGTCTTTTGGGGTGGATCTTATGCCCCTTTGGCTGATTTTATGCCAAATCTGGAGGGTTGAGGGTGGATTTTAGATCCCTTTGGATGATATAAACCCATTTGGGTGGGGTTTGGGCCTGTTTGAGTGGTTTTAGGAGGAACTGGGCAGTTTTAAGGTGGATTTTAGATCACTTTGGATGATTTTAGGCCTGTATGGTTGGATTTTAGGCATCTTTGGGTAATTTTAGGTTGAACCAAGCCTTCTAACGGTGATTTTAGTCCCTTTGTCTTACAGATGGCTAATGAGATGATTGGCTCTCGCAATTAATGGATGAATACTGTGTCAATATTAAGAGAAGCTTTACTGATGTGTGATTACGTTATTGCAGTCTGTTGTTTAGATGTCCTCTGTTCTCCCCACAGTCCCCTTTCCCCCTATTGTTACCATCAGCCAGCCTGAGCCATCCAGGACAAGTGGAAAGAAGGCGAGTACAAAAACTTGTTTCTCGGGGAGGGGGCGTGGCATGACACAACCTGACCCTCCAATCAAGCTGCAAGAAAGCAGACTCCACCAATAAACAGCAAAGAAGAGTTGACTGACAGACTGTGGGAGGGGCCAGGGTTGGCTGATGCAATCCTCGGGGTATAAAAGATGGAGCGTCCATCTTGAGGATGAGCCAGGCACGTGGTAGGCAGCCACGAGGGAAGCTCCCAGGCCTGTTCTTCCTTACTTAGTCCTTTTCTTGTCATTTTTGTTAAGGTTGAATAAACCTTTTAAAATTTTCAAAGTCAGCAGTCGTTTCTCACAATAACCAAAGGTTCCTTTACTGGAGTTTGGTGCACAGGAGAAACACCAACCATATATTCTCAAGAGGTCAAAATGACACAAAATTTTACTGGCAAAGTACAGAAAATTAAGAAACTTTGGAAAAAGATTTAATAAAACATCTAATTCAACATAAAACACCATAGCAGTAACTTCCTTAACTCAGCCCGTTGCACCTGGAAACGTTTAACCACTTCAGTTGTTGAGGTACCAAAAAATGTTCCATATCAAGAGCATTAGAAGGAGAAGACAGAAAGACAGGAGGACAGAAGCTCTATAGAAAGAAATGCACATGGCTACCAACTGCTGGGGTTTCAGTGTGGATGAGACACAAACCGCAACCATGGAACCCTTGTGACACATCAAGGCCCCTCTGGAGCAAAGAAACCATTGCTGACAGAACAGAAACTCATGGAACCAAGAGCCATTGTGACAATGCAGATCCAAGGACACCATGGTGGCACTATGGAACCTCATGGGAGCAAAGAGACCATTGTGACACTCTGGTGCCTCACGGAATCAGGGGGACCATTGTGAAACTCAGGCCCCCTATGGAACCAAGGGCCAAGGATGAAGCTGTGGGGCCCATGGAACCAAGGAGCCGTTGTGACACAGCGGGGCCACAGGGAGCTGAGGGGCCATGGGGACATTGAAGGGCTCAGGGAAGCCAAGAGGCCATTGTGACACTGCAGAAGAAAAGAGAACACTGTGACACTGCAGGGACTCCTGGAATCAAGGAGACACTTGGGACACTGTGGGGCCCCATGGAACCAACGGGACAGGGAGCAGATGTGGCTAGTTTGGCCTCCCGGGGGCTGCTGGACAGGTCTGGCTGACCTTGGCATGTCGAGGGCTGCTCCTCACCTACCCCTGAAGCACTGGGGCTCTGGGCTCTCCTTCCTATGGGAGAGAACTGTCCTGATCCTCCTCCAGGGGCCCATGGCCAAAACTGGGATTCCTTCTCCAAATTCCCTTACATGCACAGATTGTTCCCAGATTAAATCTGCCAGGAGAGACAGATCTGGCTGCCTTGGCTACCTGGGGCCACCTCTCATCTGCCTTTGAAATCCTGGGACCATCTGCTTTTCTTTCCTATAGGAAAAAACCATCCATCTCGACCAGGCACTCATGGCCAAAATTGGGCAACTGCCTCTGGAATTCCTTATATCCAAGGATAGCTCCCAGACAAAAGCTGCCAGGACTGACAAGTCTGGCTGGCCTTGACTTCCTGAGGACTGGCCCTCATCTGCCTCTGAAACACTCGGGCTCTGTGCTTTCCTTCCTAATGAAAAGAACTCTTCTTCCTGTCCAGGCACCCACAGCCAAAACTGAGATTCCACCTCCAAAATGCCCAATGTCCAAGGACAGCTCCTAAACAAAAGGTGCCAGGAGAGACAGGTCTGGCTGGCTTGGCCTGAGGGTGGCCACGTCTCATCTGCTTCCAAAACACTTGGACTTTGTGCTTTACTTTCCTTTGGAAAAAACCACCCATCTTGACCATGGCCAAAATTGGGATTTCACCTCCAAAGCTCAGTACATCCAAGGATTGCTCCCAAGTGAAAGCTGCCAGGACAGAGAGGTCTGGCTGCCCTTGGGCTCCTGGGGGTGCCTCTCCCCTGCTGTCTAAACACTGGGGCTGGGTGCTTTCCTTCCTATGGAAAAGAACCATCCTTCTTATCCATGCAGAAATGGCTGAAATTGAGATTCCACCTCTAAAATTCTTAATATCCAAGGGTTGCTCCCAGCAAAATCTGCCTGTACTGTCAAGTCTGGCTGGCCTTGGCCTCTGGTGGTTGCCCCTGCAACACTGGGGCTGGGTTCTTTCCTTCCCATGGAGATCCCTGGGACACTGTGGGGACCTCATGGAACCAAGGGGATCATTGTGGCACCACTGGAGCCCATGGAACCAAGGGGATCATTGTGGCACCACTGGAGCCCATGGAACCAAGGGGATCATTGTGGCACCACTGGAGCCCATGGAACCAAGGGGATCATTGTGGCACCACTGGAGCCCATGGAACCAAGGAGATCATTGTGGCACCACTGGAGCCCATGGAACCAAGGGGATCATTGTGGCACCACTGGAGCCCATGGAACCAAGGGGCCTTGGTGACACAGCGGGGCTTCATGGACCCAGAGGCCATTATGGCTCTGTGGGGCCTGATGGAACCTTGGAGACCATTGTGACCCTTCAGGGTCTCATGTCACCAAGGGGGCATTATGGCACCTCAGGGCCACCTGTAAGCAAGGGGCCATTGGGACACTGTGGGGCCCCATGGAACCCAGGGAACATGGAACAGCTCTGGCTTGCTTGGCCTCCCAGGGGCCACCTGACAGCTGTGGCTGATCTTGGGATGTCAAGGGCTGTCTCTCATCAGCTCCTGGAGCACTGGGGCTCCATGCTTTCCTTGCTATGGAAAAGAACTGTCCCCCTTTTCAGATGCCTATTGCCAAAATTGGTACTCTCCCTAAAAAATTCCTATTTGCAAGGGTATCTCACAAAATAAAACCTGCCAGCTCTGGCTGGCCTTGGCCTCTGATGGTCCCCTCTCATCTGTCCTGGAAACACTGGGGCTCTGCTCCTTCTATCCTGTGGAAAGAACCAGCCTTCTTGTCCACGGACCATGGCCAAAATTTGAATTTGGCCTCCCAAATTCTGTATATCCAAGGATTGGTCCCAGACAAAAGGAGCCAGGACAGACAGGTCAGGCTGGCCCTGTCCTCTGGTGCTTTTCTTAGACTATGAGCTGAATGTTATTATTTGGAAACACCTTGGAGAGGGCCCAGAGGTGTCCCAAGGAGGGGTTTGGAGGCCTTGGGCACATGAGCACTGTATAGGGACAAAGGAGCTCTGTGCTCAGTGGGGTGGAGACTGAGGACAGTGGAGCAGAGCCAGGAGAGTGTTTAAAGAGCGATTTCAGTGATGGTGGATTCTTTTGACATAGTGGAAAACAGCGAGAGAGAGAAAGAATTAATGCCAAGTGCAGCTTGGGAGGCCCAGACTGGCACTAGGAGAAAGGAATTTCCCTGGCAGGGCAGGGCTGTGGTGCAGCACGTCCCCAGCAGGAGCCTGGAGCAGCCCCAGGCTCTGTGTGGGCAGGCAGAGGCAGGCAGGAGGCAGAGCTGTCAGCAAAGGAAGGGCCCAGCCAGGTGGGGCAGCCGGGGGATGCCGACAGCCTGCAGGGACAGAGGCACAGGGCAGGGACACCGTGGGACAGCCTGGGCTGCACAGGGCACAGGGATGGGCAGCAGCTGCAAGACAGCCCTGACAGAGCCAACTTGGGCAGCACTTTGGCCATGGCTGCTGGGCCTGGGCCTGAGGCCACGAGGGGACAAGTGACCCTTGCAGGCCTGGGGCCTCATTGCCTCCTTGTCCCTGCTCAGCAGCCTGGCAGGGGCCGCCCCACGCTCCTGCCCTTGCCATTGCACATCCCCACATCCTTGTGTCCATCCCGGGAAGAGCCCTGAGCAAGGAGGGAGGGACAGGATCTGCTGGGCCAGGGGCTGGGGCTCAGGCCTTGGCCCTTTGCATTCCTGAAACACATCCCCACCATTTCCCTCATCCAACCCCTGGCACTCCGAGCAGCTGAGGAATGGAGTCACATCCAGGGGTGTCCCCAGGGCTCAGGATTTTGGCCAGGTCAGTTCAATCTCTTTATTGCTGATCTGGATGAGGCCATTGAGGGCACCCTCAGTCAGTTCCCAGGTGAGCCCAAGCTGGGTGGCAGTGTGGCTGTGCTGGAGGGCAGGAAGCTCTGCAGAGGGATCTGGCCAGGCTGGAGCCATCCATGGGCCCAGGACAGCTGGATGAGGTTCACCAAGGCCAAGGGCCGGGTCCTGCCGTGGGCTCACAACCACCCCAAATCCCTGGCTGTGCCCTGCCCCTGATCCCCCAGCCTGTCCTGTTTCCTTCATCCCTGCATTACCAGGGACTTTCTGGGACAAGGGAGCTCTGCTCTGGGGATGGAGGGAGGTCCAAGTGCCACCATTGGAGTGGGAACCACAACTCATCAGGTTTGTGTCCTTTGGGGGTCAGGAACTGGTGAGACTCAGAGGCACAGAAAGTTTCTCTTCATGGCCAACAGACCACAGTTGAACAGGACACAATTTAATAACAATCACGCTCTTCCCTGAGCTATGTGCAATGTCCCAGCAGCGTCTGATGAGTGCATGATCCACAGGTGATTTCCATACCAAAATTAATTTCAGACAAACATGGTTCTGTGATAGATATAAACAGAATTAAGTTCTTGTATCAGGATGCCCATCCTGGAGTGGGGACAAAACAGCTCAAACAATTCCTGATTTGAAAAGTGGTCAGTGGTGGATGCAGAAGGGAGGTCAGGCTGCTCTTGGTGTTGAGGAAATGCTAAAACCAGCCTGACTCATTTCATCTCCTTGAGTCCTGGCTGATCTCCCCTCTTTCCCCTTCCATCCATTGGCTTTTGTCTCCCACCAGGCCCCCCGGTGAAGAGCCTGGCTCTGTGTTCTCCATCCCCTCCTCACTGGCACTGCCAGGCTGGAATGAGGAGCCCCTCAGCCTTCCTTTCTCCAGGCTGGACAAGCCCAGCTCCTTCAGGCTCTGTTCACAGCCCAAGGGCTCCAGCCCCACCGTGGTGGCCCTTCCCAGACCCGGCTCCAGCTGCCAGACATCTCTCCTGTCCTGGGCAACCCAACCCAGGCCACAGTGACCTGGATAATCCCCGTCCTTGATGTCCTGGTCACACAGCCCTGGCCCCTTGTCCCTTGTCAGGGTCTGGGGTGGATCCTGTGGAACATCCTTTGGTGGCGGCTGTGGCTCCAGGTGGGCCGGGGGAATCCCGGGGGACAGGGACCCTGCTGGGCATGAACAGCATTGGACTTGTTGGGAGAAACTGTGAGGGGCAGCTGGGGCAGAGTGACCAACCCAGTGACCTGACAGAGCCCTGCTGGGATGTCAGGCAGCCCTGGCTCTGAGCAACAGCATCTGCAGTGGCACAGGAAACACCCAGCTGATGGGAACAAACTTTCTGGCTGACTGCAGAGGCCAAGACAAAGCTGAGTGGTTTCCCTGGTGTCCCCCAGCCCTTGCTGGCCCCAGGGGCTGATGGCATTTGTGCTCCCTCAGGGTCCTGTCCCCACAGCAACAGCATGGGGGTGCTCTCCCTGCTGTGTGCAATGCAAACAGGGGCTGCTGAGCCAGTGCTGCCGTGTCTGTGCCTGCAAGGATGGGGCACCTGTGTGAGCTGGGGGAGAGGCCAGGGCTGCAGAGGGGGGATGTTGTTGGCAGCTCCATGAGGATGCTCTGGGACGCTGCCCTGGGCTTTCCAGCGCACTGGGGATGGATCAGCCCCTGCTCTGCTGCTCCTTCCCATCTCCCCCATGGCCCTTGCAGAGCACAAGCTGTTGCTGCCCTCAGCTGCCATGGCAACCCTCAGGACAAAGCGGTGCCAGGGCTGTTCCAGGTACAATTGCAGTGACACTCGTTGGTGCCACCAGGTGCCATGGCAATGGCCACGGGTACCCGTTCCTTGGTTTGGTGCCATGGCAACCAGTGCCCGACCCAGTTGTGAAGGTTGGTGGCCATGGAAAGCTGCCCTGGCCCTTTGCTCAGGGCTTGTGTCAGTGCCCAGAGCCAGAGGGGATCCCTTGCTGGGGGCTGTGCCATGGCCACCTGCCCTGTGCCGCGCTGGCCGCTCAGGCACCAGGAACCAGCAGCCAACGGCACTGCCAGGGCCAAAGGCCAGGTCAGCCAGACAGAAAGGGGCAGGGCTGGGCACTGTTTCCATGGCAACCGGCACTGGGGGGACACCTGGGTCACCTGGCCTGGCAGTTGCCATGGAAACCCCTGGCAGGGACTGAGGGCACAGCCCCTGGCACTGAGACACTGCTGGGCCGGGTGCTGAGCACAGGGCTGAGCACGCAGAGATGGTTTTGTTCTTGCTGAGCTGCAGCACAGCCAAGGCCTGTCCTGCCCCTCGTCCAGCCACGCTGGGGAGGGGCTGGGGCTGCGGGGGAGCTGGGCAGGGGACACAGCCAGGACAGGGGACCCCAACTGACCCGGGCATAGCCCAGACCAGAGCACATCATGCTCAGGGTATGAAGGGGTGAACAGGAAGGGGGGAATTTTGGAGGGAGGGCTTTTGCCTTTCCAGGGAACACTTAGGCAAGAGGGGACCCTGTTTCACCAGTGGGCAGGGTCACTACCAAAGACACAGACACCAACTTAAGGAATTGTGTCATTTATATCATGCACAGCTGCAAAGATTTACAAAAGGATAAGCTCAGCAAAGCACATCATCATTAGCAAAGAATTACAAAAGAAGCTCAGCAATCCATCATAACCCATCATTACATTTTGATGACCAATCCCTTGGTGAAACACCAGAGGTGTTTGCGGCAGACAAAGATTCTGGCTGACTATCAAGGTACACCTTACAGACATCAGCTGTACTTTAGTGACACCGTTCTTCATTCTTTTTTCTCAATCTCATTCCAATTAGGAACAAGAATTCTGTTGTCCCTGGAGCTGGCACCTTTTTAATTCCAGAATAATGCCCCGAGGCCCTTTGCTGTTCAGCTTTACCATGCTGTCTGTGGCTAACAAGGCTTGGGGGGCCCTTTCCCCTCTGGCTGGAAAGGGGCTGGGTCCCAGTCCCTGAGGGGCACCCAGGCTCCTGGATGGAATTCCTGTGCAAGTCCCTCAGTGTCACAGCAGCCTTCACATGGAGCCCCGTGGATCAGAGCATTTCCCAAAGGGTCCCTTGGGGCAAACAGGGAGATCTGGTCTGGCAGGATGTGTAAAACAGTATCCTGTCAGATCTCCTTGTTCTCACACAGAATCCTTGGCTGCAGGGACACATTCCCATTGTTCCTGCCCAGGTTTCAGGACTCAGAATTGTCTTTCCCAGGTGCTGCTCCTTCAGCTGCCTCGGGAGGGCCATTTGGCCTCTGGACCAACACTCTGGCTCCATTATTAGGGCTGCTGGATCCAAACCCTTTATCTCCACAAACGGTGGTAACTGGAGCTGGATCTCCTTTTTTCACAATCATTCTTAAAATTGCAAAATCGATAATTGTGCTACCCTGTCATGGGGTTGAATAATCCAATATTGTTCATTATTGTTTACAGAAATACTATAATTTCTCCTTGATATTCTGCATCAATTCCTCCTGCCATGACAGGAACCCTTTGCAAGGCCAAGCTCCAAGGGAGCAGTTACCAAAGCAAAGTGTCCTGGAGGAATCTGAATTCTTCTTTCAGAATTGATAGCTCTCATTTGCTTTGAATTTATCCTCATTAATTCCAATGCATGAAGGCCCAGCCCTGCAGCCTCTGGGCTGGCACTGCCAGGGGCCATCACAGCCAGAACAATTTCCCAGGCAGTCCAAGTCTCACTGCCCATGGCTGGATTTGCAAATTGGGGGCAGCCGTGCACAGCCAGGGGGTTTCATTTCCCCCATGGGCCATTGTGAAGGGCATGGAGCACATCTGGGAGATGGGTTCTCCATGGGAAAGTTCCCATCTCCTCATTTTTTCAACTGCTTTTTTAACAACCCCTTCACCCTTTCAACCAATCCTGCAGCTTGTGCATAGTCTGGTACATGAAAAACCCTGCAGACAAAATCACTGTATTTTTCACAGGAACAGACAAAGCATTCTGCATCACAGTATCAGCAAACCCTGTAAAAATAGCCAATTTCCTCCCTTCCTCCTTTTTCCATTGTATACAGTCTCACAAAGTTGACCACTGACATTAGGGTCCTGGCCAATCCTGTTCTGTAGGATATTTACTGTTACATCCCTGAGCAGCCAAAGATACCAAATTAGTATTGTCAGCACTATTTCACATTATTATTATTTTATATGTACATATTGATATGAAAATATAGATAGATATAGATATAGACATATCTACATAAATCTATAAATATAAATATAAAGGTCTTATTATCCCATAAATATGTATATAGTTATTTATTATATTGATATTTCACTTGCAGAAGTGCATCTGAGCTCAAGATTAAAACCTTCTTCTGTTGCTCCATGTGGGAGCATTCCAACAATCATTGTTCCTTCTGAAGGTGCTGTTTCCTATGTACACTCAACAAATTCATCCTTGTCTGCCCAAATCCATTTTCCATATGCAATTTCTGGATGCATTTGAAGCCATCCAGGGGTGCAGCTTCTTTTACCCAACAGTCTCACTGCTCACACGGGGCTCCAACCTCAGCCCACTCCAGAGCAAGGGAACTCCAGGGAAGGGCTTCCCAGCTGGGAATTTCTGATGGGACTGATTCCTCACACTGACACTGAACAAGTGACATTTTGTTGGGATCTGAGCAGACTGTGCCAGTTTTGTTTTACCAGTGGCCAAAGTCAGCACCAGAGACACAGACTCCAACTGAAGGAATCAGTGTCATTCACTGCAGTTCAGAGCAGCAAAGAATCACAAAAGGAGCAGCTCAGCAATGCACCCAACCATCCCCACCAAAGATTGCCTGCAGAGATTAACAAAGATCCAGCAGCATTTACCCTCAGCCTTTACCATCCCCCAGATCCACACAGCAGCTGGGGAAGCTGTCACAGCCAAGGGCTGCAGAGCCACTCCTGGGCACTGGGAATTCCTGCAGGTGCCTCCAGCCCCAGGTGAGGCTCCAACCCCGCTGGGAGAGGGCCCAGCTCTGACAGTGCTGAATGAACAAACTGACAGCACTGCTAGTGTGGCAACATCTGCTTTCATCCTCCTCTTGGGTCCCTCCCAAAGCCTGGCCAGGGATCAAGGAGGAACCAAGGGAGGTGACTTTGACCATACAGCCCCAAACAAGGCCAGATGTCAGATTTCATGGCCTTGTCTGGCTTCTAAATACACAAAGGTCAATCCATGTCTCACTAATGAGTGGCTACATCTATCTCAGTGCTAATGACCATGCATATTTCATCAGGGAGCAGATACAAAGACAACCTTTGCTTGGAAGGTTCATCCAGAGGCCACCTTTGGCTCAGGGCCTGCTGTCCAGGCCTCACTCAGGGCTGGTGTCCAGGCCTTGGCACTTCAGGGACGTGGTTTAGTGCTGGGCTTGGCACTGCTGGGTGAGCGGCTGCACTGGGTGAGCTCAGAGGGATTTTCCAACAGAAAGGATTCTGTGATTCCATGATTCTATCCACTGCATTCAGCTGGGTCTATTTTAGCAGCATTACTTTGCTCCAAAAGTTCCCTCTTGCCCAGCTCCTGTGGCCTGAGGCTTCAGCTCCTTCAGCTCCTGGTGCTGAGCTGCTCCTGCTGAACGAGACGAATCAGAGAGAAGAACACAGTCCATGCAATTCCTTCTGGGACACGGAGAGGGAAGGCTGTGCAAACAGGAGCATTGTTTGCTGTGGCCTCCTACTCTGCCCTTCATGCCTTTCACTGCTTTGAACCAGCCAAGAGCTTTCTCCAAGAGTGCAATGGAGCAGCTGCTCCTGCTCCCGGGCCGGGCTCTCTCCAGTCTCTGCCCTTGCCTGGTTCTGTCCCTCTTGCTGTGCCCTCTGTTTCCCCAGGGCTCGCTGGCTGCTGCCCAGGACTGTGGCACTGGCACAGATCCAGTGCTCCAGAGCCTCCTTTCTGTGCCCTTGGAGCTGCCTGGGCACAGCAGCCTTTTCCATCTGGAAGCTCCCCATGGACAGGGAGTGCCCAGCTCCGTTCCCTGCACAGCCTCCAGGAGCCCAGGGCTGCCATCTCCAGTCCCTGCTGGCACTGGGGGCTCCCAGGTGCCTCAGGCTGCTGTGACACTGCTGCACATGGGAGGGAAGAGGGGCAGGGGCTGTGCTCAAAGTCAGCTCCATCTGCTGCTGCTGCTGCTGCTGCTGTGGGGTCATTTGTGCAGCCCTGGCCCAGAGTCAGGGATCAGATCCTGCCAGTTTCTTCCAGCCCTGGCTGCTCAGAGTTTGGGCCTTGGAGCCTCAGGTGGCCAAAGGCAGCTGCTGCTGGTCCCTGGGTGTGCCCGTTTTCAGCAGTGCTGCTCCATCAGTCTGTGCCCAGCAACAGGGAAAAGCCTCAGCCCTGCAGGGCCAGGAGCTGCCGGGCTCTGCCTGAGCAGCTCAGCCAGCAGGAAGGGAGCTGCTCCACACGGGAATCAGGAGCAAAGGACATTCCTTTGATAGGACATGTTTTCTATTTAAAGGAAAAAAGAGGAAAAAAGAAAAAAAAATTGTAAAAGATAAGAATAAAATCCAAGTGTTAGTGAAAAAAAACCATACAGTTAATGAAAAAAACAAAACATAAATGCCAAATTACATTCTTTGCATTAAGAGGTAAATGATCTTTTTAAAAAGACAACTCAGTTATTTACATTGTAAATGTGCTGATGGCATGGATCCATCTTTGTGACCTCAAAAGCCTCTTAAAAGATTTTGGGCTTTGTTTCCAATATTGGTATTTGAAATTGTGGTCGAAGCAAGAGGAAATTGCTTTGTGCCCTTCCAGCTCCAAGCAGGACTGGGAATGGAAACTCTGTCAAAGCCCAAATCCTTTAGAAGATCACCTTCCTTCTCAGCCTGGGAATGAGCTGCACATTCCTTTTGAAACTGTCAGGGATTTCTTAGAGACATAAAGTCTCACTTACGGCTTTTTGCTCAGGTTTGGAAGTGCAGAAGGGCAATTCTCCATCCACCAGCTCCAGACTGCACTGCCTCAGGAGCACGGCCCACTCGCCAGCTTTGGCCCACTCGTGGCACTTCTAGAGGAGGAAGAAAGTGCAATTGCACAATTCCAGCCAATCAAGAAGGAAGAATGGGACAGACAAAACACCCTGTACAGATCCAGGCATTCAGCTGGGACTGTGGAGAGTTTGGGTCCTTGCCAGTTGGATGTGTGTCCCCAGCTGCAATCTCTGGGCCTGCAGCAGAGTCTCACTCACCTGCCAAAGCAGAAAGCTCAGGTGCTGTGCTCGCAACGGGCTGGTCTGATGCAGAGCTGTCAGAGCAATGTGAGGGCAGAGCCAGCCCAGCTGGGCCCAGGGCTGAGCCCAGCAGAGCCCTGGCAGAGCCCAGAGCAGCCTCAGCACCCGCAGAGCCCGGCTGCAAGGAGAGAAAGCAGAAACCACCCGTCAGCTGAGGGCTCCTGTGCCCTTGTGCCAAGGCCTGCGGTGCCCAGGCCATGCTGGCTGTGCCCAGAGCTGTGCCCAGAGCTGCCCATCCCTGCTGCCTTTGGCAGCAGAGCAGGAGGGCAGCACATGTGCCCAGCCTGCAGCCAGCCACGGCACATCCAGCCCTCAGCAGCTGCCCAGAGCAGAATGCTCCTGTGCTCGCTGCCAGCTCCCAAAAGCTCTGATCCCACCCTGCCAAGCACACAGGGACCCACCTCACACCAGCCACAGCTGCAAGAAAAGCTGCTCCCAAACCACGGCCTCAGCCTTCTCCAAGGGCATGGCCCATCCACACCACAGCTGCTCCCAAGCACTTCCCCATCCACACTGGACCACCTTGAATGCTTCCTCTGGAAAAATAAACAACACATTATTGAAAAGAGATTAGATGCAGAAAGGGAAAACAAGAAAAACGGTAAAAACTCTTATCTGGGTCAGGGCCTTGAGGAAGGCCCAACCCCCACATGCCAGGGAAAAACCCAGCCATGGGTGAGGGAAGCCCACACTTTCTCTCTTCCCCTCTGCACTGCCGCCAAAAATCACAGTGACCCCAAAGCAAACAAGGGCAGTGGAGCAGCCCAAGCCTTTCCTTGCCTGCACAGCAAAGTAGCTGTGCACAGGTTCTGGAGTCCCACCTCTGCTCCCACCATGGGGCTTTGTTTGTGTCGGGCTGGCTGCCCCAGCCCCAGCCCCAGCCCAGGCCACAGTGGGTGCTGGGGGCTGTTGGCAGGGCCAGGAGCCCGCTCCCATTTCGTACCCACCCCAGCCCATGCCCCAGCCCTGCCAAAAGCAGCTGGGCAGTGACTGAAGAATGAGTTGCATCTCCCCCCAGCAAGGGGGGAGCCTTTGGTTCCCCACCAGGCTGGGCCATGCCCAAATCTGGCAGAATTTGCCCGGGTGGGACTCACCCACAAATTCCCTGTGGAGTTTGGCTTTGAAGAAGGTGCCAGAATCAAAGTCCATCACCTTCAGCCTCCCGTGGCCAGGCTGAGGAAGAGCTTGTCATCCTTGATGTCATCCTTGCTGTCTCCAGCAGCAGCAGCAGCAGCAGCAGCAGCAGCAGCATCCCCACCCGGTACAGCTTCTCCAGGGGCTCCTTTTCCTTCACTGGGGGCAGACCAGGCTCTCAGGGCTCTGCCCAGGGCCCCAGCTGTCAGGGAACCAGGACAAGCAAAACCAGCTGGGATGGCGGCCACCAGTGCTGGGCAGAGCAGCTCAGCTCCAGCCCAAGGGCTGCGTGTTCCCATCCCATGAGCCCGGTGCAGTGACATAGGCAACACAAAAA
Organism: Melozone crissalis; assembly: GCF_028551555.1. Lineage (NCBI taxonomy): Eukaryota > Metazoa > Chordata > Aves > Passeriformes > Passerellidae > Melozone > Melozone crissalis. The sequence goes on along the minus strand of NW_026535850.1, from coordinate 6,968,394 downwards.
GGGCTGGGTTCCTTTGCTTCTGATTGCCAAGGCATGTGTGCAGCTGGAACTTACCAGGGCCATGGATATTCCAGGGACCTGGAGAACCATTCCCAGCAACTGGGAAAGTCCTAGGGGCTCCATCCACCCATAGATGAGGTCTCCAAATTTGCCCCGAAATTGGATCCAGATTTTAGAGGCCAAAAAGAGCAAGTCCAAGTGACTTGATGATATTTTTAGCCCAGAAAGCCCTGCAGCTGATGGCACACTTCACAATCAGCAGGGGACACAGCTAGGCCAAAGCCCAGACCCTAGCTGGGAAATGAAGAAAAGAAAAATCTTAAAGAAAAGGAAAATTACCCCTCGCACAGGTTGCCCCAGCAAAGACAGCCTCCGGGATCAGCTCTCTTCCTAAGTCATGCGGCAGAGCAGGCAGTCAAGCCCCGACAGGCGAGGCCGAGCCCTCCATGCCCTGCGCAGCTGATCTTGCAGCCTCTGGATGGTGGAATATCGCCCATGCTGTATTGCCAGGACGACATGCAGTGTTTCAAGTGCCAGCTGTGACACGGCACTGCTCCTGTCCTCCATCAGGCATTCCAGGGCTGCAAGAGAGAGGAACAGAGCTATGGTCAGAGCTGGATCTGCGGGGAGCCAAGAAGAGCCCCTGCAAGGGCCATCCCAGCCGGCTCTTGCCATGGCCAGGAGGGAGCAGGGAGCAAGGGAATCAGCCCGAAGCTGCTGGCCACGAATGGCCCACGTCGCCCTGAAAGCTCCGTGTGCTCTGCCCACGGGAGCTGAGCCCTCCGCAGCTGGAGCAGGGCTTGCAGCTCCCCCCAGCAGCCCCCGCTGTCAGCACGCTGCCCTCACTCACTCACCAGAGCAGATCAGCTGCAGCTCTTGCTGCTGCCCCCTCAGGTGCCGCCCGGTCATGCCTGTGAACACAGAGCCTGTCACGGCCCCAGCGGCACAGCTCCCTGCCAGCGGCGCTGCCGGCGCTGTGGCCACACGGGCTGCGGGCCCGGCAGGGCTCAGCCCGGCCCTTGCCGCACGCTGCCGCCCCAGGGCACGGCTGCCAGAGGGCGGCAGCAGCAATGCCCAGGCCAGGCGGGGCTCCACGGCGCCGGGCCCGGCTGGCACTGCCGGGGCAGCAGGCGGGGCCGGGGCCGAGATGCGGCAGGCCGGGGAGGGGAAGGGCAGCCCGGGCTCGGGACTCACCCATGAACCTGACAGCCGCCTCTCGCAGGGACTCCTGTGGGCTCTCCACGTAGCACAGGGCCCGGCGCAGGTGCTCGGCCACTCGGCTCCTGTCCTGTGCCAGCTGCAGAGAGCGGCAGGAGGGAAGGGTTGGTGCGGGCTCAGCCCCTGGGCCGGGCGCTGCCTGTGCCCAGCCCCGGCCTCCCCTGGCCGCAGAGCCCTGAGGCACGGCCAGCAGCCGCTGGCCAAGGGCTCCCGAGGGGAGGGGGCAGCGGGCCGGCTGCTGCCCGTGGAGCCGCAGTGCCGGCCCGCAGCCCCCCCGGGCCGGAGCTCCATGGGCACCTGGCTCTGGCCTACGGGAGCCGGGAGCAGAGCCCGCGCGGCTCAGGGAAGGCAGCGGCGTGTGGGGCGCAGGCTGGCGGCCCTGGCTGCAGCACTGGGCAGAGGCTCAGCTGCCGGCCGCACTCACTGAGCAGTGCAGTCAGGGGGCTTCTCCAGCCTGAGGCTGGGGCTTGCAGGCCATCCTTACCAGGGCCTCGCCGAACCTCCAGGTCTGACCCAGCTGCAGCATGTGTTGGAGATCCTTTCTGTGCAGGAATGTGGCTGAACAATGCAGCGTTTCCCGGGAGTCCTGGAGAGCAGCAGAGACCTGGCGATGGCACCAGAGCCCAGGGCCCAGGACCCGCACAGGTCCCTGTACCAATGCCAGGAAGAGGCTGCAGCCCACGAGGCCACAGAGCAGGAGGCAGCCAAGCCCCCCTGCCAGGGGGCCGGCAGCAGCCGCTGAGTCCTCACCTCTGCCACAAGCTGGTTCTTGTCATGGCAGTGGAAGAACAGTGGGAGCAGGCTCTGGCGCACATGTGACTTCAGGGCCTTTTTTTCCTCTTCTGGCCAAAAATACAGCATGTCTCTGAAAATGAACATGGAGCACACCTGCACCTGGCTATCATCCTGTATGAAAGAAAGAAGAGACCTCAGCATCGGCTGCTTCATACCCATCTGGGCACAGGCCTGAAAATGCACAGGGCACAAAGTTTGCAGGCAGCAGCCAGTGGCCATGGCTGGAGGCGCAGAGCCTTACGTTGTCAAAGAGCGGCAGGAGCGCCCCAGCCAGCTGCAGGGCGAGGGGGCTGGCTAGCGGGGCACCATTGCACAGGAACAAACGGCTGAGGAGAACCACGGTCATCCTAAGCATGTTGCTGTCATTTTCCTGCAGCAGCTCCACGAGCCTTTCACGCAAACTCCACATTCTTATTGCGGCCTGCGTGGAACATGAGTGTGTGAAAGGCCATCCTGCTGCCACAGGGCCCAGAGGCCAAAGTCCTGTGCCAAAGCACTGGAGCAGCTGAAGCAGGAGGCAGGAGAGCTGGGAGCAGCTGCCTCAGCACCCCAAGGCCAGGCAAGGGCAAGCAACTGCCTTGCTCAGCCCCACGCTGGCAGCATGGCTTCAGCCGCTGCCCTCTTCTCACCGAGACACTGGTGCCAAGCACCAGGAGGCCTCTGAGTGCCAAGCGACGCATCTCCCTGCACTTGCTCTGCAGCTTCTTGGACATGACCTCCAGGATGCTGTCACGGCATTCACTCAAGTCCAGGCAGTCCAGGGTCTGAAAGGCACAAGGCTGGTGATGGGGGAGCCACACAGGGCCAGGCCCAGGCAGCAGCACAGGGCGCGGGCACCGTCCCGGGCAGCTGCGGCCACGAGAGGGCACAGAGCCGGGAGGCAGCTCAGCCAGGCAGTGCTGGCCTTCAGCCTCACCTCCACAAGGAACGCCATGGCAGCCAAATCCCAGCATGGCGTGTCTTTGCAGAGCAGCCCAAGCAGGTGGAATGCAATTGTGGAACACAAGGCTTCAGATGCATGGTGCATTTCTCTGGTAGGAGGAAACAGGAAGCAAAACCCTGAGGTAGCAGGGCTAAAGCTCTCCCAGGACTGACTCACAGAGGTCTGGCCTTTCTCCAGCACCCAGCAAGGGGGAGCCGAGCCCCTCTCCCGGCCTTCTGCAGTCTCCTTGGCTGTCCCTTGGTGACAAGGCCTTGTGGCCCACGACCAAGGGGCCCCACTGTGTGGGGCACCCCGGGAACAGGGCACAAATGCCAGGGGCAGTTGGGGAGCAGGGCGTCTCACCTGGCCAGCATGCCCACAGCACAGTGGTGGGTGTCAGCACAGAGCAGTGTGTCCCAGCCATGCTTGTCTTCCATTGCCACCACCACATCCTCATAGTGCAGTTGGCAGAGCAGGGCCTTCAGGGTCTGCTCTGCAAAGCTGTGTGCAGAGAAAAGCCCAGGTCACGCTGGGAGCACTGGCTCCTGCCCTGGGCACGTGACAGGGACACGAGGACTGGGATGGAGCACCTGTTGGGGCTGGTGGCAAGGCCGTGTTGCTGCTGGCATCCCTTCCAGAAGGTATCGGCTGCCTCTGGCATATCCAAGGTGCTGAAGAGCACTTGGAAGAGCAGATACACAAAGAGGCGAGGGAAATGAATGGTCACCACATGTGGGACACAGGGCATCTGGAGGATCTTCCACATCACCACAGTTGCCTGCAAAGGACAGAGCAGCCCGAGCTCAGTGCCGAGGTGTCCGTGTGGCAGGGAGAGGCCAGTAGAGACACAGGGGAAGCATGGGGCCTGGTGGCTCTGAAGCTGCCCCTGGGCCAGGTTTCAGCCCAGCAGGGAGAGGCAGCAAGACACCATGGTGGAGGGAGGATGGAGACCTGATGGAGAGGTGAGCTTGGGCTGAGCAAAGGCCAGTTGCAGAAACTCACAGCCAGGGCAAGGACAGCCGTGTGGTCCCCATCGGAGGTGCACGTGCTGTGCTCTGGCCAGTAGGCCAGAACGTCAAGGAGTACGAGCATGGCCGTCTCTGCAGTCCTGCACGAGCACATGATGGTCTTCCACATGGTCAAAGCAGCTCTGTGGGGTTAGAGCTCTGTCTCAGGGGGTTTGGGACACAGCACTGTGGCCTGGGCCACAGTGGGGAGCTGAGCTGGCTGCCAGCTCTGCCTCTGCCCACTGGCCCTCAGCACGCAGGCAGCCCAGCCCCATGGGGACTGGCCCCTGAGGAGCAGGGAAGGAGCATGGCAGAACACTGGGGACTGGCAAAGGGAGGAGCCAGAGGGCCCTGGAATTCTCTGTGTGTCAGACCACTGGGACAGGCTCTACAGGGTGATGAGCTGCTGAGCCCTGAGCCTTGTGGGCCCGTGGGCCCTGTACCTGTCACATGATGGGGCCACACGCAGGAGAGCCATCACCACATCAGCGGGCTGTGCCTCTGTCAGATCCAGAAGGGGCCTGTACAGGTTGTACTCAGGAAACTCATTTGCCACGAACCACTGGTGGATGTACCTGATCATGGCGGGCACCTGGAGAGGCAGGGGAGACTTGGAAAGCTGCCAGAGGGAGTCATGTGCCCAGCTGCCCCAGAGAAGTGCTTCCCTTGCCAGCACACCACCATGGCCTCAAGGCTTACAGTGAGCAGCAGGCGTGGCTTGGGAGGCCAAGCAATTGCTGTGAGGATGGATGCCAGGCCACAGGCTGCTTACTTGCTTTGGACTGGAAGGACCCTCCTCCACAAGCATATCCAGCAGGGCAGCACTGGTGTTGGTTTTGAAGATGGGAGGGTACACTCTGACCACAGTGCCCATGACGCTGGTCTCTTCCTCCCGAACCCTCTTCATGAATTTGCACACCATCTGTAGCAGATGGGCAAGAAGCCGGGGATGTTGCATGGAGTGCTCCACACACGGTGCTGGGCTGAGCAGGGATAGCAGGCCCAGCCCAGGTGGGGGTGGCTGCAGGTACCTGCGCTGTTCTTCGGAAGCGGCCACGTCTGCGCTCCTGCTGCTGTGTGTGCTCCAGGACTGCATCTGGCAAAGAGTGAGCGCAGCCAGAGCTGAGGGGCTGCGGGAGAGGCCGGAGAACACAGCCCAGCCCTGCGCTCCCCAGGCAGGGAGAGCCCCGGGATGCTCCAGGGGGATGGATCACGGCTCCTACAGGGTGTCTGCCCAGCCCCTCTTCCGTCCTGTCCATGGGCATTTCCCCAGGGGATGGGATGAGATGGGATGGCATGGCATGGCATAGGGCCAAGTTAGCTGCAGGCTCCAGCCCTGCAGCCCAGCTCAGCCACTCACCCTCCTGCGGTGGTTGGAACGGCACCACCTCTTCGGTCTGCTGTGCTGGGACAGCACCAGGGCCTTCTTCCTCGTCCTCCACACCGACCAGCTTGGGCACTCTGGGGGCTCTCTGGTCCATGGCTGATGCTGGAGCGCGCCCCAGCACCGAACGCAGCCGGTGCCGCTCCTGCAGGGCCTCCTGCGCCTCACCTGCGGGCAGTACGCGGCGGTCAGCGCTCGGCCCGGGGCCAGCAACGGCCCCCGAGCGCCCCTCACCCGCCCCGGGCCGGCCATGCCCAGGCCTTCGCTTCCGGGAACGCGGCACGGGAGGCTCGGGGCCGGCGGCCGCGCTGCCGAGCGGCGGAGCTCGGGCCGGGGAAGCCGCAGCGGAGGCGGCGGGAGCGGCAGCGCCGCCTGGGTCCTCCGCGGGCCCCGGGAGGAGCCGGGGCTGGGGCCGGGACTGGACCCTGCCTCGGGGCCGGGGCCGGGGTCGGGCTCGGGCCAGGCGGAGCCGAAGGGCGGCGACGCCGTTTCGGCCCCTAGCACTGACGCCCGCCCGGCAGCGCCACCGCCAGAACGGCCAGAGCCGAGCGGAGGCGAGACCGCGGCGGGACGGTCGGGGCCGGGCACGGGGCAGCCCCGCCCGGGGCCTGGGGCGGGCCGGGGGCATGGCCCGGCCCGGCAGGGGAGAGGGAGGCGGGGAGAGGAGAGGGACGCCGGGTAAGGGACCCCGAGGGTAGGGTGCCCGACCGCGGGAAAGGGAGAGAAGGAGAAAGAAAGAGAGAAATGAAAAGAGAAATAGAAAGAGTGCTTAAAACTATGTGTTCGCTGCTGCTGCTGTCGCCGCTGCTGCTGCTGCCGCCGCTGCTGCCGCTGCTGCCACCGCTGCTGCTGCTGCTGCTGCTGCAACTGAAGCACCGGGGCCGTTCGTCCCCGTGTCCGTTCCCCGCTCGCCCCACGAGCCCCACGTTCGAGCCCCGCGCGCCCCGGGGATAGCCCCTCCGTCTGCCCAAACACGGGAACTTTGCAGCCTTGAGCCCGGATGCAGAGCCCTGACTCCTGCGCACTGGCACAGCGATCCCCTCGCTTGCTGCTGTGCATTGTCCTTGCTGAAGGTCAGACACTGTCGGGCCACCTTCCCTTGGGGTAGGATTCCTACCTGACCCAAGCACTGCACTTACATCTCCAGTGTTGCTTTCCTGTAAAAACAGGGGAAGGAAAACATTGTGTGTGGCTCATGGTATTTTAGAGTGTCTAAAAATCACTAAGTCATTGATCCTAGAGGTGAGGTGCATCTGGAATTACTGGGATGCAACATGGAAAAGGAGAGCATAGAAACAAATAGAGGGAAATATCTTGGATTGTTTCTTTCATTTTTCATTTCACTTCTGTAAAGCTGTTTCAGTTTTCCAGGAATCTTCTACTGTCTGCTCTTCCCAAGAATCTCTCATGGAGAACGAGGTCAAGCTTCTGTCACAAGATTTGCCACCAGGAAATTAGGCCACTGGTGCAATTTTCATGATGACTGTTAGTGCTGGCTTAGGGCAAATTTGGAGAGGAAACCTCCTAAAGGGGTCTGTCTAGAAAGCAAGTTCAAGCAGCCCGTCCCCCTACTAGTTCAGGAAAATACTTCCCTGGAGAAAAGTGAAAAAAACCCAGTTTATTAAACAAGTAAAGTATTCACAAGCATGAAAAATGAATAATATTAAATAAAACCTCTGACAGTGCTGAAGAGCTGGCAAATTCAGGAAGTCCTTTTTGTGGGTTGTAGTTGGCTCACTCGGTCTCTCCTGAGTCCCTCTGGTTCTGGAATGCAGCGTCCCAGAACTCGCTGGGCCACAGGTGTGAGCTGCCACTGTTTTTCTGGGTTTTGAGTCCAGAGCAGGTTTAAACAGTTCCAAGAAAAAGGAAAGTCACAGTCCGAGGAACTTCTCTTCCTAAGCTAGCTAAAACCAAATTGCTAGACCTGGGCTGTGAAGGCATTGGGAAATTTCCAAATCTGGGCACTGGCGGTCCCAGCAAACACCAGAGCTGGATGGTACTGGAGCCAGAACCTGCACATTTCCAAACTTTGGCTTTCTGTGCCAGCAAATCACTGGACTTGGGCTGTGCTAGCACCAGGAAGTTTTCAGATCTGGGCACTGGCACTGCCAGCAAACACCAGATCTGGGTGGTGTCGTTGCCAGCGACAGAAATCTGCTGGATTTGGGCTCTGCTGACACAGGGAAATTTCCAAATCTGGGTTCTGGTTACATGAAACACAAGATGTGGGTGGAGCCAGACCCAGTAGCAGGAAGCTGCCACAGGTTTTGGATTTCTGTGCCAGCAAATTGCTGCCCTTGGGCTGTGCCAGAATAGGGAAATTTCCAGATCTGGGCACTGGCAGTGCCAGCAAACAGCCCATTTCAGGCTCCAGGCTCCAGGAAGGACTGGATCTGGATGCCTTCCTCTTTTCTTTCCTTCTTTCCTTCCTTCTTTCCTGGGGTCCTGCTGCCAGCAAACTCCAGATTGGGCGGTACTGGCAAGGGGAAATTGCCAGGTTTTAGCTTTCTTTCCCAGCAAATTGCTGGACATGGGTGGTGCCAGAAGAGGGAAATTGCCAGATGTGGGCACTGACAGTGCCAGCACACACCAGATCTGGGTGAGGAATGTGCCGGCACTGAGAAATTTCCAGATGCTGATTTTCTGTGCCAGCAAACTGCTGGAATTAGGCTATGCAGGCATCTGAAACAGTCCTGATCTGGGTACTGGCGGTGTCAGCAAACCTGAGATTGAGTTGCAGTAGGTACCAGGTCTTTGCTTGGTTTTGACTTTCTTTGCCAGCAAGTTGCTGCACTTGGGCTGTACCAGAATAGGGAAATATCAAGATTTGGGAATTGGCAGTGCCAGCAAACACCACATTTCAGGAAGGATTGGATCTGGACCCATTCCCTCCCTGCCTCCCACCCTCAACAAGGTGCCAGAGGGGCTGGACAGCAGCCAGGCAGAAAGGGACCTGCAGGGACTGATGGACAGCAGGCTGGACATGAGCCAGTGTGCCCAGGTGGCCAAGAAGGCCAATGGCTCCTGGCCTGGATCAGGAATGGTGTGGCCAGCAGGAGCAGGGCAGGGATTCTTCCCCTATTCTCAGCACTGCTTTGGCAGCACCTTGAGTGCTGTTTGCAGTTCTGGTGCCCCCAATTAAGGAGGACATGGAGGGGCTGGAGCGTGTCCAGAGAAGGGCAACAAGGCTGGGGATGGGTCAGGAGCACAAGTCCTGTGAGGAGTTGCTGAGGGAGCTGAGGTTGTTTATCCTGGAGGAGAGGAGGCCCAGGGGAGACAAGGCGGTGTCAGGGCACAGGTTGGACTTGATGATCTCCATGGCCTGTTCCACCCTTGCTGATTGTGGGATTCCATGAAACCACCCTTGGAGCAGTCACAGGATGAGCCCTGGGCCTCCTCTTCAGAAGCTTCAGCAGGCCAGGTCCCTCAGCTTCTCCTGCCAGCCCCAAAGCCCATCCTGTCAGTCCTGCAGAGCCTCTGCAGCTCCTCCTCACTGCCCAGAACAGGGAGCCCCAGAGCCAGACACAGCAGCCCAGATGTGCTCCCCTGGCCTGGGGTGCCTCTGGCAAGGGAGCAGCACCAGGCACTGCAGGAGCCTGCAGACAATTGATCTGAAGGCCAAAGCTCCTTAGCTCCTTCTGAAAGAGCAGGAACAGTTCCTCATTCCAATGTGGTGGAATGCTGGGCACCACAGCTCCAGGTGAGGACTGGACACAAGTTTGCTCCCACTGAGTGCTGTGATGGGTTCTGCAGGAGCTCTGGGCTCCTGTGCTTGCCAGGCACAATGAGGAGAGAAGGAGCCAAGTGCACTGATGTGGAAATGGATATGTAGAAAGCTTTTAGGGCCTAGCAGAAGACCCACAGAGTATGAATCTGTATATAAACCTTGAGACAAGAAATGCTAACTTAAAAATGCCATGGAATAGGACAGATATTGTTGAGAGAGAAATGGAGCTGGAAAAAAGTTCCAAAAGATGGCCTTGCAAATAAGATTTTGGAAAAACAGAGCTATGAAAGATGCATTGTCGTGGGAGCCACAAGGGGCAGTTTTAATAATTGGCTTTAAGGCATTCACAACGTGGCATGGCAAAAGGCTGATAGACCAAAACACCTAATTATAATGTATCATAATTAGGAAATAGTTGGCTTCTGATTGTGATGGCGTGAATTATAACATCTGTATTGTCTCACCCTTCTCATGAGACTGAAAATGGAAGAAAAGTTTTTAAAACACCTCTCAGTTGCCCCATCTCTAGGTCAAGAAAAGAGTATTATCCAACACACTGACACACCTTTGCCTCGAGCATAACCCAGCCTGGACCAAAGACACTAAAAGGTTTCCCCTGTGGCCCATGTCTCGAAACATCAGGTCTGCTGTTTGACAACTCGGGTTGGGTTGGTGTCAAGGAGTTCCCTCAGAAATACTGGGTTTCCCACAGAAATACTGTGTTTTGTTTTCCTCTGTGCCTTCCCCTCAGCAGCCTTGGGGATGCTCCTGTGTGAAGCCATCTGTCTCACACAGTTTGAGACAACTTCAAACAGGATATTGTGCAACAAGTCGTCTCCTCTAAAGTGTTCCAACAATCCCTTTCCAGCAATAGGAAATTATTACTAATAGATGAAAGTGGAAAAACCCCAAGAGTTTAGTAACAAACAGAATCCCCCCATGACACGCGTTACAAGAAGGCGCCGGGCTCTCTTGGGAAGAACAGGAGCTGTCACGGAGCAGTTCCAGCAGCTGATGGAAGCTCGGGGGCTCGTCCAGCGTCGGCTTTCTCCCATGGCAGAGCTCCATGGAGCGGGCAGGGCAGTGAAGCAGCTGGGCTGGAGCCCCTCGCTGCCTTTTCTCCCCGGCGTGGCTCAGCTCACAGACTCTCGGGCTGGGAGCGGGGCCGCTCCGCTCCTGCCGGCACCGTGTCCATGGGCTTGGACAAACAGTTTCCTGCCAGGAGAGCCCTGCACACTGCTCCACAGATCTTTCATAAAGGCCCAAACCAACTCCAAACACCCTGTCTGCAGCAGCTTTTCACAAAGGGCTGTAGCAATCCAGGACAGCTGCATGTGAGTGTTGGAAGGCTCTTGTCTTGTTCCTGACAGCAGAATTCTTTATGATCTTGTGCAATTTTATTCAGATGTAACATGAGAGCTGAGGTTTTTTTGTTAAAATATTTCATGATGAGTAACAAGACTTGGGAGCATGAGGTGCAGGACTGACATGCGAAAGCATGAGCATATCCTCCAAAGTGGCCAGTTTAATTGTCCATTTTATTACTCTTCTATTTACTCCACACTAATAAGGAAAATCAAGCTTTGCTTGGAGACAAAACAGGCATGGGATACACTACAGTCCCTCACAGGCTCACCAGGCCTGGCAGTGGCACAGCAGGCAGTCTTCTTCATTGTGAACCACTACAGAGCTACATCCCAATCTGGTTTAAGTAGCGTGGTATTATTAAGAGCTCCTTTTCTGCATGAGATACAAAAAGGAGATCCCAAATGATCTTCATGCAAGCATGCAGTAAAGAACTTCTCCTGCTATCTTAACGAAGCATTTGCTTTGGCAATTACACTCTTCCCATTCATCTCTTGATGCAGACACCTCAGGTTTTCCCCCACACCCCTACAAGGCTGGCAGTCGCTGTTTCCCATTTCCTGTTCTTCCCTAGAGATGGCGCAGTGGCTGCTTTGAAACAAAAAGCCCTGAGATCTGGAGAGCTTGAAGGAGCATGAAATGCTAATTAAGTGCTCATATTGGTAACACCCAGGTCTGCACTGCCCAGTCCTCTGCAGCAGCAGCAGCAGGACCATGCATCATTCCTGTTGGTGGATGTTCATGTTTCTGGTGTGCAAGAGCAATGACTTTGAGGAGGGACAAAAATGCCCCTATTCAAACAGTGGGTGTGCAAGGAGGTGTGAAGTTTCACAGCCTTTTCTAGGATATTTTAGAAAGATCTAAGTGAATATTGTGGCATGGAGCAGGTCACTAAATTTGTCTCCAGAGGAATCCCCAAAGGGCACATTGACTCTGCTGCTGATGGCAACCCCATAAGCTCACGGACCAGTTTTCCCTGCAATGTGCCACCCTGCCTGGGCTTTACTAGGCCGGGACTAGACCCAGAGCAAAGCAAATACAGGCAGCCAGGTGACATTGTGTAACATCAGAAGCTGGCAACCATGAGGACTTTGCTGTCAAAAGGTTACAGCTTGCACTGGGCCCAGAAGTGTTTTACCCTAAAGCAAAGCAAATTGAAATGTGAAGTTTCAAATGACTATGAAAGGAAACTGCAGAATAATTTCTGGAAGGGCAGCATTGTCAATGATCATGCAGCCCACCAAGAGCTGGAGCTGAATCCAGAATTGCTTCTTCCAGCTGTGCAGGAATTCATTCCACTGACAAGCACTGGTCCATGGGAACAAATGATCCCCTAGCTCTGGGCTGAATGGCACCCAGGCTGCAGTGCAGATTGGAGGAACCCTTGTCACTTGTTATTGGCCTCCCAGTGCACTCATCCTTCTGCAAACAAGGGGCAAACAACACAGCTGCACTGCTGTCCCCAGTAAATATACATACAGGTGACTTTGCCAAAGCAGTGCATCTTTTCCCAGTGAAATACATGACCTGTTCTTACCTGTGGAATTGTGATTGAAGACACCTGTGAGCCAGATCTGTGGGAGATTGCAAAGGAGCAAAGCTTTGGGATTTGGGCACACTTCTCTTGGTTGCTTTGCTCAGGCCCTTGGTGAGCACAGAACACACCTTTGACTAGACAGGATCTTTTGGATCCATTGTCCTTCAAACAGGTCAACAGGTGACTCTGTTGTAATGCCAAGTAACAAAGAGCAGCACAAATGACACAAAGAAAACATGGCCAAAGAGGAGGAGGAGAGGCCCAATGCGGAAGGGATGTGGTGAGACGCTGGCACATTGAGTGAGCTGCACTCCCATAATCTCTAGGCTAGCAGGTCCTGGTCTCACATTCTCCTTTTGGTTTTTTCAATTTTGTTTATTTATTTACTTTTTTTCATCATCAAAAAAAATATAGAATTAAAAATATGTCATCAAAACTTAAAGACAGAATCAAAACACGTTAATTCAAAACTGTATCTAAAGATCAGAACATATGTACAGCTCTAACTGTGAAGCTGTTATGTTTGCCCAATTATCCCATCATAAAAAACCCCAAACAATATTAAAAGTAGTCGCTATTTGAATAGTTAAAATAAAAAAATATATAAAATTCGATACAATATAATTTGATTAAAATAAGGGATAATTTGGTTCAAATAATAGCACATAGGCAAAAACAACCGCGGGGTACAGAGTGCGGGGTTCAATGACCCTTGCCACTTCACGTACAAGCTTGCCAAGTGAAAGTCACCCCTTATATGCTATGTGTCAATTCCATCTCCTCCCATTTTCGGTTCGTCATATCTCTATCTCCGCCTTCATTACCACCTTTACCATGCATGCGCCACCACTCGGTTTGGTGGTCGCACAAGTCTTTGGAGGTCGTCAGTGATGAAGGCTCTGTAGTCTTCTTCGTTGTCCTTTAATTCACCTTTGGGTTACACATGCACATCAAGCCAGTACAATGTAAGCCAAGACTAACGTATCACTGCATCTACATATCAAGGCAATAAATCCCTTATAATTAGCATTTTCTGGGATCCAACCCAGTTCTTGGTCATTTTTAGAAACTCTATCTTCAGCTTCTTTCCTGTGGTCCTTGAGAACATCTGCTGGGAAGGGCGGGTGGAGCCCCTCCTCTCCCTCTCTTCTTTGGCATTACAACTTTAAACTATTTTATTATTCTCAAATATTAATTACTGTATCAATATTGATTCCTGTTTCAATATTTATCAGCACAAATCATACCTATTTATCACAGACTGATGTCACTGGAAAAATTCCCTCTTTTCCAAAGGTTTTCATTTGCTTTGGCTGTACTTAGTATGGCTGCAGGTCACATTTCCTTTGGCTTAAGGAAGTATCTTGGCAGTTACTCTTGGTAATATATCTTGCTAATTCTGCCCTTGGAGGAATTACTCAGTTCTGCAGTCCTTATTACACGCCCTGTTCTAAAAGACTTTTACATTGTTTTCCCTCTCTCTGTGTTTTCACACTTGTTCAACAAGGTTTTCTTTCTAAGAATATTAGTCACAATATCCCAAAGGATTAAAAAATGCTTAGGTATTTGTTCCCTAAGTATTTACTAAAGAAAAATAATAATAATTAAAAAAACCTGTATGCATGCTGGATGTAAAATACAAACAGAAATAAACTTGAGAGTTCTCCCAAAAACCTTAAGAAAAAACCCCATGTATTCTATAAAACCTGGAGTATTCATCTACAGTATACACAAGTGGGCATGTTCTAGGAGAGAAAATTTGTGCAATGGTTCCGCACAGAATTCTGTGCTTTCAAGCTTTTTGCCCTTCAGGGGCAGTGCCATTCTCTGAACTGTAATGCTCCGAGCATGTTCTGCTCACCATGGCAGCTTCCTGCTCTGCCCTGGTACAGATCATCCTCCCAGCAAAGGGGGAGTGCAGCCACCACAACTCGCAGCACCATTCCACATAGCAAGAACCTGAAGGAGAGAGATGGCTTTCACCAGATGCTGCGGGTTCTAATAGTGCCACCTCTCAGCTGCCGAAACCCTGAATTTCTGTGTTGCAGTGTGTTAGTTTATTGAGCCAAATGTTCTGTTATATAGTGGTATGTTCAAGTGTTCCCCAAGTTATTACAGTTAGTTTCTCCCCTGTGTTAGGCCCTCCTACCCAAGTGTCTCTCAAGGAATTCCCTCCCTCCTCACCCGATTTTTCCCTGTCTGTCAAGACAACCCGGCCCCTTTGCCCCACCCATCAGCCCAAACCCTACCCTTTGTTCCAGAAAGTTCCCTGTCCCTCACCCTAAGATCCAATCCCTATCCCAACGCCCTCTCTTCCCCTTGTTCTGATTTGTTGTAGCCCTCAAAACCACATCCCAAGAGTCGCTTATTGGTTACTATATGGTGTCCACCCCCTGTTTTGAAAGATTTTAAAAACCAGTGCACAGGGGTGCTGCGGGTTCTCTGAACATCTGTTCCCTTTGGGAATTCTGACTTGTAGAACCTTCCCCCTGCCTCTCCTGACGAATTTGCTGCACTTTACACCGCAGAAGAGCCTCCTGTGCTTCCTCCACTCGGTCCTCCAGAGGTCTCTACTGCTCGGCATTTGGCCTAGAGGTTCTGGCTCAGGCAAAACCCTAACCTAGCCAGATCCCCACTCTTGCCGTTGTCCCTGGAGCATCACAGAGCTAGCCAGGGCTGCGGAGGGCAGTGACAGTGACCCATGCCCTGGCATGTCACAGCCCCCAGAGCCATACCTGCCAGGCCACAAGCCCCAGCCCTGGTCCCCACTGCCGGCCTCAGGGGCTCCTGGGCATCCTCACCCTGAGTGCAAAGGCAGCCTCAGGAGCCCCCCCGGGTGCTCTGGATCCAGGCTGCAGACACCCTAAAGCCAGCACTGAAAGAGACGTTGTTGGGGACTGCAGCTGGATCTTGCAGTGCTCACCAGCCCTGACTACTCTCTAAGTGAACCCAAACCTCATTGGCAGCACCTTGAGCACATTGACCCTCCTCGCCCCTCCTGGAACGTGGTGTTCCCACATCCTACACCAGCCCTTTGCAGGGAGTGACCAGCTCCCAGCTGCTCTGCTACCCTGGCCTTACTTTCTGTTTGCCGGCAATGAACTTAACGGATACACTCCTGAGAAACCTAGCACAACATTTGCTTCTCAGGAGCTCTGTGGCAAAAAAACTCCACTAATCCCTAGTTTTGCACAGAGAAGGAGGTCCTGACAAAGCATAAGGCACAGGCAGGGCTCTGGCATATGAATTCATGAGCCACAGGATTCCACCCATTGTTGTTCCTAGCTGCTTTGCTGATATTTTAGAGCCAGTTCTGGACAAGGGCTGCTGCTGACAGGATAGAAAAATATGGAGAAAAAAAGGTGCAGGAGACAAAAAAAAAAAAAAAAAAAAAAAAACCAAGGGGGAAAACCCTTAGAAATACAGAGCACAACAGAAATCCTTGGAGATGGTTCAATAGAAAATGCCATCAGCAGTGAGCAGAGCCTGAGGTTGCTCACTGCCAGCCCAGGGGCTCCTCAGTCCCCTGCTGGTTTGTGTCTGATGCAGCCCTGCCTGGAAAGGGCTCCAGGCTCTGGTGTTCCCAGCTTGCTCCAGGCTACATTCTTAGCAGCACTGAAAGAAGAAGTGAAACAAAGAGCCATTTTCTGTGCTGCCTGCAAACTCTTCTCCTTCAGTGCCACTGCCAGAGATCATCCCTCTGTCAGCTTGGCACTGTGCCTACTGCATCCTTCCTTGTCCCTGTCCCTTGCATCAGCTCCTGCACATCATCAGCACTCGCTGTCCCACATCATGAACAGAGAGGGCTGTGTCAGAAGAGGAAGGAGTGCATTTTCTTGGCCTTTCTAACAGACACAAGAAGCATGAGTCCAAATAACTTTGTTGTTTGTTCCTGCCCTCCTTTTCGATAACTCTTTTCTGCTTTAATGCAAAAGCTTCTTTTCATACATGGATGGAATGATCTGGAATTGGCAGTTGCTTCAGGCTGTCAGGCACCATTGGAGTTTTCTCTTGTCTCTGATGAGGATTTGGTGAATTTTCCATTGGTCACTTGGTGGTGTCACCATGGGCTGAGCTCAGCGGCCGACTCTGCTGTCCCCAGGGGATGCATTGGGATGCCAAGCCCCTCATGGTTGGGATTCGGGGGAGGGCGGGCTCGGAGCGCCCAGGGCCTGGGCCCTTGAGGAGGTGCTGCTGGCGCTGGCTGTGCTCAGCCCGCTGTGCCGAGCAGCCGCGGCCATGGAGACACAGGGGGGAGCTGTGGCCGAGGCCGGCAGGCGGCCCGGGCCGGCTCGCAGCTGCGAGGACGCCGGCAGCCTGTGCCCTGAGGCGGGGCCCATAGCGGGCGGCTTGCGGGCAGGGCTTTTCCGAGCCGGCCGCAATGTGCTGCCTCCCGTGTGGGCCCGGCTGCGGCAGAGGCAGGCGGGAGCGCGGCGGGGCCGGCAGCGGCGGGCAGAGGCCGCAGAGAGCAGCAGCCCGGCCGGGCCCGCTGCGGAGCGGCACGGAGCTGCCGGGCAGCCCTCGGCCGTGTCTGTGCGCACAGGGCAGGAGCAGAGGCAGGAGCCGCGGCAGGAGCCGGCCATAGCGGCAGCTCGCCGTGCCCGGGGCCGCAGCCGCAGCTCTCCCCTGCCGGCCACAGCAGCAGCCGCTCGCCTCCGAGGCTCCGGCGCTTCCCGAAGGCGAGGGGCCCGGCCCCCAGCACCCCCTGGAGCCCCGCGGTCAGAGGAGCCGCCGGCGCCGTAAAGGGCAGCGCAGAGGGCGCAGGGTGAGGAGGAGGACATGAGGCTCGCTCTGGGCCGCGCTGGGGCGGCTGTGCCCTGTCAGCCTTCGCCTTGAGCCCTTTGCTTCTTTTCCATGAGCCTTGATCCCCATCCTTGGCCAAGGGCCCCCGCAGCCCTTTGTAGGGCTGCAGGAAAAGCTGCCTCAGTCACAGAATCACAGAATCCCTGGCTTGGAAGACAGACACTTTCAAGATGATCGAGTTCAATCTGTGGCCTAATACCTCAACTAAAGCACTGCACCGAGTGCCAAATCCAGTCTTCTTTCAAAGGCTTGCAGGGATGGTGAGTCCACCAGCTCCCTGCAGGGGTCTGTCCCAGGAAGAACCAAGATAACACTGGGGCCTTCTACCCCCCGGCGCTTGGAGCTCTGGAAGTTTGTCTTTCTGCTTAGGCAAAGGCCATGGAAAAGGACTGGGAAAAGTAGTCACAAATCGAGTAGCCTACAGAGCTCTAAATTGATGTGCAAGGAATACAGAAAAGACAGAAAAGAAAAAAGGCAAAACCCAAATGGCATCAGCAAAGTCTTGGGCATGAACACATAGCTGCAAAGGGTCTTCTCAGCCCTATTTCTTTGTATTTCTGGGAACCAGAGGAATCCTGCTTGAGCCTCTGGGGAGATGGGTTTGGGAGGTAAAAGTTCATGTCTTTTTTCTCCTTGGGGCAGCTCCTGTTCCTAGCATCAGCTGAGCCTCTCTCCAGCCTGATGCTTGTTCTGATTGTTGCAGCAAAACAACTGATGGCAGACAGAAGACACTGACACTTGCAGAGACGTGACTTTTTCCAGTGCCAGCTGGGAGTGGGAGTCAGAAGAAAAACTCCCGAAAGCACAACTCCATTGGAAGATTGCCTTCCTTTTCATTGCGTAAAGAAGCTCTAGATCCACTTGTGAATTGTCAGTTGTTTGTTAAGGATGGGAAGTTTTCTTTCCTGATTTTTTTCATGTGGTTTGGAAGTGGATGAGGCTCTTGTTCATTCACAAACTCCAGACCAAAGTGCCTTTGGAAGATGGCCCACGTGGCAGTTTTTGCCCAGCCATGGTACTTGTGGATAGAAGAAAGCAAGGGCAATGGTATTTGCAGCCAAAACCCAGCAAAGCTTGGCTCAGCCAAAACATCCTGGGGAGAGAGCGGCCTCCAGCTGTTCCTAGAAATCAGCAAGTTCCAGCCATATGGTTGTGTAGCACTAAGTGCAATCTCTTTGCCTGGATCAGAGCCTTGCTCAGCTGAAGAAGCAGAAAGATCAGCAAGGAGCTCTCAAAGGCCCATCACATCATTTTGATTTTGCTCATCTTGTGTAAGTTTGCAACTGAACGTGTGTTTGCAGTTGAGCTAATGAGAGAAAAAAAAAGTAAATAGAGGCTTTACGGTGGGGCCATGATATTCCACAAGAGGAATCACCGGTGTGCATTTCATTGGAGCTCTCTCAATCCTATAAAAGTATTGTAGCCCTGATTTAAAATAGGCCGATATGAACCAATTTGGAGAGACAGAGACTAAAATGGCTTATGGGGGTTTTTCTTAAGAGTGAGAAAAACTACCCAAAAGGTGTTGTTTTGTGGCATTTCAAAATATACTACCTCAAAATTACCAACTGCAATAAATCAAGAGTTTAAAATGGAGTGTTTAGGTATATGAATAATTAAAACCACAAAAATGTGAAGATATGAATGCAGTTTTTCATAAAAATCATTAAATTATAGACCAAAAAATACATGCCCTGAACTACAATGCAAAGGCAGGTAGAACTGTACTTGAATGGTCTCTTTTTAGATTGCTGGAGTTTTTTCCTTGTGAGGAGGAGCTCGGGTATTGCTGAAGAAAAGTGGCACCAGCAGGACGGGGCAGCGTGCCGTGCTCCGTGCAGAGGCTGCCAGGGGCTGCCCGAAGAGCGCCCTGCTGCAGCCAGAGCCCTCCTGGCCTGGGGCCCGGGAGCAAAGGGCCAGGGCAGCCACCTCCTCCTTGTCCTGACCCTGCCACCGCTCCCTGCTGCTGCTGCTGCTGCTGCTGCTGCTGCTGCTGCTGCTGCTGCTGCTGAGGGAAAGAGAAGACTCTCCTAAGGCCCCATGAACGAATGCACTTACGCAGCCCTGGGGATGCCAGTGAAGGAAACCATGTGTCACATAAAGCATGTGTGACCAGAGTCACCAAACACCACCTAAACATGGAATTGTTGCACCTCTCTAGGACAGGCAGAAATTTAAAGAATTAACTGGGGACTTGAGGGCAGAAGAGGCTGGAGGAGGAAAACAACTCTGGGGGGAAAAAAACGACCATATCTGGAGGGGGAAACATCTCCGCCTTCTCAGAACTGGTCAAGGGAACATGTCTCTAATTCTCTCCAGAAAGGGATACTTTAGGTGAGCTCTGCACCTCCAACTGCCTTGGACCAGAGCCAGAGCCAGGAAGATTCAGTTATGTAAATGTTATGTAGATAGATGGATGGATGGATGGATGGATGAATGGATAGATAGATAGATAGATAGATAGATAGATAGATAGATAGATAGATAGAAGATAGATAGACAGATCTCATTACTGAAATCTCTCTTTACTGTCCTCTCTGTTGCTACACACATCAGAACTTGGTATCCAGTGCGCCGCTCAACTACAATCCCGAGATTGCTCTCCTGTTGCTTCAGTAACCCACACTCTTGGGGCATCTGGAGCATGTAGGTCATTATGGAATGCAATCAGACACCGAGCATTGCTGGGAACTGCACTCTTTGTGCATCTGTGCTCGGGCAAGTTCTTCTCTTGGACTTGACCACACTGATGGTGCTAAAGTGGCTGGAATCAGAAATGCAGCCCAGCCCCTTCCAGCTCCTCTAGTCTCTGAGCACCAGCTGGAATGCAATTGATTTCCTGCTCAATTCCCAAACACAACACACACTGATGCCCTGGGCTGCCAAAAGACACGGGAGCCGTTAACCTGAAAGTGATGTGTTTCTGCCAGTGCTGGAAAAGGGCAGGAAAGATGGAGAAAAAGCTCCCTGGCTCCCTGGAGAAGGAGAAATTACACAAGGCTTCTCCTTCTAGCGAACAAACAAACAAATAAAAAAAAAAAAAAAAAAAAGAAAGTGTTACCCACTCCAGTGTCTAAAGCACTTGGATGCAGTGAAGGGATGTTTGGCAGGGAAACAGCCCCTGTGCTGGGCATTGGCTCTATGGATCTAAGGCAGGGATCTATGGCAGTCTGCCTGAAGGTCCCTCAAGAGCCCCCATTCTCCAGGCTAAAGCTCCCTCAGCACCTCCTCCCTGGCCTTGTGCTGCCCCCCCTTGCCCAGCTCCCCTGTCCTTTTGTGCACTTGCTGCAGCCCCTCCATGACTTTCTGCTTCCCAGGGCCCACAGCTGCACACAGCACTCCAGCTGTGGCCGCAGCGCTGCCCAGCACAGGCCACGCTCACTGCCCTGCTCCTGCTGCCCCACTGCTGCTGGCACAGCCACCGTGCCCTTGGCCTTCTTGGCCCCCTGGCCCCACGCTGCCTCATCTGCAGCTGCTCATGGCTGCCAGCCCTGCGTCCTTTGGGCCCACGCAGCTCCCCAGCCACAAAGGTGCCCATTGCACTTCAGATAATGCAGGCACCATTGCAAAATGGCCTTCCTTTTCTACCACCTCATGTTCCAAGTAGATATCATAAAATTTGATAGGAATAGGAGTCTAAGTCACTCTGTTTAAATTAAAATTATCTAATTCAACTGTACAGCAAAACGGTCTTAATTAAATTTTTCCTATCTGCTGTCTGCAAGCATTGTTCTCTTTTCAAAACTAGGTTTTAGTTCTTCAAACTCTGAGAAGGAAATTTAAAAATATCTATAGCTGCCTTTGTTACTTTTGTTTCAGGCATGGAAATGGATTTCTTTCAGCCTTCCTTGCATGCTCTCTACACTCTACTGCTACTGGCCAAGCTCCCAGCTTGCTCTACAATTCCTAAACACCAGGAACATGAAATGTTCCTTTCTCACTCACCTCAGGATCTTTAGCACTGCTGAATACACGCTTCAGGTGACCTGTAGTGGGAAGGGAAAATGAACCAGCTGCTGTCAGAAAACTGCCTGGCCCTCTGAATCCAACAGAACAAGTCAACCCAAACAGGTACGATTTCCCGTTTCACAACATCCCTCCAGGAGACACATTCCATTCACACAGCCAGCAAGGGATCAGGACAATATTCTTGGCTGTTCCTACACTTCAGCCTGTTTAGCCAGTAAATGAATACAAAGATGATCAAGAAAATGCAAATTGTCCTTTAACACTCAATGCTCCTGTTCTACCAAAGACATAAAACAGCTTCTGAAATCCTCTCCTTCAGGTACTCTTTTTTTTTTCCAATCAGATACATGCACTAATTCTCAATAACTTGCAGGAAACAGTTGCCCAGAAAAGCTTCCCAAAATTCCCCTGAGCTGTGGCAGTTCTGTTGTGGAAGAGCACAGCAGCACCTCTAGGGTTCAGGAGCAGACACTCACTGCTTTAGAGTTTGCACTTCCTTTCAAAGGAAATAACTATTTTTGCACTCAGTAAAAGGTTATTAAGTTAGACAGTCAAATCCTTTAATGACAAAATTTAAAAAGAAATAAGCTTTCTCTGAATTCTGGGAACAACTGCAGAGTTTTTAGAAGGCCTTCCCTGAAGCTCTGCCAGTCTGCATTTTCTTGCTTGTCCCAGCAACCTGAGGAAATGACAGACTCTGCTGCCACAGACACCCCTGTGGAGGGAACGGATGCCCTGCAGGTTCCCCTGTAAATGCTGCTCCTGTGGCTACAGACACCCCCTTTTTAGCTGAACCTCTTGACGGGAGCTTTACCAAACCACTGGTACTCTAATGCTCTTTCTGTTTCAAAATCAGAAACTCAGCCACCAAGAAAGAGCAGGAAGACATCCAAAAGCCAGGTTAGGATACACCCTTATCGAAGTAGAATGGAAAACTCTACTTACGTGCAAAGTGTGCAACGTAATATGCGGAAAAACAAACACCATAGGCAGCAAAAGCTGCTGTGGCCAGATGGTGGATCATTGTCCCAGTGCTGTGCAAGTTTTCTCCAACACTAGAAAAACAAGTGCCCTGTCAGAGTGCAGCTGCCCACTGACCAATGCTCAAACCAGGAGGGTTCTCCTGATGCGAGCAAGGCCTAGGGCTGCTCTGACACTCAGGCCTTCCATGCACCAAGACAACCTTCTGATGCCACTATGACGATGTGGCAACCATGCCCTGACATCACAAAGCAAACGCTCCATGTTGGTCTGTGAATTTATGAAAAGCAATAACCAACCTTTCCTACAGCAAACACAAAAGAGCCTGGGAAGTTCTCATCTGTCACCAAGCAGCACAAAATCCCCTCATGGGCCAAACCCTGTTGTTCAGGGGATCCAAGAGGAACTCCAGGAGTGCCCCAAGCACCTACAGCCTGTACCCCAGCTGAGCACTCAGATGGGACACAAGCAAAGGAAACCAGACTAAGAAAATGGCCCACAGCATTGCACATGTGAGAAATGACTCTCACTTTTAACATTTTAGAGGTTTAGTAAACCTTAACAAATGACTGAATAAGGAAAATTGCAGCATTGGGAGTCTCTGTGACTAGCAGCCACGTGCTTATCTACAAAAAGGACGCTCTGCCTTTTATACCCTTAGCTCCTCCAAAAGTTTTGTCAATCAACTCTTTCTCTGCTGCCCATTGGTGGAGATTACTTTCTTGCATCCTGACTGGAGGTCAGGTGTTGTTACACCCTGCCTGCTGGTCACGAGCCAGCCCTCCCCAAATGCCCTGACTACCAAGGCTATTACAAGGGAGACAAGAAAGAGGACTATGGAAGGATATATTACAATACCATCACTGCACATTTGAACATCCACATAACATCTGCTTCTTAATTGTCAGAGCCAACCATTGCATTACTCATCTAGAACACACAGAACCAGGAGAGAAGCCACTGTTGGCATCACAGCTGAAATCCTTCCTAACAAATCTCCCCACATATTTGCACCTTTATTGGACATACCCAGGGCTCCGGTGCGGGTACATCTCTGCCTTTCTTCCCCTGTGGCAGCAGTCGAACTGGAAGCATCTGCCCGCCAGCAGCAGCTGCTCCAAGCTGGGAACGCCACTGGCGGTGCTGATTTCCAGAGGCTTCTGTGTGCCAGGAGAAGCCAAGGCAGGAGCGGGATGAACGGTGCTGGCGCTGCTGCTGCTCTGTGCCAGAGAGCCCCGGCTGGGCAGGGCACGGTGCCCACTGCGCTGCGGGCTCCTTCTCCTGCCACAGCTGGGCACACCTGGCAACAAGGCATGACAACTTGTGGGCAAGCCAAGGGGTTTCTGGGGCTGCACTGCTCTGCACACACCCAGCACACCTGCAGCACAGAATTTTAACCCTCAAACAGGTAAACCAGAGGGAAACAGGTGGAAAAGATTTCATTTCAACCATTCTTTATGCTTCAATAGGAATGACCAAAATGAAAGTTACCAAGAAGGGCCCGATCCACACTGCCAGCTCAGTGTGAGAAAAGAGGCATTACTTTATTTCAGTGCTGGGTGCGTGGGAATCACTTTCCTGAAACATGCACACCCACGTGTTAGTATCCATGGAATTAAGACATTACTTTCATTACTTTAATTCATTACTTTGCTCAAACTCACAGGCTAAACATTCTCAGAAAGTATTTGACATGTTAAAATCCCTTCCCCAAAATTACTTACATTTAGAGTAGGGGTCTCTTGAGGGTCTCTGGTGGTCATATGGTGAATATCCCATTCCTCAAATTCTACTTCCATGGTTAAGAGCCTTCTTCTCCTTGAATGCATTGCAGCTACCTCCTCAGTAGGCCCACTGTCTTTATACTCAAGGCTAAGCCATCCACTTGCACACATTAACCACTGCTGTGAGAGAAGTTACGACTAAGCACTGCCTGTAAAAGCTTAACAAATTCACAATTTGTTGCACATCAACACTTCCCCAACATCTCTCGTTCCTTCTCTGGGAACCAAACACAAGCATTTTGTGATCCCTGAGCCCAAGGCCGCCTCCAGCCCTCCTGTCACCCAGCAGCCCTTCTCTCCTCACAAACAGCAGGCCCAGCAGTGCCTTCCCTCACTGGCTCAGTCACCAGCTGTGTCAGGAGTTCTCTGTCACACACTCCAGGAACATCCTGGACTGTTTGCTCTCCGCTGCACTCTGTTGCCAGCAGACATCCCCACCCTGTTCCATGCCCCTTGCAGAACCCTGCACCTGCTGTCCATGGGCACCTGGCAAGGGGAGGCACTCACGGCAGAGATGCACCAGCTGCCCTGGGCAGGAACCAAAACCCTCTGGTGGCACAGCTGCTGGCCTGGGTCTGGCACAGCTCTGCACGCCCCACTCCTCACGGGCTCTGGGCTGGAAATGCAATTGCACTTTCTGCCTCATGGAGAAATACCAGGGCTGCACAAACAACGGCCAGCAGGCCACATCCCAAAGGCACTGCAGCATGGAGCTGAGAAGGAAGAAGACCCTTCCCCAATTCCTAACCATACCAAAACCCCCATCATTGGGACTTTTAATCTTCTGAATGTAGAGTTGATTCACAGGGTGACAAGGGAAGCTTCCAATAGAGTTGAAGTTTGGTAGAGTATTTTTTCTGAGTCCTACTCAGACTGTTGATTTGAAAATTTATTTCAAAATATTTTTTTAAAAGGCTGTCCAGTCATATGGTTTTGTTCTAATACTAAAATGGCTAGATGAAATGTACTGGCATTTTAATTACATCCAAACTGATTCGTCTGTAAAAGCTTTCCTGCAGAATAGCCACTGAACAAGAAATGAAAATCTGTGGACTATTGACTTTGCAAATTTCTACTAAACTTATCAGACAATGAGGCATTTTTAGTTAGACCATAGAGCAAATAAATTCCTATGGATTACTTGATTTGGATAAACCTGTTAATTTCAAATTAAAACTGCCAGCACATACTAAGTGGAAATCTGAATACTCACTTCTATGAGCTCTGAATTATTAGATAGTTGTTGTTTGCCATGTTAACAAAAATTATCATTCTGGCTATTTTTTTTACTTACAGCCAGCTCTTCAACACTCTTTGTAACATCGGAAAGAGAGTTTGTAGCAATGTGAACCATGGGTTGGTGGAGCATTGCAGAAGGCTCCTATGCCAGCACTAAATGTTCACATTTACCATGGCATCACTTCTTGCCTTTAATTCCAAGCTACAGCTTAGTTCCTGCAGTATAGATTCACATTTGTAGTCTGTATTTGCAGCTGGTTCTTACTTTCCTGTCCAGAAAAAAATCATGCTTGGATCTCAAATCAAAATAAAACGAGGAGAGAGTCAGGTTCTGGATAGGTATAGCAAGAACTAAGACATTTTTTCGCAAATATGTTGTAAAGTTGTTTGTACATGCTGCAAAAACGGCAGATTAAAGACTTGCACTCTAACTTGCAAGCTGAGCTTTGCCTGTTCTTTCTGGACTGATTTCTTGAGGCCAGACACTGAACCTAATCAGTAAGAAAATCAAAACCACAGGAGTAGTTTGGAGAATACTGTAAATCATTCTGTCATGATGCTTTTTGCCTACAAGTTCTGGCCATCATCCGATTGGAGTAATTAGAGGAGATCGAAGCCATCACACTGTGCCTGTGCACACAATTCCTTCCCAGGAGTAATCCATGAAGCAACGCTGACAAATCCACACCAGCAGCTGCTGCCACACAGCCATGAAGCAGAGAATATGTATTTCTGCCACACTTGGACAGCTGAAGATGCCTCTGCTGAGCTAATTTTAGTGACTGCCCACCACAGATGAGACCTTGTGGTCAGTCTCCAGCAAGTCAGGGCAGGTAATATTCTGCCTAAATGAAGTAAGTCTAGCAATACATAGACCATGGAGCCTGAGGAAAGCCAGCAGCTGTGGGAGATTTAATTTGTTTCTGTATCTTTCTTTTTACTAATTTATTGCAGTCAATTAGTTAAAGAATGGAAACTTTTGGCATACCATTGGCTGGAAGGTTGGTCAGTCTTCCATTCATGACTCCTCTGAAAGCATCACCCCAGTGTTTTTATCAGTAGCTCTTCCATCATCATGGCTCACACAGCATTTCCTGCAGCTCTTGCTGGAGTCAGGGAAAGGCACCAGGAGAAGGGGGAGGAAGCTGTGTGCAGAGACTGTGTCAGCTGAAGAGACATTTGTTTCCTCTGATTTGGCTGAATGCCTGCAGGAACCTTGCTGGCACTGCTGGCGGGGTGGCCTTTTGCAGGGCTGGGCAGAGTTTGGGGCCCAGGATCCCTCCTCTCGGTGGGACACCAGGGTGAGCAGCCCCTGTCCCAGGCAGGAGCAGAGGTTCTGTGGCTCTGCCCTGGGCACAGGGACCTGCCACTGCCATGAGCTCCTGCCGCGGCTCCTCTGGGGCAGCTCCTGCTCTGCAGTGATGATGGGCGCAGCTGGGGGTGGCTGCAATGGAGGGGGGCTTCCAGTGGGCTCTGTTGGTCTGCCACACTGGAGCCAGCAGAGCTGCTGGAAGGAGTCTCCTCTTGTGAGCTGCTGGAGCTGGAGCCAGCACTGGCCACAGCGCCGCTGTGTTCATCCCTGACAGGACCAGAGCACAGCAGCCTCTGGGCCTCCTTGCTGCACGATGGCAGTGAGGAGGCCATGGACCACAGGTTCAGTATGTGTGACTCAGCTTCCTGATAAACTGTGCTGAGAAAACCCTGCATCCCTCCTGACAGATCTAAGACACTCCAAGAAATCTGTTGGCACATTGGGAACTCAGAATTGTTTCCATTTTGAACAATTGTCTTATGAGTGCTTTTGATTGTTTTTGTCATTTTGTGTTGATTCAGTTGATCCTTCAGAGAAGCTTTCCTAATAATATAAAACACGGGGAAGACCCTGGGGGGGGCATTGCCTGGTCCATGGAGACACAAGAAACTTCCCTCAAAAAGCTGTTAGACCCCATTGGCTACTTCCCCTGTTCCTGTGTCTGTTCCTGTGTTCCTGAGCCACACCTTCCCTATTCCTGATCGGCCCCCTTATCTTTGTACTGCCCCGAGATCAGGGTCAGCCCCCAGGCCCCTCTGGAGACAAAGTGAGACCCTCTGTGTGTGGGTGCTGGGACCTGAACATCTCCCTGCACAGCTGAATAAAACATCTGTGGAGATTAAGCAAAGGTCCTTTTTGCTTCTTTACCCTGGACTATGCTAGCAGCAATTCAGACTGCTTCAGAGGAGAAGCTGCAGTACTGGCACCAAGATTTTGGCAACTTGACCATAGGCACAGAGGGTGTGCAGGATGCTGCTCTATGAATTCCTTAACCAGCCATCTCTGGTGCTGGCATATTCCCTCCAGCTTCTGGTGCAGCCAGGGCCACCTTTGGTCCAGCAGATGACATTGTTATTTGAAAAATTCGGCCCACACCTTGGGCAGGAGGCCATCCACAGGCTCTGGTCCTGCAGCCCCCTGCTCAGCTGGGGACAGTGTTTCCTGTGGGGAAGATGGAGCAGCCATCACAGGGTCTTGGGGGCTGTTTTCAGCAAGGCTCTCTCCCTGCTGGACTCTAGCAATTGTTTGGGGGAGCTGATGGCACATTGTGTGTAGTCCTGTTCATCCTACTCAGAAAACATGACAGCTTCTATCATTCTTCTGCAGAGTGGGCACGATGGATTTCTCTTTGCCCGCTGCAGGATGCAGCCCAGGCAGAACTGGTGGTGACAGGGCAGAGAAAAATTCACATCCTTCTTAGTGACCTGGCAGATGGGGCAGCTCCATTCTGTCCCCATGGCCATGTCTGTCTGTCCCAGCAGCAGGGAAGAGCTGAGGACCATGAGCTGCTCTCATTTGCAATCTTGCTTGGCCAGAGCCCAAGCTCCAACCAGAGTGGTCCAGGCTCTGTCAGTGCCCAAATAGAAGCAGGAAGGGATGTTGTATCACAATCCATTCCTTGGTGAAGGAGGTCCATAGCAGCCTCAAGAGACACCTCAGACACTCAACAGTCAAGGCAGTAACATATGGACAGGACACAGATGGCAGCTCATGGCTGGGAGAGCATTCGTAGATATATCCAAGGACAAATTTCCCAGGAACTCTCCACAGCTCTGGGATCTGCCCATCAGCTCTGTCAGAAGCTGCAGCAGAACAACCGAAGTCCAAAAAAGCAGCTTCCAGACACTTTCCCTACCATCCTGCCTGAGTAGCCGGGTTGCTTGCTGCAAAACACTCCTTTTCTCCTCTTCCCCAATGCCCTGTGGACACTTGCAGCCAAAATGAAAAGCTCCTGGCCCTCTGTGTGATGTGATAGTACAGTTTTTATATTTCCATGCTGGGATGAAAGAAAGCTGTGCTGTGAGTCAGGAGAGGCCAGGACCCACTTGGCCTTCCTGCAGGCTGAGGGGGTCCCAGCAGACATCCTGCTGCTTTTTTGGGGAATGTGTGAGGGGGAGTGGAGGGGGTGACAGAGAGGCCGAGATCATAGATTGGAAACTCAGCTCCAGAGTGGCAGTGCAGACTCTCCCTGCTGAATGCCTGCTGGGGCTGGCAAAGAAGGAAAATGCCCCAATAACAGCCCGGTGGCACTGTGCCTCAGGGACAGGTACAGGGAGGTGACAACAAACAGCAGCATGGCCCGGTCTCACAGCTCCTAGGAAGCAGTGACAGAGGGGCCTCATGTGCCAGAGATTTCAGAAAGGCTGTCTTCTCAAAAGGCCACTCTGAAACCCCTCTCTTTGCCTCTTGGGTTTCTGAATGCTTTTGACAGCCACAGCATCCTGGGGCAACGCGTTCCACGATTTCATTAAGCGCTCCTTGAAAAGCACCTCCCATTGTTCACTGAGCTGCCAGCCTGGTCATTTCAGAGGGTGCTGCCTTGGTGGAGAGAAAAATCAATCGTCTGCCTTTCAGGGAGCTGAAGGAGAAGGGACTCTTCACCATCAGACACCTGGCTGGGTCCCATTCAGAGGTCCTGCTTTGTAGACTTGGTGAGGTTTGCTTGGCAGTTACCAGCGAGGTGAGAACATTGTTTGGAATTGTCCCCCATACTTCATACACAGTGTGTACAGTAGGTATGTGCTTGCTCATCTCCATGTGTGCTCAGGGTCTGCCTTCATTTCTGGTTTTAGACCTGAGATTTCTAATGTCTGTCAGCTATCTGTAGGATCTTTGGGTACATGCAGCTGTATTTACTGGCAGGTCGGGCATCTGACTCTCATCTTTGAGTGTGGTGCCTTTATAATGCAATGTGCAAATGCAGAAACTGAGACACTAATGACGTTATTTGCCAGAGTCCCAATCTCTGCCCAAGCTGTAATTGAACACTGCAAATTATTCTGTAGACCTGAGCCTGTGTTTTCTGTTTCCTGGCTGAGTGCTTCAACTGCTGGTGTTGCTTTTTTGAACAGGAGCATCTGACTCATTTATCTTTATGACTTGTGCCTTTAGGATTTGAAAGCTGCTCTTGCTTTAATTTTCTAGTAAAAGGGCCTAAAATCAAAGCTGTGGACATTTTAGAAGGGTTAAGTTGAACACTTAATGAAATTTTTATTTTAGGCCTGCAGTGAGCAGGTCTGAGGCCAGAAATTGGTGCCAGAGTAAGTGCCTTTCTGTGCTTGTGCTCTCCTGCTCTTCCTGTACTTGTATGTTCCTCTGGACCCAGTGGGATGTGTTGTCATTTTCTGGGACTTCTGTTGAAGGCAACTGGTTTTCTTTCCAAGGTGATTCTTATGTTTCCCCTCATGGTTTCCCCAGGTGACCAACCTCCGTTCCAAGGTGTCCTGCTCTGCCATTGTCACTCTGGGAGAGGTCTTTGTGACCTTGAAGAAGGACATGGACTCTGAGGTGGATGAGGTTGCTTGCTCTGGTCCTTCTCCAGATGGTGTCCAGCTCCCCAGAATTTGTTCAGAAAGCAGCCAGTCAGAGCCTGGGGATCCTGGTGGAGAATGTGACTCCTGCACGAGCAATGACTGCTCTCATGGACATGGGAGTCAAGCAGGTTCTTCTTCTTTTAGTGATATTCTTCACCTTTGTGTGTGTGGGAGGGAGAAGGGATGAGACAGAGAATGGGAATGGTGGGAGGGAAGGGTCCTGTATCCTGTATCTTCTGTGAACTCAGTGACTTGATTCTGTGACCAGCCTCACTTCTCTCCTCTTGTCACCTATTTCAGCCCATTAGTTCTCAGAATCACAGAAGTGTAGAATATGGGGAGTTGGAAGGGGCCCATCAGGACCATCGAGTCCAGCTCCTGGCCTTGCCCAGAACAGCCCAAGGGTCACACCAAGTGCCTGAGATTGTTGTCCAAATGCTCCTTCAACCCTGTCGGGCTTGGTGCTGTGACCACTGCCCTGGGGAGCCTGTTCCAGTGCCCAGCCACCCTCTGGGTGAAAAACCCTTTTTCCTGATGTCCAAACTAAAGCTCCTCTGACTCAGCTTCCTGCTGCTTCCTGGGGTTCTCCCAATCTGTCAGATTTTCCTAGATGTGGTGATCAGTGGGGAAGGGAAAGTGCCTGCAAAGGCCAAGGATAGAGCCTTGTGCTTTTGTGGGCAGAGGGTCAATTGCAATTGCAGCTGTGAGCAGTGTTTGGTATTTCACAGTGCTAACCAGAGAGGCCCTGGGAAAACCATGTCTCCTCATGATGCCATTAACTTGAGAAATGAAGAGGGTCCTTGCTGGGGCGTGGAGCACATGGGGGACAATCTGCTGGGTGTGGCACAGCCTGCACAGCAGGTGCAGCTCCTGCCAAAGGAGTCTTGCATGACTGTGCTGGCCTTAGAGCTCTGCTTTCTATTCAAACTGATGTTTCATGTTAGCCTTGAGATGATGAATCACTTTACAGGCACCTTCACAGGCTGACTGCCATGGGACAGTTGGAGCAAATGCTGCCTTAAATGTTGGTGCTGGGCCTGATAGTTCCCAAGAGACGCTCTCTAGGACAGGACAGCCTGCCTAAACTGCCTGCCAACCTTTCCTCAGCTTTGCAATAGGGTAAAAGATTCAGATGGATCTGTTGCCAAGCCCCACAGAAGAAACAGGCTGCATTGCTGGATATTCTGCAACTTCACCGGCCACAATGCGTTTTCTCTGCATTTGTTGTTTTCCAAAGTTCTGCAGATTTGGGGGTAAATGGGTGGAAAGAGCCTCAATCCTGCTGCAGCTCTGTGTACTGGGTGCCCTCTGATGGGTCAGCATCAATTGTCCTTAATTTCTAAATTATTCATTTGTCATCTATTTCTTTAATCTTTCTCAGAGTAAATACTGTGAAAGAAACTGAGTATCAGAGCAGGGAGACTGAATTCTCCCTCTTCCGTGCAGGCAGGCCTTGTGTACAATGCTACCTTTGTGCTTCCCTGAGGACAGAACCTTGTGCAGGTGTCTGAAGGTGCAGGGACAGCCCAGGCTCCTTCCCCCAGCAAGGGCAGGGAGCAGCTCTGGCCAAAGCCGGCGCTGCTGCTGCTCTTTGTCCCTGTGCCCAGGGTTTGCTCTCTCCTCCCCAGCAGCCGCCACGCCCCGGTGCGCGAGTGCGCGGCCCAGCTCCTCCTGTCCCTGATGGAGAGAATTGGAGTCACCCAGCTCGCAGGCACACCCAGGGCTGAGAGGCTGCCACACGTGGCAGGGAAGTTTGCTCAGGACTGCCACAAGGACACAAGGTAATGATCTTCATTTCACCTCCCAAATCAGGAAAACCGTTTTGTGTCTGGCTGTAAAGGTGAAACCACACAAGAGTGGAAACTAAAGGGAATATGAAATTACCTCACGGTGTGAATAAGGGTCATAGAATCATGGAATATGCTGAGTTGGAAGGGACCCATCAGGGTCATCGAGTCCAGCTCCTGGCCATGTGCAGGAAACCCTTAGAGTCACCCCATGTGCTTGAGATCATTGTCCAAACTCTTCTTGAGCTCTGTCAGCCTTGGCGCTGTGACCACTGCTCTGGGCTGCCTGGGCAAATGGCTGTGCTGGTGTCCTGGTTTAGGGCAAATTTGTTAAAGAATCTGCAAAGGAGGGCCCCTCCAGGAAGCAAACCCACACGGGCCCTCCTCCCCAACTGGTTCGGGAAGAATTCCTCGGAGAGAGGTGGAAAGAACCTGTTTATTTGACAGACACAGCACCCCCCAGCACACAAAATGAACAATACCAGATGACACCGCTCTGAGAAAGATGACAAAATCAGAAAGTCTCTTTCGGGGGGGGTTGCTCTGTTCTCAGTCCCTCCGGCACTGGGCAGCTGCTGCAGGCCAAACGGTGCAAACCCTCAGTGTTCCCAGGTCCCAGTCTGGAGCAGGTTTGAGATGGTCACAGAAACAGGAGAGGAGAAACAGTCCAGGAAGGAATTTGGACTCTTTAGCTAGAACTAGCTTATAAGCAGAGGCCAAAGCAGAGCAGAAGCGAGAGCAGAAAAGAGAGCAAGCAAAGCAGCAAGCTGAAAGCAAGAAGCTAAAACAGCCCTAGGTACTGTCCGTCTCTGTGTCCCTGATAAGAGAAACCCAAACAAAACTTCCACTCTTCAAAGCCAGTCTTAAAGGCACAGAACAGATGAATGGGGATACAAGCATCATAACGTCACCCCAGGACATTCCACCCCTTATCCCCATATCATCAACATACTACCACACATCATGCATTATTCATACAAAATTTCCATCTGTTCCCCCAAAATTTACAAACAATACCCATCATGACTTCATCACATCCCCACACTGGACCACTGAATCCAGGCCCTATACTACAGAGCTGCAGGATTCCCCCTTTTCACTTTAGTCACTTAAAGCTCCATCTTTCACTTGCTCAGACCTTCGACACTTACGCATTTCCTTCTCCATCTTCCACTTGCCCAGACCTTCAACACTTACACATTTCCTTCAATCTCATGTCTGTATGGTTTAATGTACAGACAATGGCAGTAACATCCAATGAACAGTGATACTGCACATCATTCTTACCCCACGATCAGATCTCCCTGAGGTGCACATCGTGTTGTTCCATCTCTTTGCATTATCCACCACGTGCAACCTGGTCCCTGAGCAAAGACAACCCCCAAATGGGTTTGTCTGTACTCGAGGCAGAATTGATCCACACAGTCTTCCCTAACAAACCTCTGATATGTACCACTGGGACTTTGTCTCCTTCTATTACATTCAGGGACTCAGACTGGGCAGGACCTGCTCGGTTGGTGGAACCTCGGGTGTTAACTAACCAGGTGGCCTTTGCTAAATGCTGCTCCCAATTTTTGAAAGATCCCCCACCCAAAGCTTTCAACTGGGTTTTTAGTAGTCCATTGTACCTCTCCACTTTTCCTGCAGCTGGTGCATGGTAGGGGATATGGTACACCCACTCAATGCCATGTTCCCTGGCCCAGGTGTTGATAAGGCTGTTCTTGAAATGAGTCCTGTTGTCTGACTCGATCCTCTCAGAGGTGCCATGTCTCCACAGAACTTGCTTTTCAAGGCCCAGGATGGTGTTCCAGGCTGTAGCATGAGACACAGGGTGGGTTTCCAACCATCCAGTGGTGGCTTCCACCATGGTCAGCACATAGCGCTTGCCCTGGCGTGTCTGGGGCAGTGTGATGGAGTCAATCTGCCAGGCCTCCCCATACTTGTACTTGGACCACCGCCCACCGTACCACAGGGGCTTCACTCGCTTGGCCTGCTTGATGGCAGCACACGTCTCACAGTCATGGATAACCTGAGAAATACTGTCCATGGTTAGATCCACCCCTTGGTCTCATGCGCACTTATAGGTGGCATCTCTGCCCTGGTGGCCTGAGGCATCATGGGCCCATTGAGCCGGGAATAACTCTCCCTTATGTTCCCAGTCTAGGTCTATTTTGGACACCCCTATCTTTGCAGCTTGGTCTACCTGCTCATTGTTTTGGTGCTCCTCATTGGCCCTACTCTTGGGTGCGTGGGCATCTACATGGTGGACTTTCACAGGTAGCCTCCCTACCCTGGTAGCAATGTCTTTCCACTCATCAGCAGCCCAAATTGGTTTCCCTCTACGTTGCCAGTTAGCCTTTTTCCACCTCTCCAGCCATCCCCACAGAGCATTGGCTACGATCCATGAATCAGTGTAGAGGTAGAGCTTTGGCCACTTCTCTCTCTCAGCAATGTCTAGGGCCAGTTGAACAGCTTTGAGTTCTGCAAGTTGGCTTGATCCACCTTCTCCTTTGGTAGCTTGTGCAACCCATCGTGTGGGGCTCCATACAGCTGCTCTCCACTTCCGGTTCATCCCTACGATGTGACAGGAACCGTCAGTGAAAAGAGCGTAGCGTGTTTCCTCTGGGGGCAGTTGGTTATAGGGAGGAGCCTCTTCAGCCCGTGTCACTGGTTCTTGTTCCTCTCCATGTATGACACCAAAATTCTCACCTTTGGGGCAATTTGTAATTATCTCCAAAATCCCAGGGCGATTCAGTTTACCTATACAGGCGCGTTGAGTGATAACAGCAATCCACTTGCTCCATGTAGCACTGGTGGCATGGTGAGTGGAAGGACCCTTGCCTTTGAACATCCACCCCAGCACTGGTAGTCGGGGTGCCAGGAGGAGTTGTGCTTCAGTGCCTATTACCTCCGAGGCAGCCTGGACTCCTTCATAGGCAGCCAAGATTTCCTTCTCTGTTGGAGTGTAGTTGGCTTCAGACCCTCTGTAGCTTCGACTCCAAAATCCCAGTGGTCGACCCTGAGTCTCCTCAGGCACCTTCTGCCAAAGACTCCAGGACAAGCCATGGTTCCCGGCTGCAGAGTAGAGCATGTTCTTTGCCTCTGGTCCTGTCCTGACTGGGCCAAGGGCTACTGCATGAGCAATCTCCTGTTTGATCTGGACAAAGGCTTGTTGCTGCTCAGGGCCCCACTGGAAATTGTTCTTCTTGCGGGTGACCAGGTAAAGAGGGCTCATGATCTGACTGTACTCAGGAATATGCATCCTCCAAAAACCTATTGCATCCAAGAAAGCTTGTGTCTCTTTCTTATTGGTGGGTGGAGACATTGTTGTGATCTTGTTGATGACATCTGTGGGAATCTGATGCCGTCCATCTTGCCACTTCACTCCCAGGAACTGAATCTCACGAGCTGGTCCCTTTACTTTGCTCTTTTTAACGGCGAAACCAGCTCCCAGGAGGATCTGGATGATTTCCTTCCCTTTCTCGAACACTTCCGCAACTGTGTTCCCCCACACAATGATGTCATCAAGATACTGCAGATGTTCTGGCTCCTCTCCCCTTTCTAGTGCAGTCTGGATCAGTCCATGGCAGATGGTGGGGCTGTGCTTCCACCCCTGGGGCAGTCGGTTCCAGGTGTACTGCACGCCCCTCCATGTGAAAGCAAACTGAGGCCTGCATTCTGCTGCCAGAGGAATGGAGAAAAATGCATTGGCAATGTCTATAGTGGCATACCACCTTGCTGCCTTGGACTCAAGCTCACACTGGAGCTCTAATATGTCTGGCACGGCAGCACTCAGTGGTGGAGTCACTTCATTCAAGGCACGGTAGTCCACAGTCAATCTCCATTCCCCGTCAGATTTTCGCACAGGCCAAATGGGGCGGTTGAAGAGTGAGTGGGTCTTGCTGACCACCCCTTGGCTCTCCAGCTCTCGGATCATCTTATGGAGGCGGATCACAGATCTCGAGTGGTTCTATACTGTCGTTGATGAACTGTTGAGGTGGCAATTGGTACTTGTCGCTCTTCTCCTGTCAGGCATCCTACTGCAGATGGCTTCTCAGACAACCCAGGCAAGGTGTTCAATTGCTGAATGCCCTCTGTCTCTATAGAAACAGACTCTGTCCCCACATGTCTTGATGGGATTAATGTGCATTGCGCACCAGTATCGACCAAAGCTTTGTACTCTTGTGGTTCCGATGTGCCAGGCCAACAAATCCACACAGACCAGAAAACACGATTTTCCCTGGCCTCTACCTGGCTAGAGGCAGGGCCCCTCTAAGCCTGGTTATCCTTCTTTCCCTGGGCGTATGTTTTGGATGTTCCTTCGAGGGGATCAGACATGTCATCATCATCATACCTGGCCGGTCGGCTACGGGCAACTGGAGCTGCTTTCCTCCTGGTGGCTTCCTTCAGTTCACGCACCCGTCATGCCAGAACAGCAGTAGGTTTCCTATCCCACCTTCTCATGTTTTCCCCACAATCACGCAGGTAAAACCACAGCTCAGCTCGTGGGGTGTACCTTCTCTCACCATCTGGGAAACGTCTGCCTTGGAGACCAGAACCTCGGATCTGTACTGCTGAAATTTGGAGAAGGTCTTCTTTAATCTTCTCTCTAAGCTTCTTATGGTTCTCCTCTATCTTATCCTCTAAATTCTGCAGATGTGTTTCTACCGCTGCGATTCTGGCTTGTGGGGCCATGTACAGCATCTGCATATGCTCGGAGCTTCCTTGCCATGTCAAGCACCGTCTCACCCCTCTCATCCCTCTTCATGATGGCTAAGGCAGAAGCATATTCATGTGGCCCAAGTCGTACAAGTTTCTGCCACATCACAGACGTGCATGGTACTAAGTCTGGGTTCCTAGTTGTTACATCATCTGAGAAGATAATCTCTGCCACTGCCATTTCTCCCAGGTGTTGGATCCCTTGCTCTATTGTCTTCCACTGAGTTTGCTGCATATAGAGATCGTCTGCACACAGGTATCTTTCTGCTACACTTCTTAGGACCCGTTCCCAGAGGCTGTGAGGGTTAGCCCCCCTCATCATTCCTTGGTCTATGACAGGATCCTGTGACAGGGATCCCAAATGCCTGGCTTCAGTGCCATCCAGAATTGTAGCCTCGCCTGAAGCATCCCAGAGACGGACAAGCCAACTAATTATGGATTCATCAGACCTTCAAGTGTAGTCCTTCCATAGGCCACGAAGGTCCTTCAGGGAAAAGGACTCAATATTTGCATCTGATCTTGCACCTGCTGCTTTGACTCCTGATTTTATGTCAGAAGGCATTGAGGTTCCTTCTCCTTCATCATCATCATCATCATCATCCACTGGTTGATTGGTCTTGTCCGTGCATTTCCCACTTCTAGTGCTGGTAGCAACAGCCATGGGTTTAGCTGCTGGCTTCGAGCCTGGAGTGTTAGCTGCAGCCTGAGTCACTGGGACAGTTGCTGATTTATCTCCCTGCCCCCCTGCCTCTGTCTGCTGCCCGACAGTATCTAGTAGTGTGCGATAAGCATATGCCAGGGCCCAGCTCACTGCAATTACCTTCCTCTCCTTAGGCTCATCCTGGTACTTCTCTTTCAGATATTTCTCCACCTCATCTGGGTTCTGAATTTGTTCATGGGGAAAATCCCAGACTATAGGGTCAGAGAATTCCTTCAGGATTTGGCCCATATCCTCCCATTTCGCACACCACTTAGGGTTTTCCACACTGGGGTTTACTCCTGAGTCAGGGGTCTCATCAGCCCGTCTAGAAATCTCAGCCCTCATTCTAGAGAAGCAGCAGGTTGTATAGAGGTAGGTTACCAGATTGAATACCAGGAAGATGGTTTCCGTAACATTGAGGGGAAACTGAACATCCTTCACTAGTGATGCAACTGATTCATAGGAGAAGAAGGAAAGCAGAGGCTGAAAAACCTCATTCCCTCCTGCTCCTCCTGCAACAAACTGGATGCATAACCATAGCCATGAACCATTCATACCTGGAGCAGACCCTGGCATGTTTATAAACTTCTTGCACATCATTGCCACCAAGCCCAGCAGGATAGCTACTCTGGTCACTGCCCCTCTGATGTAAAAACTACGTATTAGGGGCAATATAAAAGCTATTTCTGGATAAGAAAATAAACCTAGGGACCAGAGGGGTATTAAAATCTCAGAAAGCCCTAGGGACCAGAAATGCATGCAAACCTTCACCCCAATAAACATTATGAATTCAAAAAGCATGGCTATTAGCTGATTTAAACGAATGCAGAGTAATAGCAACCAAAATGCAGTCAAAACAGGGTTTTTCCACTCTCTCTCAAGCCCCACGTTTGGGCACCAATATTTTATCCTGGTTTAGGGCAAATTTGTTAAAGAATCTGCAAAGGAGGGCCCCTCCAGGAAGCAAACCCACACGGCCCCTCCCCCCAACCGGTTCGGGAAAAAATTCCCTGGAGAGAGGTGGAAAGAGCCTGTTTATATCAGGCACAACACCCCCCAGCACACAAAATGAACAATACCCAATGACACTACTCTGAGAAAGATGACAAAATCAGAAAGTCTCTTTCGGGGGTGGTTGCTCTGTTCTCAGTCCCTCCGGCGCTGGGGCAGCTGCTGCAGCCAAACCTTCGATGTTCCCGGGTCCCAGTCCGGAGCAGGTTCAAGATGGTCACAGAAACAGGAGAGGAGAAACAGTCCAGGAAGGAATTTGGACTCTTTAGCTAGAACTAGCTTATAAGCAGAGGCCAAAGCAGAGCAGAAGCGAGAGCAGAAAAGAGAGCAAGCAAAGCAGCAAGCTGAAAGCAAGAAGCTAAAACAGCCCTATGTACTGCCCGTCTCTGTGTCCCTGATAAGAGAAACCCAAACAAAACTTCCACACTTCAGAGCAAGTCTTAAAGGCACAGAACAGATGAATGGGGATACAAGCATCATAACGTCACCCCAGGACATTGAGGAAACAAATGTGTCTTCAGCTGACACAGTCTCTGCACACAGCTTTCTCCCCCTTCTCCTGGTGCCTTTCCCTGACTCCAGGAAGAGCTGCAGGAAATGCTGTGTGAGCCATGATGATGGAAGAGCTACTGATAAAAACACTGGGGTGATGCTTTCAGAGGAGTCATGAATGGAAGACTGACCAACCTTCCAGCCAATGGTATGCCAAAAGTTTCCATTCTTTAAATAATTGACTGCAATAAATTAGTAAAAAGAAAGATACGGAAACAAATTAAATCTCCCACAGCTGCTGGCTTTCCTCAGGCTCCATGGCCTATGTATTGCTAGACTTACTTCATTTAGGCAGAATATTAACTGCCCTGACTTGTTGGAGACTGACCACAAGGTCTCATCTGTGGTGGGCAGTCACTAAAATTAGCTCAGCAGAGGCATCTTCAGCTGTCCAGGTGTAGCAGAAATACATATTCTCTGCTTCATGACTGTGTGGCAGCAGCTGCTGGTGGGGATGTGTCAGCATTGCTTCATGGATTACTCCTGGGAAGGAATTGTGTGCACAGGCACAGTGTGATGGCTTCCATCTCCTCTAATTACTCCAATCGGATGATGGCCAGAACTTGTAGGCAAAAAGCATCATGACAGAATGATTTACAATATTCTCCAAACTACTCCGGTGATTTTGATTCTCTTACTCATTGGGTTCAGTGTCTGGCCTCAAGAAATGATTCCAGAAAGAAAAGGAAAACCTCAGCTTGCAAGTTAGAGTGCAAGTCTTTAATCTGCCATTTTTGCAGCATGTACAAACAACTTTTCAACATATTTGCAAAAAACTCTCTTAGTTCTTGCTATACCTATCCAGAACCTGACTCTCTCCTCGTTTTATTTTGATTTGAGATCCAAGCATGATTTTTTTCTGGACAGGAAAGTAAGAACCAGCTGCAAATACAGACTACAAATGTGAATCTATACTGCAGGAACTAAGCTGTAGCTTGGAATTAAAGGCAAGAAGTGATGCCATGGTAAATGTGAACATTTAGTGCTGGCATAGGAGCCTTCTGCAATGCCCCACCAACCCATGGTTCACATTGCTACAAACTCTCTTTCTAGTGTTACAAAGAATGTTGAAGAGCTGGCTGTAAGTAAAAAAAATAGCCAGAATATTAATTTTTGTTAATATAGCAAACAATGACTATCTAATAATTCAGAGTTCATAGAAGGGAGTATTCAGATTTCCACTTAGTATGTGCTGGCAGTTTTAATTTGAAATCAACAGGTTTATCCAAATCAAGTAATCCATAGGAATTTATTTACTCTATGATCTAACTAAAAACTCCTCATTTTCTGATAAGTTTAGCAGAAATTTGCAAAGTCAACAGTCCACAGATTTTCATTTCTTGTTCAGTGGCTATTCTGCAGGAAAGCTTTTACAGACTAATCAGTTTGGATGTAATTAAAATGCCAGTACATTTCATCTAGCCATTTTGGTATTAGAACAAAACCATATGACTGCACAGCCTTTTAAAAAATATTTAAAAAAAATTTTCAAATCAACAGTCTCAGTAGGACTCAGAATAAAAACTCTACCAAACATCAACTCCATTGGAAGATTCCCTTGTCACCCTGTGAATCAACTCTACATTCAGAAGATTAAAAGTCCCAATGATGGTGGTTTTGGTATGGTTAGGAATTGGGGAAGGGTGTTCTCCCTTCTCAGCTCCATGCTGCAGTGCCTTTGGGATGTGGCCTGCTGGCCGTGGTTTGTGAAGCCCTGGTATTTCTCCATGAGGCAGAAAGTGCAATTGCATTTCCAGCCCAGAGCCCGTGAGGAGTGGGGCGTGCAGAGCTGTGCCAGACACAGGCCAGCAGCTGTGCCGCCAGAGGGTTTTGGTTCCTGCCCAGGGCAGCTGGTGCATCTCTGCCGTGAGTGCCTCCCCTTGCCAGGTGCCCATGGACAGCAGGTGCAGGGTTCTGCAAGGGGCATGGAACAGGGTGTGGATGTCTGCTGGCAACAGAGTGCAGCGGAGAGCAAACAGTCCAGGATGTTCCTGGAGTGTGTGACAGAGAACTCCTGACACAGCTGGTGGCTGAGCCAGTGAGGGAAGGCACTGCTGGGCCTGCTGTTTGTGAGGAGAGAAGGGCTGCTGGGTGACAGGAGGGCTGGAGGTGGCCTTGGGCTCAGGGATCACAAAATGCTTGTGTTTGGTTCCCAGAGAAGGAACGAGAGATATTGGGGAAGTGTTGATGTGCAACAAATTGTGAATTTTTTAAGCTTTACCACGCAGTGCTTAGTTGTACCTTCCCTCACACCAATGGTTAATGTGTGCAAGTGGATGTCTTAGCCTTGAGAATAAAGACAGTGGGCCTACTGAGGAGGTAGCTGCAATGCATTCAAGGAGAAGAAGGCTCTTAACCATGGGAGGAGAATTTGAGGAATGGGTTGTTCACCACATGACCACCAGAGACCCTCAAGAGACCCCTACTCTAGATGTCAGTAATTTTGGTGAAGTGATTTTAACATGTCAAATACTTTCTGAGAATGTTTAGCATGTGAGTTTGAGCAAAGTAATGAATAAAAGTAATGAAAGTAATGTCTTAGTTCCATGGATACTAACACGTGGGTGTGCATGTTTCAGGGAAGTGATTCCTCACACAACCAGCACTGAAATAAAGTAATGCCTCTTTTCTCACACTGAGCTGGCAGTGTGGATCGGGCCCTTCTTGGTAACTTTCATTTTGGTCATTCCTATTGAAGCATAAAGAATGGTTGAAATGAAATCTTTTCCACCTGTTTCCCTTTGGTTTACCTGTTTGAGGGTTAAAATTCTGTGCTGCAGGTGTGCTGGGTGTGTGCAGAGCAGTGCAGCCCCAGAAACCCCTTGGCTTGCCCACAAGTTGTCATGCCTTGTTGCCAGGTGTGCCCAGCTGTGGCAGGAGAAGGAGCCCGCAGCGCAGTGGGCACCGTGCCCTGCCCAGCCGGGGCTCTCTGGCACAGAGCAGCAGCAGCGCCAGCACCGTTCATCCCGCTCCTGCCTTGGCTTCCCCTGGCACACAGAAGCCTCTGGAAATCAGCACCGCCAGTGGCGTTCCCAGCTTGGAGCAGCTGCTGCTGGCGGGCAGATGCTGCCAGTTCAACTGCTGCCAAAGGGAAAGAAAGGCAGAGATGTACCCACACCGGAGCCCTGGGTATGTCCAATAAAGGTGCAAATATGTGGGGAGATTTGTTAGGAAGCATTTCAGCTGTGATGCCAACAGTGGCTTCTCTCCTGGTTCTGTGTGTTCTGGGTGAGTAATGCAATGGTTTGTCGGAGAATGACTTAAAGAAAAGGCCATGAGACATACAATTGAGAGAAAAGTATAGGGGAAAAGTAAAAGCAGTTTCTAACAGTTCTCAGCCTTCTGATTTGTATAAACAATTAGACTCTCTTTATAAACAATAAAGTTCTCAGGCTGTCTTCCCATAACAAGCAGAACACCGTCTCTGGGAAGGCCTGCCATCCTGAGAACAGATGCAGAAGTTTTGGTTTCTGGTTTCTGTTTTGGTTTCTGTTTTTGATAAACAATTGTAGGTATTCTAAAACAAAGGGAGTGGTTAGAAGTTTCTCTGTTAGCCTATCATGACATTGGATTACAGAATATTCATGGCGTTCGTTAGCACTGTTATTTAAGGTGATTGATTGATCAATAAAGTTGGAGTTCGATGCATTACCAGGATGGTCGTTCTCCCCTTCACTTCAATATATGGTGACCTCCGACCGTGATAGCGAACACCACGGGGAAGCGAACGCCACGTGAAGTGAAGACAGGTTCGGGTTCCGTAAGATCGAAACTGCAGCCGGAACGGCGAAGAAGCGCGGAAGACAAAGCGGAGGGTAACCCGCCGGCCCGCGCCTCGCTGCGAGCGACTATACAGATAGGCTCGTCCGATACATGTGGCCGCGACCTTGATTTGAAGAGCTGCAACGTGCGCACATAGGTATGGAAAGGCAAGCCGCATATGAACTTTTTATTACCCTTTTGCAAAAACGGCAAATTAAGGGAATAGATTTACAGAAAGAATTACCGGGCCTTTTAGTTTATGGCCTAGAAAGGGGGATCTTTATAAATCCTCACACAGTTCACGAATTGTTGGAGTGGCGTAGATTTGGTGATTTATTGTGGCAGGCTACGTTAGATGATGATAAAACTGCTAAGAAGTGGGGTAAATTATGGCGGGTCGTTAACACCGAACTGTTGCGGATTCAAGCTGAAAAAAGGGCTGCTCACCAGGCTACTGCCGCTTACGATCGTAACAAAGAATGCGATCAAGATAGGGAATTTGATAAGAACGCGGGAATTCCTCTTGGCCCCGCGACGCGGACAGTTTTATTACCTGCTTCACCGCTTCTCTCGGAA
This sequence comes from Melozone crissalis, assembly GCF_028551555.1. NCBI lineage: Eukaryota > Metazoa > Chordata > Aves > Passeriformes > Passerellidae > Melozone > Melozone crissalis. Next base: position 6,925,711 of record NW_026535850.1, on the reverse strand, counting down.
AGCCAGGCTATGAGTCATACTATGAGCCAGGCGCAGACCGCCTCACTGCCCGCCGAGCAGCCCCCCTTAACGGGCCAGGCTACAAGCCCGGCTACGAGCCAGCCTACAAACCAGGCTACGCAGACTGCTTTAGTACCCGCTTCGCAGCCCCCCCTAACGAGCCAAGCTCCGCGGGGTGCCTTGTTGTCTGCTTTGCCGCAGGCTACACAGAGCACCTCTGACTCTCCTGTACCTTCTGCATCTCAGCAGTTGGGGCCAGATACGTGTACTCCGTTCCCGACAAGCAATCAGCCGGTCCCTGGGTCTGAAAACGACTTGGTGGCGGCGATTGCGAGGGAAAGACGGGACGCGTGGGCTGCCCTGGCCAAAGATGCAATTGACAGGGGAGGTCAAGAGCTGATAAGTTCGGCTCGAGAACTGGCTTGTCCGGTTGTCTTTAACCCCCAGCCTGGAGGAGGTTTTCAAGCCACAATTAGCGCTCTTGACTGGAAGCTGTTATCTCAGTTGCGAGCTACTGTTAGTCAGTTTGGCTTTAAGAGTGAACCAGCTAAGCAAATGCTCGATTATATTTTTAACACCAGTATCCTCCTCGTTAATGATTGTCTTGGCATAGTTAAATTAATCTTTACCCACCATCAACAATTGCTGTTTAATGATCATTGGCGGATACTTGTTAGTGAGTGTGTGGTAGTTCAGAGACAGCGGGGTGACCCCCTGCATGGTGTCACTGTTGATGAACTTATGGGTCTGGGACGTTTCCTTCGTACTGATGCACAAGCCTTAATAGGCCAAGAAAAGTGCCGGGAGGCAATGCGGTTAGTCAGACTCGCGATAGATATGGTAAAAGAACCAGGAGGGATACCAGTGTATATGGGAATTAAGCAAGGCAAAGATGAGACATTTGGCGCTTTTGTTGATAGAGCTGCGGCTGCAATTGAGAGAGCCGGAGTAGCAGAATTTATGCGCGAGGCTCTCCTTAAACAGTGTTGTATTCAAAATTGTAATTCTGCTACTAGAAACATACTTAATGCTTTAGGTGCGGATTGGACTGTAGAGGAAGCATTAGAGAGGATGGCTCTTATTCTTACCAGGCAGCAGGCTTTTGTGGTAGATGCACTTAAGCAGATAGGAATAGGTTTTCGAGAGCAGGCAAAGTCCTCTCAGAGTCAGGTGTTAGCCGCTTTTGCACCTCTTCAAGCGTCCGCTGCGTTGCAACATCAAATAAAGAGGGCTGCACGAAATGCTGCGAAGGCACGGGCCGCTTGCGCCGGGAATGCCAAGCACCAACAGAAGTCATCGCTGCATCATCGGTACCTTTTCCTGCCTTCAACCCGACACCACAGGGAGCCACCGCGGGCGAAGCTGAACCGCCGCGAAGGGAGTGACCCGCAGCGCAAAGCAGAGATGAATTGGCAAAAGGATTCAACAGGACTTTGGACTTATGACTATGGTAAAGGGATTTTCCGTATGGTTTACGGATTAACGGAAATGTGTGAATTCGGTGATTTATGGTAGAATTGCAGTGCTGTGCTACTCCGAACTCGGCACGGGCGCACCGGAGGCAGCGGCGGGAAGATCAAAAGCCGCTGCAGCAGGAGCCGAGCCGCGCCGCCCCAAGAGCGGAGCCATTGCGCGGGAGCAGCCGCGCCGCCGCCGCAGAAACCAAGCCGCGCCACCCCGAGAGCCGCGCCGGAAGTGAACAAAGAGCATCGCGGGGGGAGCGACCGGAGCCGCATCGCCCTCATGTGTGAACTGGGGGCCAGATGTCCACGGGCGGCCAGTTGCTGCTTGGGAACAGTAACTGGACATCAGAGAGCAGGTGATGGAGGAGCAATCATGCTGTGCATTGATAGTTTTCGTCCTGCACACTCCTTAGCGGATTCCGACTTCAGAGTGCTTTTTCGAGCGGGAGCGCTTCTCCCTCCGCCCCGTAGCCGGCAGGAGCTACAGTTTGAGATCTAACAGCTGTAATGATCGTAACTTTTGTCAACAAAAGAAAAGATTTCTATTGCAATTAAGGGACTAGTGAGACTAAACAAGCGACACCAAGGACTGTTGCTGTCAGGATGTTTTTCACCTAAGTTAGAGAGATCTTTTGTTCTCCCCAGCACAGACTGTAAAGCAGATCAGCGTAAATGAATGCTGGGGTCAAATTTCGGCCGATTTGGCTCGGCATTGGTTATGCTGTCTTGGAAACACCTGTATTACCAGAGACTTTGAACATCAGAAGCCCGTATGGCTGGGCCGGTGGAACATTAGACTTTAAAGCTGTGTTTTGAAAAATTTAAAAATGTTAAGATGTGTTGGAATGATTGTATGAGTGAGATGTAATGAGTGTGTTTTTTGTATTCTTTAAGCTTTGTTTAGATGTGATAGATGTAAAAGCAAACACTGAATTCAAAAGAATTTTTTCACAGGTGCACCTTAAATGAATTGTGTTTAAGTGTATTTAAGTATAAAAATGCTATAGCAAACACGTGAAGAAAGTTATTTTAGCTTAATATTTTAGAATCAGGCCTGTAAGTAAGTTATAGTAAATGCTATATATTATTCCTATAGTAAGTTTTATTTGCTATTAAGTAGTTTAAGTTAAGTTATCAATTAAGTGCCATTAAATGTTAAGGTTAAAATTGTTGAGCTTGTTTTCGGTTGGGTTCGAGGTCTGCTAAGTTTAAATTATATATAGGTTTGAGTTGTGTGAGATTTAAAGAAAATTAAATTTTGTTAAGTATTATTAAGTAAGTTAAGTTAGATTCTGTTAAGTTTGAATTAGATTTAAGTGATTTTACATGATTTGCAAATAAGTCTGTTAAGTTAAATATTTTAAGTGCCTTAAATGCATACTATCTTTTCACCACTCCAAATTAACAAAGGACTGAGAATCTCCCAGTTGATGCCATTTGAGCCAAATGACTAAAGGATTACAAACTGAAAACTGACTTTGAACATTTCTGGGAAGCTCATGAAAAAAGGTGGATGTGATAACTTCAAGGACAGAAAGAATCATTTTCAGCCTTGTTTACGTCTCTCCAGGTTGCATGAATGAAAACAGCTAACAGCTTTCTTTTCTTAGTCCAATTACCACCTGTTGTGCAATGCCTGATAAGGCCTTAACACGCCGTTGCCGGACGACCAGAGAACTGATTGACATTATTGAATCATTATCATCTTTACATATACGAGGACTGGCAAAAGAGGACTGTCTTGAATGTCACAGCCCAAATTGTGCTGCTTGGGTTGCACTGTGTTGTGGGGGTTGTGATCAGTTGTTACTTTTTCATTTATGGTGCCACACCTGTAATTATAGGCACATCTGGGAACATAATTGGGAGCAGGCACTACGGAATGAGACAGGGCTAAACACTGCTTCAGCTTCAGACCTTTATAAATCTCATGAGCAAAAATCTTAGCTTATTATCAGTGGGAGGTACAGTGTATTTTGAAAAGGGGTTAAAGCTCAAAGTACATCATATATAGCCTCAATAAGATGTAGAAAACCAGTGCCTTTAACACAACATTCTGTTGTAGGCCCTATAAGAAGAGATCCCAATCAAGCATTAAATAATTGCAGTTCAGCTTTGATTACTCTAATTTCCAAAGGATGAGTCAGCATAAACAGATATGGGCTACTCTGGATTCATCTCTAAACCTGGAAATAGTGTCTAAACAGCTTTATAACCAGTGTAAAGGCTCTACTATTATGACACCTAGGAAATTACCCACAGGGATATTTTTAATTTGTGAAGATAGAGCCTGGAATGGAATACCAGCCCAGGCGCAGGGTGGATCTTGTTATTTAAGCAAGTTATCATTATTCCACCTCTGAGCACTGGTTCTGATCCTTCTCCACAGGATCACATTTCTGACACTGAGTGTCCTGTTTATCCTCAGGCCTTTGGTGCAGCTGAGCCCTGGCAGAGCGGGGTCTGCACTTCTCTTGACATCTGGTAATGCCTCCTCCACAAGAGTTTCTATGAGGAAAAACTTCACCATTATCTTACCTTGTTGCATTCAAAAAATAGTCAGTAAGATAATAGAAAAAACCTACAAACTAACCTCCTTTCTTAAAAAGAAAAAACGGGGGAAATGTCAGAGAATGACTTAAAGAAAAGGCCATGAGACATACAATTGAGAGAAAAGTATAGGGGAAAAGTAAAAGCAGTTTCTAACAGTTCTCAGCCTTCTGATTTGTATAAACAATTAGACTCTCTTTATAAACAATAAAGTTCTCAGGCTGTCTTCCCATAACAAGCAGAACACCGTCTCTGGGAAGGCCTGCCATCCTGAGAACAGATGCAGAAGTTTTGGTTTCTGGTTTCTGTTTTGGTTTCTGTTTTTGATAAACAATTGTAGGTATTCTAAAACAAAGGGAGTGGTTAGAAGTTTCTCTGTTAGCCTATCATGACATTGGATTACAGAATATTCATGGCGTTCGTTAGCACTGTTATTTAAGGTGATTGATTGATCAATAAAGTTGGAGTTCGATGCATTACCAGGATGGTCGTTCCCCCCTTCACTTCAATAATGCTTGGCTCTGACAATTAAGAAGTAGATGTTATGTGGATGTTCAAATGTGTAATGATGGTATTGTGATATATCCTCCCATAGTCCTCTTTCCCGTCCCCCTTGTAATAGCCTTGGTAGTCAGGGCATTTGAGGAGGGCTGGCTTGTGACCAGCAGGCAGGGTGTAACAACACCTGACCTCCAGTCAGGATGCAAGAAAGTAATCTCCACCAATGGGCAGCAGAGAAAGAGTTGACTGACAAAACTTTTGGAGGAGCTAAGGGTATAAAAGGCAGAGCATCCTTTTTGTAGATGAGCATATGGCTGCTAGTCACAGAGACTCCCAATGCTGCAATTTTTCCTTAGTCAGTCCTTTGTTAAGGTTTACTAAACCTTTAAAAGTGAGAGTCATTTCTCACATGTGCAATGCTGTGGGCCATTTTCTTGGCCTGTTTTCCTTTGCTTGAGGCCCATCTGAGTGCTCAGCTGGGGTACAGGCTGTAGGTCCTTGGGGCACTCTTGGAGTTCCTCTTGGATCCCTGAACAACAGGGTTTGGCCCATGAGGGGATTTTTTGCTGCTTTGTGACAGATGAGAATTTCCCAGGCTCTTTTGTGTTTGCTGTAGGGGAGGTTGGTTATTGCTTTGCATAAATTCACAGACCAACATGGAGCGTTTGCTTTGTGATGTCAGGGCATGGTTGCCACATCGTCATAGTGGCATCAGAAGGTTGTCTTGGTGCACGGAAGGCCTGAGTGTCAGAGCAGCCCTAGGCCTTGCTCGCATCAGGAGAACCCTCCTGGTTTGAGCATTGGTCAGTGGGCAGCTGCACTCTGACAGGGCACTTGTTTTTCTAGTGTTGGAGAAAAGTTGCGCAGCACTGGGACAATGATCCACCATCTGGCCACAGCAGCTTTTGCTGCCTATGGTGTTTGTTTTTCCGCATATTACGTTGCACACTTTGCACGTAAGTAGAGTTTTCCATTCTACTTCGATAAGGGTGTATCCTAACCTGGCTTTTGGATGTCTTCCTGCTCTTTCTTGGTGGCTGAGTTTCTGATTTTGAAACAGAAAGAGCATTAGAGTGCCAGTGGTTTGGTAAAGCTCCCGTCAAGAGGTTCAGCTAAAAAGGGGGTGTCTGTAGCCACAGGAGCAGCATTTACAGGGGAACCTGCAGGGCATCCGTTCCCTCCGCAGGGGAGTCTGTGGCAGCAGAGTCTGTCATTTCCTCAGGTTGCTGGGACAAGCAAGACAGCTTTGAAAATGCAGACTGGCAGAGCTTCAGGGAAGGCCTTCTAAAAACTCTGCAGTTGTTCCCAGAATTCAGAGAAAGCTTATTTCTTTTTAAATTTTGTCATTAAAGGATTTGACTGTCTAACTTAATAACCTTTTACTGAGTGCAAAAATAGTTATTTCCTTTGAAAGGAAGTGCAAACTCTAAAGCAGTGAGTGTCTGCTCCTGAACCCTAGAGGTGCTGCTGTGCTCTTCCACAACAGAACTGCCACAGCTCAGGGGAATTTTGGGAAGCTTTTCTGGGCAACTGTTTCCTGCAAGTTATTGAGAATTAGTGCATGTATCTGATTGGAAAAAAAAAAGAGTACCTGAAGGAGAGGATTTCAGAAGCTGTTTTATGTCTTTGGTAGAACAGGAGCATTGAGTGTTAAAGGACAATTTGCATTTTCTTGATCATCTTTGTATTCATTTACTGGCTAAACAGGCTGAAGTGTAGGAACAGCCAAGAATATTGTCCTGATCCCTTGCTGGCTGTGTGAATGGAATGTGTCTCCTGGAGGGATGTTGTGAAACGGGAAATCGTACCTGTTTGGGTTGACTTGTTCTGTTGGATTCAGAGGGCCAGGCAGTTTTCTGACAGCAGCTGATTCATTTTCCCTTCCCACTACAGGTCACCTGAAGCGTGTATTCAGCAGTGCTAAAGATCCTGAGGTGAGTGAGAAAGGAACATTTCATGTTCCTGGTGTTTAGGAATTGTAGAGCAAGCTGGGAGCTTGGCCAGTAGCAGTAGAGTGTAGAGAGCATGCAAGGAAGGCTGAAAGAAATCCATTTCCATGCCTGAAACAAAAGTAACAAAGGCAGCTATAGATATTTTTAAATTTCCTTCTCAGAGTTTGAAGAACTAAAACCTAGTTTTGAAAAGAGAACAATGCTTGCAGACAGCAGATAGGAAAAATTTAATTAAGACCGTTTTGCTGTACAGTTGAATTAGATAATTTTAATTTAAACAGAGTGACTTAGAATCCTATTCCTATCAAATTTTATGATATCTACTTGGAACATGAGGTGGTAGAAAAGGAAGGCCATTTTGCAATGGTGCCTGATGTATCGGAAGTGCAATGGGCACCTTTGTGGCTGGGGAGCTGCGTGGGCCAAAAGGACGCAGGGCTGGCGGCCGTGAGCAGCTGAAGATGAGGCAGCGTGGGGCCAGGGGGCCAAGAAGGCCAAGGGCACGGTGGCTGTGCCGGCAGCAGTGGGGCAGCAGGAGCAGGGCAGGGAGCGTGGCCTGTGCTGGGCAGCGCTGCGGCCACAGCTGGAGTGCTGTGTGCAGCTGTGGGCCCTGGGAAGCAGAAAGTCATGGAGGGGCTGCAGTGTGTGCACAGAAGGACAGGGGAGCTGGGCAAGGGGGGGCAGCACAAGGCCAGTGAGGAGGTGCTGAGGGAGCTTTAGCCTGGACAATGGGGGCTCCTGAGGGACCTTCAGGCAGACTTCCATAGATCCCTGCCTTAGATCCATAGAGCCAATGCTCAGCACAAGGGCTGCTTCCCTGCCAAACATCCCTTCACTGTATCCAAGTGCTTTAGATACTGGAGTAGGTAACACTTTCATATTTTGTTTGTTTATTTGTTTGTTTGTTTGCTAGAAGGAGAAGCCTTCTAGCCTGTAATTTCTCCTTCTCCAGGGAGCTTTTTCTCCATCTTTCCTGCCCTTTTCCAGCACTGGCAGAAACACATCACTTTCACGGTAACGGCTCCTGTGTCTTTTGGCAGCCCAGGGAATCAGTGTGTGTTGTGTTTGGGAATTGAGCAGGAAATCAATGCCCTTGCATTCCAGCTGGTGCTCAGAGATTAGAGGAGCTGGGATGGGCTGGGCTGTATTTCTGATTCCAGCCACTTCAGCACCATCACTGTGGCCAAGGGCAAGAGAAGAACTTGCCCGAGCACAGATGCACAAAGAGTGCAGTTCCCAGTGCAGTGCTCTGGGTCTGATTGCATTTCATAAGGACCCATATGCTCCAGATTCCCCAAGTGTGTGGGTTACTGAAGCAACAGGAGAGCAAGTTCAGGATGGCTGCTGATCGGGGCACTGCTACCGAGTGTTGATGTGTGTAGTGACAGAAAGGACAGTGTTGATTCAGGGTGACCCCCACGTGGTGAATAATGTGCTTTGACTCTATGATTTAAAATGTTAAACAAATGCTTTTTTAAGCTATGTTATATTACACTAGTACTGTATTAAAACTATACTAAAGAGATATTATACTATAAAGCTACTAAAGAAAAACTCGTGACTGTCCCCAGAAAGTCATGACACAGCTTTTATCTAATTAGCTAGTCAAGCTAAACAACTATCGCTAAAATCCAATTAACAAATCACTTTCAGTAAACAATCACTAGAACACATTCTACATGTACTAAACAACAAGAACAGCCAGTAGAGATAATAATTGTTTTCTCTTCTTCTCTAAGTTTGTCACTACCTTCCCTTAAAAAAAACCTAGGAGAGGGAATTATATCTCTCTGTGTTCAAAGAATGTAAATACCACAGCACAGTAAAGAGAGATTATAAAAGTGATATCTATCTATCTATCTATCTATTTGAATCTTCCTGGTTCTGCTCCAAAGCAGTGGAAGATGCAAAGCTCACCTAAAGGCATCCCTTCAGGAGAGGGGTAGAGACAAGTTCCATTGACTGATCCTGAGCAGGCAGAGATGTTTCCCCCTCCAGAGATGGTTGTTTTTTCCCCTCCTGTTTTTCTACTCCAGCCTCTTGTGCCCTGAAGCCTTCTTTTTATCCTTTAAATTTTTGCATGTCCTAAGGGAGTGGAACTATCCCATGCTGTAGCTGGGGTCTGGTGACTTTGCTCATACATGCCATACATGACACATGGTTTCCTTCACTGGCATCCCCAGGGCTGTGTAAGTCCATTCGTTAATGGGGCCTTATGAGAAACTCTGTTGCTGTTGGTCAGAACTCTCAGTTGACAAAAGAGGGAGAAGAAACACCTTGGTCCTCCTCCATATACTGAGGTGGCCATAGAGGTTCTCTGACTTCCATCAGAGATCTTTGCACGCATCCTCATCTCCTGAATGACCCAGTTTTCTAACAAGAATGTGGATGTCAGGAAGTCACAAAGCTGGTGCAGGCCTGAAGAGAAGGTGAACTCCAGAAGTGTCTCTCACAAGGAGGGAGCTCACCCAGGAAGCCCCTGCAGAGCCAGGATGGAGCTGTGGGACAGGGCGGGGTGTCAGTCACTACTGAAAGACAAACAGGACATGGCAGAAGCAGAGGGAGGCCCTCACCAGACCCTTGAGAAATGCCACCCCTTCCCTGTCAGCTGCCTGAGAGGCTGTTGGAGCTTCAGTCCCAGATGGCCCCTGACTGTAGGGCCAGGGTCACTTTGGAATCTGTGCCTCCCCTCGGGCAGAGAACGACCCAGGAGAGCAGCAGTACAGTGCTTTGGGAACGTGTGAGCCCAGCAGTCTGTGAGTCTTGGCCCACAAAGGGCGTATGGGAAGTTGAAACCCATCTTGTCTTGCTTTCTGTGCAGGTGCTTCTAGAGAAAGAGCAGGAGCACACTGCCTCATCTGAGATGCCATGCCAGACTCGGGGAGAGCTGTTCCCTGCCCGAGGGCAGGAAGAGCAGCACAGGCAGCAGGTGGAAGAGCCACAGGAGAATGGCCAGGTGAGCCTGACTGGCCAGGGGACAGAGGGAAGGGCAGGAAGAGGGGCATAAACCAGAGCTCTTGGGACTGGGGAGGCCAGGAGTCCCACAGGCACTGGAAGGACAGAGCCTTGCAACCTGCAGAGATTAGCCCTGGGACAGGAGGTTTGCCATGGAGGGTGATGTGGGGAGGGAAGCAGAAAGAAATGGCTGAATAAATGTGATTTTGAGGCTAAAAGAGGAAAAAAGCTGAGCCTTACGGCAGCTCCCAGTTATTGCTCTGCTTTTGTGTGTACAGAACATCAATGCAGAGCCACAAGCAGAGCTGCCCGAAGCTCAGAGTGACATCATGGCAGTGAAGAGAAAGAACAAGGAAGACATGGGAAGAATTCAAGAGGAGAATCTCCATCAGCAGAGGGGCGATCAACAAAACCAGGTGAATGAAAGAGTGGGAGCCACTCCACTCATGAAATGTCCTCTCTTTTGTTTGTTAGAGAACATGAAGGAACAGCTGGATGCAGAGCTTCAGATAGCTCACAGTATGACCAAGGCAAGGCACAAGCAGCTGGAGGAAGAAATGAAAATCATCAGAGAGAAACTTAATCGCTTCCATCAGTCTCTGCAAAACCTAGTGAGTGAAAGAGGGATGCAGCCACTGCAGTCACCAGTCTGGTGGTTTCTGCCCTTCTTGCCTTTCCAGTGCAGAGCAGCAGGGAGTGGGGCCATGCCTCTGAGTGCCATGCTGCTGTAGTGTGTGTATCACAGTCACTCTGAAGGACATTTCCTGGTGTGCTGAATCTCAGCTGCTGCCCTGGACAGTGAAACTTGTCCTTTGGCCTTTTGGCCAGCAGTCATCCAAATTGATTCCTGCTGGCCTGTTCCTGCTCTCCTTTTTTCTTGAGGTGTTTTTACAGTGGAATTTGGTGACCCAGATGGAGGATTGAAACAAGCTATTGTATCCCCTGTCAATCTGTTCTTTGCCTTTCCTCACACTCGATGACTCCTGGCTGACAGGAACAAGCTGTAGTGTCTGACTGCTTTGTTCTGTTTGACTTGAGGTGCAAGTGTTGACATCTCACCGAGCAGCCTGCGAAGACTTGCAGGGAATGTGTGGCAATGAAGGACCCCAAGTTAGGAGTGAGGCACAGGAACAGTGCCCACCAGAAATGCTCCAGGTCCAGCACATCATGGGCTCTGAACCTGCTGCCGCAGCAGCATCACCTCGAGGAAACCCTTCTGTGAAACCTGGGAACTCAAGCTCAGGCAGATCCTGGGAACAGGAGATTGAGGAGGAGTACCTGGAGCTGCTGGGTACGTACGTCTGGGGTGTTTCTTATCTGAGGGACAGTGAATTGTGTGCGGGTGTCAGCAGAGCTGTACCAAATGCTCCTCCTGAGTTTGGTGTCACAGGGCCATTTAGGATTCCCCAGGGAAGTGCTGTGCTCCGAGGCAGCGAGAGAGCTCTGGGTGTTCCTGCTGCCTCTGAGGGCACCTGGGACTGGCTTGGGTTTGCCTGAGCTTCTCTCTCTGCTAAAGGCTGAAGCAGGGATTGTTCTTGGATCAGCAGAAGGCTGTGACCTAGCAAATGATCTAGGCAAGTCCTATGTGCTAGTGGCCAAACTGAATAGAATTTTTAGCTTCCTAAATTCTCCTTAGACTCCTGACTTCCAACCAGTCATCAGAGCAAAAAAACTTCAGAGAAATGGACTGGCTTTGGAGTTTTGTCTTTTTGGTTGGGGAATCTTTTTTGGGGGGAGGGGGGGTGGGATTGCTTTTGCGTTGTTCATTTTTGGTGGGGGTTCTTTGTTGTGTTTTTCTCTATCCTGAAGGAGCCCTTCTACCCCATGTCTTACTGATGTCATTTTTATGACTGTTACTGTTACCACTACTACATCTGCAGTTTATTTTCATGAGAATGCTATATTTTTGTCAATAAGAGAATGCTATCTTTTGTCAATAAGAACTACTTTGAAAGAACATCAGGTTACAGGACAAATAGAGAGCACGAGGGATTTTCTATGTGCCCCCAAAGAAAAAACAGAGACTTTGATAACAACCTTTATTTAATCTTCTAGTTTTATGCTTATCAAGATGTGTCCAGGAGACACATCCAAGTGGCGTGATCAGATAAAAGTGTACTGCAGGCATTTCTCAGGAGAGAGCCTCCAGCTCAGCCGTGGTATATTCCTCAGATCCATGGCACTTTTCCATACCTGATTCCCACTCTTTCCCATGACTGTTAGAATCCTACCCATTGGCCCAGGCCCTGCTCTAGGAAAACACATCAAGCCCTTTGTGATTCTGCAGCACAACCCAATGAATCTGCTTCTTGCCCGTAACAGCTGCCAGTGCTGTGCTCTCAGATAAGACCTGGTGGGGCTGAGACCAGAGCCCAGTGAATTCTGTGTCTGCCATCACCTGCTGGGACAAAAAGGGCACTGATCTGCGCCTCAGTGTGGCTGATCTCAAAGCCCATCCTGGTGTGTCCTGAATGGGGGCAACAGCTTGTCCGGGGCCCAGGCTCCCTCTGGCTTCTTCCCATCAGTGCCTGTCAGTGCTCATGCTTAGGCTTTGCCAGCCTTGTTGTGCTAACTGCCCTGTCCCTGAGGGCTGGAGGGACTGCAGAGGCTGGAGCCTTCCTTAGCTGGGAGAGGGGCATCTTGGAGCTCAGCCTGCTCATAAACAGGTCAGGGTCCTGATGCTGAAAGCCCCGTCAGAATCAGTTACAGCTTGAGGTGCTCTGGTTTACAAATGGGAAGGCATTCCTTTTGCAAATTGCTGAAAGGTGGGGAAGATGTCCTCCTCTCCTGGGATTGCAGGTCCCTGTGCTTTGTTTCCTGTCAAGAGAACTCTTCAAAAGACTGTACAAATCAGTCTCTGTGCTGGCCACCTGTGCTGCAGGGCTGTCTGCCTGGTTGTGGTTGTTTTTACCCAGCCAACCACAAAGGGCTCAGAGCTCCAGGCGCTGGGGCTACCTTTTGTATCTCCTGGAAGCTGGGATCTCTGCTTTAAAGTCAGCATCTTGCATTTTGTTTCCCTCAGGGAGAACGGTGAACCCCACTGAAAATCCCCTGATGAAATACACACATCTGAATTATATTGGCAGCGGGTGAGTCCAACAGCAGTTATTCCTGCACAACCATAAGCCGGGTGTTTTTCTGGTGGAATGTCTATCCAGCGTGAAGTCAGGCCAGCTGCAAAAATGTTCACACACTGGGGATAGATTGTCCCATCTCTCAATGCTGCTCAGAATTTGTGAGTGGGCTCAGAAGGCATTGTCAGAGATGCCTTGCTACCGAGGTCTTGCCTGCATCAAGGAACAGGACCTGGAAGGTCTCCTTGTCTCTCAAGTGTGGGACAGCTCTGTGTCAATTTCTTTAGCGTTTTTTGTATGTCTCAAAATCATACTGGCACACTAATGAAAAGAGAAGAAACTTGCTTGCCTGAAAGAGCAACCTACGCCCTATCAAAGCTGAGAGATAACAGTTCCCAGGAGCAATTCTTTCCCCTGGTTTGAGGAAGGAAACACTCTGTGGTCAGGATAGGACCACACCATTTAGACAGTGAAACCCAAGAGGAAATACTAACCTCCCTTTAGAAATTGAACCCCAGTGCTTCAGGAACAGGCCCAGTGCCCATGCACTTGAGAGGAAAATGCATCATCTGCCTTCTGGCAGAGCCCTCCTGCATCCTGCAGGTTTTGACACTTCCAGCAGAGATTTCCTGTGTGGGCTGGCTTTCACTGCAAGGTCTAAACAGCTTCTCCTTTCTCTGCTTCTGTTTTGTTTCTAGGGGGTATGGAGATGTTTACAGAGCACTTGACACTGCCACAGGAGGAGAGGTAAATGTCAACAGCCTCTGCAGACTCTGCTGCACTCGAGGGCTTTCCCCTCTGGTGTGAGCTGTGGCTGGAGCTTTGGGCAGAGCTGTACTGAAAAGGCACAAGAAGCACAGACTGGTGCCAGCCCACAGAACACATCTGGGACTTTGTCCTCCTCAGCTGCCGGAAGGAAGGCACGGAGGGCAGCGGTTCCTTTCAGAGAAGGACGTGCTCACTCGCTCTCCATTGCTAAAACAAAGGCGGTGCCTTTGAGCACCTCACTGCTCTTTGGGGCTATAGCTTCAGAGTCCTGAATTCTCATTTCTGGCTGCTGGCAAATCCATCTGAAAGTTACTGGTAGTTCCTTGGCCACCTGCAGTGCTGCACTTGGAAACTGCACATAGGGAGAGATCTGCAAGGCATCCCTGAAAGCCCAAAGCCCTGCCCATATCCCAAGATGTATCCACAGAGTATTAAGGCATGGATTACTTCTTCTGAGTCCCAAACAAAGCAGCAGAGAGTGCGGTCAGAGGTTTGTGGGTGATAACTGAGACACTGCTGTTACCAAGTGGTCAAGGCAAAATGTCAGTGGCCCCACGTGTCCTGTAACTGGCTCCCAAGGGAGCAGAGAAATGGGCTGTTGGAATGTCAGTTCCTAATTACTGCAGTGCCTAATCACAAGGCAGTTTGGCACAGCTCAGCTGTGTCATTGCAAAATCACTCCCTCCACGTGCCTTGTGGTCTCGTGCCACCAACCTCCCAAGTTACTGATTTTCAATGTCATTTTAGGTGGCAATAAAAAAAATAAATCTTCAAGGAGTGAGGAGGAAGGAGCTAACCTTTAATGAAATATTGATCATGAAGAGGTATAGGAGTCCCAATGTTGTGAATTATTTAGACAGGTGAGAGGTCATGGTCTTATCCCATGGATGTGTGTTTACATAAAGCAAACATGAGAGGTTAAACATCCACTTTGGTTCGTGGCAGCAAGTAAAGCTGTTAATTTTTATTTATTCATATTTCTCTACTCATCTCCAATGGATGAGAAGAGAGTGCATCTTGTCTGCATGAGTCTTCCCTGGCACACCTAGTTTGATAATTACTCCAAAATATTCAATACCTGGATCAGCTGTATCTTCCTAACTCAATAGCCTCAAAGTTCACTGCCTCCACATTTATTTGGGATTGATTTTTTAAAGTTTCTTAAGTGCAGATGAACCATCCTAAAGTTGATTTCGCTTGGATTGTTGCCCCTCTTTTCCATTGCTATGCATGCCAGGAAGACTAGGTGCTTATTTCCAGAAACACCATGCCTGACAGGTTTTTTTTTATCTGGGCTGTTTCTAAACTGCACTTTTCATTTGCTGCCCATCTAAGACATCTCCTTTTCCACAGATGGGTCTTTCTCTTTGAGACTGCACAGATTGCAAACAATGCACAGCCAAGAGGGAATATCTATTCCTTTGATTCTGTCCTTGTCACAAAGGCATCTGGAAATAAGAAACCTGGAAGCAAAAAATCAATGTAGCCATGCATGTTCATCTCCATGCCCTTGTTTCCTTCTTTCAGCTACCTTCTGGGCGAGGAAGTCTTGCTGGTTATAGAGTACATGGATGGAGGTGTCCTGAGCGATATCGTCAGCCAGACCTGCCTGTCTGAAGATGAGACAGCAGCCATCAGTCGGGAGGTCAGCAATCCCATCTGTGTTTCCAAGGGCTTGGGCAGGATTGTCTGGGAAACAGGGGCTCAGAACAGGAGAAATTTCCTGTGCCGAGCTTTGTTTCTGTGTTGCTGGTATGCTATGGGCAAGTAAAGGCATCTCAAGTGAAAGGCCTGCCAGTGCCCCTGCACTCCCTGTACTCAGTGCCAGTACTCTTATCTCCTGCTGTTGTATTCTCACTCTGTCTCTTGTATTTGTATTTGCTGTTCTCCACTTTGCCTCTCTAAATGTTTGCCTGGAGTCTGTCTTCACTGCATTCCTTGCCTGTAAAAGCAAAGGTGCTGGTGGCAGGATTTGAAACAAACAGCAAAGAAAAAAGAGAGAGACTCGTTTCTCTCAGTCCTCAGCTGAAAAGGATAGGAGTGCAGCCAGAATGCTCTTTGCTTCTGAGTACATGCACTGCAGCAGGAGTCATCCTGGCTGGTTGGCAGGGGACAGCCTACAACAGCAGGTGCTGTTGCTCTTTCAAAAGCTGACGTGCCTTTCCTCAGAAAGTTCCTGCTCTGCAGGTGTTGGAGCAGCAAGCTCTTCCTCTCAGTGGCCATTACTGTTCTGTCATTACTCCCCATTCCCCTGGAGAGGGAATCTTTCAGATTCTTTGTTTCCTTTCTTGTGTGATGAAATCACATCACTCATTTTTGCCCTTCTGTTTCTGTTTTCTCGCTCAGTGCCTGCAAGGACTGGATTTTCTTCATTCAAACAATGTGATCCATCGAGATGTGAAGAGTGACAACATCCTTCTCAAAACCGACGGTTCTGTCAAACTGGGTCAGTATATTCTTGGTCAGGTGCAGCATTCCAGGGATGTGGGTGTGGGGCTGCTTGGAGTGACTGCCAGCTCCCCAAAAATGGTGCTGGTGGCAGTGCAGGGACCCCTGCTGCGAGCTGAAGGCACAGTTGCAACGTGCACAGAGGTATAAGGAGCCACAAGCAGTCAAGAGTGGCCTTGCTCTGTGTGTGTCCCTTCCACAGGGAGGGAGTTACAAGTCCAAAGTTTCCAAAGAACAAAAGCCACTGCTAGAGGCAGTGTAAAAAATGGGGGGATTTTTAAAGTTGCCAATGCCAGGAGATTCAACAGCACAATTTCAAACTTCTACTGGGGAATTCTTTTGCTTGCTTTCCTAATTGCACAGAATTCAGATAAAACCAGTATTTTGTTTTCTCCTCAGCTGATTTTGGCCTCGCTACTCAGCTCACCCCTGAGCAGAGCAGACGGTGCTCGGTAACCGGGACTCCTTGGTGGATGGCGCCTGAAGTAGTGACAGGTCAACCATATGGCCCCAAAGTGGACATATGGTCTTTGGGAATTGTGGGAATTGAAATGATAGAACAAGAACCTCCTTACTTGAGTGAAAGTTCTGGCACGGTAAGGAGCAAATACTCACTGATCCCACTGTCTTTCTCACCTGTCCCATGTCCTGTGTGCCACTGGACAAAATCCCATTGCCATCTGCTGGAATTACTTCCACCAAGGTCCCCTCCTACAAATGTCCCTGCAATACATCAGCATCTACTGTACTTTTGGTTGCATCAATGGGGGAATTCAAGCCTTACCACATGCAAACAAACTCCAAACAAACAAAGTGTTCTCAGGCAACACTTTCATTTGGGTGAGTGGTTCCAGTTCTTTTGTCTGTGTAGATGGCTTAATAACAGGAAAAGAGCATCATAAGAGTGTTGTTATCTTTCCAGAAATGAAGGAAGGAAACCCAAACCCAACAAAGTTTCTAAAACCGTGGTCTTTAGAGAGGAACCTAACCCTGTGTGCAGTTTCTTCTCACTGGGAAACATGGGCATGAGGGTGTAAAGACCACAGAGTCTCTTCTGCTTCTTGTGCAGTGCTGCTGAAACACTCAGTGACCGTGTTTCTCTCCTAGCCCAAGGCACATTCTCCACGTCACCAAGCCAGAGCCTGGTGATGCGGAGAGCCTGCCAAAACCTCCCAGTGATTCCTGGTACTTTCTGGGATGGGCCAACCATTTTTGCATTGACTTGAGTAGCCAAATGATTGGAGGGGGACCATACGGATGGAGCCTCTCCTTCTTCTGACGTAGACAATTTTTCTTTTGCTGCAAAAATGGGAAGCTGAAATTTTCAGACTGCTGAGAGACAGAGCTGCAGGTGGCTCCTCTGTGCCCAAGCAGGCATTTTCATCCCAATACATTTGTGCAGGCATCTTAATGTGTCTGTGTTGAAGAGGAGATTGTAAATGTTTGCTTCCCTACCTGGGTATTAACTGATGGATTTCCTTTCTTTTCTTACAATTACCATTGTTTTCAAGAACAGTACAAAAAGCTTGATGAGTTTTGTTGTAGGGCACGTGTGCTTAAAGGACCAAAAAGCACTGCAGAGATGCCCTTCATGTACTAACCCTTGAAATTAGTTAGTATAGCAAAGTCCCTCTTCCAAAAGCCATCTCAAGCTGGCATGAATCCTCAGAGAAGCAAATGTCCTTTTGCTGATGTAGTTCCCACTAACTAGGTCAGGCAATGAAATCAGCTGCCAAGGCAAGATCTGAGGGATGGTGGAAAAGCTGTGGCTGCATCGGGGTTTGGGTTTTTGGTTGGTAAAGGAAAGTCATCTCTGGGTCTCTGCCAGGGCAGAAACTGCAACTGAAGAACAGAGGTTAAACAAAGGGATCTGGGAGAGCCTTAGAGATGTGAAAGCAGGAGGTGGAGCCTGGTGTCTCCTTTTTCTCCAGGCTACACACCTGATAGCCACAGTAGGGACTCCACAGCTGCGGCAGCCCAAGCTCCTCTCGGCTTTGCTGCGTGACTTCCTGAGCTGCTGCCTGCAGAGAGACGAGGAGCAGCGCTGGT
The DNA here is from genome assembly GCF_028551555.1 of Melozone crissalis. NCBI lineage: Eukaryota > Metazoa > Chordata > Aves > Passeriformes > Passerellidae > Melozone > Melozone crissalis. Next base: position 6,907,951 of record NW_026535850.1, on the reverse strand, counting down.
CTGCCAAGGAGCTCCTGCAGGTAAATTGTGAAGGGGCTGCAGGTGAAACAGGCTCTGAGGGATGGGCTCCTCTTCCACTCAAGTCCAAGGCAGCAGATGAGCCCCCTTCCTCCTCACCTCCACTCTTGGTGCTCTTCAAATGAAAATGGTGAGGAATCCTCGACTGGGCTGGGCTGGCAGGGTCCTGTAAAGGTCCTGTGGTGCAAGTGTCCTGCAATGAGCAGAGACATCTTTAAAGAGATCAGGTTGCTCAGAGCCCTTTGCCACCGGAGCTGGAATGGTTGCAGGGATGGGGCTCCTACAAGCTCTTGGGGCAAGCTGTGCCAGGGTTGCACCATGCTCTGAGTAAACACGTTCTTCCTTAGACCTACTCTGATTAGATGCCCTTTGTGTTTAGAAATATTTGTCCATATCCTATTGTAACTGGCCCTGTTAAAAAAGATGTCCCCCACTTTCTTCAAAGCCACTCTGAAGTCTTGGAAAGTGGCAATAAAGTCTCCCTGGGGCCTGTCCTTCACAAAACTGAATAACTGCAGCTCCCTCTGCATTTCCTGTGAGGAGAGGTGCTCTGTCCTCTGACTGTTTCTTTGCCCTCTTTTGTGATTTGGTGGGGTGTTCAGTTTTATCTAAAGGCAAAAGAATTGAAGTAGAGCAATGCGGGGTACAGAGACATGAAATGGTGGTGGAGGAACCCAAGGAAGCCAGTCCCAGCCTAGGAGTCAGAGATTTGGGCAGGAGGGGCTGTGGGGGGCTCACTGTGAGCCTCTGAGGGACCCTGGTTTGTGCCCCCCAGCCCACCCTCAGAGGTTTCTGCCATGCAAACAGGGACAGCTGGGAGGGACTTGTCCCAGCCCCATCTGCTGCCTGGCACGCTCAAGCAGACGGGAACTGCGCCAGGGTTACTGCCAGGCTGTGTGGCAGAGAGGGAACTGCAGGGCCCAGTGCCTCTGGGCTGGCTCTGCTGGGAAGGAAGGTGCCATCCAGCACATGAAGGGCAGGGCATGGAACAGTAGACACTGCTTTCTGTGTCTGTGGCAATCAGCACAGTGCCTGTCATTCAAAGGCAGGGGCCTGTGTGAGTCACTGGAGTTTCCTGAAAGGAAGAAAACCCAGGGACAGAAAGCGCCATTTCTAGAGCACTGGCAGGGCAAAAATCCCAGCATGATGAAGAAATCACAATAAACAGATGAGTGGGATTCTGGGCCAGGTTTACCTGTGATGGCAAGGTCTTGCACACTGGAGATGACTGGGGAGCAGATGGTCCCATTGCTCCTCTTTCTGGGTCTTTCCAGGAACTTGATGTATCCTGATTGAGTCCCTGAAGCACTGAGGTTGGAAAGTAATGGTTCACTGTTCTTTGTTGTATTTTTTTTTCCGGTGGACAGCATCCATTTGTAACTTCAGCCAAGCCACCATTCATCTTGGCACAACTCATCAACTCAGTGAAGAAGACGAATAACCCTAACCCTAAACCCTAACCCTAACCCCTAACCCTAACCTTAAATGCTAACCCAAACCCTAACCCTGTCCCTATCTGTAACCCTTACCCTATCCCTAAACTTACCCTAACCTCAACCCTAAGTCTAAGCCTAGGCCTAAACCTAAGCCTAAGCCTAAACCTAAGCCTAAACCCAAACCTAAACCTAAACCTAAGCCTAAGCCTAAGCCTTAGCCTAACCCTAACCCTAGGAGACGAGAACATAGCAATCATGTCAAGATGTTATCTCTGTTACCAATTTAGAGTAGGATTGTAGAGTAGGGTTGCTGAACAGATTTGTAGCATAGAATTATAGATTAGAGTTGTAATTAATAAAGTTTCTGAAACATCAACTCATTTGGAAGATTCTCCTCCTTCTGACCCCTTCAGAAAATTCAACATTTCCTTCTGAATTACCAATTGTTTTTTATTGGTGCTAAGTCACACATATGGATTCTTTTGTATGCTTTCGTAAGTGAGGAGGGTTCTTCTTCATTCATCCTCTCCAGACCACACTGCCTTTGGAATATGACCCACTGGCTGGTTATGGCGCAGCTGTGGTATTTCTAGTTGAGGCAGAAAGGGCAATGGCATTTGAAGGCAAAAACAAAGGAAGAATGAGGCAGCCCAAACATCTTGTGCAGATGCAGGCCTTCAGCTGTGACTGGAGAGCATTGGGGTTCCTGCCACTTGGATTTGTATCCCTAAATGCAATAATCTCTTTGGCTGGAGGAAAGCCTTGCTCAAGTGAGAAAGCAGAAAGATCAGAGAGGGTGCTCGGGAAGGTCTCCTGTGGTGCAGAGCTGTCAGCGCCTGTGAGGTGAGAGTGGGCCCGGCCTTGCCCGGGCTGGAGCCCCAGCAGAGCCCTGGCAGAGGCCGGAGCAGCCTGAGCCCCGGCAGAGGCAGGCTGGAAGGAGGCCCTTGGAGCTGCCGGCTCTGAGAGTGGAGGATTCGCCCGCTCCCAGCAAGAGGCAGCAGCCGGGCCCTGGGTGCCTCTTGCTGGGAGCGGGCGAATCCTCCACTCTCAGAGCCCAGGTGGCAGCTGGCTGCTGCCGAGGGGAAGCGCATCCGTGCTGGGCACAGCCCGGCCTGGAGGCATTGGCCATCTGGAGTGTGCCCAGGAGCAGGGAAAGGCCAAGGGCAGCCGTGGGCCGCTGGGTTGGCTGAGGATTCCTCCTCTTCTGCCGGCTGCCCTGCAACCCCTGGCAAAGGCCAGCAGTGTGTGCAGCACTCTGGGCACCGGGGCAGGGAGCCGGGCTGCTCGGCAGGCTGGAGCACAGGGCAGCTCCTTCAGGCTCGGCACTTGCGCCAGGGAAGCGAGGCCAGCGTGAGGCAGGGACAGCTTGGCAGGGCACATCTGCAGGAGCCAGCGCCTCACGCAGCTCTGGGAGAAAGCACCTGCAATCCTGCAGTTCTGCACTGAGCCTGAGCAAAGGTGTGAGATGCAAAGTGTTTGGCAGAAATATTCAGGCCCACCAGGCCAGCCTGCTTTGTGCTCTCTGGCGCGCAGCAAGCGCTGTGCAATGCAGCTCTGAGTTGCTGGGAGAGAGGCAGTCAGGGATGTGCCTGAGGTGAGTCAAGGGGTTAGCTGAAAATGTAATGAGGATAATTGAAAAGTGCAGATGAGTTGAGGGGCCAGCTGGGAATAGAATTGGGATAGTAGAAGATTGCATATTTTAGTTAAGATCTTCAAATGAGGCAAGAAGCTAAGTTAGTAATACAGCTAGCAGAAATCACGTCCTGTAGTTAAAGAGTACCAAATATATTAGGAACATAAAGCTAGGAGTGACAGGGATAGAGGAAGCAATTGTGAAGAAGCAGAAACCATAGAAATAACTTGCCTTAAGAATAATTGAACAGTCAGGAGAGGCTTGGACTGTGAGCAGCAGGTCCAAAGGTCTTGCCAGCTGGCAATGGGAGAAGAGTTCACCATGAGGAAGACAGCTTTCTTCCTCCCATAAAACCACTCCCTCATTTCAAAATCCCACCGACCCAGTTAAGGGAGTACAATTGCACAGCTGTAGTAGATAGTCAGCTGATAAAAATGCGAAACAGGCAGGTAATAATTATGTATTATGGGTCCTTAGAAACCTATTGTAAAACCTTTTCTGTAGAAAGAGAGAGCAGGAGTCTGCAACTCCTTGCACATGTCTTTGGAAACTAGTTCACATGTGACCAGGGGTGCAATAAATACCCTCTTTTCTACTATAATTAGTTGAAGAGTCGTCTGTCTGTGCTTCAAGGGTTATGCTGGAGTAGTGAACTGATTTGCAAGGGAGCAGAACAGTTTCAGCAGGCAGTTTTTGGAAGAGATGGAAGCCTCTTGTGACTGAAGGGAAAGCCATTTAGAATGGAGTAATGATCCCAAAGTCCATATTGTCCCAAATTGGTCCCAAAGTCTAATTGTATCTTTGTGTCGGAATTTAAATCAGAATGATTATAGATAGCTTCATGCAATTTGTCTACAAATTTATCAAAGTCTTCATTCTTCTTTGACAAATCTGTGTAAAAGACATGGTGTGTAACTTATCTGGAAGTGCAAGAAGAGCATTATATGTTAGTTGTTGGCTCATCTGTAAGACTTGATCAATGCTCTTAGCCTGGGCAGTGACAGTAGCCCAGGGCCCCTTGCCAAGTAACTGTTGTGCTGTTAAACCATACAGAGGATCACCTTGCACTCTAGGTCTTGCTGCTTCTTGAGCACACTTTTCCTCCCAGCTTTTATGAAACATCTCCTGCTGATAGGGTGGTCTTATAAGTCTTTTTAGGGTACGCATATCAGCTGGAATTAATGTGTTAGATGGAAAAATATACTGCAGAAGTGACTGTACAAGTTGGGATTTTCAACTAAATTGTGAAATTGCAGCTCTCAATTTTTCTAAAATCTTCCAATTGAAAGGTTCTCAAACTCTACTTGCAGCATTAGTTACTACAGGAAAAGCTTCTACATCATTGGAGAGAAAAGTCCCTTCTACAATAGCTTCTGGAATAACTTTTTTTACTGGAGTTTCTGAGCTGCTTCTATTTCAGGGTCACATTCCAACTCTAATTCCACATTCTTTACAGCGTGAGAGGGAGGATTTTGTTTAACTGGCTCAAATGCTGGCTCAGAGACAGAATGGACGAGTTTTTGCTAGACAATGGCCATATTCAGCCAATGCCCAATCCAGCCTGCTTGTAATAATGGACAATGAACACCTTCACAAAGCATTATTTATGGACATATTCAGAAATGAGCTTGGTACATCCCTGAAAAAGACACAAGAAGAAGAGTCATCAGGACTCAGCTAGTTTGTCAGCAGGCTTGGGAAATTGAGCCATGGGTGGGCCAGACAACCCCAGCAAGATGCGTAAAAATTTAGATGATCCAATCAGCATTCTATTTTAGATGTGTGAACAGATAGGATTAACTATTCATGTATTAGCTAGAGACACATGGGCAGTAAAGATTTATTATAAATAGAGTCTTTTTAGGAATAATAAATTTAGCTTCACTGGATCATATTGGTTATGTTGTGATGTCCCCTGAACCTCCACACCATGCACTTAAGGGTGTGTTGGTTTTCCCCATGAAATGTACACATCTGGGGAAGTGCCCTTGGCAGAGAGGGGCTTGATTCCCAAGGAAACTGCTTCCCCAGGAGCCCCAGTGAGACAGGTGCAAGTGTCTCCATTTGACTCCCTTTGTTTCCTTCAGTCCTTGAGGCCCCTTGCACTTTGCAGAGGGGCATGCAAAGGCAGAAGGCTGTGAAGAAATACCGATTATGTTCTCTTGATGCAGAGTGTGATTTTATACACTCTCTCCTATGGTGCAGATGCTCTTAATTTCTACTGTGTTGATTATTCTTATCAATACATATTTTAATTTGCTCTGGCATTCTTCCCATAGAAAAGTTTTCCTTATGTATTTGATTTATGTCTGCAAATGTTGATATATAACTTAAGGTACCTGAATTTAGCCCATTTCTCCTCTCACTTTAATTTCAGAAAATGTCAGAATTACAGATGTACGCACTAAAGTATCCAAGATTTCTGTGCAACAGAAAGATGAGTAAACAGTAGTACAGCCCAATCTACATTACCTTTAGCAGTTACCAAAGCCAGTAGATATTTAGAAAAGTGTGCCTTCTTTCAGCAATATTACAGATAGATGGTTAAATACAAATTATAATATTATAATATTGGCTTTACACAAATATTAAAATGGGTTCTATATGTGTGATATTAATTAAACTTAGAGAGCTCCCAAGGCCTTGAACATACTTGAGACTGATTTTGCAATAAACTATCTTTTAAAACTCTGTTTGGAAAGCAGAAGGTAGGAACATCAGTCATCTGTTGTGTTTGACTTTATTGTTACTTGAGATTGTAGTAAATACTGAGCATGAGCTGGGATGAGATTGTAATTGCTCATCTTTCCAAAGATAGATATGGATACTATTAACATGTGCCCTGTTTATTGTTCCTAACTGACTAATTTACTGCAGTAGTTTTATAGTGCATTTTTATTGTTGTAATATCTAAATGTAGTGGGAGAATATATATTTGACTCGGGGTAGTTTGGCTTTTGTTTTTCGAATAATAAAACCACTCTCTTCAGCCTGGTGAAGAAGAAATCTGCTTCTGTCCTTGTGTACAGCTATGGGTTTGTTCACACAGCTTCTCCTTCCCTTTTCTGCCTAGGCTTTCTCACCTGCAGTTTTCAGTAGAAAAGCAACAAACCTTTGAAAGGCTAAACCTCAACATAACTGTGACCCTCAATCAATACTTCCTTCTTCCAATTTCTAAAGATCTCTTTGTCCTGGGCACTCAGTATGGCCTTTTTCCTCAACGTTCTTTGGCTGTCTTGAATGCTTACAGTGTAAAAGGTAATCCCTGATCTATTTTCAACTCCCTGCTCAGATGCAGACTGCTGGAAGGGAGCTAGGACTGGTACTGGAGACCTGGCAGCTTGTCCAGGAAGCAAAATTTTTGAAATAATGGTAATGTGGAGAAGCATGCAAGTCCAGGTGGTGAACTCAAATATGCAAGTACTTGCAGTTTCCTGACAGGACTTTATAGTTCAAGGGTATGGTCTCTTCTTATTTCTGTCCCTTAATGCTCAATCCTTGCCACATTTCTTCAACTTTTTTTGCATTGTCATCTTCCGTGTTTTCTTCCTCTCTTCTTCTCTCTGTGACTTTCTATGCAGGATGGATAACGTGTCATACACTGTCAGCTTGCTCAGTGACCGAGTAGTGATATGATGGTGTAGAAATTGTAGGCGCACAGTAGGCAAACCTGTCATGCTTCTTATGCCCTCTGCCGGCAGACCTGCTTCCCAAACCTTCAGTCAGACTTGGAAAAAAGGCTTGTCACCACTACTTTGTTGTGGTTTATGCATTTATGAAGAAACACTTCCATCTCAGCCCGCTTAAGCCACTGCAGAGCAGGAGTTGTTGCTTTGGCAGCAGATGTGCTGTCAGGGTCCTTACAGCTCCACAAGATGTGCCTCTCCTAGAACAGATTTTTGCATTTTTGTACAATAAAAACTATGTTTTAAATCACACCAGTGTAAGTCATGCACTCCTGTAGATGTGTTTTCAGGCAGAGATATTTATATCTATGCCTAGTGAATGGCCTCCTGGGCAGCAGGAACAAATGAGGAAGGAAACTGGGCTGATAAAACATGCTTCTGCTTCAACAAAAACCCCCCAGTCTTCCCTTTCCAGAGAAGGCTATAAACCTTTTCTTGATTGGCCTAAAGGGGATAAACAAGTCCCTCCATGTCCTGATCTTTTACTAGTCTCAAATTATTTAGAAAAGTTTTAATTTTTTATTTTTTTTTTGTGGGGGGTGGTGGTGTTCGGGTCTGCACTTCAGACCTGTTCTCCCAGCAGCCAGGGACCTACAGCTGCTGTGGGTGGGGCAGGTGCTCAGACAATTACCAACAGGTGCTTGGTAATTGCTAACAGCAGTTGAGCTGAGAAGTTGGCTTGTGCCTGGCTGAGAGCTTGACGACTGTGGTGAGAGAAGGGATAGGGAGTGGAGTGGAAAATATTAGTTACACAAGCAAATCTGAGGTGTAGGTGGGATTTAACTGGATTAGGTGCTGCATTTCATGGTCTTAATCACAATTTATGAAAAACTGAACATTTAACTATGAGATAGGACTATGTAGTTGTTATTCTAGATGCTGCATTTACTAATATGTAATGTAGTTTCTTTGTATTTTGCTCAGAAGCTGTCTCAAAAACATTGAAGTCCAACTAAAGTCTTCATAAACACAAGTTAATAGCTTACTTTTTGTTAAAAACAGAAGCTGAAAGGGCCAATGGCTCTTGCATTCAGTAATTCACACATTTTAAAAGAAGTGGCTGTCTCTTGTTCCTGTGGCTAGCTTGTCTCTTCAGGCTAGAAAACATTTCTGGGAGCATTTCCTTGCTGCTCCTATATCTCTATGCCCTTGGAATCTGATGCTAATACTGTATTTTTCTAAAATTAGAAAATTTTAAATTTCTGTAGGCCCTTTCATTTTGTAATTTGCACCTGTCACTCGGGGGGGAAAAAAGTCTGATAAGTTTTTTTTCTTGTAGGCCTCTCAAATTGCAGCCCATTGCATTTAGCTGCAAAATCCTAGGTCATGTTAACAGGATGCCTGAAATGGACACTGGTAGAGGGTAAAAAAAATTGCCTGATACAGATGCTATCAACTATTTTTAGTTCCTGACAGTCCAGTATTTCCCTTACCTAAGGGATACCTGTTCATATTTCTTTCTCTTTTTCTTGCAGCTCTCAGTTCTGTGAAGACTGAGAAACAAAAATACAAAGTAAGGGTGTGCAGAGTTGATGGACTTTATGAGAATTAGGGGGCAATTTGACTATACACTGACCGGTATGATTGCCTTCTTCTGTGAGATTGTAGTGATGTTGTAATATATGTTGGGAAATAATTCATGCTATAAAAGCGTGTATTTCATAAAGATTGCAAAATCCAAACAAGTCTCTGACCACAAGCAGCCTGAGAGGCAGGCGTCTATTCAAATTCCAAAATTCCTGAAGGTGGCACTTTAGCCCAAGAATAGACACACCCAGTGTGATGATCACCATTATCCCGAGACATCGTGGTCATGTCATTGGAAGACACCCAAGAGTGATCATTGCCCTGTTGATAACATCGATTAAGATAGACAAAGTCGCCAGAAAGATACGTGTGAATACGTGACTTCCCTGAATCTGATCAGTGCTGGCTATCAACAAGGAAATGGCGATTGTCCAGCTCTGCACAGTGAAAGAACCAACTATGAATATGCAGAGTTACAAAAGAAACTGGGACTTCTTTGCTCAGGCATAATAAACTGTATAAAGCATCCCTGCAAGAAGCGGCTCTCGTGAATGGTGGAGGGTCCGATGCAATAGAGGTGGGATCCAGGTTCACCCAGCACCAACCCCGGGCTCGACACTGTCTCTTTGGCTGTGGTGGTTTTGAAGACCATATTTTAGTAGCGGAAAAAGATAAAGAAATCTTTTCAGATTTTTTATAATTTGGCTTTTGATTGATCATTCATAACAGTTCCATATAGATGATTCCACATTTGGTGTCTTGGTGCGTAAATCAAGAGCACAATTCATAACAGTTCATGATAAGCACCAGTACAAGCTGGACTTCCCAGATCAGCCAACTGAAAGAATCTGAAAAGAAGAAATGCAGGAAATGCCTTGGTAAACTTTGCCTGGAAGATGGGTGACTTTTTTTTCAGCAATCTATAATCCATTCCCTTGGCCTTTGGCTTTCTTAACAAGGCCATTTGCATCCCAGATTCCCCATGAAGTGCGAAGCCTGAGCTTGTGGAAGTGGCTGAAAGATGCCCTGTTTCTCTGCAGGGACATTCAACTGGAACAGGAGCCGGAGCGCTGTCTGGGGAAGCCTCCTCCGAGCTGGAATTTGTGCCGTGTTGGGAGAGGAGGAGGAGGGGGAGAGCGCTGGAGCTGTGTGGCAGGAGCAGGAGGTTTGGGCCGCAGGACATTCCGTCTGCGCCGCTGCCCCGCAATGGGCGGCCGTGCCCGGGGCTCTGGGCCTGGCCCCGCGTGCGCTGAGCTCCCTGGGCTGGGCTCAGGTTCCCGCTGGGCCTGGGCAGAGCCTGGGCTCAAACTGGGGGCAGCAGCAGTGCAAAACACCTCTGGGCATCTGTGTTTCCTGCTGCTGGGAAGGAACAATGAAGCGAGTTTAGAAGTTCTGGTTTCTGCTTCTCCTGCTTGATTTTTTAATTTAACTCCACACTGCAGAGGCAAATTCTGTGGCAGCCACTGTCAGCTTATTCTATTTCAACAGTGCCAGCAACAGGGCTCTGTTTGAGCCCTGCAAATGCGGCCTGTGAAGCTTTAATTCCCCTCATCTTAGTGTTCAGGGGCTGGTGAGCATTCCAGTATCTGCTGATCTTTATGTCTGTGACAAAAATACTGACTTCACTGTCATGAAAGCACCGTAGGTAGCACCAACTGAAAGAGGCACTTGCATTTTTATGGATAAAATTCAGGTTGCAAGAAGAAGAGGGCCAAGAGCAGCCATGATCTGCAATTCCCAAGGCAGAGGCACCAGCAGCCTCCTCCTGTCACCTCAGGGTGAGTCAGAGCTGGAAACAGTGCTGGAACCCAATCCTTTCTTGCTCTGAGGGCTGGCTCAGGGCAGCACAGGCGAGCCCTGAGCAGTCAGGGCTGTGTGTGGGTGATTGCTGCTCTGCTCCAGAATTGAGCTGGAAAAAGCCCTTGGGAGCAGAGGAAGGAGCAGGCGGGAAGGGGCCGGCACTGCTGCTGCTCCTGGCCGGGAGCCCCGGCTGGGCCGGGCCGGCGCCCCCTGCACTGCGGCTGCTGCTGCTGCCAGAGCCGGGCGGGACTCGGGGACAGGGAACGGACACGGGGGGACAGCAAAGGCCTGGTGGCTGCAGGGATGGTGGCGCTGGGGCTAGCGCCAGCACAGAGCTTCAGCCCGCAATTAACCCCAAGGGAAACCCCATTTCAGCCTTTCTGCACTCATGGCTGTGAAAGGATTGAAATGAAAGAACAGCAATCAGGGCCCGACACCTTCTCCTTTGGGAGGAGCCCCGCGTCTGGGGCTGTGAGGGGCCATGAGGGACTGTGAGGGGCTGTGAGGGGCCGTGAGGGGCCGCGAGGGGCCAAGGGGAACTGTGAAGGGTTGTGAGGGGCCATGAGGGGCTGTGAGGGGCCATGGGGAACTGTGAAGGGGTTTTGAGGGGCCATGAGGGGCTGTGAGGTGTCACTCGTCGAGAATGTCACAGGAACAGGTAGGAGGCAGTTGTGTAGAGAGAGTGAAAGAAGGTTTTATTCAAGAGAACTGTGCGGTTTTTATAGAGAAACAGAAAGACGAAGTAGAGCAACACCACCTGCAGATTGTTTATACTTAACAAGTTATCACATCCCTACCATACCCTAAAAATTCTCACATGCTGCTGTGAGAAACACTTGCTGTTTCTCTCTCTCTCTTCCAGGGCATCCACAGTGAGAGGCTGTGAGGGATCTTGGGGAACTGTGAGGGGCCATGAGCTATGGGAGGCTGTGAAGGGCCATGAGGGGCCATGGGGAGCTGTGAGGGGCCATGGGGAACTGTGAGGGAGCCATGAGGGGCTGTGAGGGGGCATGAGGGGCCATAAGGGTCTGTGAGGGGCTGTGGGAGGCCAGGCCCCTCATGGAACCAAGAATCCTCTGTGACTGCAGTACCAAGGAAATCATTGTTGACAGTACAGAGCCTCATGGAACCAAGGGGCCTTTGTGGCCCAACAAGGCCTTGTGGAACCAAAGGCACCATGGTGACACTATGGAACCTCATGGTACTACAGATCCATTGTTACACAGCAGCCACAGCAGGGCCCCAGAACCAAGGAGATCATTGTGACACTGCACAACCTCATGGAATCAAGGCATCCATGTTACACTACTGAACCTCATGGAGCAAAGGGTCCATTGTGACACTGTGGAACCAAGGAGACTGTTGTTGGCAGTAGGAAAGCTCATGGAACCAAAAGTCCATTGTGACATTGTGGGGTGTCATCGAACCATGGAGACCATTAGGACACTTCAGGACCACTGGTACCAAGGGGCCATTGTGACACTGCAGGGCCTTGTATAACCAAGGGGTCCTTGTAGCATGGCAGGGCCTTATGGACTCAAGGGGATCAAAGTGACACTGTGGGGCTCCATAAGGGGCTTTGGAGCTCCATAAGGGGCTGTGGAGCTCCATAAGGGGCTGTGGGGGCTCCATGAGACCACGGGGCCATTCTGACCATGGAACCAAGGATACCGTTGTTACACTACAGAACAAAGGAGGCCACTGTGAACCAGCAGGGGAACCCACTGGGACTATTGTGACACTTCAAGGGCATTGTGGAACAGCAGGGCCTTGTGGAAGCGATGAGACCATTGTGACATCCCAGGGCCTCATGGGAGCAGGGGGCCATTGGGACACTGTGGGTCCCCATGGAAGCAAGGGGCCAGTGTAACACATCCAGGCCTGCTGGAACCAAGGGGCCACTGTGATCCTGGGGAACCCAATAGAACCAAGGGGCCATTTGGAGACTCTGTGACCTCATGGAAGCAAGGGGCCATTGTGGCATTGTGCAGTCCCATGGCAAGAAGGAAACCATTTGGACACTGCAAGGCCACTTGGAAAGCAAGGGGCCATTGTGCCACTGCAGAGCCAAGGAGACCATTGTTATATCACTGGGCCTCATGGAAACAAAGATCTGTGGTGATCCTACAGGGCCTTATGGAACCAAGGGGCAATTTTGATGCTGCAGGGCCCCAAGGATCCAAGAACATGGAACAGGTCTGGGTGGCTGGGCCTCCTGGGGGCTGCTTGACTGGTCCAGCTGGCCTTGGCATGTTGAGAGTTGCTTCTTATCAACCCCTGAAACCCCGGAGTTCTGTGCATTCCTTCCTGTGGGAAAGAACTGTCCTTCTCCAGGGGTTCAACGCTGAAATTGGGATTCCACCTCCGAATTTGATTATATCCAAGAATTATTCCCATATGAAACCTGCCAGGACAGACTGCTCTGGCTGGCCTTGGCCTCTTGGGGGCCATTCCTCATCTGCCTTCAAAACACTGGGGGCCCGTTCTTTTCTTCCCATTGAAAAAAACACTTTCAAGTCCAGACATCCATGGCCAAAATTGAGAATCCGCCTCCAAAATTCCTTATACAGTTTTCCAATGGTACCTCCCAGACAAAAGCTGCCAGGGCTATCTAGATTCCCTTGGCTGCCCTGGTGGCCCTAATGTTGCTGCAGGGCCTGAGTGCTCTTGGGGCCGGGCACAGTCCTGGGTGTGGCAGTGCCGCGGCTGCAGCAGGGACAGGCCATGGGCACTGCTGGGGCAGTGCTGACGCCTCAGGCCAGGCCCTGGGGGCTCCAGGCTCCTTGCCCAGGCTTTCTCAAGAACACAGCCAGGCCAATGGTCAGCACAGAAAACCCCGTGAGCAGCCCCAGGCTGGCCGTGGGCAGGCTGGGAGAAAACAGCATGGCTGGGGCCCTGCAAGGGCCCTGGGGGAGATGGGAAGGAGCAGCAGAGCAGAGGCTGATCCATCCCCAGTGCGCTGCACAGCCCAGGGCAGCGTCCCAGAGCGTCCACATGGAGCTGCCAACAACATCCCCCCTCTGCAGCCCTGGCCTCTCCCCCAGCTCACACAGGTGCCCCATCCTTGCAGGCACAGACATGGCAGCACTGGCTCAGCAGCCCCTGTTTGCATTGCACACAACAGGCAGGAGCACCCCCATGCTCTTGGTGTGGGGACATGAACGTGAGGGAGCACAAATGCCATCAGCCCCTGGGGCCAGCAAGGGTTGGGGGACACCAGGGAAACCTCAGCTTTGTCCTGGCCTCTGCAGTCAGCCAGAAAGTTTGTTCCCATCAGGTGGGAGTTTCCTGTCCCACTGCAGACGCTGTTGCTCAGAGCCAGGGCTGCCTGGCAGCCACCCCCAAACTGCCCTGAGCATTTCCTTGGCTTCACCTTTGCTTTCTTTCCTCTTCCTGCTGCAAATTTCTTCCTATTGCCCACCCCTCTTCCCTCCCCTGCAAACAGCCCATCCCTGTTTGCCCTTTCCTCTCTGGCTCCACTCCCCATTGCAGTTCCTGACTTGGCCCCATGGGAACATCCCTTGGGGAGCAGAATCATCCTACAAGTGCTGCAGGAATTGTCTGCAGGCTCCTGCAGTGCCTGGTGCTGCTCCCTTGCCAGAGGCACCCCAGGCCAGGGGGGCACATCTGGGCTGCTGTGTCTGGCTCTGGGGCTCCCTGTTCTGGGCAGTGAGGAGGAGCTGCAGAGGCTCTGCAGGACTGACAGGATGGGCTTTGGGGCTGGCAGGAGAAGCTGAGGGACCTGGGCTGCTGCAGCTTCTCAAGAGGGGGCCCAGGGCTCATCCTGCAACTGCTCCAAGGGTGGTTCCAGAGAATCCCAGAATCAGCAAGGCTGGAACAGGCCATGGAGATCATCAAGTCCAGCCTGTGCCCTGACACTGCCTTGTCTCCCCTGAGCCTCCTCTTCTCCAGGATAAACAACCTCAGCTTCCTCAGCAACTCCTTACAGCACTTGTGCTCCTGACCCCTCCCCAGCCTTGTTGCCCTTCTCTGGACACGCTCCAGCCCCTCCATGTCTTTCCTAAATTGGGGGCACCAGAACTGCAAACAGCACTTGAGGTGCTGCCCAAGCATTGCTGAGCACAGGGGAAGAATTCCTGCCCTGCTCCTGCTGGCCACACCATTCCTGAGCCAGGCCAGGAGCCATTGGCCTTCTTGCCCACCTGGGCACACTGCTGCCTCATGCCCAGCCTGCTGTCCATCAGTCCCTGCAGGTCCCTTTCTGCCTGGCTGCTGTCTGGCCCCTCTCGCACCTTGTGGAGGAAGGGAAGGGAAGGGAAGGGAAGGGAAGGGAAGGGAAGGGAAGGGAAGGGAAGGGAAGGGAAGGGTCCAGATCCAATCCTTCCTGAAATGTGGGGTTTGCTGGAACTGCCAGTGCCTTGACCTGAAAATTTCCCTATTCTGGCACAGCTCAAGTGCAGCAATTTGCTGGCACAGAAATCCAAAACCCGGCAACTTCCTGCTACTGGGTCTGGCACCTCCCATATCTTGTGTTTGCTGCCCCAGTACCCAGATTTGGAAATTTCCTGGTGCCCGCACAGCCCAAGTCCAGTGATTTGCTGGCACAGAAATCTAAAATTTGGAAATTTCAAGGTTCTGACTCCAGCACCATCCAGATCTATTGTTTGCCTAGACTGCCAGTGCACAGATTTGGAAATTTCCCGATGCCTTCACAGCCCAGGTCTAGCAATTTGGTTTTAGCTAGCTTAGGAAGAGAAGTTCCTCGGACTGTGACTTTCCTTTTCCTTGGAACTGTTTAAACCTGCTCTGGACTGAAAACCCAGACAAACACCTGCAGCTCACACCTGTGGCCCCCCGAGCTCTGGGACGCTGCATTCCAGCACCAGAGGGACTTAGAAGAGACCGAGTGAGCCAACTACAACCCACAACAAGGACTTTCTGAATTTTCCATCTCTTCAGCACTGTCCAAGGTTTTATTTAATATTATTCATTTTTCATGCTTGTGAATACTTTACTTGTTTAATAAACTGAGGTTTTTTTCACTTTTCTCGAGGGAAGTCTTTTCCTGAACTAGTAGGGGTAGGGGCTGCTTGAACTTTCTTTCTAGATGTATTCCTTTTGGAGATTTCCTCCCAAAATTTGCCCTAAGCCAGCACAAACAGTCACAATGAAAATTGCACCAGTGGCATAATTTCCTGGTGGCAAATCTTGTGACAGAAGCTTGACCTTGTTCTCCATGAGAAATTCTTGGGAAGAGCAGACAGGAGAAGATTCCTGTAAAACTGAAACAGCTTTCCAGAAGTGAAATGAAAATGGAAGAAACAATCCAAGATGTTTTCCTCTATTTATTTCTATGCTCCCCTTTTCCATGCTGCATCCCAGTAATTCCAGATGTACCTCACCTCTAAGATCAGTGACTTAGGGATTTTTAGGCCTTCTAAAATACCATGAGCCACACACAGTTTTCCTTCTCCTCTTTTTACTGGAAAGCAACACTGGAGATGTAAGTGCAGTGCTGGGCTCAGGTAGGAATCCTACCCCAAGGGAAGGTGGCCCGACAGTGTTTGACCCTCAGCAAGGACAATGCACAGCAGCAAGCGAGGGGATCGCTGTGCCAGTGCGCAGGAGTCAGGGCTCTGCATCTGGGCTCAGCGCTGGAAGGTTCCCGTGTTTGGGCAGACGGAGGGGCTGTCCCCGGGGCGCGCGGGGCTCGAACGTGGGGCTCGTGGGGCGAGCGGGGAACGGACACGGGGACGAACGGCCCCGGTGCCTCAGTTGCAGCGGCGGCAGCGGCGGCAGCAGCGGCAGCAGCAGCAACAGCGTCGGCAGAAAAAAGACCACAGACCCTAAACACTGCTTCTCATTCTCATTCTCATTCTCATTCTCATTCTCATTCTCATTCTCATTCTCATTCTCATTCTCACTCTCATTCTCATTCTTCTCTCTCTCTCCCGCTGTCGGGCGCCCTTCTCTCGGGGTCCCTTGCCCGGCGTCCCTCTCCTCTCCCCGCCTCCCTCTCCCCTGCCGGGCCAGGCCATGCCCCCGGCCCGCCCCCGGCCCCGGGCGGGGCTGCCCCGTGCCCGGCCCCGACCGTCCCGCCGCGGTCTCGCCTCCGCCTGGCTCTGGCCGTACTGGCGGTGGCGCTGCTGGGCGGGCATCAGTGCCTGGTGCGGGGGCGGCATCGCCGCCCTTCGGCTCCGCCTGGCCCGAGCCCGGCCCCGGCCCCGAGGCAGGGTCCAGTCCCGACCCCGGCCCCGGCCCCGGCCCCGGCCCCGGCTCCTCCCGGGACCCGCGGAGGACACACGCGGCGCGGCCGCTCCCGCCGCCTCCGCTGCGGCTTCCCCGGCCCGAGCTCCGCCTCTCGGCAGCGCGGCCGCCGGCCCCGAGCCTCCCGTGCCGCGTTCCCGGGAGCGAACGCCTGGGCATGGCCGGCCCGGGGCGCTTGAGAGGCGCTCGGGGGCCGTTGCTGGCCCCGGGCCGAGCGCTGACCGCCGCGTCCCGCCCGCAGGGCAGACTCAGCAGGGCCTGCAGGAGCAGTACAGGCTGGGTTCGCTGCTGGGGCGCGGCGGCTTCGGCAGCGTCTTCGCGGCCACGCGGCTCTCGGACGGCGCCCCGGTGAGCGGCGGACGAGGGGAGGGGGCGGAGGAGGAGGAGGAGGGCAGAGAATGGGGCTGGGCAGGGAAGGCGGTGAGCTGAGCCCTCTGCTCCCCTTGATTTGCAGGTGGCCATCAAAAGGGTGCCACGGAACCGCGTCCTGCACTGGGGCAAGCTGGTGAGTGAGCAGGGCCAGCGGCAGCAGCCAGACCGTGCCGGGCGGGAATGAGCCGAGGCCCGGCACGGTGGGAGCCGCCAGGACGCCCCGAGGGAGAGCAGGCGTGGGGCCAGCGCAGGGCGCAGAGCATCCTGGGCTGGCTGAGGGCTTCACGAGCCCCGGCACGGCATCGGCTCCACTGACGGCATCGTGCTCCTCCCGCAGCCCGATGGCACCAGCGCACCCCTGGAGATTGTGCTGCTGGCCAAGGTGTCCACTGGCTTCCCCGGTGTGGTCCAGCTGCTGGAGTGGCTTGAGCTCCCCAAGGACATCTTGATGGTGCTGGAGCGGCCAGAGCGGTGTCAGGACCTGCATCGTTTCATTCGGGCACGGCGGTTCCTGCCCGAGGAGGAGGCACGGGAGCTGTTCCGCCAGGTGCTGGAGGCCGTGCGGCACTGCACCAGCTGCGGGGTCCTGCACCGTGACATCAAACCAGGGAACATCCTGGTTGATCTGGCCACCGGGCAGGCCAAATTGATTGACTTTGGCTGTGGCACCTACCTGCAGGACACAGTCTACACGCACTTTGCAGGTGAGCCCACGCAGGGCTCCTGGGCCCAGCATCTCATGACCCAACATCTCCCAGCCCAAGCTGACTGTGGCAGCAGGGATTCTCTCTTTTGCGGCCCTTCATGTCACTGAGTCTTCAGCGAGTTTCTTTTGAAACTCAGGGCTGAGTGGGTAGCCATCTTCCAGCCCTGCTGGCAGCCTTTGCCCCCCACTCTGCCCAGAACTGGTGCTGGGGCAGCCAGCCCAACAAAAATACCCGTGGGTGGGGGTAGCAGAGAGGGAGAACCAGAACCTGTGCCCAGCCGGTTTGGTGTGCAGGTGAGAAAGGGCTTGGACTGCTTCACTCACCTGGTCTGTTGGGGTTCATAATGTTTTTTGGGGCAATGCAGGCAGGGAGGATGAGAGCATGGTTTTTCCCAGCACTGGGTAGGTTCTTCCTTGTTATGGTCAGGCCTTGCCAGGGCTTCCACTGCCCTCTTGAAACACCAGTGGCTTCTTTTCCAACCCCAAGTCTGTACACAAGTCCCAGGTGCTGGTGAGAGGGCAATGCTCACCCTGTGTGCCACTGGGGCAGCCCCCACATGCCTAGGGATGCTGGGGCCAGGCTCTGGGAGCAGCAGCATCCCCCTGATGAACTCCATCTGTATTCCATAGGAACACGGTCATACAGCCCCCCGGAATGGACCCACTTTGGCTGGTACTATGGCAAGCCAGCTACCATCTGGTCCCTGGGCATCCTGCTGCACCAGATGGTCTGTGGGGAGCACCCTTTCAGGAGGTGCCAGAACATCAGCTGGGACCATCAGCTCTCGCTGCCAGAACGGCTCTCTCAAGGTGGATCCTCATCTCTGGGCACGGGGGGAATCCCAGTGCTGGGAGACAGCAGCAGGCTCGTGGGCATCCTGCACTGGCAGCTGCTGAGGAGGTGGCAAATGTCCTGCTCTCCTCCAAAACAGGGAATGGATGGGAAAGTTTAGGCCCAGCTTTGAGCACATCCAGCATGGCCTGTGCATGGGAATGGTGGGGCAAAGCCAATAGGAGCCTTCTCCAACTAAGTGGTGGTTTCTGGTTTCTCTGCCCAGAGTGCCAAGATCTGATCAGGCGGTGTTTATCCATGCTGGACTTGGAAAGGCCCTCATTAGAAGAGCTGTTCTGTCATCCTTGGATACAGGATATTCATCTGCTCTAGAAGAAGGGAGAGAGCCACAGGCATACTTTGATCCAGGGCCCTGGTAAGTTCCAGCTCCACACATGCCTTGGCAATGAGAAGCAAAGGAACCCAGCCCTTTTTGTGCTGCCAGTGTCACTGCACCGGGGTCATGGGATGGGAACACGCAGCCCTTGGGCTGGAGCTGAGCTGCTTTTCCCAGCACTGGTGGCCGCCATCCAAGCTGGTTTTGCTTGTCCTGGTTCCCTGACAGCTGGGGCCCTGGGCAGAGCCCTGAGAGCCTGGTCTGCCCCCAGGGAAGGAGAAGAAGCCCCTGGAGAAGCTGTACCGGGTGGGGCTGCTGCTGCTGGAGAGAGTGAGGAGGACACCAAGGATGACAAGCTCTTCCTCAGCCTGGCCAGCTGAAGATGATGGACTTTGATTCTGGCACCTTCTTCAAAGCCAGGCTCCACAGTGAATTTGCAGATGAGTCCACAGGCAGGGGGATGCTCTCAGATTTGGGCATTGCCCAGCCTGGCTGGGAACCAAAGGTTCCCCCTTTGCTGGGGCAGATGCAACTCATTCTTCAGTGGCTGCCCAGCTGCTTTTGGCAGGGCTGGGGCATGGGCTGGGGTGGGTACGAAATGGGAGTGGGCTCCTGGCCCTCCCAAAAGCCCCCAGCACCCACCGTGCCCCGGGCTGGGGCTGGGGCTGGGGCAGCCAGGCCAACACAAACAAACCCCTATGGTGGGAGCAGAGGTGGGACTCCCGAACCTGTGCAGAGCTGCTTTGCTGTGCAGGCAAGGAAGGGCTTGGGCTGCTCCACTGCCCTTGTTTGCTTTGGGGTCACTGTGATTTTTGGCGGCAGTGCAGAGGGGAAGAGAGAAAGTGTGGGCTTCCCTCACCCATGGCTGGGTTTTTCCCTGGCATGTGGGGGTTGGGCCTTCCTCAAGGCCCTGACACAGATAAGAGTTTTTACCGTTTTTCTTGTTTTCCCTTTTTGCATCTAATCTCTTTTCAATAATGTGTTGTTTATTTTTCCAGAGGAAGCATTCAAGGTGGTCCAGTGTGGATGGGGAAGTGCTTGGGAGCAGTTGTGGCATGGATGGGCCATGCCCTTGGAGAAGGCTGAGGCCGTGGTTTGGGAGCAGCTTTTCTTCCAGCTGTGGCTGGTGTGAGGTGGGTCCCTGTGTGCTTGGCAGGGTGGGATCAGAGCTTTTGGGAGATGGCAGCGAGCACAGGAGCATCCTGCTCTGGGCAGCTGCTGAGGGCTGGATGTGCCGTGGCTGGCTGCAGGCTGGGCACATGTGCTGCCCTCCTGCTCTGCTGCCAAAGGCAGCAGGGATGGGCAGCTCTGGGCACAGCTCTGGGCACAGCCAGCATGGCCTGGGCACCGCATGCCTTGGCACAAGGGCACAGGAGCCCTCAGCTGACGGGAGCTTTCTGCTTTCTCTCCTTGCAGCCGGGCTCTGCGGGTGCTGAGGCTGCTCTGGGCTCTGCCAGGGCTCTGCTGGGCTCAGCCCTGGGCCCAGCTGGGCTGGCTCTGCCCTGACATTGCTGTCACAGCTCTGCATCAGACGAGCCCGTTGCGAGCACAGCGCCTGAGCTTTCTGCTTTGGCAGGTGAGTGAGACTCTGCTGCAGGCCCAGAGATTGCAGCTGGGGACACACATCCAACTGGCAAGGACCCAAACTCTCCACAGTCCCAGCTGAATGCCTGGATCTGCACAGGGTGTTTTGTCTGTCCCATTCTTCCTTCTTGATTGGCTGGAATTGTGCAATTGCACTTTCTTCCTCCTCTAGAAGTGCCACAAGTGGGCCAAAGCTGGCAAGTGGGCCGTGCTCCTGAGGCAGTGGAGTCTGGAGCTGGTGGATGGAGAATTGCCCTTCTGCTTTTCCAAATCAGAGCAAAAAGCCGTAAGTGGGACTTTGTGTCTCTAAGAAATCCCTGACAGTTTCAAAGGGAATGTGCAGCTCATTTTCAGGCTGAGAAGGAAGGTCATCTTCTGAAGGATTTGGGGTTTGACAGAGTTTCCATTCCCAGTCCTGCTTGGAGCTGGAAGGGCACAAAGCAATTTCTTCTTGCTTCGAGCACAATTTAAAATACAAATTTCGAATGTTTGGAAACAAAGCCCAAAATCTTTTAAAAGGCTGCTGAGGTCAGTAAAATTGATGCATGCCATCAGCACATTTACAATGTAAATACCTGAGTTCTCTTTTTAAAAAGATCATTTACCTCTTAATGCAAAGAATTTAACTTTGCCTTTATGTTTTGTTTTTTCACTAACACCTGGATTTTATTCCTATCTTTTACAATTTACCTATTTTTTTTCCTTTTTCCTTTTTTTTCCTTTAAATAGAAAACATGTCCTATCAAAGGAATGTCCTTTGCTCCTGGTTCCCGTGTGGAGCAGCTCCCTTCCTGCTGGCTGAGCTGCGCAGGCAGAGCCTGGCAGCTCCTGGCCCTGCAGGGCTGAGGCTTTTCCCCGTTGCTGGGCACAGACTGATGGAGCAGCACTTCTGAACACGGGCACACAGAGGGAGCAGCAGCAGCTGCCTTTGGCCACTTGAGGCTCCAAGGCCCAAACTCTGAGCAGCCAGGGCTGGAAGAGATTGGCAGGATCTGGTCCCTGACTCTGGGCAGACAGGGCTGCACAAATGACCCCACAGCAGCAGCAGCAGCAGCAGCAGCAGCAGCAGCAGCAGCAGCAGATGGAGCTGACTTTGAGCACAGCCCCTGCCCCTCTTCCCTCCCATGTGCAGCGGTGTCACAGCAGCCTGAGGCACCTGGGAGCCCCCAGTGCCAGCAGGGACTGGAGATGGCAGCCCTGGGCTCCTGGAGGCTGTGCAGGGAACGGAGCTGGGCACTCCCTGTCCATGGGGAGCTTCCAGATGGAAAAGGCTGCTGTGCCCAGGCAGCTCCAAGGGCACAGAAAGGAGGCTCTGGAGCACTGGATCTGTGCCAGTGCCACAGTCCTGGGCAGCAGCCAGCGAGCCCTGGGGAAACAGAGGGCACAGCACGAGGGACAGAACCAGGCAAGGGCAGAGACTGGAGAGAGCCAGGCCTCGGAGCAGGAGCAGCTGCTCCATTGCACTCTTGGAGAAAGCTCTTGGCTGGTTCAAAGCGCTGCAAGGCGTGAAGGGCAGAGAGGAGGCCACAGCAAACAATGCTCCTGTTTGCACAGCCTCCCCTCTCCATGTCCCAGAAGGAATTGCATGGACTGTGTTCTTCTCTCTGATTCGTCTCGTTCAGCATGAGCAGGTCAGCACCAGGAGCTGAAGGAGCTGAAGCCTCAGGCCACAGGAGCTGGGCAAGAGGGAACTTTTGGAGCAAAGTAATGCTGCTAAAATAGCCCCAGCTGAACGCAGTGGATAGAATCATGGAATCACAGAATCCTTTCTGTTGGAAAAGCCCTCTGAGCTCACTCAGTGCAGCCGCTCACCCAGCAGTGCCAAGCCCAGCACTAAAACACGTCCCTGAAGTGCCAAGGCCTGGACACCAGCCCTGAGTGGGACCTGGACAGCAGGCCCTGAGCCAAAGGTGGCCTCTAGATGAACCTTCCAAGCAAAGGTTGTCTTTGTATCTGCTCCCTGATGAAATGTGCATGGTCATTAGCACTGAGATAGATGTAGCCACTCATTAGTGAGACATGGATTGACCTTTGTGTATTTAGAAACCAGACAAGGCCATGAAATCTGACATCTGGCCTTGTTTGGGGCTGTATGGTCAAAGTCAGCTCCCTTGGTTCCTCCTTGAGCCCTGGCCAGGCTTTGAGAGAGACCCAAGAGGAGGATGAAAGCAGATGTTGCCACACTAGCAGTGCTGTCAGTTTGTTCATTCAGCACTGTCAGAGCTGGGCCCTCTCCCAGCGGGGTTGGAGCCTCTCCCGGGGCTGGAGGCACCTGCAGGAATTCCCAGTGCCCAGGAGTGGCTCTGCAGCCCTTGGCTGTGACAGCTTCCCCAGCTGCTGTGTGGGTCCGGGGGATGGTAAAGGCTGAGGGTAAATGCTGCTGGATCTTTGTTAATCTCTGCAGGCAATCTTTGGTGGGGATGGTTGGGTGCATTGCTGAGCTGCTCCTTTTGTGATTCTTTGCTGCTCTGAACTGCAGGAAATGACCCTGATCCCTTCAGTTGGTGTCTGTGTCTTTGGTGCTGACCCTGCCCACTGGCAAAACAAAACTGGCACAGTCTGGCCAGATCCCAACAAAATGTCACTTGTTCAGTGTCAGTGTGAGGAATCAGTTCCATCAGAAATTCCTAGCTGGGAAGCCCTTCCCTGGAGTTCCCTGGCTCTGGAGTGGGCTGAGGTTGGAGCCCCGTGTGAGCAGTGAGACTGTTGGGTAAAAGGAGCTGCACCCCTGGATGGCTTCAAATGCATCCAAAAGTTGCAAATGGAAAAGGAAAAGACCTTGTGGATTTGGGCAGACAAAGATGAATTTGTTGAGAGTACATAGGAAACAGCACCTTCAGAAGGAACAATCATTGTTGGAATGCTCCCACATGGAGCAACAAAAGAAGGTTTTCATCTTGAGCTCAGATGCCCTTGTGCAAGTGAAATATGAATATAATAAATAACTATATACATATTTATAGTATAATAAGACCTTCATGTTTATATTTATAGATTTTTATGTATATATGTCTATATCTACATGTCTATATCTGTATTTATAAATAAATATGTACATATAATAATAATGTGAAATAGTGCTGACAATACTAATTTGGTATCTTTGGCTGCTCAGGGATGTAACACGAAATACCCTACAGAACAGGATTGGCCAGGACCCTAATGTCAGTGGTCAACTTTGTGAGATTGTATACAATGGAAAAAGGAGGAAGGGAGGAAATTGGCTATTTCTACAGGGTGTGCTGATACTGTGATGCAGAGTGTTTTGTCTGTTCCTGTGAAAAATACAGTGATTTTTCCTGCAGGGTTTTTCATGTACCAGACTATGCACAAGCTGCAGGATTGGTTGAAAGGGTGAAGGGGTTGTTAAAAGAGCAGTTGGAAAGATGAGGAGATGGGAACCGTTGCCCATGGAGAACCCATCTCCCAGATGTGCTCCATGCCCTTCCCAATGGCCCACGGGGGAAATGAAACCCCCTGGCTGTGCACGGCTGCCCCCAATTTGCAAATCCAACCATTGGCAGTGAGACTTGGGCTGCCTGGGAAATTGTTCTGGCTGTGATGGCCCCTGGCAGGGCCAGCCCAGAGGCTGCAGGGCTTGGCCTTCATGCACTGGAATTCATTAGGAGAAATTCAAAGCAAATGAGAGCTGTCAATACTGAAACAGGAATTCAGATTCCTTCAGGACACTTTGCTTTGGTAACTGCTGCCTTGGAGCTTGGCCTTGCAAAGTGTTCCTGTCATGGCAGGAGGAATTGATGCAGAATATCCAGGAGAAATTACAGTAATTCTGTTAAACAATAATGAACAAGATTGGATTATTCAACCCCATGACAGGGTAGCACAATTATCGATATTGCAGTTTTAAGAACAATTGTGAAAACAGGAGATCCAGCTCCAGTCACCACCGTTTGTGGAGATAAAGGGTTTGGATCCAGTAGCCCTAATAATGGAGCCAGAGTGTGGGTCCGGAGGCCAAAAGGCCCTCCCAAGGCAGCTGAAGGAGCAGCTCCTAGGAAAGACAACTCTGAGTCCTGAAACCTGGGCAGGAACAATGGGAATGTGTCCCTGCAGCCAAGTATTGTGTGTGAGAACAAGTAGATCTGCCAGGATATTGTTTTACACATCCTGCCAGACCAGACCTTCCTGTTTGCCGTGACACTGAGGGACTTGCACAGGAATTCCATTCAGGAGCCTGGGTGCCCCTCAGGGCCTGGGACCCGGCCCCTTCCAGCCAGAGGGGAAAGGGGCCCCCAAGCCTTGTTAGCCACAGACAGCATGGTAAAGCTGAACAGCAAAGGGCCTTGGGGCATTATTCTGGAATTAACATGGTGGCAGCTCCATGCACAACAGAATTCTTGTTCGTAATTGGAATGAGATTGAGAAAAAAGAATGAAGAACGGTGTCACTAAAGTACAGCTGATGTCTGTAAGGTGTACCTTGATAGTCAGCCAGAATCTTTGTCTGCCACAAACACCTCTGGTGTTTCACCAATGGATTGGTCATCAAAATGTGATGATGGGTTATGATGGATTGCTGAGCTTCTTTTGTAATTCTTTGCTAATGATGATGTGCTTTGCTGAGCTTATCCTTTTGTAAATCTTGGCAGCTGTGCCCTATATAAATGACACAGTTCCTTAAGTTGGTGTCTGTGTCTTTGGTAGTGACCTTGCCCACTGGTGAAACAGGGCCCCCTCTTGCCTAAGTGTTCCCTGGGAAGGCAAAAGTCCTCCCTCTAAAATTCCCCCCTTCCTCCCTGTTCCCCCCTTCATACCCTGAGCATGATGTGCTCTGGTCTGGGGTACCCCGGGGTCAGTTGGGGTCCCCTGTCCTGGCTGTGTCCCTGCCCAGCTCCTCCGCAGCCCCAGCCCCTCCCCAGCGTGGCTGGACGAGGGGCAGGACAGGCCTTGGCTGTGCTGCAGCTCAGCAAGAACAAAACCATCTCTGCGTGCTCAGCCCTGTGCTCAGCACCCGGCCCAGCAGTGTCTCAGTGCCAGGGGCTGTGCCCTCAGTCCCTGCCAGGGGTTTCCATGGCAACTGCCAGGCCAGGTGACCCAGGTGTCCCCCCCAGTGCCAGTTGCCATGGAAACAGTGCCCAGCCCTGCCCCTTTCTGTCTGGCTGACCTGGCCTTTGGCCCTGGCAGTGCTGTTGGCTGCTGCTTCCTGGTGCCTGAGCGGCCAGCGCGGCACAGGGCAGGTGGCCATGGCACAGCCCCCAGCAAGGGATCCCCTCTGGCTCTTGGCAGTGACACCAGCCCTGAGCAAGGGGCCAGGACAGCTTTCCATGGCCACCAACCATCACAAGGGGGCCGGGCATTGGTTGCCATGGCACCAAACCAAGGAATGGTTCCTCATGGCCATTGCCATGGCACCTGGTGGCACCAACGAGTGTCACTGCAATTGTACCTGGAACAGCCCTGGCACCGCTTTGTCCCAGGGTTGCCATGGCAACCGAGGGCAGCAACAGCTCTGCAGGCAAGTGGCCATGGAACCTGGCTTCAAAAATGGCTCCTTGGGCTGGTTTCCAAGGAAACCTGAACTGATGGGGGTTGCCATGGCACCCAAACCCAGCAGTGGGGGTCATTGCAGTGTCCATGGCAACAGTCCCTTGCAATGGCACCACTGCATGTTGGGATGATGATGCACCCTCACAGCTGGCCCGGGACAGGTCTGGAGTGCTCTGGGTGGCAGCTTGGGCTTGGCACACACTTGAGGAGGATGTCTGTTTGCAGTGGGGAAACTCAGGAGTTTTAGATTGCTTCAAAAAGAAATGAAGAAAAATCCCTCTTTGGCTGTGTGCAGCCAGTTCTTCAAGCAAAGCAGGTCCCAGGTGAGTGAGGAGGGACACGATGGTCTTGAGGAATGTGGAGCAAGTTTGTCTACACTGGCTCAGAGCTCAAGACACAGCTTCTGTGAGCAGGCCAGACCTCCTTAGGAGAGTCCCTGGATCAATATCAGTCACTGAATGCTGCAATCATCTCTTGTGTAATAGGAACAGCAATAAAAGACACCCTTTAAAATAGGACTACATATTTCCTGGAAGGTCTTGGAACTATTTCTCCATAACTGTCAAAGGAAAACCTCCTAATGAACTACACTGGAGCAGAGGGAAATCAAGGCAGAGCCAGGGTTTGTCAGGACTTGCTTGATCCTCATGAGCCTCACTGTGCATTTGGAGCTGAGCCCTTGAACATCAGGGCCTGGGAGG
This sequence comes from Melozone crissalis, assembly GCF_028551555.1. NCBI lineage: Eukaryota > Metazoa > Chordata > Aves > Passeriformes > Passerellidae > Melozone > Melozone crissalis. The sequence goes on along the minus strand of NW_026535850.1, from coordinate 6,881,584 downwards.
AGATTGCACAAACCTTGCCAGAGGTCAAAGGCAGAGGAAACACCCAGAGTGTCTCCAGGCATTCATGGCTCCCACTGAGGTCCCTCTCCAACACAGGCTCCTCATGGACTCCTTGGAGGAAAGAATTGGTGGCCAGGATGGCACAGAAACCTCTCAGACACTCAGTGTGGGAAGGAAAATCCAAAGTACCTTCAACACATTGAAGTGTCTCAAAGCATTAATTGAGGCCCCTGGGATGTGGGCTAGGGGAGGATGCTGAGGGCAGGACAAGGGGCTGCCAGTGCCCAGCCTGGCTGGGGCTGTGCCAGGAGGCCCCAGGGCCTCAGGACAAGGTGTCTCCTCACAGCCCTTGGTGGCACAGACCCTGCTGTGCCCCAGGGCACCAAGACTTGGCTTCTCTTTGTCCCCACCTGTTGTCACTTCCTCCAGTTCTCTGCTGTGCCTGGGGCCTGGGGACACTTTCTCAGTCGTGTCCCTGACAGGGATGTCTTCAAAGTACAAGAAACTTCAGTGTTTCAATGGAACTGAGTTCTTGAGGGTTCTTGAGGGTTCTGTGACATCACAGAGCTGGCTGTGACATCACAGACCAGAGTGTGAGGCTATAGAGCAGAGTGTGCCATCATAGAGGGTGGCTCTGAGGCATCAGAGAGTGGGTTGTGACATCACCTGGTGACTGTGTAACATCATAGAGGAGGCTATGACATCACAGAACAGATTGTGACATCACAGGGTGACTTTGTGACATCAGTCTTCTGTGATGTCACAGCATTGCTGTATGAAATCACAGGGTGACATAGAGTTGGCCCTGTGACATCACAGGGTCAGTGTGACATCACAGGGGCAGTGTGACATCACAGAGATGGCTGTGTGATATCAAAGGGGCAGTGTGACATCACAGGGGCATTGTGACCTCAAAGGGCAGTGTGACATCCCAGGGGCTGTGTGACATCACGGGGGCGTTGTGAGGTCATCACTGGGGAGGTCACTCTGCCCTGGCCCCCCTCACAGCTCCCCCCAGAGCAGTCCAACCCTGCTCGTGCACAGCAGGGTCCCCTGTCCCCCCAGGTCCCCCCGCCCCCGGCCCCGCAGCCTCCCCCAGAGGATGTTCCACGAGATCGACCCCAGAACCTGACACAGGGATGGGGGGACAGGGCCCTGGGGGTGGCACAGGGGGACAGGGACCCCCTGGCAGCATCCCCGTGTCCCCCAGGGCCAGAGCCTGGGCCAGGGCTCCTTCACCCTATTACCAATGAGGCCTTGAGAGCGCTGAAAAAATCTATGGCAAGGGATCAGCAAAAACCAGATTTAATATTAAGGGACAGCAGCACAAAGTTCCTTGGCAAGAGTCACTCTGCTCCTGACTGGAAACTTGAGGCACACCAAGGAAACAAAGCAACAACACCAAACAAAATCCAGGCAATCAAACCAGAAATGAACTGAGAACTGTCCCTGTGTGTGTGTATGACACATGCACAGTGAGGGCAGAGATAAAAGGAATATAGCCTAAAGCTTAACAGGCCTCACGCTTAACAGGACTTAACTTACACCTTAAATGTAACCGATACCTTAAACATCAAAGTTTAGCAAAACAACAGCACTAAACAGTATTTAACTTTACTTATAGCCTATGACTTAGCAATTTAACAGAGGAATAACACCTAACAATATTTAATTTAGCTAACAACTTAAATTAAACATAAAAATTTTGCAAAAGAACAACTCTTAATAGAATTGAAGTTAGCTTAGACCTCATGACTTTACATTACTTACAGCTATCTGGATATCTGACTGACTCAGCTATCCAAGGCACTCAAACCCCTCAGAGAGCAGCATTTCTGCCACATTTCCCCAGCACAGGCACTCCTGTGTGCACACAGACACCAAGAGTCAGTGCAAGGCACCTGGGAGAAATTCCCCTGAGGGCAGAAAATGCTCCCTGTGGATCCTTTGGCATCTCCCCAGTGGGTGAAGGATTGAACCTGGAGGAGTGTGGGGATTGGCCCAGGCTCCGTCGTTGTTCAGGATCCCCAAGTGCAGCAAACGGGAGAGTTCCCGGCAGGGAGAGGCCCCACTCAGAGGGAGTTGCTGGCTCAGGAGAGCTCCAAGGGCTCCTTTTGGAGCGCTGTTTGCAGGGCCCCAAGAGAGGGGCTTCAGTCCCAGCAATGGTTCATCCTGGCCGCACTTGGCATCAACAGCTTTCTTTGGCAGGGTGAGAACAGGGATGTTGTGCCACTGAGGGAACAAAAACAGTTCCCAGGGCTGCTCCTACAGAAACCAGGAGCTGGTTGGGCAGCAGCAGTGCCTGGAGCAGACAATGTTTGTGATGAGCTGCAGAGGACTGTGGAGACCATTGTGACACTTTGGGGTGTCGTGAAACCAAGGGACCATTGTGACACTGTGAGACCCCATGGAGCCAAAGGTCCATTGTGACATTGCAAGGCCTCATGGAACCATGGACAGACTATTAAGATACATCACAGCCTCATGGAACCAAGGGACCTTTGTCACACTGTGGGGCACCATGAAATCATGGAGAGCTCTGTGACATTGCTGGGCCTCATGGAATCATGGAGATCATTGTGACACTATGAGGCCCCATGGAACAAGCAAAGCATTGTGACACTGTGAGGCCTCATGGAACCAGTGAGACCACTGTGACCCTGGAGGTCCCCACAGAACCAAGAGGACCATTGTGATACTGTGGGGCCTTGTGAAACCAAGAGGCCTTTGTGACACTGCAGGGCTGCATGGAACCAAAGGTCTATTGTGACAGAGAGGGGCTTCCTGTCATCAATGGTCCATTGTGACACTGTGGAGCCAAAGGAGATCATTGTAGCACTGCAAACCTCCAGGGTCCAAAGGTCCATTGTGACATTGCAGGCCTCATGTAACAGAGGAGCTGCATGACATTGTGGGGCCTGGGGAACAACAGACCATTGTGACACTGCAAGGCCTCATGGAACCAAGGTGTCGTTGTGACACTATAGGGCACCATAAAACTAAGGGAACGTGGAACAGGTCTGGCTGGTTTGACCTCCTCTTCCCCCTCACTGGTCCAGCTGACCATGGCATGTTGAGGGTCTCTTCTCATCTGCTATTGAAACACGGGGGCTCTGTGATTTCCTTGCTATGGAAAAGAACTGTCTTCTCCTCCAGGTGCCCATGGCCAGAATTGGGATTTGACCTCCAACATTGCCTTTTGTGAGAGACTGGAGGAGACTGTTGGCTGAAAACATTTCATGTGTGGGGGATGAAAAGGCAGGTCCAGCCTTGCCCTGCCCTGGAACCCCAGTCCCCCCAGAGCCTCTATCCCAGCCCAGCAGTGTCTGCCAGTCCCTGGCACAGCACAGGCAATGCTCCACAGCCACCTCTGCAGCCCCCAGCCCAGCTCCTGAGGGACCAAATGAGCCCAAGTCCCACCTGGGGGAAGGGCCCAGGGAGACCAAGGGGTATTTAAAGCTGACCACAAGGCAAGCACACATCTTGACCCTGCCTCCTCTTGGAATTTCCATCTGAACACTGCTGGAATCCAGGAGTTGGTAGCTGTGTGTTCTTCTCTGTATCTTTTATGTCTTTCTTGCTTTCTATGTCTTTTTCTTCAGTTTCTGTGCTCCTGCAAATTTTGATTAACTTAAAGTTGAACAGACTTAGAGTTTGTGAGGTTGAATGGGCCAAGTCAACGCTTTGAGAAGTGTTTTTTGTTGACTGAATATCTGTCATCGTTTGACATGAGAAGAATTTTAAAAAGTAATACAAAACTTTTTGTGTAACTGACAATCTGTTAAACCACTAAGAGACTGAACACATTTCTGTGAAACACAAATGTTAAAGATGAAAAAGCCCAGGAACCTCCTCTTTCTTTTCCAGTCAACAAAGAAGCAGTGGGCCCCTGCCCAAGGCCCCATCTCAACCAAACCAAACCAAACCAAACCAAACCAAACCAAGCAGCCCTGGCATGGGCTGAGCCCCTCCCCCCTCCCCAGGCTGCCCCTCCCCATCAGATCCATTCTAACCAAACCAAACCCCAACAACTACCAAACAGGAAAACAAAAGTGGCTACAAAACCCCAAACAGAACAAAGCCA